>NC_140921.1:12384810-13114810 GCF_045865225.1 Trachurus japonicus | reverse complement strand
GGGTGGTTAGGGTGATGATACTAATGGCTACCACAGCACATTTGAATCCTTCAGACAAAGAATCACGGAAGTCGTTTGAAGATTTCAGACGAGTGATGTTTTCAGATCTCATTAACTGAAGGCTGTTTGAGTGTTGTGTGGATAATTAGAGATGGCGGAGGCTGTGTGTGTTCAAGTTGTATAACAACGTTCCCATTAACACCTGACATAGAAGAAATCCCCAAGCAGCCGGAAGATGCGTCTGGATTTTTGTCTTGGTTGGAGGGCCTCAGATGCTTAAGCGCAGGTGTTAATCCACACGCCTGGAAGTTGGAGGCTGATTCTTACAACAATTTGTTTCATTCTGGAGGGTTTGTGGTTTTGCTCAACAAGTCAGAGCTTGTCTCAAAAGCTAACACGTCATATTAGAATAAAAAGGCAGCACAAAGATTAAAATAGAGCCACATTAAAGCGGCAAAATGATCTGACCTACACCTGAGAAAGATTTATATTAAAAAAAAGACAGGAGAAAAAATAAATCGTACATTCCTGTCAACGTCTATCTCTTCACATCTTGATGCATCCTCAATCTGCATTTAATGGCAGGTGTAAATTGGATCATTCATGCTCCAAGGAGCAGGGATTAACTATCAAACAATATAAATTCCCCAAACTGGGGCTAATCCACACTCCTCTGGATTCAAACCCATGCTGTTACGAGCATGTGGTCCGCACAACAGCAGACTGTGGCACCAGGAAACCACAAATCCCATCCAATTTAGCCCCTTTATCCAAACATCTCTGTGGCGTATTGGATTGATGACCCATGTAGTTGGTCACCATCGGAGTTCTGCAAAACAGCTAATTTACATAATCGCATCATAAACACCGAGAATTCATTTAATCATCTTCTCTGTTCTGATGCTCAGGGCTAAAGAGTGTTGATATGATAAGACAGCAAGTTATTAAGGAAGGAGAGAGAGGGAGAGAGAGAGAGCGAGGGAGGCAGAGAGAAGGAGAGAGAGAGCAAAGGGATCAGTGAGTGAGTGAGTGAGCTTGTCCTGATTTAAGCTGCCGCTTGGGGCCAAATGAAAATTAATTAATTTCTGTGAAGAATCAATTTCTCAGAATGACAGTGTCAGATTCAATGTGTGCAAGTGTATGTGTGTGTGTGTGTCAGGGAGACAGAGAGAGACTCAGTGCAAGTGCATGTGTGTGTGTGCATGTCAGAGTGCCAGAGATCATTGCTTATGATAATATGACAAACTTTTGAGTGTGTTTTTTTTATTAGGATCACTAAAATTCATTATCGTCAACACCATCATCATCACCACGTTCATCATCCGTTAAAATGGTAATTAGTAACAGGCCTAGCAGCTGTAATGTGGTAAAAATCACAAGGGGTTAACTGGACCTCCAGTCAGTCATCATCAGATTGGTTTACAACCTCCAACACAAACAAAAACAAATCATATTTTCAGAACATGTATTTAATTAAATATCAATTTCCTCTTACATGTGGCCTCTGGAAGCTTTTAACTTGTGTGAATCTCAGCAGCAGATCATCAGAGTAAAACTATAACCAAGTCCTTTATACTGTCAGTGGTGTTAATAATTAATTGTATTAGGCTATTACTTTAATAAATAAATAAAACAGCAACCTGGGAGTAAACTAGCCTAATCCTGCAGATTTATAGCCTATCACACATTAAGTACAAGAAATGTGTGTGAGTAGAAGAGTCTCATAAACCTGCTTTATGACCACACCTGCTGCACCATCAGCCCCACCACCCACCTCAAACATAACATGGGTAGGCTACCCTAACCCTAAATCAACCGGGGTCACACAGTCACCTCTGCCCCCCCTCTGCCCCCTTGCTCACCTTGCGTTGGTACAGTCGTTGTAGAGCGTCTCGAAGTCCTGTCTGGAGATGAGTTTGCAGCGGTTCACCCCGGGCTGGATGGCCCCGAGCCCCCGCAGCACCCGGACCTGCTCCACGTTGCACACCACCGGGGTAATGTCCAGCCGTTTGAGCTTGGTGTAGACGGTGTGGAGCCCCCCGACCAGGTGCTTGAGAAACACGTCGAAAGCCTGCGGCAGGCAGATGAGCTCCGTGTCTTTCACCGTGAACGAGGCCAGCTTGGCACCTTTCACCTCCACCAGTTTGCACTCGTTGTTCTGCGGCGTGCTCTCCACGGGCGACGGGGTGGCGTACACGGGCTTAGCGCCGCTGGACACGGGGGGAGCAGCGGCAGCAGCAGCAACAGCACCGACGCCGGTCTTTAACTGAGTCCCGTTCGCTAGTAAGAGGTCCGCCCGGAACTGGTGCAGCAGCGCCGGGTGCGCCACCGGAGGAGCCGGGGAAGAGGCGGCGGAGGTGGCCGCAGGTGGCGGAGAGTTGGTGGCTGGAGACACGGAGCTCGGCGCCAGGTGGTGTCCGAGCGGAGCAGCGGGAAGCAGAGCCGCAGCAGCCGGAGTTGCCATGGTGGTCATGTCCAAGTGCAACTAATAGGAGCGTATTTCTCTCCTTTTTTTTTTTCTTTTTTAGAGAAATAAAAAAGAAAAAAAGTAAACTTCAAAGTCAACTATTTAAGAAAGTAACTTCGCCGAGGAAAAGAGAGGCAGCTGCTGCTTAGCGGAGGGAAGTGCGCATTGAGTGAACCGAGGAGGAGGAGAAGGGGGATGAAAGAAGAAGAAGGAGAAGAAGGAGAGAGGAGTGGAGAGACAAGGTCCGTGTGTGTGGAAAAACAGATCACATAGTTGAATCAGAATGAGAGGAGGCTTGTCTCCGAGCTGGAGATGCTACTGTCACATTATCATAAAGAGGAGGAGCCTGGGCATATTCTTAGAGAGTGAGAGACGCCTTCACAGAGAGGGAGAGAGAGAGAGAGGAGAGAAGAGAGGAGAGGGTGAGAGCAAAGATTAGCCTACATAAACTTTGGATAAGCCTATTTATGAACGCCTAACCAAAAGACACTTTAATGCTTCTGATGGGACTTAATGCATCTGTGGCACTTAATAAGTCAGCTTTGTAGCATTTTTTTTTTAACCTTCATGGTTTCACTCTAATGGGACTAATAGTTGTATCATTTGTGTATAATCCTTGAAAAACATGATCTGATTTACTCCAGGTATTTTTTGTTGAGAGGAAATATTCATTATTTCCATATGGATGTGATGTGAGACTTTGTTGGGATCTGATAATAACAAACAAGGTGCTTCAGAATAAAATACAAAAGCAGATATTTCATCAGTGGAAAACCTAATTTGCTAAACATTTAAATGTTTTTTTTTTTTCTGGGTCTAAATCAATCAATTTTGATCAGATATTTACGAGCAATTTACATAGAAATTTAAGAAATGCTTCTATAGAAGAGGGTCTGTATTGATAACCAATATTTTTTCTTATTGAGAAAGTTCATTTATGTTTAATTTAATGTGGATGAGCCAAAAACTACATGTAAATCAAGCACAGTCTTACAGAATGCTCCCCCTTCATTGAAGTAATTTATGTTACACATCATTTCTGCTTTGTACCATTGTTTTGTCATTAATGTAATGTTGTTTACTTTCCACGCCTTCATGGTCTTGAATCAGCAAAAAAAAAAAAAAATTCTGAACCTGACTTTGACTCTAAAGGATCCACAAAGACTGTAACCAGTACAAAAGCTCATAAAGGAGAGAGTGGAGGGGAAGGGAGGGAGGGGGGGCAATAACCTTGGTTTGACAAATTGACCCCTTTACCTGTTCCCTGTACCACTTCTTCACCCAGTCCACGCTCACACACACACACACACACACACACACACACACACACACACACACACACACACAGACACACACACACACAGAGAGAGTCAGACACACACTCCCATCATTTACATATGGTGCTCGCAGTCCTTTCAAAGTGGCTTTCACGGAACATTGTGCTGATAATGATCTTAGTCGTGAGGGAGAGAGAGAGAGAGAGACACAGATCTCCAGAGACCATCTCACCATAAGACAAGGGGGAAGAGGATAAAACTCCGACTGTACTCCAACTCAAAGGACTTTAACACTCTTTTTCCTCCCAACCCCCCCTCTCTCCAATAAGCCCTCTTGTGTTTTTTAATTGGCAGAAATTAATCTTTAGGATGTAGATGGTAGATTTACATTCATTAAAAGTCAAGAGAGGAAGCCAGGCTTGATGCTAATCAAATCTGCTTAATTATGCTTAACATGAGTATCTCCAGGGGAAGAGAGAGAGAGAGAGAGAGAGAGAGAGAGAGAGAGAGAGAGAGAGAGATAGCTAACTCGAACTTTTTACTTTTTGCCTTTGATAACTCCTGCTGAGTATGGCCTTTTCCTTGCCAAAAAGAAATGTCACGACTCTCTTTCTCCATCTGTAGAAAATACACCAATAAAGCCATCAGTGTTAAGCAGCGCTGATTCATATTGTAAATTCCCACCTTAAACTGTTTAATAAGCAGTGAAATGTTTCAGCTTTAACCTCCCAGGCCAGAGCTTTGCAACTTTTAAAGGTTATGGCATCATCTGATAATAGATCTGCTGATATAGCCACTGTGAACTACACAAACTAGGAACTGATGAGCAATATGCCAAGGAAATCATTAGTGATTACAAGCTTTTTTTGTTGTTGTTTGTTTGTTTTTGTCAATTTTATTTCATCCATCTAAGATGAAAGCAACCGCAGCGTTAGAGATAACCCAGTTACTGTAGGTTGCAGGATGCCCTGGTGGGAAGTGACTTTGTCTCACAACAGGAAGGTCATAGGTTTAATTCATACAGCAGCTACTGTGCTTAAAGTCAGCTGAAATGAAACAATGACCTGATACTTCATGTAAAACCTCTCTGTGGTGTTACACGAAACCATGTCTCTGCAATAATACAGAGGGGAAGGAATAAAGCAACTCCTGCTTAAATTGTGAAATATTAAAGAGAAACGCCACAGATTTTACACCTCAAACTCATGTTTAAAGGGGAATATCAGTGCATGTGTGAATAAAGATTGGGAGTTGAATCTATAGACTACAGAGGTTGAACATTAAAAAAAAATCAGGGATGGGTTTACAGGAAAGTACATAAACTTTGTTGCTTTGTCTGCTTTTTATTTGTGCTCAAAGCTATGTTAGCTGCTAGCTTCATAACCCACCCAAATTTCTAGTCGAGCTGTTCGTGGTTTGCTTTGCATTGTGGGGAAGTAAAACTGCATGGAATTACAAAAAAAAGAAGGAAGATATTTCTGATTGTACAACATCATTTCATATCCTTTATTAATCTCTCCATCATGAGTCCGACAATGTCACCGAAGTGCCAATGTTAAATCAGTGAAGTACACTTTAGGTGCCTCCATGTCCTTTTCCCTTGACTTTAGCACACATCTGTCTTGACCACCTGGGAGGATTCTCCCTTCACCACATATTACTGAGCTAATTAATATTTTATAACTTCTTTGATTCCTCTAATTGCTTCAGTACAGTGTGATTCTACGTTTTAATCTCCAACATTTGCCTCGAGTCATGTTATTGTATCATATTCTCCACATTAGCTAGATTTTTTTTTTTTTTTTTTTTTTATGTGAGGAAATTAGATGACCTGTGTTTGCAATTTTTCTTTTAGGCACCATTAGTGAATAAATTAAAGATTCACTGGGAAACAACAGTCAGATCCCAAATGGGCCGGCCTCCTTGCCAAAGAGATTTGAATCTAGTTTCAGACACCTTTCTTTATCATTTTTACTGTTTGAGACGAACACAAACACACACACGACGCCCTTAAAGAGATTAGATCTGGCTGCAGTTTTTCCTGTTTTAACATTTCATATTTATCTTGCCATAGTGCCAACGTGAGCCAAAGAAACAAAGATAATGTTCATGTTGTGTTGCTGTTTGAAAGCCAAGCTCTGGTCCTTTCCACATGTCTGTTTTGGCCAGTGTGCAGCAGAAGCATGAGGGAAATGTGTAGGTGGTTAGATCAGCCGATGAAGTGTAAATACCACTCAATCTGTTCTCATTAGAGGAGTAAAAACATACGAATCACTTCGCCTCTATTAAAAATGCCCCAGGGTCCTGCTTAAGTGTGTGCGCGCGTGTATAGTGTGTGCGTGTGTGTGCGCAAGGGGGGGGTCATAGTATATGTGGTTGTGTGTGAGAGTGAAGGAGGAAGGGAGGGGGGTCAGAGAATGATGTTTTGGCATTTGTGTCTGCAGAGGGGATCTGAAATGCCACCACCATCAACGCTGCTTAATTCTCAGAAACACACACTTAATCTGAACAGACAATCCGTTCCGACAGCCACTGTTATGATTCAAATCAACTTGGAGTGAAGGGTGTGTGTGTGTGTGTGTGTGTGTGTGTGTGTGTGTGTGTGTGTGCTCTTTTGAGTGAGAGAGTATGTCATTGTGTTTTGGTATGTGATTAGGTGTCTCTTTGTGTGTGCTCATCTCTGTCTGGGTGTGTGTGTGTGTGTGTGTGTATGAGTGTGTGTGTATGACCAAGATATCACACATCCATTCCACATTCCCCTATGATAATGTGGATTGATTATGGATATGATAATGAGAGGCCGGCGCGGCGTCGCGACCTTCACAAGGTCTAATTGAAACAAGCGTTGGTCCTCCGAAGCACTTATCAAGTCACACAGCACATCATTAATCATGGAGAATACAAGCTGTCACTGTAACACACATGCACAGTCGCACATACACACACACACACACTCACACACGTTCTCTATATTTTTTTCTGTTTTTCTAACATACACACACTTGTGCTCTCTCCTGTCTCCTTTCTTTCCCTCTCTTTCTCTCTCTCTCTCTTTCACACACACACAGAGACACACACACGCACACACACACAATGCAAGCTGTCACTACAATATGCCTGGTATTGTCTTCTTTTAAGGAGAGTGGACAGCTAGTCCACCCTCCATCTCTATTTTCTACAAGAAAAGTTGAGGAACAAACAGGCTGTTGAAGTTAAACCTAAAAAAAAAAAAAAAGAAAGAAAGAAAAGAAGAGAAAAACAAAACAAGAGAGGGAACACTAAAACAATTCAACAAATATGAACAGCTGTTCACTGCACCCAAACTCGCCTGAAATTGAATTAGCTCAAGTTGTTTTACTACCTGCTTTTATTAGAAGACAATTTAACAACCAAATGTGATTCCAATGTCTGATTAAGGCAGCATATGGTGCCTACCTGTTAAACACAACATGTTCAATACCAGCTTAACGCCTCAGTGAGCCACTCGAATAAACTAATAAGCCCAATATCATATTAGTCATTACATAGTCCAACACACAAAATTCCAATCTGATAAAAAGGTGGTTTCATTATCATCATAGGGAAAACACAAGGGAGTTTGCACGCACTGTGTCGATGCCATCACCAACTTGTTAATTGTTATTCAATTAACTGCTTTTGTTAATGAAACCAATTAATGCCTTAAAACAAGCAGGGAAATATATGATTATTATGCATCTATGCAGAAGACAGCTAATTACAACTGTAAATCAATCAATTCTACATTAATCTGCTTGGAAAATGTCCAAAAACAACAAAGTCACCAAAAGACTTTGGAAGTTTTTTTTCCCCAACATATTTTGATTGCCATGCCATTATCCTGTCTAATGATTGTTAACGATCCTGTAAAGAGTTTATGATCCAATTTCCTTGCTATGAATTTAATTGGGACCTAAATAGTATAATCTTACAGTGTAAAAGTGTGGCCTGTATTTAATCAAGGGTGGTGTATTGGACTAAGCTCTAACAAGGTCACAGAACTCCTCTCAGGGTGAATTCAGCCAGTGAAGCTTCACATTCCTGAGATATGAGGCTCGATCACTTACAGAAATATTAATTAATTCGTCACTCATGTGCAAGAATAGAGGTATATAGGCTATAGGTATGATATCAAAGGTACTGGTATACATGGTCAAAAAACAGGTTATATGTATTATGTCAAGTATTCAGCACAGGTTCTTTATTTACATAAAACTACACTATAGTCAACGCTCATGGTAAGCAAAAGTCCTGTTGCCCTAATTTTAATGCATAACTTTTTAAAATAATCTTCAGTGTTTCTTATACAAATTAAAGCTCCAGTAGCTACTGTAGTCTGCACTGGTCTGGTACGACCAACATTTAATATGTATATTATTAGTAATATGTTGAGTATAAACGGGGAAGTAATCAATATACAGGCTAAAGGGCGTGTGACCTTATTAATCATTGTACTATTGGATCATTAATGCTGATGCATTAATATGAAAGCAGCATTTTATTGTTGGCTGGCCGCTATGAAACTGATCCAACCTATTTTACATTCTGTTCAGTGGTTCAATCTAGTGTATGTAATGTATTTATATGCATACTGATGGCTTTTAAAATCTTCCTAAGCACAATGCGTATAGCTGTTAGATAAATGTAGTACATAGAATATTCCCCTGTGAAACACAGTGAAGAAAAAATATAAAGTAGCTTTAAACTGCAGTTGAGTAAAAAAAAAAGTTACTATGTATGATGTCCAGTCCTGAGTCCACATGGACTTTGAGGATGACAAAAGACTGTTAAGGCAGTGAAAACTTTTATCAGACAAGAAAATAACTCCTTAGATACAACATTAATTACAAACAAAGAACTTTGTCTCCTGCTATGAGCTCTATAAATAAGCCATGAAAAGTTCTCTTCCCAAAACAGAACTTGTTTTTTTAATTATCCTGCTAGAATAATTTATCAGAAAAAAATCTAGCCATGAAATAATCATAAAAAGCAGCAATGAGACATGAAATAGACATCGCAAACAAAGCCTGGTCTCTGCAGAGAGACCATTAAACCTGCGTGTTGGCTAATGGTAATTAGTGGCCTAAACATAACTGCACACAGAGATGTTTGACTTTTGGTTCAACCTGGCTTCACAGAAGGTTCTTACCGAGACAATGTGTGGTAATTTAGGTTTGTACAAACATCAACAGACCATCCTACCTTATACATAAGGAACTTCTAATCAGTCCAGTCTAATTATTTTTATAATAGCCAGTGCACACAACTGAACCATAATTGCAGCACATAGATCTTTCACTTTTAAATGAGACTGCCCTCATTTATCAGAAAAATAATCCTCGGCCTGGATAATTATCAGACATACAAACATAAACACCTTCAGAAGTTGATGTGAAGACCTGCTTGCCTCTTAAGTACAGTCATGTGACCTGACCAGTGCCCTAGTTGAACACCTCTTAGATGTTTATGCATATATGGACGCTAATCTCTCAGTCAGGACTATGGGATTTGGGAATATTTTGTTTTACAGAGATCAAAGTAGCCGGTTTGGATCAGGAGAAACCCTTCAAACACATCAAACAGAGAGCAATGCATCCTGAATCTCACGCCCACAGTAGCCAATCAAGCCATGCATAACTCTTTTCCTTTGTAAACGAAGAGGTTTCGCGATGTGGGTCCCCCCCCACCCATCATCAAGATCTCATGTAACTCGCCCCCCACGGAGGCCAGAGGTTGTTTAGGCTTATGGGCTATCAAGGAGAGCCACTGCCCCGTATCTGTATGCCTCTCATAGTTGGCTAACACGATGCTGGTATTGAGGAACAGAGAGACACTGTGTTAAGAGATCAAAGCAGCAGTACAGAGATTTAGACTCACAGCCTGTCAGTCAAGATGGCGAGACAAAGCAGAAGAAGACAGAAGTGCTTACGCACACACACTCTGCTGCTTGCTCGCCGGCTTTCTCTGTGGTGTGCCTGTGAGGGGTGAGGCGTTACTGTCAGATGGCTTAGGGGCTACTCATTTGTAGACATCTACAGCACGGCATGAACACCTAAAAACACACACATACAGGGACACGCACGCACACACTCACACACACATAATACAAAACTGTGCGGATGAGAGGTCGCTTCTAGCCTTTATATTGGCCTGTGGAGGAATGTTCTGTGCTCTCAGCATTTTCCCTCGTCTAGAAGATGAATAGAGCCATTTTACAGACAGTGGAGAAACAAAACAATGCTCCGTGTGGTTAGATACATGATATAGAGCCCTAATCTCTGGTTGCTCAAAAACATGTTTTCTTTTTGTCAAGTTTGCAATATATAAATCAAATACTTTTTTTGTGGATAGAGTACAGTTATATGGAGGCCAAGATTTCAGGACATCCTGCTGTAAATGAATGACCCTTGTTCATGTCTTTTGAAAACTATGTCAGCTGGATGTGATCACTCCTGCCGGGTTGGTTTTTGTATTGTATTGTGCAACGATCTAGCAATATATTTGCCTCTTTCACCTAGTGTGACAGAAAATAACACTTCCTTTGTGAACTGTTTCAGAAAGGTCAGCAGCGTCTAATAACAAGAGGTAAGAATATCAATAAGAAAAAACGGTTTTGATGCATTCTGTTCTAAAGGAGCTCAAGACAAGAAAAAAAAGGGACAATCCAAATAGAAAATGTGACCAAGAAGATGAATCTGACAGCATTACTGTATTAAATTGACTTTTAAACAACAGTATCAGGTAAATTCATGATAGGAAACTTGCACAGATTCACAAGACCCAAAGAATACCTACCGGTATACCCCAGATTGGAATAAGGATGACACAACACCACCTGGTGGCCACGGACCGCAAATTTTAATTTAGATGTCAGGTTACATGAAGAACAGAAATGGCAAGAGAATTAAGTTGGAAAATGCTTTATATTTACACAACATAAAATGAAAAAACAAAACAAAAAACTAACAAATTACAGACATAAAAAAACATAAATTAAGGCAGGGTGAGAGTCACTCTGAACTTAGACTTCACAAATGGTGGTAGGGGAAACTTGGCGCAAGGCTAAATTTGGGGCAGAAAGGCTGAGTGTGCCCCCATGTCAGGAGGAGTCTTGTGTAAAGGAACAGCGCTAAGGCTGATACCTCAACACAAAAACTCAGACACAAGTCAAAGCACAGGGTTGGACGTTAGTCACTGAAGTCGTGCAGAGGACAGACTGCCAACGCAAACTCACATCTGATTGGCTGGAGAGTACAGACCCTGGAACAGGGCACGATCCCATTAAAAGTCCCACATTGATGTGATTGGTTTTCATCTTCAGTTTGCACAGTTTTCTGAAGCCTGAAAGAGAAAATATAGTGGTACGCCGTGTTGATGCAGCATCATGACTCAATATTAATATTAGATCATTACAGTGTTTCTGAAATCTGTTAGTGAAATTTTAGGTAAAATAAATAGGAGAAAAGATGCCTGGGTGTTTGACAAGTGTTTAAAGCAAAAGATGCACTGAAATAAATATTAGGGGCTTACATTGTGTGTTTTACGTTTTGTACATTTTGTACAATCTGTGATCACAACTTGTTCTTACACTTTTGCAATATACGTTAACAAAAATGGCCATATTATCCATGCATTGTTCACCTTGCAATTTAACTGCAATTGTTTGTTTTATTCTTATTGTTAATCATGATATTCATTCTTCTTACTTTATCAATTTCCTTTGGGATTTATTTTTCCATTTGTGTTAGTCTGTAACACCTGTATTTTGTGATTCTGTCAGTATTTTTTAGAAAAAGAAAGCAGTGGCTGGTGTAATGTGTTAATCCTATATGTAATTGCTGCCAGGACAAAATAGATGAATTCAAGACACGGTTTTGAGTCGAGATGTTTCCTCAGTAGCTCACATCTCAATCATGTGAAATGGTGCTAAGGACAGGAGCAACTCTAAAATACATTTCCCTAATTGGTGATATTAGGGTTAGGCTACTGTAAGGGTACCTTGAGGGACTCGGAAGCTTTACGAAGTTCTTTGATGACAGCAGACAAGGCTTCTGGGTTGATGCCCTGCTCACACAGTCTCACACATATGGACAGAGACTCCATGTCCAAACCAGTATTCAGCAACCTGGAGATCTCCAGCAGCACTGTGGGAGGAAGAAGGGACATTGTAAAGCTATTTAGATGTTCAAGTTGAAAGAAACTTACAATTCACTACTGCACCTCCCACAGAATTTGTTAGCAAACGACAGCCTTAGGATTTATTAAAACACGTTTATTTGCAATTGCATTTCAAGTTATATTACAAATATATCGAACAAAAACGTATATTTACCATCCATTGTCTCCCGGACTGCATTTAGGTTTGCATTTGCTGCACTTGCCATGGTGTTGTATGAATATAGTTAGCCAATGCTTAGTAGCAGGTGGCTAACAAATCAGCTTGAATACGTCTCTAGCTCGATACTGTAGCGGAAACTTATTACACAGGGTTCAGGCAGACTTTAAAGCATCCGTATTCATGTTATGTAATATCTAAAAATGTAAGAAATAATAAATTAACGACATTAGCAGCTAGTTAGCCACCTAGCCGTGTTAGCTCACTGGCGAATCTGACACAGGAAGTGACGACACGGATAGGATTCGTGTTCCTATTGGTTCCCTGGAACTTCCCGCGGCGTTTCTATTGGTCAGCGGGAGCTGTGGGCGAAATTGAAATAAACGTTTGAACCTCCACCGCAGCTGGTTGTTTGATGACTCCTCTATGAAGGTTGTTTTTTAAGCTGTATGTCCACAACCCTGGATCATTAACAGTTGTAAGTACACACAATTAAATATATGTAGTTAATGTTTACATGTGCGTTTCATTTTTAGGAAAAAAATGTGTTTAACGTAACGTTTTTCTTCGTAACGCTTCCTTTTTTACAATAGCTACAGAACCTAACGCTCTAGAAACAGTAACTTAATGACCATGCCAAACTAACGAAAGACAAGCTCCTGTTTGAGTAATTTATCACGTTGTGTCACTTTTATTCCTGAAATTTGCTTTCATTCGTTGTCAGCTAAGATGGGGGACCATGTTGAGCTACAGATCACCCCAGAGACTCCAGGGAGACCCTCCATTAGAAACCCCTTTGAAAGTCCTAATGACTACCACCACCTCCGTGAACCCCTGGTACCAAGTCCATCTGTCTTCAAATCCAAGTGCTGTAAAGCTGTAAGTTTCAACACAGCACTCACACTTTTTCCCCCTTCCCACACTTATTGCTGTGTGACTCAAACACACACTAGTTTCAGAAGTTGCAAATGTCTAAAAACTGCGTTATGTCCACAAACCTATAACGATATATTGTCTCACTTAATCATGTGTGTGTTTCTTCTAGACTCCACCTAAGTTTAACTGGTCCATAGATGAAATGGCCAGTCTTCTTCCAGTGCACATAGACCCAGAGGAGATCCAGCTACAGTCATTTTACCTCAGCCAGACAAGGTATGTAATGAAATACAAAAAGTCAAGCTAGATACACTTGTATGCAAAACACCCCAAGGTACATGTTTTAGTGAGTTTTTATTTTATTTTTATTTTTTAAGAGGAAGTCAAGTCACATGTTGTCAAGTATTACAACTCACAAATATGCCTCATGGGGCTTTATAATTTCTGCAGCATACAACACCCCCTGTGTACTCTTTCAAATCTGATTAGTTTTCCAGAAACATCCTTAAATCAGAAAAAAACGGAAGAATCATCAGGAAGTGAAACAGAAGAGGGATATTCTCTTCCACCATAGACGGATGAGCATATTATGTTGTGTGCACCCGAATGGAGCAACATAGTAGATTATAATATGGACATGTAAGGATTGTGAACACAGATTGCAAGAAGGCCATACTCATGGTCACACATCAGGTGAAAGAAGAAGTGGTAAAAGCAGTTCCTGCAGCACAGACAGTAAATGTTATCGTGCATTCACATTTAAATTTGCAGCAGGAGTTGTAGTACTTCTTTTCACTTTAAAATATCAACAATACATGTAATTCACATACAATTGAATGTGAAAAGCATGGCAGCATGACAACCCTGAGTTTCCTTGAGGGGGGGTAAAAGCAAAGTGATAGTGTTGCTTTTATTAATCAAGTCCATCCGTGTGCTTTAAATCTGGAGAACAAATCAAAGACAACAGAAAATTTAAATAACACAACTTTTTTTTCTCTTTGAAACATCTAGGACAGATTCTGATATTGAAGAAAAACGTCAGCATGCTATTGAGCAGGTAATTAAATCAATTACATTTTATAATGATAGAGAACCCTTTATGAGATTTATTGATTCATTTTGTAATTGTATCATGTGTCTCCCATTAAAGTTTTTTACCAAAGGAGCCATTGTGCCATCTCCCTGGGCAGCATCAAACACTCGTAAAGCCCCTCAGATCTGTAAGAAAAGTAAGTATCTTATATTACCTTTTCACTCCTGATATTTGCCTTGAGGTTTCATGTTGTGTTCTGTTTCTTTACATTTTTTCACTGTTTGTTTGTATTTTGTAGGTTCAATGTCTACAAAGATTACAGAAGAGCCAGAAAAAATCTCAGGTTGGTGTGGTCTTTGTGAGGGTACCTCCTGCAAACAGTACCCCTATTTGTCTTTCCTGTGCTGTTTTATAACTTGTTTTTAATCTCTTTTTATTATGTTTGTTGCACAGTTGCTTGTCAGACAACTCTTTCATTGCCTTTGGCTTTCGATTTGGAGAAAGTCCTAGGTAAGCCTCGAATAAATGCCAGCACAATCAAATGAGAGTGTGACAAAGTAGTTATCAACTGACGTTTGTTTGTGTGTTTGTTTCTACCTTCTCATCAGGCGAATATTACCGCAATGAGGAAGCGTGTGATGCTATGCAGGAGAGTCTCAGTTCATCCTCCTTGAGACGGAAACTCTTCCTGGATGGTCAGGGCAGCTACAGCGGCTCGGACAGCTCCAGCCCACCAAGCCCTGAGAGAAGCCACATCAGGTCTTCTCTAACCCCGGGAGAGGAGGCTGTTGGACGGCTTGAAGGTTCAGAGGGAGAAGCGTTATCATCTATATTTTCTTCTCCTTTACCCCGTGGTGTGTTGGCGCCGACTCCTTCCACGGTGAGTTGACAACTGTGATGAAAATGATATTAAATATCATATGATTGTTTTGCCATCTTGGTATGTGCATTTTACTGCACACTTGGCCATTTTTTGGACACTGTCCTATTGAGCTAAAACTATTACATTAATTGAAATACTTGAATAAAAATGTATCTACATTGTCTTCACTACAGGGTCAGTTCTCGTCGAGCCCCATCCAGCACGGCTGCTTCCGGGACTGCAGCCTCGGTAGCATCAGCAGCCCTATGTTCCCTGATAGGTCGTCTCCTGCAGGCCTCGTCTCTCCCACAATTTCACCTATTGTTGCACATACAGCACACACACCCATCGGCTCAGGTGAGGTTTTAGTTTTGAAGCTCAGACGAAAATGTACTGTATACCATCAAAATTAAAGCCGAATGTAACTTAAAGAGATAGTTCAACATTTTGGCAAATTGGCCCAGATAATAACGTTATGAGTTGTTTTCGAGGTAAATGGGTTGCAAAACCGCTTCCGTTATTATTTCATAGCGTGGTGAATGTGCAGGTCACAACTTGTCCACAAGAGCGTTTTGGAGTTGTTGGATTGTGTGTTTGATGAGGGAAACCAAGAAATCCCATTAGCCTCCGTAGTGTAGCTCTGAGCAGCTCACGGCTCTGCTCCGCCGTTCTAAAAACAGCTTGCACCGACAATTAAAGGTAACAAACCTACTGCTATGACTATAGGGATTATTGCAATGGGCCAATTTTCCAAAATGTAAAACTATCCCTTTAACTAAAATCTTACAAAGACACTGTGGTGATCTCATGAAATAATGAATGAATTAATCTGTGTTCTTTCTTCAGCTGAGAGGAAGCAGCTGAACAATTTGACTCCACGTGGTACTCCCCTTGAGGTCGATGTCCCTTCCTGCAACGAGAGCCCATTCGTCGAGGGTTGCTCTCCCATCCGCTGCTGCTCCCCACACCATCACCATTGCCACAGTGAGCCCCATCACAATGCCAGACCCAAGCCCAGGCCCAGAGTCCGCTACTGGGCCTCCCCTCCCCTCATCTCCCCCATCCTCAACCCTAAGCTCCAAGACCATCAGGAGGCCGAGGACCTACTCCCCTCCTCCTCCCCTTCTCTCCCTTCTATGGACCTAGATCCATCGTCACCCCTAACCCAGGACTCTCACCTCTCTAACGCTGAGAGCGTTGGTCTGGATCCTACGGAACCTGTGAAAATGGAGGAGGACAAGGAGACGGGGATGGAGGAGAGGTTGGAGGATGAAGAGGAGGAAGCTGAAGGTCTTTCAGAACAACTGACCAGCTCTCGTATGGGCAACGTGTCGGTAACAGAAAGCTGTCACATGTTTGTGTCTATTCTGGCGGAGGGAAGCAGCATACCCTACGATTCCAGCATGCAGGTGTGTGTGTGAGCAGTGTCACTCAGTGTCCTACTGTATAAATGATTATTTCTTGTTGATTATTGCACATTGCACGACTAAATATTTCTAATGGACTTTTTTGTGGGTGTGTTCAGGTGGACAGTGGGTACAATACCACATCAGCAGGCACTGCAAGTCTTATCGATGGCCTCAGCTCTGATTGTCAAAGCAAAGAGTCCTTCAGTTCAAACCTGGCAGAGGAGGCCTTTACTAGACACACTAAGATTAAGGTAATATTAAATATATTTCATACTTGTATAAAGAGCACAGTTGGTTCTGATTTTTGTATCAAGATGGTAAGAGGAACAGATCAAAGGGACTGAAAGAGGGTGTTGGTGGGAGCGCCACTCACAGACTGCTCAGCTGGCTGTTGTCTCAGTGACTACAGTGATGTCTGTGTTTAGATCTATAGGAAAGACCGTGACGTGAGTAATTAAGGCTGGGAATTGGCATTTGATGACCTTGGTGCTCGTGCATTAGTGTGATACGTAAAGAAAAATGAGAGTAACTCTTCCACAGCCGACTGTGAATGTCAGTGAAAGGACGTAATGATGAGACTATATCAGCAAGAACTGTCCGTCGACAATCACACAGAGCGGTATATTATAGGATTGCAGGTGAATAAACCCCTCATTACAATGCACATTTGGTCCACGGGGATGTGGAAAAAGTGATATGATCAGATGAGTCATCCTTCATATTGCATGTTTAGCCTCGACCAAGAGAATAGTACAGCCCTGTATGTCTGACCCCTGCAGTGAGGAGATCTGGTGGCTTTGTTAAGCTGTCGGGGGCATTTTGCTGGCATGGTTTGGATCTACTTTTGCTCTTATAGGGAATATTCACCCTTTTATCAGATGATGATGCATTAATGTCCTGATGGGAGCGGTCTTTTCTGGGCTGATCACTGATCAGCCATTAATAGTTTGGCCTCACTCTGCAAAACATTAAAACACTATTGTTTTTTTTCTTTTATTTGGTTACCTTTCTGTGTTAAAATACATTTAAGGTAACAGTATTGTACATGTTGAAAAAGCTGTTCGATTTAAACTTTGTTTTCATCTAACTCTAGTTTTCTACTTCTCAGGTATTCTATCCCCACCACTGAGCTGCCTGACTGATATATTTAAAGGGACGCCTATTCCAGTGGAAGCTTAACATGAAATTTTGCAATCAAATATAACAATGTTTACACTATGTTTGAAACTTTTATGTCAAATGAATTTGGTTGGGGTGAAAGGGGTCTACTGACTGTTAAATGAACAATCAACAGAGGTGAAGTGGTTATTTGTTCTGTTTAGGTTGAAGTTTTCTGACTGAAGGCAAATGCTTTACAAGTGTTTTATCACAGATCAGAAGGGAGAGGACTAACCTGTTGCACATTTAGTCCTATTATAAGACACTTCTATAAACCCAGTATACTGGTGTGGTAAAGGAAGAAAAAAAAAGTCATTTCTGTATTGAACTTGCACAACAGTAACCTCCTTGAATGCTGTATTGATGCTTTTGCCATGTTTTGAATTTATCTTGGTGCTGACAAGATCGACCTGGTAGATACTGACTTTATGATGACATCAGATTTGTACTGTATGTTTTTATAAAACTGTTTATCATGTTATTTTTTTCTTTTATCAAATAAGTTAAGAATTGTTAAAATTCAGGTTATTTGTGGGTCTTCCTTGAATTGTTAGAATATTTATTCCAAGGCAAGACTCGCTGAATAATGCCACTTGATGAAGCTGATTGAGCCATTTTTAAAAAACAAAACAAAATTTCTATACCTAAAGCATAGGCTGGATTGTTGTCACATTAAATTGACTTGACTTGAATTCTTTGACTTGAACACTTATTTTCAGGATTGATTATTTTTTGACTTGATGGTTTGTTTGGTCCAGAAATGAGAGCTGATGACTCAGCTGTGAGTTCCCAATAAAAATTCACTGACATTTATTGTCCCTCCATTGCATTGTGACATTTCTCAATATTGTGATGAATGATTATGTTCAAATTATATTTCACCAAAATGTCAGCGAATATGCAGCAGACATCCTTTCAGCATTATTAAGCTTGATTAAGGTAAAGATTTTTATTTAGTAGGGCTAAATTATTTCATTGGATGTATTAACAAAACGCCAAGAACCATATATGTAAAAACAAACGCTTTAATAGTTCACTGTTGGTCATTGGACATGTTATACTACATCTGTAACTTCCATGTGATATCACAAGTGTTTTAATTGATGACAAATGTAAGAGCAGAGTGGTTTCACTGTGGTAGATGTATTAAAATACTTGCTCTAACTATAACAGTAAATCGTGTGCTTTCATCAAAAGAGTCCAATCTGGCTCTGTTGTTGTAGACTTGTAGGATTTCTTCATGTGGAAGATCAGTTGATGGTTGTGGTGAGTTTCTCAGGTTGCTTCCTGTGTCAGCGGTCCAGTTTTGGTTTCTTGGCCTGTGGTTCAGCGTCTGGCGCTGGAACACTCACGCCAGGAATCTGAAATAAAGACAAATTACTTTAACAAAATCCAGAAGCAGATGGAAGAAATGTTATGCAAGGTAATCTTGATGAATTTTGTAAGTAAGACAAACTATGCTTTTCCTTTAAAAATAGTCTTAAATACAACAATTGATCATCTGAAGCATGGTAAAGGCATCCGTAATGGTACCAGAGATGAAGCCAGTAGTTAAGTAAAACCCATGTCTACTTGAGTCGGTCCTTACCACCGGGTCAATCAGAGCCATGCGGATCTTCTGGTGCTGAATGTTGGAGTCGTCCAGGCTGATGGTGACCTTCACCTTGTCAAATATGTGGAAGGTGTGCTGCTCCACTTGGAGACTGGGACCCTGAACACATACATAGGAAACATTTAAACACTGTTCCTCTTTCTCTCTGTAAAATGAGTTAAAATCAATCAAGTGCTTTAGTGTTTATACCTCTTCATCAAAAACAAGGTTTGGGCCGGTTTTGTCTTTGGAGTCAAAGAAGACCGTTCCTTCCAGGCCAAACTTGGGGATGAGAACGATGATCGCGTTCTTCCGCACAAACAGAACAAATCCGTCTTCATTAAGAATACCTCGGCTCTTGAAGAACAGCTGCAAAGAGATGATTTGTATTACCAGCATGAATTTGCAGTAAATGATCTAGATGTCAGTCAAATCTATATCACAGTGGTTAATGACTGATTTCAGTTGCAAAAAAACCCCAAACATATATCACACCAGTGAGTCCACATGTGTTTTACCTGTGTGTGGAAGGCTACAGATGCTCTCTGTGCATACTGAGACATTTTGTGTCTGTAGTTGAGGTTGTTGCAGAGGGCTGACTGCTTGTGTTTATCCATCAGATCTGGGTAGGTGCTGTCTGCTCCTATGGCCACTGCCAGGAGGCGGTGGACTATTATATCTGCGTACCTGTGTAACAGAGCAGATGGACATGGTTGAAAAAGAGGGAGGATGAAGGAAGAGGTTTAGACAAGGAAAAAAGTGTGTTACTTTGAGCAATTTTTGCCCCAATTATAAATGCCGGACCCCACATATTTAGCCAAGATCTCTTTTCATACCTCCTGATAGGTGATGTGAAGTGTGTATAAATGGGTGAAGCAAGGCCGTAGTGGTGGAAATCGCTGTCCATGCCAGAACAAAAATAGACAGCCTGCATCATGCAGCGAGTGGCCAAGATGCGCAGTAGCGTGTTAAAGTACGGGAAGCCGTCCACCTTGGCCACGTCCAGAGAGTCAGCCAGGGCCTTGGCTGAATCTGTGTGGATCTCCACAGCCTGACAAGAAACAGAAACAACAGTTTTCACACAATTAACATACTTAGAGCATTATTATTATCATTATAGAGTTATATTGAGGAATTATATTATATACATAGTACATATCAAGCTCTGTACGCATATTTATTTACATATAGATATATTTGCTGACCTTTTTTATCACTATCTTAATGCTAATAATGTCTACTTGCTTTGAAGGTATGAAGAGGAAATTTAGATCACATAAACATAAACTATAGTTTAATCTTTAATCACACTGTGAACATTCATACATCCTTGTGGTCTCTGACCGTCCAGGTTAGGAACCACTGATTTACCGGGTTGCTTGCTTCTGTGCCTGCAAATTGCTTTGTAAAATCCATCTGTAAAGCATCTCGTCCAAGTACTGTACATTCATCCTAATTATGTGTGTCAGAAGTCACTTTAAATTACGTAACAACATCCTCTTTTCAGAACAGAGCTAATGAATTAAATTTGCTCAACAAATAAGCGTTTCCTTTGAAAACCAAAGCAGCTTTTTCTGCAGGACCATCTGTCTTCACTCACTCACCTTGGACTTTGCAGCCTTAAGCAGGATGTCATAGTTAGATGGAGGTGGTGCTGGATGTTTCCTCAGCATAGCGCACTCTGAGAACTCGTCGTAAATCTTCTGGGCAACTGAAATATTGGCCAACAACATGAACTCCTCCACCATGGAGTTCGTCTCCCTGATAGCCAAGAGATGAGTTTATTTAGATACAGCATGACCACAACAACACAGTATGACAAAATGAAATGCACTGACAAAAATGTGAATAGAGAAAAGGATTTCAAAAAGGATTCAGCAGAGTGCTCCTTTTTGAAGTTTACCTACATGAGCTCTTTGGTCTGGAGGTCGATGGGGTCGTGGGTTTCACTGTCTATGTGGAAACGGACCTCTAGAGATGACAGCGTCAAAGCCCTGAGGGACATAACATAGAATGTGATATACAGTATGTTTCATGATACAGCTGATTTAAATATAAATATGTATAGACACATAATAAAAACACATGTTAATAGCTTTTTGCCTAAGGCATCGACTGCTGTCCCCACCCCTTCTCTATCCTCTGCCTCTTGAGGATTTTAGCGAGTTTGTTGAGACCCCGCAGGCTCTTGGTGATATCGTCATTCTTAGCGGTGTCATCGATTCTCATCTGAGCCTCAGCATAGGTCAGAGACGCCTGCACCAGGTCGCATGATAGAGGGGAAAATAAAGAGGAAATGAGAATGTTATGAATTTATATTGATATATCTGGTATCAATGTGCAGTACATGCTTGCATGTGTGAATGTTGGTACTGTACCTTGGAGTTAATGACACTTTTTGTGAACCGTGTCTTCAGGATTTCAGCCTTGTGGTTCATCTCCCAGATACATGAGAAAGCCAGCCTAGAGAATAAAAGAAACCATAGTCAAATACGACCTTAAGAATATCAAGAAATTACAAAAATAGCTATATAGAAATATTTTAGGTTGATGTTTACGTGTAAATAAAGCACAGTGACCTCATCAAACATTTTGGGGAGAACTGGAGCACTGATAGCACTGATTATTGAACATGTGTGTGTGAATTTGTGTTTGTAGTTCAGTCCTCACCTCTCCACATTGGAGCGTAGAGAACAAAGGTTGGAGCTGAGCAGCTCGGGAACCATGTCTATCCTCTGTTGGACACAACATCAAAACAGATGCAATTTGCAGTGAATTTAAGCCTTGCAATGAAGTTCATCATTCGGATGAAGACAAAACATTAGGATTCAACTGTGTGTGTCTGTGTCTCCTCACCTTGCCACACAGGTAGACTGTGGTTCCACGGTTGGCAGCCTCTTTGTCCATAGCGTTGCCAGGTCTGATGAAGTGACTGACATCGGCGATGTGGACCCCGACCTACAGAAAAACAAAGGGGCACTCACATAAACTGTACGCACTAATAACTGTCTGGTACTGTTACATAATCATGTTTGTGTAGAGTTTGTGTACCTCAAGGTTTCCATTTTCCAGCTCTCTACAATGCAGAGCATCGTCTATGTCTGTACATCCTGGAGGATCCACGCTGCAGACTGTGAGCTGCCTCAGGTCCTCCCTCTTCTCCATGTCCTGTACCACACATCCACATTAATATACTGCACACATGGACCTATAGTATGCATGCAGTAACTGACAGTTTTAGTGATAAACGCTTGACAAAGCAGTGTTTTTCTGTTACCTCTGGTGTGATGGCCCACGGCATCTTGGGCAGGAAACTGAGCACAGCCTGAGAGAAAGCCTGATGGGGGACGTCATGCTCCAGCAGCAGAACCTCCTGCTCTGTGTCCTTCTCTCCTGCACTGCCCAGACTGCGCACAAAGTGACCCTAACAAAGAGGAAAAAACATTACATCTGACTGTGGACAAAATGTTTGTATTTTTGTGCTCATTTCTACATATCTTGACAGGGAAATGTGCTAAACATTTCAAAGAAGAGCAATTCAATTTTATTTATTCTCGTAGACCATTGAGGAAGGTCCTCATTTACAATGGTGTCGAGAGAACAACAAATACAGCAAAGAAGAACAAGAATTTACATTAAAAAAAAACCCATTAGAAAACAGGTAAGAACAGTGAACACAGTCAAACAATTATTATTAAGTACAATTAAAACAATTACAATCCAGTGAAACCAGGTTTGAGACGAGGATTTGGAACTGATGTACTGATGGGAGAGATTCTAACTTTAAGATTTTCTGCAGATTGTTCCATGTGTGAGGTGTGTTGTGAGAGAAGGACATTATTACCCAGCTCAGTTCTGACATATGGAATATAATAAAGCAACAACCAGTTCTGTGAGCGAGTACCAATGTTTTGTGATTTCAGAATTAACAGAGATGATAAATAAGGAGGCAATAACTGTGACAGGGCTTTGAAAATGAATGAAAACCAGGTGATCTGAGTTCAAAAAGTTTTGAGAGTCTGAGGAAGTTCCAACTCACATTTGGATATCTGGAGTTTTTGGGCCAGCCGTCGATGGCCACCATGATCCTCTGGCCGACCAGTGCGGCGGCCTGGCGTGTTTCGATGCGAATGCGCGGGACGCGTCGGTCTGCTGGGGTGAAGAGGTGGCGGGTGGACTGAATGAAGAAAGAAGAAATTGGATGATCAGTAAGAGACAGGGAAGTGCTGAACTGTTTGTACATTATACAGTGTGCAGAGATTTATAGATTTATAGTCTTTATAGTCCATATAACAGCATCAACGAGGTAGTTTATTATGGGATGCTGCAGCAGAAAGGACAGAATCCCTGCTTAAGCATTTTTGAGAGTCCTCTATCTCTGACCGGATGTCAGCAGAGTGAAGAGTGGAGTGAGTCAAACTCATAACAGTTTTCGAGGACAGCTTTAAATCTTTAAACCAGGCAAAAATAAACAAAAATTTAAGACAAATAGTCGTCTGTGTAGACAACAGTTGTCTTGACTCACCTCTTTAATCTGGGAGACATTGAGCATGCCGCAGAAAGGCCTCCAGTTCCTCTTGATGATTCCCACTACTTTACCGGTGGGTTTCCTGGCTGCCTCAGCGGCCGACAACTTCAGCTGCTCAGACACAAGAACAGGAAGGACAAGAAGAGACCTTCAGCATGCTCATGTGGATTTCATCAAAATGTGTTCTCATTTTTTTGGTGTGGATCAACACATATTGTACATCTCACTTAAACCCCAACTCACTGCTTTCTCCTCCTCTTCTTCTTCAGCATCATCATCCTTTGCTTTGCCTTCATCCTGCAGAACAACTGAGGAGGGCGCCACCCACTGATCCCGCGGCAGCAGCTGAACAGCGACCACGTCTTGGTACACCGCTCTGTTGAGGTTCTGCAGACCCTGAATGAGAACCTGGCAGCAAACAGAGGGAACAATGCTTTTTATATATGTATGCACTCTACTATCTTTGACAGCCAACAAAATTTGATGCAAATCCTCTTACATGAAACAAATGTTCACCCAAAACCTGATGGGGTCTGCAATTCTTTTTTTTTCTTCTTAGATTTGGGATAATAGTTCAAATTTTACGACACTGCATTTACAGACAGAATGTACAAACAAACACACACCTCTGTGCTTTCCTCCCCCTCGCCCTGGACAAAGACTGTGGCTTCCAGATAGTTGTCCCTGCTGGCTCTGAAGGTGCCCTGGAGGAAGGTACCGCCCTTAATTCCTGCTTGGATCCTGGACAGCGGAAGGTGCTCTGGGAACAGCACCTTACTGCTCGTGACCTCATTCTCCAGGAGGAAAGAAAAAGTAGTCATCGATTAGAAGAAAGACAGAAAATGAAAGAGGCAATGTGTGTGAATAGGAGATGGAGGTACAGATGATTCTCCATAAGTTTACTTTAGTTAAAGCAGAAGTAAGCGATCCGGTTGTTTTGGCTAATGCTGCGTTCCAGGCAGGCTTTTGAAACCGTAAGTTACAGCTTCAAGTCACGACTTACGACTTTGTAGCGTTCCAGGCAACCCGCAACTCGCGTTTCTCCGACCTGTTGCCTGTGAAAGTGCACTCTAACGGCCACTCGTAACTTCCGACCCGTGAACTTGCACCAGATCGAACTGGTACGACTTCACAGGTCAAAGAATCACGAGTTACGAGTTTCCTTGAACGCACCATAACGTCTTGTCAGCCGATGGAGTTAGCAGCCCCCGCCCTCGTCATGGATCTATTGGTCCTCATCCCTACGTCACCACATTCAGGCGCATCCCTTGGCTGCACACACAGCCCTTCATGCCGTTCTCTCTCCTCATTGGATAAAACTTGTAGGATACAAGAAAAGTTTTCTCCTCGGCTCAGAGCAGAGCAGAGTGACTGAGAGACCCGTGTTTCGGTCCAAACACTCTATGTAAGTGATTGCTGTCTGAAGATATAACTATTTAAGACTTATATTAACACAAAAATATTGCTTACTTCTGCTTTAAGAAATAGCTTTTACTTCTATAATTTCACATCTTAAAATGTGTGTGTGTGTGTGTGTGTTTACCTTTTCATCATTGGACAACGCCAGATGATCCACAAGCTCAGGGTTTGCAATCAGACTCTTGATATACTCTTCAACTACGGCAGAAGAGAATAAATGTGTTTAAAAAAGTGAAAATGCTTTTGCTTTTGTGCAACTTTTGTTGATGCACAGAAGTTTGAACTCCTCAGGAACAAATTACATTTGTACACTAGCTGCCCGCTCTCCTCCGCCTTCTGCTTGTTCCCTTGGTCATTGGTCAGGAGGACCACCTTGAGTCCATCTGTCTGGGACTCAAACTTCTTCAAGTGTTGGCTGTACCACTTGGCTGCCACGCGGATTGCGCGGTCGTTACGGTCATTGGCGCTTTCCCCTGGTTCACGTTCAATGAATGTTTCTCTGGAGGAACAGAAACATTAAGGGTACACTTATAAGGGCGACAAGCACAAATGTATATGAGAAGAGGTCTAAAGAGCATTAATATGTGAGGGAGAATGAAACTTCAACCAACCAGAACAGTTTCTCACTGATTACCCATTACTTGTCATATTTTACTATCATTCAATGGTTGCTGAAGTGCAGTAATAAGTCGGTGGTGTGTTCGTACTTGTGGTGTTCGTTGGTAAAGGTGTAAAAGTGTTTGTCTTTCTCATGTATGATGTCCTTCAAACGCTTGTACACTGGAGCACTGCGGTGGCGAACTTCCTGCAGCACAGTCTGTAGGATGATCACATTGCGGATCACAGGATCCTCCAACAGATCGATCTGCAGAACACAGAACATGTAAACATGAGGTGGAAGACAATCATCTCTGTTATGTTATGAGTTTGACTCTGTAAAAAATATAAATCATGACTGGGTTATTATATTTGCCTTAAATCACCATCACCTTCATTTATATATTTTTTATATTATTGATATAATAATTATGCATAGACACACACAGCAGAATATAGAGTTGTGTGAACATCAGAATATGAACAGTCTAATAAGCAACATTAGTGGTGTTCATTCATCTACAAATATCATGGTATCTGCTAACCCAACTTTGAAGCACACGCCCATCATCATAATACATGTTGTTTCATGCTAGTTTGTGAAATAAATCAATGAAAGATGAAGTGTGTCTAGATGTCACATCAGACTCCCTGTCTCACTTGTTTGAGCACATGTATGAATCTAGATATACATATATTACATTATAAGTGGTGTTTTTCTTACCTGATGCAGAACCACGTTGGTGTCAGGGATCAGATAGTGAGGATAAGAGCAGAGATTGCTCTCAATACACGCGTCTTTCTGCAGCACCGTGGACTCCTGTTTGCATTCAGTGCAAACTTCGCTTCCGCACCAAATATCATCTCTCAGATAATGCTCGCGCACTATCTTCATCACCCCGCCCGACCGCGTCTTCTTAACGAAGGTTTTAGACTTCAACATAGTGACGGTAACAGCCTCAGCAGGTTAAATCTCGATGTTTTTCGCCCTACCATCTGATGTCAAGCAAAAGCACTGTGGTAGCGGCCCATGTGTGAGACGTAAACTAACCCTGCGGGCCGACCAAAACCTTCCCAGAGTTTAGAGCGACTCGTAGCAGTAAGTAATTAAGATTTCAAGTGTTTGTTAAAATGGTGTTTATATTTCAAACTCATGCTGAATAGTATTTTGACGACGACAAGTTATACAATATAAGACCATTTACGGCATTTGAGTGAAATACATTAAAACTCCTTGTTTGGTTTTGGTTGGCCATCAAATATTTGTTCGATGAAAACAAAGCAGAAGAAGGCAGAAACAGGGCTGGATGGCCGCTATGTTATGGGTTACAGCGCCCCCATAAGTTCGGAGGTGACACTCCACTGACTATACATTGTAACTGCTGGAAGACAAGTGGACGCTGGTGGTACTGCACGTTAAATACCACAGAGGGCGCTGTAACCTTAGCAACCACCACAGTCGAACCGTTGGCGGTTAGCAGGCGAGCCGGAGCGGGACCCTTGAAAATGCAAACAGCTTACCGTGGACAGTGGTCAACACCGTGTCGTGGTCGCATTTCTGTCTTATTTATGTTCGTTTTTGAGATGGTTATCAATTTTAAATGACCGTATTAGCCGTAGCGGTGCTAGGTCGAGATTTGTTCCCGTTTCTCCTCGCTGCAAACTAACGTTTTAACTATCACATATCGCGATGTCTTTGAATTAACTTTCTAATCTCATGTAATCTCTGCTGCAGTAACTGGCTCAATCGCCTCCTCGGTATTTAACCTACAAAAACACAAGAGGGCACAAAGTCAGGGTTAGATAGGAAGAAAGAAACACACACAAAATGCCTCCCAAGAAGCAGCAGCAGCTGAGGCCGAAAGCAGCCAACATATCCAGCTCCCTGGACCTGGAGTCGGAGGACATCAGCCTGGAGACCACGGTGCCCACCACCGAGGACATCTCCTCGTCGGACGAGCAGCGAGGCGGCTCTCAGAAGGTGACCCGGCAGCTGATCGAGAGGAAGGAGCTCCTGCACACCGTCCAGCTGCTGAAGATTGAGCTTTCTCAGAAGAATCTCATCATAGACAACATGAAAGCTGACCATATGTCAAAGGTACAGAGCAAATGTTGCAACAAGTAGACTTTGTATGTACACTACCAGTCAAAAGTTTAGATACAGTGGTTTTAACTTATTTTTTATTACTTGTAGATTCAAACTGAAGACATCAAAACTATGAAGGGACACGCATGCAATTATGTAGTAAACAAAGGTGTTGTTGTTTTATATTTTGGATTATTTGAAGTAGCCATATTTTGCTTTGATGACAGCTTTGCACACTCTTGACCTTCTGTCATCAGATTCATGAGGTGGAGTGGTTTTCCAGCTGTCTTGAAGGAGTTTCTCAGAGGTGCTGAGTACTCATTGGCTGTTTTACCTTCAGCGTCTCAGTTGGGTTTAGGTCAGGTAACAGAAAACACTTTGGTTTTACTGTAAGTAACACCTTTGTGCTTACAACATAACTCCATATGTGTTCCTTCATAGTTTTGATGTCTTCAGTATGAATCTGCAATGTAGAAAGTGAGCTTGTGCCTCTTATAGTAACATAAAGGTTAAGAGAAAAGCACACTAGAGTTGTAGTGGCTGCCACCTACAATATGAGTTGAGTATTTTATTTGTGAGAATCTCTTCTGAAAATGTTCTTGCATTCAAGACACTTGTTTCTCATAACAGATAACATTATAAAATACAACACAATATAACACCAAACAAACATCAGACAATAACAAAAACATAACACAAGACAAACAAAATGATCTGATTTTCTCATTGTGTATATCTTCAGATTGAGGAGCTGGAGGAGAGATTGAATGATGCTCTACACCAGAAACAATTGTTTGCCCTGAGACTGGACAGCCACCTGAAACTTGCCTCGGAGGAGAACAGGTAAAAAGTGAAAATGTTGGTGGTCAGTAAATCAGGCATTGGAGGAAAACTACCCCATTATTTGGTTGGAAGGCATAAATATGACTAACAAAGCCTTGTCCCCACTAGGAAGCAGCAGGCTTTACGTAAGCAGGAGATGGAGGCCATCCAGCTCAGACAGCAGCAGCTGGAAGAGACCAATCGGCAGCTGTGTGAAAAGGCAGGAGAGCTGCGGAGGTCCCTCAGGGATCTGGACATCACACAAGACAGGTACCAGGAGCTACGCGACCTCCCTGAGGACAAAATCTCCATACAGGAATATGTAGCTGTAAGTATGTGGGTGCTCTCAAGGATGTCCAGACCACTGTTGGGGAACATGGAGACTTTACCTTGTGGTGTGTGTTTTTTAGATGCGTTTCTATGAGGTGGTGAATCCCTTGCGGACTCAGTTGGCTGAGCTCACCTTTAAGAGAGGAGGTCTGACTGAAGAGCTGGATGTACACAGATCCCAAACAAAGACTTTGATGGAGGTACCACACATATTCAAGCTTGTGCTATACTTCTGTTTCATCCTCATATTTTTTTACAAAGTTTACAGCTCTGGACCATTCCTTTTAGCAGTCTATCTTAATCGTGCATTATTGTTTGTGATTGTTACTGTTGTTGCTTTTCATTTTAATTTTTTATTTAAACACCAAAAAACAAACATACTTTAGACAAATGCACACTCCTCCAGGGCGTGAGTCTCACATTTTGAAAACTTTGACCAGAACAATACTAAACGAGCTAAGAGGCTCAGTTAACTTTAAACCAAACATGGGAAATCGACACGTGAGTTATATCATCTTGTTGACATAAGATTGGCATTTTCACAGCCTGTAGTGTGGTGTTTGAGAGGTGTGTTTTGCAAAAAGGTCATCCAGTCAATCTGGTCAGTCATCTCTCTGTAAATGACACATTGATGTGATGATGATGATGCAACAAGCTGAAGGCAGGGTCAGTAAAAATAAAATAGCCTGGCTGCTGATGATCTAATGGGATAGAGAATGTTTTACTGGGCAAACACAGGCCTAAATGAACAGCGTTTGAAAACCACAGAGTATCTTGACATTTTCACTCAAAGGTTTTTGCCTTTGTTGTTTCTTTTTTTTTTCACTTGAATACATCCAGATGGTTCCAGAGTGAGGGTGTGATGTTCACTGCATGAATCTTCTATTAGAGGATCTGCAGGAACTGTGTAATACTTTTAAGACAGCATGGAGCAAGATACTTAAGGAAAATTCCGCAACAGGGAGTTCCTGTCTGTTACGTGTTGGGGAGGTAAAACCCTGCCCGTCTGTGGAGTATAGCTAATAATATGACAAATCTGAGCAATGGAAATGTTGTGTGTGTGTGTGTCTGCAGAGTTATGAGAACGAGCGGCGGCTTCGCTCTGAGCTTGAGTTAAGGACCCAGAGACTGACCCTAGAACTGGCTGATACCAAACAGCTGATCACAGAGGGTGACTACCGCCGAGACAACTACCCAAACATCAAACGGTGTGTATGTGTGTGTATGTGAGACAGAGGGTAAAGCTACTAACTTAAAGTCCTTTAAGGCTGCAGGATAGCTTCTAGACTTTAGTTTCTATGAGAGGGACAGAAAAGCTACAGAAAAAAACTAATGCCAGATTACTCACACAGATTTAAGAGTAAATTGTTTTATGTATGTTATTGATGATTTGATTGTTGCAGGATATTCACAGAGATTAATATATAAGCTATTTGAAAAAAAATGGATGCATTATGTAGCTTATTTATTTAACTGCATGGCTGTAATATACTGTATGATAAGATATTTATGACTGGAAAAGTGAGCAAACAAATTCTGTGATGCTTATTGGATACGTCATTCTATGATAATACATGCTGAAAAACATAACCCCAGGTCACTTCTATTTTTCTTTTCTTTTTTTTTTGCTGTAATATTTCAGAGATGTAATTTATATTGGTTGTTTATGAAACAAAAGAAGTGGAATTCTAGGTTTCCCCTTTAAATTAAATTCTGGGGATAAGTTACATGTTCGAATGTATGTAAATCTTTTTGCGCTGTGGTTTCTAGGGAGCGTGACACCTTTGAGGCAGAACTGAAGGAGTTAAAGAAGAGATTTGAGACACTAGACTTGAGTCATGCTGCGGTGTCCAGGGAAAGGGACACACTCAGCAAAGAGGTGCTTCACACATACCCACTATTTATTTTGTCTTCATGATATTCACTGTAGTAGCTTTTAGTTACTATGGCATCAGTTGTTCTTTTTCTCATCTTGCCCTCCAGGTGGCGACATTGCAGCAGTCAGAGACGCTGCTACAGAAAGACAAGGAGTACCTCCACAGGCAGAACATGGAGCTCAGTGTCCGCTGTGCACATGGAGAGGACCGCGTGGACAGGCTGCAGGTCCATACACCTGATTAGACGGGTGGCTCATCAAATGCCCAAAACATTCAGCAGTAGGATAAAGTCGTCTAACATGCTCCCACCTCTTGTCTCCTGTGGTCCAGGTACAATTAGAAGACACTAAAAAGGCCAGGGAGGACGCCTATGAAAAATATGTAGCATCCAGGTGAGACCCTGCAGTTCCACATTAGTCACTATCAGCTAGCGTTTCAAGCTGAGCCTAAAATATCAGACTGCAGTAAAAGTCACCTAATGTTTTATGACTGCTGGTTTCATCTTCCAGAAACATTATGATCCATTCTATCTCACCTCTGATCTGATTTGTGATGGAAAAGTCGTGTTTCCATAACTTCATCTTCTTCTTTTGTTCTCTTTCCACTACAGAGACTACTATAAGTCAGAGTACGAGTCCAAGTTAAGAGAGGAGTTGGAGAACATCAGGTTAAAAACCAGTCAGGAGATCGACAACCTGCAGAGAACCTCCAGGGAGATGTATGAGAGGGAGAACAGGTATCAGCCTTTTTTTTCTATCTAGGTCATTACTCATTAGGCAGGTGTAGCTTGTCATGTCGTCCCTACTTTACATTTCTGTTTTGCTGTTGTCATGTTCTTCCTCATTCATATGTAAACTGGGACCAATGTCTCAGGGAAATAATACTGTGTGCAAATGTTGTAATTATTGTTATTGACAACATCAATCAGCTTTGAAGTAACTGCAAATACTGAAGAGAAAAGAAGATCTCTTATAGACACTTCACGGAAGCATCAGAACAAACGGAAATGCCAACATCACAGCACATGCTGATTCATTTACTAGTGTCACTTGTGTCTTTTAATTGTCTGCATTTGTGTGTGTTTGACCAGGAACTTGCGTGAGGCCAGAGACAACGCGGTTCTTGAGAAAGACAGAGCTGTGGTGGCTGAGAGAGACACTCAGTCCAGATACGATCAGCTGCTGGAGCAGTGAGTTTTTCCATCTGTCACACACATACTTTCACTGACAGACAGCTAACTGCATTCACTTTTTTTCTTCTGTGACTTCAAAGCTGACAGTTGAGTGTGGATTGTCAGTGACAGGGTTGTTTCATTCATCTTATGAACAAAACATCTTCAGACTTTCTTGTAATGGCATGCAACCATGCACATACTCAGGGTTTAGTTTATTTATCATAAGAAAAAACATTAACCTCCATTCTACCGGGAAAGAGGCAGAAAAGAAACAGATACTTGATAACCTAATAAAATAAACCAAACCTATCTACTACCAATGTTCATTACTAGATGTACTAGAGTATGGCTAGGTGTATCACTTTAATGCTGCAGCCGGTAAAGGTATTGCTGCTTTCTTATCTGATCTAAATATATGATTATAGATAACTCTTATCAGATAACTTTGTTTGCTGAGTATGTTTTCCTTTAATAATCTGAATCAGCAAATGAATGATCTGATCTAAGAAAAGGAACCTTAAAAATGTACTTAAGTACAACCACAGCTTTATTCTATAAAATAAAACCCACCTTGAGACTGAGATGCACAGACCATTACATCACACTGCTGTATGACATGATGTAGCATTTAGCTTCAGGGGTGCCTCGGGGGTCAAATGCTCTTAACTACGACTGCTGCACTTAAGTCTGTATAGACTGTATATCAGAGAAATTTAAGGAACTTCCCCCGAGGACAACGGTTAAACTGTCAAGACGACTTGGGCCAGTTGGTACACTTCTTTTGTTGTCACAGCACAAACCACTTCATATTTTGAATTCATTCCTTTTTTGGCCAGTCATCAAAGTGTTGACATGTTGTGTGTGAGTGTGCGGATGAGAGTTGAGGTGGCCGGAGCCAAAGCACAAATACTTCCCATTCTTATTTATCATCAGAGTGTAAACTATGTTTGTTAGTCATTCATTTAAGATGATAAGCATCTTCAATTCTTTTTTTATTTCTCACTGTCAGTCTGATGCCGATGCGTGAGCCTGCTGCAGTCTGCCGTCCGCGCATGTCGTGGGTGTGGCTGCTCTATAGTGGCTGTGGCTTCCCCATCTCTTACTAAAGATCACATGCACATTTTTTTGCTTTAAGGGAGGGGTCAGAGAGTCACACTGAAGTCAGAGTTCACCGGAGGTCAGTTCAGTACCAGCTGGTGTCTCTGACCTGTTTGCCTGCCTCCCTCTCTGGACTTTCATTGCAGCTTGAATGCAGAGAGACAGGATACCGTGTAGTTACTGGAGACAACTTATAAACCACTCTTAGTGTTTTGCGTTGCCGGTCCATGTCTCTGCTTCAGGCAACAATTCCTTTTGTCAGTATAGCCTGGAAAGGTGCCTCTGGGTCACGGCCTTGTAGAAAGTTTCAAATCTTGCATGGAAATTGCAACAGATATATTGTGAGTCCTGACACACACACACGCACACACGTACACACGTACACACTTGTTTTTCATATCAGGATATCAGGAAAAATATTTTGGTCACCCTCCTGATCAACTTCACCTCTTTGTCTGCCTGACTGTTCTACTCATACACACACATAGTTTAAAGGGATAGTTCAACATGTTGGCAAATTGGCCCATTGCCATAATAAGAAGTAGGTTTGTTACCTTTAATTGTTGGTGCAAGCTATTCTTAGAACAACGGAGCAGAGAGTGCTCTCGTGGACAAGTTGTGACCTGCACATTCACCACACTATGAGATAATAATGGAACGTTACGAGACAGAGTTGTTTTAGAGGTAAATGCATGAAAGGGGGGGGCGGGCTGTTTTTCTGTAAGCAGTCTCTGCATTTGCCTCGAAAACCCGTAACGTAACTTTCCGTTATTATCTCATAGCAGGTCACAGCTTGTCCACGAGAGCGTTTTGGAGTTGTTGGATTGTGTATTTGGTGAGCGAAACCAAGAAATCCCATTAGCTTCCAAAGCGTTGCTCTGAGCAGCTTGCGGCTCTGCTCCGCCGCTCTAAAAATAGCTTGCACCGACAATTAAAGGTAACGAACCTACTGCTTAACCTCCCTAATGTCTATAGCAGTGATTTTCAACCACTGTGCCGCGGCACACTAGTGTGCCGTGAGTGTTCGCCAGGTGTGCCGTGGAAAATTACCAAATTTAACTTAATTGATCCAAACTAGCGATGCATATTTTGAATTTTTTTTTTCAGACGAGCGTCGGTTATCGGTGCAGCTGCAGGTGAGTGACGGGGGAACCGCCTTTTTTTATTTTATTTTAGGGGCACCGTCCTTACAAGGTGAAGCACGCGTTGCAGGTTGCACTCAGAGTTTGTTCTGACTTTCTGTCACAGGTAGTGCATAGCATATAGGCTAAGTGTAAGTCCTCTCATGTTTGCTGTGAAATATGGCTGAAGGCACGAGTGGAAGTGTGCACGTGTTGACAAGCTCCCATGAGTTGATTGACATAGCTAAAATAAAAAAATAAAAAAGAAGAAGAAGAATCAGAGTCAAATCAGAATCCAAGTTCTTGTTATCAGTAACAGTTTGTGTCCAAACAAATATTATTTAGCTCCTAAAAATAATTTGGCTTTGTTGAGCATCTGTGTCTGCAATAGTGACTGTCTGGCAGAGTTGGCTAATAAAATAGGACTCTTTTATGTCAATGGCTGTAGTGGCAGAAGCCTGCACAATGACCTTGCCTTAGCAATGTCCATTACTGAGTCAGAACAAACTAACTACACTGTAAGAGACAAAATTTGTATTATATTTACTGTATTAGGCTGCACTGTGTCGTTTTGTAATATTTTTGGTTAGTGGTGTGCCGCGGGATTTTTTTAATGAACAAAATGTGCCGTGGCTCAAAAAAGGTTGAAAAACACTGGTCTATAGGGATTATGGCAATGGGCCAATTTGCCAAAATGTTGAACTATCCCTTTAAGTACTTTGAAAAGTTATGTAAAGAAATACTATGACTCCTCATTATATCTTGATTTTTGTTCATGCTTCAATACTTGGTGTTTTGTTTTTTTAAGCCATGTTTTACAGTCTTGTGTCTGCAGCCAGCACTGCCGGCTACATGTACAATCGTAAAAAAGAACAAATGTGTGAAACTGGTTTTCAACATCATTTGGTCATGAAAGGTCGTGATCTAATTTACATTTAAGTCACAGGTGTAGACAGGCACACTGTGCTTAAGTTAATGTCACAGACACAATTACTGGCTTTCGTGTCTTTGCCGAAAGCTGTCATTAAACATTCACAGTTTCACAGTGCTAGTGGCAATTATGTGATGACCTAATGACACTAAACACGCTCTTCCAGTGGCTGCTGATCAGACCTGCACAACATTAACTCTTTGACTGCCAGCCATTCTCACAGCAGCTTCCTCCAGCTTGCCAGGCATTTTCCAGCTTTTTGACTGATTTCCGTAGACCCACCATATATTATGTACTGTTACTACATACACATTCAACCCATCAAAGGAAAGATGAGGGTCTCTAGTTTCCAGGAAAAAAAACTGTTTGTTTCTATCTTGTTCCAGTCTTGTGAAATTGGCGGTTGAATATAGGTTAGTTTAGCCCAAAATGCCATTTTGGCACCAAAATCTTGAGAAAAAGAGGTTTTTGTGTCGGCCGTCATTTTTTTGCTTTAGTGATGCCTCAACATCTGTACAGTTGTTCTCTTGTAAACAACAACTAAATCAACACTGACAAATGACTTTTGATGACAATAGACAAAATATTTAGCTACTGACACACACTACTGCAGCCTTTTTTCCTTCTTTTCTTTGAGTTATAACTTTTTATTTTCTTTTTTTTAGTGTGTGTGCGTACGTGACGTGTGCGTGTGCATACGTGTGCGTGTGTGTGTGCGTGCGTGTGTGTCTGTGTGTGTGTGTGTGTGTGTGTGTGTGTGTGTGTGTGTGTGTGTGTGTGCGCGCGCGCGCGCGGATCAGTTCGACAGGTTTTTGTAGCCGAAACACGGCGCTTTAGATCAGATCCAGCTTCCTCTGGTCAGCAGGCAGCGGTGTCACTCACTCTCTCTGTCTCACACACACATCTACACACACACACACACAGCAGCTCTGGCTGACGTGCCCCCTGAACTCAGCCACAGACATGTGCGCTCACAACAGACACTCCCACCACCTTTAGCTCTCCTCGTCACGTTCGCCGGCGCCGTCCGTTCCTCATCCACACTAGATCGGGGATTTTCAAGCTGCTATCTGAGTGATTTCTCGCAAAATCTGGCGACTTTCTAAACGCTCTTGATGACTAACGACGAGCGATCAACGGGGTTGTTGTTACTAACGTTTGTGCTTTGTATCACGGAGCTGCACGGAGCTGCACGGAGCTGCCGAGCCGCCATGAGCCCCGCCGCCGCCCCCTAAGCTCTCACCGGCGGCCAGAGTGTCACGGAGCGGCGCCGCTGCAGTCAGACACCCGCTCCGCTCCGTGAGGGGGGAAAAACACGCTATAGTTTTTATATCTCTCAATCCAAATGTGTTTTTCTGCACTTTATTTTGATGATACAAGTCTGATCTTCACAGAGGAGTAGGGCAAGACATTCAACATGGCGTTGCCATTAAAAAAACGCTAAGACGAGTTATCTCGTCTTTGGCAGACTACGCTTGGATTCGCTAAGACGAGATAACTCGTCTTTGGCAGTCAAAGAGTTAAGGAGGAATTTTTAGAGCTTTCTTCCTACATTATGGCTTGAGGTCAGATATATACTCAGGAGCGACTCTCGACTCTCCTCAGGTCACTCCACCGCATTTCTGTTAGGTAATAGTCTGCACTCAGACTGGGCCACTTCAACAGGTGGATTTTCTTTGTCTGAAGTCATTCAGTAGTTGTTTTACTTTGATGTCTGCGGTCATCGTTCTGCTGCATCAGTGAATTTATGCTGAGCTTGAGCAAATGGACAGATGTTGTCCTGTAAAAGCTACTTAAAATAAGACGTAGGATTAAAAAAAAAAAAAAAAAAACCCTAATCTCAGTGATATTAAGGTGTACATTTCCAAAGCAATTGTACGTTTTGAGATTGTTTGGAGCCAAATCAAAATCAATTAAAATTTGATTAATTACACAGCCCTGACAAGGACCCAGGTCTTCTGCGCTGGCAAATAGCCTGTATGTCTACCAAATTCATGTAGTTTAATATATTATTCAGTGCTATGTAATTATGTTTCAATTGGATTTTCAATTGTATCACCCTTCACTTACTTTATCAGAGTCAGTATAGACAAAAATATTGCCCACCCCTGGTCTAGAGTATTTAAATTTGATGGCTATAGCAGAGAACAGCAGCAATAGTTATGTGTTGAGATGTAACTGAATCTCATATTTTCACATAATGGTGGCGTCAAGTAATGTAACTTGTAACATGTTTTACACATTGCAGATGGGGAGTATGACTGCAGCTTGAAAAAATTTCAGTCAAAAGCACTTCTTTTTTTTTTTTTTTTTGCTTTAACCCCTGTGATATTTTCAATCCATCGCAATCTCTTCTTTCTCATTCTGCCTTGTTTCTTGTCTTAGCACCTCTACAGAGAACAGACACAGATCTATGTGGTCTTCAGTTTGCCTGACTGTGGAATGAATATTTAAACTCTTTCAAATCACTTTGTAACCCTTTGCAGCTTTATGCAAATCAGTAATTCTTGATTCTGTCAATTGTTTTTTTATAAGTCAAAGTAGCTCTAACCTGCACCTCCATCTGGTTTTGTTGTTTGTACTCAGGGTTCACAAACTGCTGACTCCAATTAGCTTTTGTTAACCTCAGGTCACATACTTTTTCCAACCCACACTGAATATTTTAATGATTTATTCAGTACAGACAAGAGCAACACAATATTTTTATTCATTATTGTAACTTCGATGAAGATCTGATCATATTTTAGACAACTTAATACATGAAAGAAAATAATTCCAGCGGGTTCATTTGCTTTCTTGCCCCTGTGCGCACACACTCACACAGACACATACACACACATGCACAGCAGCAGTTCCAGTAGTAGTAGTGTCCATGTCCTGGGTTACTACTACATGCCAGTCATTTCTCTAGATCCAAACCACCAGCTGTTGGTCTTTTCATATACACTCACGCACACACTTCACTCTCCCTTCCACTCTTTCTCTGCTGCGATCACATTCCCCCTGTGCATCGCATCGCAAGCCAGCAACGACAGATGCGAGCTGCAAGCCCTTAACACCTAACCCCACGCATGCCCCTATTTTGGGGCAAAGAATGAGGCGGACAAGCCTGAAATGGCGTCAGATGAACGTAGCATAGAGCACCAGCGTGGATATCGGCACTCTGTATCAGAATATCAATTACGACGATCAAATTGTCCTAAACAAAGTGTTGAGTAGGTTTTTCCATTTTCACTTCTAGTCAACATAATTTGTATCGAAATTTCCATGGGTGACCCCTGAGTCGGGCCCTTTGACCTACGGTAAGCTGTAAATATTCCATTAAAATTTCCACCTGAAAGGACGGAGAAAGAAGATGGCTGACTTCTGCTCTGTGGAATTTCCACTTTTTTTTTTTTAGGAACATTTTTGCTTCTTTGCATCTAGATTTCAGCAGCCATTAATAAAAGAAGGTATAAAATGTCGGCCATGTGTACATGTCTGTCACTGTGAGCACACGGCTCAGGCCTGTGCTCTATGGATGATGAAATCCCATCAGGTCAGCTGTAATAGAGAGTTATTAATATTATCCAACCAACCTCTGTGCCTCCATGAAGTGTGTGTGTTTGTGTGTGTGTGTGTATGTGCGTGCTTGAAAGCTGCCTGAGGAAGAGCACTCGACTCGAAAATGCGTTTAGTCTTTTTATTACTTTCAAGGCCAGAGCAAATAAGTCTTTTCACTTTTGTCAAGCTGTTTTTTTTTTTTTTAATTGATCAATTACCAGTAATTGTTTAGTCTATAGAATATCTGAAAATGAAGAAAAACACACTTTTTAAAGTATTTTTTCAATTTACATTTTTTTCCAGTTGCTGTTAAATTTATCCAACCAGAGTCCAAAAGCCAGTGATACAAAATGTATGATTAAAACAGCAAATCAGAAAATCCTCATATTAATGAATTATTTAGCAAATAAACAAATGTTTGAGATGTTTCTGTCTCATAAATTACTTTAAACTTTAAACAACTACCTCTCTTTTTATATATATAGTTATTTAGTTATATCAGCTGAAAACAGTGTGTGTACGTTCTGTCCCTGTCTTTTCTAATTGCCTACTCTTAGGTTGACATTTCTTTCTCTGGCTGCCAACTAGAATCACGGAAGATCAAATAAGACCAAACATTGCTGCAAGCACCATTGAGAAATGCTCTTCTGTCACCAGATGATTTAAGACTTGGCTTTCCGGCTTGGTGACTATTATACAGTAGTTGCCAAGTTATTATGTGCCACTAAACACTTTGAACATCAAAAAGTCAAAAGTTGTCCATTGCACAAGGCGCTTGAAAAAACATGCACATTATCCTGAAATGTGACGGTACTGTATGTATTTGAAAGAAGCCGTTACAACATCGCGTGTCTGTCCGCCCAGACCTGACTTAACCGTCTGTCTCATATGCAGCTGTTTTTATCAACTTGACTCATCCTTATCTCCATCTGTACCGAAACATTTGACCTCCCTTTTTTTAAAAACTCGCCCACTCAGATTCATATTTATCGCTGTGCGCGTCCATCTGTGTGTCTGTGCAGGTTTCGTCAGCTCCAGCTGGGTACCGACAGCCGGGTAGCCGAACTGTCCAACCAGGCCAAGCTGCACTCCTTCGAGGCCGAGCGTGCTCAGATGGTCAAGGATGAGACGGCCAAGGCCTTTGCTCAGTGCCAGGTGGAGTGTGAGAAACAGCAGAAGAAACTGGAGGTACTTCTCCCTATTAATATTAGCTCTTGGCCTACACTTCAGAAGGATTGATGATTCATCTCCATGGATTAATAGATATTAATTAATTAACTTATGAGAGGGAAACACATAAATCCCCCTTTTGCCCCCTCATCAACATTTTCAGTGGGAAGTAATAATCATTATATCTGGAAAGGAAATCGAAAATCATGTTGAACATTTGCATGTAATCTAGGTCTTCACTCATTTTCTATGAACAGGTTTTTTTGATGAGACATCCAGGTATTAGAGATACTGACACAACATTGTTAAAAGCAGCGTGACGTGTCCCTGATGTTTGCTCTGCTGTCCAGGTGCAGTGGTTGGTTTTGTGCTCAGAGCAGGTTTCACTGCACGTTAACACAATAAATGTTTTACTTAAGATTGCGGAGGACATTCACATAAATGATTATAGTCCCTTATTCTCTGCAGCGGTTTTTAATCAGGCTCAGTGCCGCTGTGTGGAAGCCCAGGGTATGTTCATCACGGAGAATAATAGAGGAGGTCTAAGTGAAACTATTCCTTTTTTCTTTGTGCTCAGATTTACAGTTTGTCACTTTAAGTGTTTCTTAAATCAAATCTCAAGGTTCTCCGCTAAAGCAAGGAAAGACAGTATAGTGCTTGCATCAAACATCGCATGAATTAATACAACCGAAAATGCACCACAGATCTTTAAATTCATAGCTCTTAAAGATTAATGTTCCACTCTCAGGAATATGTCTTCCCAAGTCTTTGTCTGTCTGTCCAGTGGCGCCAATATTATCTCTGTCCACCGGAGCACACCCATTTATACAAGAAGTTAATTGAGTGCAGATTGTTCTCGATGCACCTAGCGGAGTTCCACCTCTTCACCTGGATTTAACCCTGTCCTGCTTGCCAGGGGGATACACATGGTATAATGATGCATTGCATGATCACGGGAGAAAAAGGATGTTTTTGTCTTTTTAAAATTACAGTGAGTGAAAAATGAGCTCAGGTTTTGATGTTGGAGTTTGTTGTTCCGCATTGATTTAATTTAAGCTCTTCATAACTGTGAGGGTTAAAGCCATTTTGAGATTAAAGTCCTTTCATTTAGATTAAGATTTCTCATTTCTTTGGCCTCTCTCTCTTTGTCAATATGGGAACAAAACATAACATTTGAGAAGGCAGTCAAACACAATTAGAAGCTTGAGACGTGTATAAATAGTTTTTATTGTCCCTGGTAGAAAATACGTTGCAGCCTTAATGCTGCAAAAATGAATAATTAATGATATAATAACTGAATAATCAGGAAATAATACATCATCACACAAGTTTGTGCAAGTTTGAAATATTTTTTTTCAGCTGACCTCTGTGGAAAATAATGCTGCTCCTCTCCCGTCTCCTGACATTCTCTCTCTCCCTGCTCTCCTCGTGTCCCTCAGCTCCTCACTCAGGAGTTTTACAGGCTGCAGACGTCATCGGAGAAGCGGGTGACGGAGCTGCAGGCCCAGAATGCCGAGCAGGCTTCTCGGCTGGAGACGTACGAAAAGCTGGAGCAAGAGTTGGACCACGTCACCATGCAGGCTGCTGAGAGTAAGAACATAGCAATAGCTTCGAGGTGCCCATTACATTACACACATTACTGTAAAGTCAGAAAGATAAAAGCACAAACAAACAGACACCGATACCTTTCAGATAAAGTGAACAGGAGTCTGGCATCAGAGAGAGTGCGTGTGTAATAAAATTTACAAATAGCATCATATTGGATCAAGATGTAGGGAAATATCAGTAATTGCTATTTGGGAGGTGTATTGTGAAAATGGATATTTACTACAAGTTTTGTCCAATGGATTTAGAAAAGCCCAGACAAATAAAAACATGGGGTATCTGCAAGCATTGAATTTAATGCACTCTAAAAGGCCATAGATGGTATTAGATTTTACTTTTTATTGCCTCAGCCAGGCTAGTTATAAAGTTTAAGACTTGGTATAGTATTTTATCTCTTGCAAAAACTGCCCAGTACTGCTGTTCCAGAATTACATGATTTAAAATGAATCTGTGCTCCTTAAATTATAAGTTAATAATAGTTTTCTTCTTAATTATTTAAGATTAGAGATGGTGCTAATTGTAAATCCCTTTTATTTATTCAAACATTGAGTTTCTACCATAAATGTGTTGATAAAATCAAGCAAATCTTACCCATACTGATTTCTGATTATCTCTTTTATACCTTCATAACTGTGAAACTAAGTTGCCATCTATGTGCCGTCTCAGAAATCCTTACATTGAACTTGCAAAAGCCGCAAAACAGCGACACATTGCCACATGGTTATAACGGTCTTGGAGATGTATTGACTATTGTCTTTCTGTCTGTTGCCAGTTGAGGATGAAGAGGAGGCAGAGAGGGTTTTGTTCTCATACGGCTACGGAGCGAATGTTCCCACAACGGCCAAAAGACGACTAAAGCAAAGGTAAAGTACATGAGAAAAATTACTCCATAAAAAACTAACTGCTGAGTTTCCACCCTGGCTGCCTAAAAAGACCTTACAGCTATTTTGATTTTATTATCTATTTTCCTGTCTCAACAAAATGCAATGTGCTGTGCAACATCCTTAAGGTTTAACAAACTGAACATTTTTAATGTCTTTGCTAAGTCATAAAACATTACAACACCTTTTTAAATGCTCTGAAACCTGAACCGACGATATCTTCTGCTTCATGATGAATTTCTCTCATCTACATTGTTTGATGGAAATCAGTGTGCAGTCACCCACGCTACCTCCTACCACAGTGAGGAATTTTCAAATTGTTTACGTAGGGGCTTTGAAATTTATGTTCAGTCTAGATTTGGCCTGTCAGTGTCAACAATTATATACCTATAGCTTTTGAATGTGTTTTTGAAAACAGTACATTTAAGCACCTCATTCGCACAGTCTGTGTTTTGAAGCGTGCATGTGTGCAGCCAAAAAACGATAAACCTCAATCTCAACGGTTGTGGCTACATAAACTGCAAGTGACACAACATGGAAATGCACACCAGTGTAAACCTGTTTGCTATCTCATGTTTTGGAATTTCCATAACCATGTTTGTGGTGACTGTTGTTCAGCGTTCACCTGGCCCGGAGGGTGTTGCAGCTCGAGAGGCAAAACACGTCACTGAGGAGAGATCTGGAACGACACAAGTCACAGACTGGGCAGATATCGGAGGAGGTAAACACACACAAACATAGACACACACACACGAAACATCCAGGTGCCTACCAGACTGGGCTGTGAACCAACACAGATCGAATGACATTTATTTGATTAAAAAAAGAAAATAATTAAAAAGCTCAAAGCGCTTAAAGTACTTGGAACACATGCTTGTTTTCTCACAGTCACAAATCTCCCAGAGCAACTCAAATTATGGTTATTTCTATGAACGTCATTATGATTTATTTCACCTGGCTTTTTTACCTCTCTGATATAATAGTCATTATCACAGAGCCAAGATCACGGGCTCCTCTCTTATCAGCCTCCATTTAGCTTCTCACACCATCACACAGCTCTCTGCTGTTAAAGTCACTGGTGAGAGAACATCTAACCGCTCTTTTAAACACAGATTCAGCCATGGCATGAAACCACACTATTTCCTCAGAAGAGGACCATAAAAGAAATCTGTCCTCACCACGTATATCATTAAACGCACTTCAGGACAAATTGATGACAGTGTGCTCTACCTTTTTTGGTCCATGTTTATCAATGGTCCTGTAAAATGAAAAGAAACCTGTCAGAAAAATGACGGGTCGTTTGGCAGCAGACGGTGGACACCAACATAGACCTTACCTGAGAAGAGTGAGAGGTTGGAGTCTTAGTACCTGTCACACCTGTTGACAGAGTGGGAAACACTGCCAAAAACCATGACGGCCATGCTCTTTGCTCTCCCAACAACTCACTGCAGCAATCATTGAAGCTTTTGTTGTGTTTGGCACACCATATGTATGTGTGTTCAATGCTAAGACTTTAATTCAGGGTGTGTGTATTTTGTCTCTGTGTGACTGTGTGTGGAGTCACATGTCTACTATTTGTGCTTCAACGCTAAAAAAAATCAACCAGTAAGGTTTGAAACGATGAGAATGACAGTCCCAGCGACCAGTGCGCTTGTGTGTTCCCTGCTCTTTATTGTAATCTCAATGAGAGCGGTGATTTTGCAAGACAGAATAGACAGGCTGGGCAGATTTGAGACTAAATAAGCCCGGCATTCACCTGTCAGCTGTGACTTACTGGCACTTGTGTGAAATACCTCATGATTCATCGAGTATGAAAAGAAAGGGTGAAAAATTATACTTCCTATTCAATGTAAAAGGCAAGGGTGTTAACCACTTAACCACCCACACAGATGCCCTGACTAACTAACTATTGTCCCGACCCTCCACCCACTTCTACTCACTACTGGCTGCCAATAAAAGTGGCTTAATGTGTAACAGCCCACCAAACTTTATCTATTGTTTCACAGATTTTAAACATGATACTGGCCGAGCAATATTGCATTGGGTGCAGATTAGGACATGCAGCTTTGTGTGAGGGATCATTAAAGCACTTCACTACAGGTGCTTTTCTGTCAGTACTTGCAAGAAGGAGGTTGTTAGGATGTTAGGATTAGGGAGGGTTGTGGATGGATTTTCATTGCATTTCCAATTATGGCTTCATCTTTGATTCAAATGCAATACCGCTGTTAATAAAAATGATGTAGCATAGACATGCCTTCATAAAAACTTGCATTTATGGGCACTGAAGCCACCCCTTCATAGACAAGGACGTCAGAGATAAGGAAATCTCAGCTTTAGTAGTCAGTCACTGCACAAATATTGACAGGATCTCACAATTCTTTTTACAGTCGTAACTAAACACACCTTGGTTATTATGCATCATCTCTTTGCAATATCAAATATTAAGCGAAATGCCATTGGATACTTGTCACAACACTTGTGCATCTTACATTATGACTCCACAGTTGGCAGAGTTGGATAGCGCACGTGAAAAAAAAGTGCAGATGGAATAATTGCCCCTGTAATTGCTCCGTGCTTTACATATGTGCTGTTTCGCAGTTGTTGGCAGCCAACCAGCTGTTGGAGCAGACACAGCAGCCTTACAGCTACCTGATCGAGACGGTGAGGCAAAGGGATGCACAAATCAGCGCGCTGAAGGAACGTATGGCCCTGCTCGAGGACGACGTCAGGTACATGTGTGGCAATATGCCTCCACAGTGAAGAAAGTCTTTAATAAGGAGATCAACACGCATTACATTTTAATTAAGGACTAGATCTTCTGCCTGGCTTGTCATCTCTATGTCAGTTTAATTTTTTTCCAATGTATTCCTTGTAACTTACTCATCATGGCAACAGGCCATATTTTCCCACCCTAGGGCGTCTCTGTTGTATCATCCTATGTCGTCTTGTGTCGTTATTGCACCTAGCTCACGTTGTCTTTGTGCAACACACGCTGTGCCCAATAAAACGAGTGTTTCAGCACACATCCAGCTGCCTGGCACTGACCTAAATCCCCTCAGTGCCCCTCTGTATTTTCACCTGAGAAATATGCAAACTGACAGACTGCAGGTTTTCGCTTGCTGCTCACTACCACTGAGCGCTCACCTGGGGCAAGCAGGAGAGCGAAAAAAATCCCTTTTAAAACGCTCTCCAGCTTCTCAAGTCTCCCCATCTGATAAAGGCGTTGAAGTCTTCCTGTGGCTGCGCAGCGCTATCTATTTAACAGCAGAAACACGACTCGCAGGAGGTTTCTCCCTCCGTGCGCTGCGAGCTGTCTGTCCGTGTCCCAAGTATGAATTGCATTCACAGTTGTTTGGTGATCAAAATTCTCTCAGCTCAAATTGGACAACGTCATTATCTCAGTAGAGATCACAGGCTTTTTTTAAATGCTCAGTAGAAGGCGATCAGGCTACCAAGTAGTCATTTCAAGATTTGCAAGATGGTTCGTTCCTATTACAAGCTCCTGCTTGTACATTTCACAGCCCTAGGAAAGAACACTTGGACAGTACTGATGAGAGCCTAAGTTTTTCTTTTCTTTTTCACAGACTCACAAACCTGAACAAGCTCTCAGGAAGCAGTTGCTCATTTTGTATATTTTGAGATTCATGAATCATGTTCAGTGTATTATTTACCTATTGATGGTTTCATACCAGTGACTTTTGTTCTCAGTACTAGTAAAGCAAACTGCTGCTTAAACTGTACTTGCCCAGTTACACAAATGAAACAACACTCAAATTATAACGTACATTACACCTCACACGCCTCTCCTGACGCTAAAGTAAAGCCTAACTAACAATGGACGCCGCACGTTATAGTATTTCTACATCCTTTAAATATACTGCCATAATGAATCACATAAACCGTCAGTGATTCACAGGCCCAACTTGTTCAGCAAGTTTCTCATGACCACATAAGTAACCAGAATAAAGTGATGTAGGATTCATAACTTATGGTAAGTAAAGTAATAATTATCTGGTCTCTCTGTCTGTTTTTTGGGTGAAACCCCAGTTCTCTGAGGAAAGAACGGACCACTCTGCTAAGAGTGAAAAACAACATGGCCGCCGATATGGAGAGACTCCTCAACCATCGAGAGGTACACATATTAAACATGTTTTTAGCTGTTTGTTTTGTGCACCTGTTTCTCTGCTACGCTCACTGTCACTCAGTGCGAGACAGATTTGACCAGTTGTATTTCTGATATGTTTTTCAAACTCAAGCAATGAAATGACATGAAAACATTTTTCCATTATGGCTGCAGCTAAATATTATTTTCCTAGCTAATTGTTTGGTGTATAAAACATCATAGTTTTAAAACTGACCATCACAAATTCCTTCAACCCAAAGAGACACCATTAAATGACTTCTTTGATCTGACCAAAACATTAAAAAATACATTTATATAATTTCAGTTGCTGATCCTTACATTTGAGAACCTGAAACAGTATTAAATGTTTGGTATTCCTACTTCCTGAAATGACAATCAATTATCAAAGCAGTTGCTGATCTTCTGCTGATCAACGTATCACTTGATCAAATAATCGATGCAGCTCTGCTTTTGGCACTTAAAAAAGAGGCGAGTCACACCGGACAAATTATTGCACTGTGTTGCAATGTTTCCTTCAAGATTGCGTGTGCTCGTATGAGTGTGCGCGTGGGAGTATGCCCCCCCCCTCCACCGCACCACCACCACCACCACTGTGGCGGCCCCCACCTCCAAACCAGCCGTTTGCTGTACGAAGTATGTGCCCTGTCATAGACAGCTGGTCCTCAGTTTGGCTGCTTGGGATGCCACCGGAGTGCGTGTGTGCTCGTGTGCGCGTTTTTTTGCGTGTGTGTGTGTGCTCGTGCGTGCGTGTGACATGCCGGGGCTCATGTCCTCAGGGGTGATAAATAGAACCGTGACATGGCCCAGAGTTCTCCCCTCTGCCCTGCCGCCACCCCTGCAGACCCTTGGGCTTGTTGAGCTTATTGCAAGTTGTCCCATAGTTTGTCCTCAAGGGTTCAGCAGCACTGGCCTGTGGTGGCAAAATATAAATAAAATATTATATAAATATTGTCTCGTAATATTTATATTTGTATTTAAATCATGTAAAAATATTCATAATATATGAAGCTTAGTTTCAGTATTGCTGGTGAAACATGTCCTGGTGATTAAGTTGATGTTTTTTGGCCTTTTGGACACAACACTCCCACTTATTTCTTATAAGAGGTTCCTGTTTATTGTTTTACTTTTGTTTTCATGTCCCTATTTCAATGAACCATGTGATTCTGCAGGAGTTGGCGGTGATGAAGCAGGTCCTGATCAGCATGCGGTCCAGACAGGGAGACGCTCTAGACCTGTTGGACACAGATAAAACCGGTATCAGGACCTCTGCCGTAGGGAAACAGCAGTCCAAACGCACTAACAAGACCACAGAAGAAGAGTCACCAAACAAACCAAAACCCACTGTTTTTGTAAGTGTCTAACTTGGCAACACCCTTGTATGAGTCACACCACCTTAACCTGCCTGGACAGAGGTTCAGACAAAGGAGAACTAAAGGTTGTCAAGACATGATAAGTTACTTTCCTGCATTTGGTTTCATTTGAGCTTTTCAATGGAATCAGATGGGCAAAGTACATTATGTGAGCTAGGATAATAAAAAAATTCTAGACAGGTGTTGTGAAAGCTCCTGCTGTACCTCAGATTTGTCTTAATCGTCCTTTTCCCTCTCTGTCACTTTCACTTCCAGACCAAGAAAGACGTTCCTGACTGGTACCAAAAGCTGAAGCAAAAACCCAAGTGAATAGTCAGTCATGATGATACCACTGTTGGAATTAGTTGTCACTAAGGGGTGTTTGCAATCTTGTGTTTTATCAAAATGTTTGTATTTAAAATTTGTAAATCACGACATCAAATTTTGGTTTTTGAAATATAAAATTGGAAACTGTCACAGGTGCCCAAGTGTGTTTTTTTTGTCTTCTGTTTGCTCTCATCCTTGGTAATGTATTGTTCAGAAAGGATAAATTCTCTGCGCACTGGTCCAAAACCAGAAGCATTACCTTCCACAGGGTACACATTCCTAGCTAGCCGACTGCCCAAAAATTCCTCTTTCTTGGCAGTGGTCTGTTTTATTAGGTCTGTCTATCATTATTTCCTCATCTTTTCTAGGGTTGCAGATAGTGGTGGCCACAGACAAACAGCATTGCAGGAACCTTAGCCTTTGATTTGCACTAGCCGAGGCTCCTTTGGCTTTAAATATAGACATAGCAGGCATACCTTTATCATTTCAGACCATGTTCTTATCGGTGTCATATTAAACTCGGTCAGAGGACTGCTGTAAAGTTTGTTTGCAACTTTTCATCAGTTTTGTTTTCATTTTTACTCAAATACCTTTTCTAAACGAGCTTCCATTACTTCTGTTTATGGCCTTATTTTCTAATTGAATTGAATAATTTTGAATAACAAGAAAAAACACATAACTTTCATCATTTGTACATAACAACTGTTATATAACACCCTAACCCTATCTGCTTTACTTTCCATTTTTGTTTTAACATAAAAAAATTAAGATCCATTGCTATCAAATATTAAAGAGGCTACTCAGCCTTCAGGGAGTCCAATGAGAGACTTAGAGGGATTATGGGAAACAAAATATCTCAGCTATTGCTGCTCCAGTTTCGGCTGTTCTTGCTTAAACATGTCTCTTTTTGAGACTCCCAACCTTTATGTGACATGAGGGCCTTTACGTTTACAGTAGAAAAGGAAGTACAGTATGACACAACTCAGCTGGAGGCAGATACTTGACTTTACAGTTGACTTTGACAGCTTTAGGATGTATTTCCTAGATTCAAATTATTAATAAATAAAAATGAATAAATTATTATATAATAAGACTTGCCTTTTTTTCTTCTTTTTTTTAAATTTACCAGTTGCAGCATTAAAATGCAAATCATAAATATTATCCTTCCATAGAAATTTGGTATATCTTCACTTTTGCTTTTGAAACCTATGACTTTTACTTGTAGCAGTATTTCTCATTGATTGCATTCCCACTTTATCAGATCTGAGACGCTGATTTCTGATAAAATCTTAAAGCAGTCAGAAGAAAATGTGTTTATAAAAACACAGCAGACAGGTGAGTAACCTTCACGGGCTCTATGGATGTGTACGCGGCTCTGGTCGATGCTGTGTACACTTTACGACAGTGTTGATAATGTATTGAGATGGAGCGTAGGGCGGTGGCCGGTGAATGAATGATCAAAGGCTTTTTAAAGGTTTGGTGGGCGGCGCGTGTGCTGTATTTACACTGTGCAGCTCCGCCCTGGAGATAGAAAACTGTCTGTGGGCCGGTGGAGGGATGAAACAAGTGGACGGAGATGTAGCACACACAGGGCAACACAGTAATAACTCCACCGCTCCACCTCGTCGGCTTCATTCCTCTCCCTGGTACTGCTGTAGCATCCTCCTTTTTGTGTGTGTGTGTGTGTGTGTGCATAACAGGACGAACCAACGAAGCTAGTGCGTTTTGCGGTTCTGCGTCGGAGCTTCATGGCCGCGACACTCACGATGAGCGGCGGCGGCGGCGGGCAGGAGGATCCCTTCTACCCGCTGCAGAAGGCGACTCTCTCCGGCGGATTCTCTCTGGAGGACTCGGCGTTGTTCGGCTTGGACTGCAAGATCACGGACCCGGCAGACAAGGCAGGACAAAACGACTACGCACAGGTAAACCCCCCCACCACCTCGGACAGAAAGCAGCAGAGCAGACCGACTTTACACATTAGTGATGTATTTCATTGAATGGGCGTGGCAGACTGGTTGTAGACCCAGGTTGTTGTTTTTTTTGTTGTTGTTTTTTGCTGGCCTCCAAATTTCCAATCGACCGAGCGGCGCGGTGTTAATCGCCACTTTGTTGTGCACTATTTGCGGTCATGAGAGAGCAGCAGGCTGCTGCGACCAGCTGGACGCGAAGCCGAGCTGCTCCGCCTGCAAAAACGCATTCACCGCATGTTTTCTGTGCCAGCCAGTTGGTCACCAGTTGTTGGTCTCTTCTTGGCGTCCCCCCCACCTCCTCCTCCTCCTCCCCTCCTCTCTCTCTCTCACCATCATACCACCCCGACAACAACTGACTCCAGCTCCGGGACAGAAAGGTCCCAGCAACTCTGTCCCCCCCACTTAGCAGGAAACTTGTGCAGCAGAGGAGAGAGAGAGAGAGAGAGAGAGGTCTGTGGAACAGCTGGTACGACCAGGAGCCCAGAAATAGCAGCCCATCCCCAGGCTGCTGCTTCTACTACTGCTGCTGCTGCTGCTGTTGCTGCTGCAGCAGCAGCGGACAGGGAGGCATGGGTGTTTCCCCATTCCCTTTCATGTTGCTGTTTCATCCTCTGCTGCAGGGCTCCTCTAACTTTTAGATCCCACCAGATTCACAGGAATTAGAGATCGGAATATGAAAATAAAGGGGTGATCTTTGACTCAGAGTCGTTCACCTGTTTGATCAGACACTGGCTTGCTTCTTCTTATTATTTAGTCTGTTCTTGTAAGTGCAAGTGCAGGTGAATTTCCTAATGTTTTATTACCCAGATCAGATCTTGTTCTCTACTTGCACAAGATTGTGGTTTGATCCTCAACTGTTGCCCCAAACAGCTGACAGGTTTTTGAGTTCAGCCTTGCAGGCAGAGAGGGAATGTTGCAACCGCCTATTGATGACTACTTGATAAATGCTTCAGCGGTGACTCTTCCTATCAAACCTTTGTCTTCTCAAAATAGTGCCTGGGAATAGCTCCATGAGAAGCAGTTGTTGAAGTCGTAGCTGAGTGCGTTTCATTTCACCCAAAGTTTGCTTTAAAACCCAGAAACTGATCTGTTTCTTTTTGTCTGTGTTTGTCTTTTTCTATCTTTTTTTTTTTTTTTGTATCAACAGGCAAAATGTGAGATGGACAGGTATCTCTCCCCTCAGTCTCTTTCCCTTCCACCTCCTGCCGACAGCCAGCAGAAGTCACACAGAGACGGCACATCTGCTGTGGATCATTTCTTCGCCGACGATCACACCGGGGCTCCCTACACGCTCAACATGAATCTTTACCTCCCCGACGTGGCCTACCTGAGGATGGGCTTGTGTCAGCAGGTGCGGCCCCCGCAGCCCCAGACCCACACAGGTCTCACCCAGATCAAAACAGAGTCTGTCTCCCCGTGTTTCTCCCCCAACCTGCAGCAGCAGCAGCACTGCCCCAACGCTACGCCCACGAGTAGCTGCAGCACATCTGGGCACGGCCCCGGCGGCATTGCTATGGAAACCGCAGCCATAAACATGACGTTAACGGGGTTACCGGACTTCACCAGTGTTTTCAACCAGTCGGGAGGCAGCCAAGGCGGCGAATCGGTGCCGGAGGTCTTTGTCAAACAGGAAATGCCGTCACAGTTTGAACAGCAGGCTCTCCACCACCATGACAACAGCGGCTCACTGTTTCAGCTCCTGAACTCGGGCTTGGATCATCATCATCACCATGGTAATGGCATGGAGGCTCAGCATCAGCGTCACCATCATCACCACCACCATCATCACCATCACCATCAGCAGCATCAGCAGCAGATACAACACACTTCCACTTCCACAATCCACACAGCCTTCCACGACTTGCCGGTGGCTTCGTCTGCGTCTCCCCAGGAGCAGACTGCTAAGCCGGCCTACTGCGGCCTGGGCGGGGGGCCCGCCGCGTACACACATCCTCATGCTCAGCCGCACGCCCACTTCCTCCAGCAGCAGGTGCCCTACCTGCCTCCCTCGCCGCCCAGCTCGGAGCCTGGCAGCCCCGACAGGCAGAAGGAGCTGCTGCACACCATGTCCCCCCCTCCCTCGTACGCAGCCACCATCGCCTCCAAGTTGGCAGTTGGCACGCCCGGACACAGACCCAGCCCGGGACCAGGCGGCGGCGGCGGCGGTGGCGGTGGCGGTGGTTTAGCCCTGCCCCTTAACACGGGTCCCGCGCCCATCCCAGGCCAAGCCGCGGCCCTCCCCCAGGCCCCCGAGACCACCCCGGCCCCGACCCCAGCTCAGACCAGCGTGGCCGCCCGCTACAGCCGGAGGAACAACCCGGACCTGGAGAAACGACGGATCCACCACTGTGACTACCCAGGTGAGGACGGGAAACGACCATGTGCATGTGCTGATTCCCTGTCACTGTATGTGTGTGAGCGAGCGTTTATTTTTACCCTGCAGTGCGGTCAGGTGAATCTCTGGTCACTCAACAAAGGTCAGCTTCAAGAAAACCAGCTTTATTTTAAGACACCCCTTTTGCATTTTTTGGAAATTACATGTTTGCGCTTTGGAATGACTTTCCCAGGCCCTGTGAGGCACGAGACGCTCTGCAGCCAGAACACGCTGCTCTAGAATTTGAATATTTTAGCAATGGAGACCTAAAAGTCACTGCCAATCAATTAACTTAACAATTAACTAGGTTGTGCATTTATTCTTGCGTTCCAAATAGCTTTGGCACTCACAGTCATGAGCCCTCACACATTGTTGTGGCTTTAAAGTCATCACTGGCATGATTGTGTAATGAAGTGTGTGAGCGTGTGTGGGCGTGTTAATTACATAGTTGTTTTCCTTAAGTCATTTGATTTGTTTTTCCACATAAAATTTGCATAAAGCCACTCTTGACATTATGTGGACAGATTTCCTTTTTTAAAACTGCACTGCACACGCTCACATGCACTCACACACACACACACACTCTCACACACACACACACACACTGTAGCTGTGTGATCTGCAGCTACATGTAAGATATTTAATGTCAACTAGCCTGTGGCAGCGCGTAAAATAGGCTTAAGCGGAGCCTCCTGCAGCATGTTAGCACACGTCTAATTTTTTAAAAGTCAGGTGAAGCAGATCTGTCACACACACGCAGGGAGGGATCCTCACTTTAGTCACACTATATGGTCCTTACAAAACAGGAAAGTCTACTTTTTAAAGTCATAATAAAACAAACGAGTGTCTTTCTAAACCCCGATGACCTTCCTGACATTGTGATCTACTTCACTGTAAATAAGATAATGTGCCAAAGGGTTTTTAAATGCTGAACTTAAAATACCTCCAGTTTGATGTCAATCTAACAGGTGCAGTCAACAGAAGGTTTCTCCGTGTGATTAGTGGCATGTGGTCGAGTGAAATTCTTATGTAAATACACAAAATGTTATCAGTTTTTAATCACACTTTAACTTTTTAACTTTTGAGATTTTGGAAATCAGAACCAGTTTCTGTTTTCCCACAAAACAAACATTTACTATATGTCATTCCCCAACAGCTTCTGTTCTTCATTAGTGCAAAATATCTAGCATACCACCATGGCTCGGTTGATTGGGTAAATACATATCTGGCACCATGCGAATTATTTGGATTTGGATTCAGCCTTCTGTTTGTGTTTATCTCCCTGTCTGTCGTCAGGCTGCAAGAAGGTCTACACCAAGTCGTCCCATCTGAAAGCCCATCTCAGGACTCACACGGGTAAGACATTCCTCTAATTAATGCCACTTTTTTTTTAAAAACAGGACCTATTAGGGGGGAAAAAAAGACGCTGCCCACACACGACTCGTATTTCGGTATCTGTGCTGGCACGGTGTTGCTAGGCAGAGTGTTGTGTTCTTGGCATGTGTGTGTAAATGTATCCTACCCCATTCCCATCCACTGCCCAATATACTATTCCATCAAAACAGGTGGAAGTGACACACTTCTGCCAGGGGATGACTCTGGCGCTATGTGGTCAGTGCTAGACGTGTGGTGCCATCTCTCTCTGGGCCCCGTGGCCTGTCCAGACGGCCATGTTTGAACGCTTTGATACACATTTCTAAGACTGGTCGGGCTGGTTTGACACTATAAATATGTCCATGGATCTGTCTGTGCAGATGCACAATTATCTTAGATCATCTCGTCTTGTCTTATCTCCCCTTCAATCGTCACGGGGCAACTTTCCTTTTGTATTGTTTTCCCTTTCTTCTTCTTGTTCTCCTCTGCTCTCCTTCCTTCTTTCACATTTACAGTACATTCGAACTATTAGTTTTGGATGAGCAAAGTCAACAAACAACCGCTTAGGTGTCGGGGCCCCGCCTCACCCCAGCTAACAAAACAAAGCTTCTGTTGATATCTCCGCATTCCTCGCTCATGTGGATACACACGCAAAACTCGCTCTTTACCAGGTTTTGCGAACCAGAATCTGGTTCGCTTGTTGCAACTGAGCCACTCAGCTCAGCTCAGAGCTCAGAGCGCCTGTTGTGGGTGTGCTTGCCTTGCATTTCACTACTTGGGGGGAACATGACACGACAATTAGATCTGGCGTCATTCATGCTGCAGCCTGATTGTGGTTATTGCAGTTATTACAGGCCACAAGATGAGAACACGACACGTTGAGAGAGAGGGATGCAGCAGCAGCAGCAGCAGCAGCAGCAGCTCCCATCTCCTCCTGCTTTTGTCAGTCTCACTTACTTATTTTCTTTCCCCCTTTTTTCTATCGCTTTCATTCATCTAATCATCTTCTCCTCTGCTTTTGTGCCACCGTCCCACCTTCACCCCCCCTTGCCCCCTCCACCTCCACCCGTGTCTATCTTTGTCTGTTACTCATTCTACTTCTCTTATTCAGCTGCTTGAATGCACACTTACGTACTCACTCGCTCTCTCTCTCACACACACACACGTGCGCGCAGACACACACACGCACACACGTCCACACACACACCTGTCAGTAATCTGTATGAGATGATTCCTAATGCGTTTGGGTCCCAGTGGGAGTTCCCACTCTAATCTCCATCAACATCCATTACCCTGATTGTTTGTGTGTCTGTCTACGTGCATGCGTGTGTGTGCGTACGTGGGTGCGTGTGTTTTGCGAGTGCATTGTGAGAACTGAACACCCCTCTCACTTGACTCGTGCTGTGTTTTGTTTTGTTTTTTTTTGCTTTTTGTTTTTTTTTCTCAGCGTCTTTTCATTGTCTCTCATTGTGTTCAGTTTCAGGTTTGTGTTTCTAACTTTGGCGACGCTGTGGTTAATTTGCAAACAGGTTTACTGACGTTGTTTTAGTTGATGCCACAGTCCTGGTTGTGCTTGTTTAAAGGCTCAGTTCACTCAAATAAGGAAAACAGAATATGTCCTCAATTGCCTCTAGTGATGTCAAGCATACAGATACTTTTTGTTTTTATTTGTCCATTTGTAGTTTTGGACATGTCTGCTTCAGTCTGCTTCAGTTTAACCAGTGTCCAAGGTGCACAGAGCATTCAACAGTTTCCTTATTAGCCTGAAAAACCAATAAAAAAAACACATTTATTTGATAAAGATGTTGTTTTATTAACTGTTTATAATGAGGACTGGTGAGAGTAATGAGGAGAAAAACAAAAACATCACAATTTCCATTAGATTCCTTTATTATTTGCTTTTAAATTGTTGTTGGCCCTTTCAGAAAGTTCACAGTTACATGGAGAAACAGGAAAAAAACGTATTTACATAGAAGTTTATCACTCTTTAGTTTTAGAATACAGAAAAAATGAGAGAAAATTAGACAAACCAGAGAAAGAAGAAAAAAGGGATCTGTTCATTTCTTATGCTTCCATTCATTCATTGTTTCCAGACCAAACTGAAAGCATAGAGCTTGTAGAAATGGTTATTGATGAGTTTTGTAATGTAAAACTCATAATCAAATTCAAATAACAACAAAACGATCTACGCAAATAGATAAGTTACTTGAGGTAAGTGCAAGAATGTATGCGTTTTAACCCACATCAGGGCCAATGCACCTGCACTGATGTAGCTGAGGGCGTAAGACAAGAGGCGTGACTGGTCGCACACTTCCTCAGAAAACGTCTGTGGCTGCAGCTGATGACAGAGTGACAAAAGAGCCATGCTTCATGTGTCAGAGAGACGCGCTCAGGAGCAGTGACAAACAGTACAGACCAGTCGTCCGTGGGAAAGTTGTGCAGTGTTGGTGTTCGACTACCCGACGAATGCCTGTGACAATGCTATTACCGTACGTGCTGTCAGACGGCTGAGCTTTTCAGTAAAGCCAGTTCGCCCAGTCCCTCCACCCAACTGTCTGAATCACGTTACCCGGGCAATTACTGTCTGTTTTACTAATAATCAGCCTAATCAGTACCATCAGTATAATGTAACAGCCTCTAGAGCTGGAGGTCAAGTGATCAAACAAGAAATTCAGCTGAGTGGATCGATAGCAGCGCTCCACTCACCTTTTAACTCTCTGTTTTCTCTCTCTCTGCAGGTGAGAAGCCGTACAGGTGTACGTGGGACAGCTGCGACTGGCGCTTCGCCCGTTCTGACGAGCTGACGCGTCACTATCGGAAGCACACCGGCGCCAAGCCCTTCCAGTGTGCCGTCTGCTCGCGCGCCTTTTCCCGATCCGACCACCTCGCCCTGCACATGAAGAGACACCAGAACTAGCAGCATTTGCACACACACACACACACACACACACACACACATGCACACACCTACACACACGCACGCACACTACAAATACACAAGCACTATCTTGACAGACATAAAGCACTCACTCCATCTCCCACAACTACAATCTGCCTGATGCAGAGCAGCTTCCACTGACACCACAGCTCCTCCTGGTGCTGCTATCATGTGCTAAATCAGTACGATAGCCTAACAAACATGTTGCTCTTAACCCAGAGTGGGACGGTTTGGAGGTTGTAAAGTAGAAAGGTGGCGGCCAGATGAAGTCCCTGGTCCTTTAACCTCCAGATATACTTGGTATAGATTTCTTTGGACGAATACAAAGAAGAAAAATAACAACAAGAAAAAAAATGGTAGCTCTAAAATGTGTCTCCAGTCCATTTGGACTCTTTTGTGTGACTGGAATGAAAGCACTTACCACTCAAAACTTGTACATCTTGTTTCTTTTCTCCGTTCTAACATAGAACTGGCTTCATATATATATATATTTTTTTTTTATAAAGGAGAACCTTGTTTGCAAAACTAGTCAAACCAAATCTTTGTTTACTCCATGGTTTGTTAGTTTGTTCTTATAACTGGAATATCCAGATCTTTATTTTTTACCAAATCATTTGGTTTGCACTAGAACTGGTAATCCAAGTCTGAGCCTTTTTTTGGCACATGCATCTCACTCACCACTGGAACGATTATTATCACTACTGGACTGAATCTCACAAATCATTGCTGTTCAGATATTAAAAATTGAAGGCATTTATACTCTGGAGAGAGGGAAGATAGTGCAGGGAGTGGGGGGAAAAAAGAGAGAGAGAGAGACGAGGGAGGGGTGCAGATGGAGAGATAGAAAGATTTTAGATTTTAGAGAGCGGAGAACCGAGGATGACTGAGGAACAGAGGGAGGTGGATGGTTGCTAAAGAGCAGCAATTAGGTGATGAATTATTCAGATTGTCTTTCAGTGTATTCCCAGCCAGAGAAATGTAAGCAGAACCCGTGGACGCGTCCTAGAATTCATTCAGTTTAACAGAATTGACTGTGTTTGATGCACAAGCTTGAATTAAGCATCTTCAAAAAAAAACAACCACTTGTACATCTCTTTTTTAACCAAAGTATCATCTTCATCATCCAAACCTGATTAAGTGCCTCCTCCTCTGGTTTTATGTGTTTTTCCTTCAGTGGTAGCAGAGCTGTGATTAATGTAGACAGTCCCTTAAACACGCATGGTGCTGTTTTTTTTTTCTTAATCTATTCAATCTCTGGACCCAGCTCTGGGTAAAAAGGAAATGTATTTTAAGATTACATGGCGAGCCATCATTCATTGTAATTTAACAGCTCCGCTCAGGCCACTTTACCAACATCCTGACATTATGTGGATTTTCTTTTTTTTTATCATTATTATTATGAAAGTAACAGTCAGTCCTTTCTCTGAGGGTTTTCGCTCTCTGACTCTGTACACAACTAACTTGCAATGCAGCTCTATCAGTCAATCAAATGTGGACACAGTGTTTTGTTAAAGGACAGGTTTGTACTTTTTCTTTGAAATGCTGTTAAAACAACACTCACAGGCTCCTGACGCACTGGTCTCTGTAGGCGTTTTTTTGTCTTGTCCACACTGGCCACGGAAAAGATCCGGGAACAGGATGAATGAAATCAGTCTAACTAAAAAAAAACTGCATTGTAAAGATCATGAGGAGATAATATGAGGCTTTATCTCTCTTGAGTTAGACAAATCAAACATGGGTATCTGTCAGACTTCTTATCAGTGTGAAATCCCTTCTTTGTGCTGAGGAATAACACACACAGGGGATTTCTTACAACAGAAAAACATTACATTTTTACATTGAATTCAGCATTTTAATGGAGATGAGAACATTGTTTAGTCTTGATTGAACAAAATGTGAACCTCTCCTTTAACATACACTTGACTGTCCATTTAGGTGGTGTGGTTTAGCCTGAACTTACAACTGTATTTGTTCATTCACTGCAGGTAGCGTTAAGATAATATAGCACTGTATTGTATCTTGGTAAATCTATTTATTTGATTGTGTAGAAGTGGGGGTTGTATCAGATCAACCGTCTTTCTCCCCAACAAAAATGCCTTAATGTAAATATATGCACTGTAAATAACTTGATTTTTTTTGTGTTTATTTTTTTCCTCTTTTCTTATTATTTTATAAACAAAAGGGCAAAAAGAGGAAAAAAAAAGTGCCCTGCATCCAAAAAATATTTGAGCCTTTTTTTTTTTTTTTCCTTTTTTTTGGTTTTATTTTCTTGTCAAAGATATTTTGATGCCATTGTTTTATATAATATTGTCCTTCCAACAAGTTATTTTATAAAATCTTTTGTTTTTTCTTCCGTGGTAAACGTTCCAAAGACAAAAGTTGTTTTTTCTTCAACTGAGTGAAGCCGATCCTAATAAAGTCAACTGACACTTTTACACATGTGCTTTTTGTGCTGAAATCAGTGGTGACAGTGACTGAATTGCATTGCATGAGGAATTCTGTGGTATCCATGAGTTTTATATTAAAGCATGTTCTGGAGGAGTGAGCCGTGCTGTGCGGATGGAGAGTGTGTGTCATGAGTGTGGGGCCTCGTCAAGGCCCAAATGAAACAAATGAGACATAACCACACTTAATCTTTCAGAATCTAAACAGGGTTTTTTTTTTTGTGGAGATACTGATCCTTTGTGAGTCTGGGATTTGCTGCGGTAGATCCGACATGCTTAAAAGTTCAGTTATGGGCAAAAGGAGATAAGAAAAGGGAAAGATGTGGAGGAGAGGTGAAGGCGCTCTTGTCCAGGACCTGCAAGTAACCTGCAGCACCCTCGCTGATCAACAAACAATGGTCCTTTGATATCCCAGCAAGAGACAATGGACAAGAAAATAAATTTGACCACCACTCGGGGACAGGAGGGGGAATCCCACTGCATCGAAATGGACGTACAAACATGCACATGCGCGCACACACACACACACACACACATGCACGCACACACCATATGTTCTTGGTTTAAGTCATAAATGTGACCCAGGGTCTCTGTTGTAATCTACCTCAGATGTCAGAAAAAGAGGGAGGTGGAGGGGAGAGGGTGAAAGAAGTGAAATGCAGAACAATCTAAACATAAGAATCTCTGGGGGGACCCAATCAAACCACTTCCGTCCTCCTACATCTCCTCCTCCGCCATGTCTTCTTATTTAATTTCATTTTTTTTTCTCTCTTTGTCTTTCCATGCACCGTATCCCCCTCCCTCCCTCCCCTCCTCTCTTCTCTTCTCTCTTCTCCTCCTCCTCCTCCACCTCCTCCCCCTCCTTCCCGGTGGAAAGTATTGTATGAAAGTCCAGGGGCGCTGCTCTGTGGGTCAGAGTGGAGACTGTTCTCATAACCTGCTCCGCTCCTCATCTTTTCCCCTTCTTTAATCATGCACCTCGTCTCCCTGTAGCCCTCCCTGCTCCATCTTCTCCTCCTCCTCTAACACAGGAGGAGAATTATATACATATATATTATATATACTGTATATACTATATATATTTCAGGCGCTCTCTTCTTCCTCTTCTCATTTTTCATCGTCTCTCTTTCTCACCGAGTCGCACCAAATCTCACCAAGACGATTTACACAGAATAAGTGAAATATGTAGAATCAAGTGTGAATGTTAAAAAGTTAGACCTCATGTTACACACACATAGCCTACACACACACACACACACACACACACTGCAGTGATGAGTGAGTGGGAGCTACCGGTTCATGTTTGGGATCAACTAAATTAATGTCACACATCTGGAAGAAGGCTCCTGCCTGCTCCACCCTCTGCTGTGCTGCGTTGGTGTGATTCCCAGTTTCCCTTTGTGTGTGTCTATGTGTGAGTGTGTGTGTGTGTGTGTATGTAGGTGTAATGTTTCCAATGCTCCTCTCTTGGAACAGACCACCCACTCAGAAGACCAATAGAATGACCACGGGGAGCCCGGACAGACACACACTCACTCACACACACTCACTCACTCACACAGTCACACACACATGTATGCAACTTCCTCCAAAGTCAACCCTTCCCAATCTTCTCAGAATAGAACATGTTGTTATCAGAGATTGAAAAGATACCAGAACAGCTGACACGCTATCAAAAAGTTAAAGATAATATCAGAAATCGAGGAGGGTTTCATTTCAAGACGCTACGTTCATTTTAAAAAATGTTGCCTCAGGTGAACTGCGCAGTAGTTACAAAGTGTTGGAGGTTTGAACCCAAACAATCAGAGCGATCATCATCATGGCTGCCGACATACTGCAGTATTATGTTGTATCATGGTAGTCTACTGTGTTTCACACTGTACAGGAGCTGCTGTGAGAACAAACACAAGCAGAGGAGATAAAGATCATCAAGTTGCATTTGTAGTTCATAAAATGTGTTTTTTTTCTTCATTGCCTGGAGGTCCATCCTCAGAGCCACCTGAACCTGTGGTGTGCAGCTGGACGACTGTGGCTCAGCAGGTACAGCGGTTCATTCCCATGTTTAAGTGTCCTTGACGGGCGCTGTACAGTTCACTGCCTGTCTGTGGGACTGCTGCAGAGAAGCCAGTGTGTGGAGGCTCACAGTGGCTTATAGTGACAGCATGAGGCTGCTGCATGAACCCCCAAGTAGCTTTAACATCTGCAAATGTTGCACTTACATTATACCTATACCTGTCCTGCTGTCATATGAATTTTGGTGTATATGCTGGGTGTCTGATCCTAAAAATGGTTTAATTACAGCCTTAACCAGCCCTGAACTGAGATCCGGTAACGAGCTGTTTCCTTAATAGATTGACTGAATGAATGAAAACCCTCAATGACAAATTGCTCGCGATACACAGGCCATCCTGTGTGTAGGGGTGAATTAGAGGCAAATGGTAAAGCGCTCAGGATTAAATGGAGCCCATTTTGCTCTTTTGTTCAGCTCAGCATTTTACCTCCACTGCAGATGAATTATTAACTGGGAAAATCAGACAACTGGCACCAGGACCCCAGACCCCTAGAGGCCCCCAGTATCACTTACCTGGTGGTTTTTATTAATTGCATATTTGTTTTACAGTACGCACCACTAAACCAAGCATACAGTAAAATGATACGCATTTTAAGGAGGCATGTTACAATCCTTTCTTTTAGATTTCGCCCGCTATGATGTCCTAACAAGTAACAGCCAGCTGTTGGGGTTAGTTTGGAGAGAACGGTTCTTAATTTGCCAACGATTGTGGATCCAGTGCTCTGGCAACAGGTCTGTTCATGGTTGTCATCTCCCACAATCCATCAGATGGTTTTCTGCTTCACTAGACAGACAGGTTTTATAATCCTCCCCTATTTCTCATCCTCATACAATTAAATGTTATTAGACCAAAACAAAGCCTCGGACTGAGAGCCAAATAAATTAGAATGGGAGGCCCAAGCAAGTGCTATCAAAACACGCATTACAGATTAAGTCAGATAAATATGCATAGGGATATAGATGCTTGCAATCAATGTCCCACAAAAGAAGAATGTTTTAAGATTTGGAGGTCAAATAATAATTACTTAAAGACATGCATAAGTAAAAAATCACGCACTGCAGAGGCAGCTGAGGATTGATAAAAGTGGAGGCTTAGATTAGAGCTGTATGTTGGATAAATGTATAAATATCAGGGGTTACATTAGAGTAAGGGTTGCTGCTGCATTAAGGTTAAGTTTTACAAGTAGGTTTATGGTTACTTATGAGGCTGTGTGATGGTTTCCTTGGAAGCGTGGCTTAATATTAATGAAGGTTAATGTACATTTTGTCAAGTCAACATACAAGCATATTTTCTTTATTTGACATGCCAGATATTGCAGTGAATGCTTCCATCAAAGGTTAGGGGTTAGATCAGAGTTTTAGATGATTAATGTTTCAGTGCCGATGTTTTTTTTTTGTTTTTTTTTAACCAGTCTGGACTAGTTAGAGCAAAATAATAACCCATCCCAAACATGAAATGAAATGAAAACAAAACCAAAATTCAGTCTGAGTACTGGCTGGAGGAAAAGGCGTGTTTACTGGGACCATAGTTGATTTCTGTCCACAACAGTTTGACCTTTCCCTGACATCGTCATGTGGAGGTGAAGGCTGATAATCAATACAGAATCAGCAATGCTTCACTGATCGCTGCAGAAAGTGAAAAGAGTCAGCTGGACATTCACACACAGAGTTTTTTTTTTCTTTTCTTTTTTCAAAATTTTTATGGCTGTTGTGATTTCATAATCTCCCATTTTGAAATAAAATACTTGAAACAATGACCCGGACGACCAAATGTTCCTAAGTAGTTTCAGCTGCTGCTCTGAAGGGTGAAGTCTTGTTTTACTCACAGTCACAAGTTGTTTTATTAATCGAGTTTTTCAAGTTCACATTTTTTGTCACTGCCTCACCATGTGAAACAAAACGATGTAGTATCAGCTGTCAAGGAGTTTCAACATCACTCCACAGTGACTAACAAGAAAAAGATGACAAATCCTGCAAACCGTAAACCAATGTGATTGTCTTAGATCAACACAGGCGCTGATAAAACACTATTCAGAGGAACTTTCTGATAATAATTGAGCTATTTAGTCCAGCTCTTGCAGACATCTATTACGATAACCTGTGCTACAGTACTATTATTCCCTGGGTGGGTTCCTCTCCATGTAGAATGGGTTCAAAGGACAAACCCATTAGGCTGCCCTCCATATCAGACAAATATCTTTGCACCTGCAAAACACTCAGGGTGTCACCCTGAGTGGGCCTTCAGAGGATACAACAAAACCCTTTTGCTTTCGCACTTGAAGTGTGGAGACGGACGCCTTTCTGTGAGTTCTTATCGTGATTTGTGAAAACAGAGAAGGGGCTGCAGGCTATACATTGTCCATTATATATCCACACATACGTACACTTGATCAAAGCTGTTTGCTCAGCGTTCACTCCTCAGTCGGGGGACCGGGCAGAAACGCCTCCCTGACCAAACAGTTAATAGTTTCCTCTTGTTTCCTCACATGTTTTATGGTTTCATAGATTAGCGGCGATGAAGCACATGTGATTGCAGCTTGGTTAGACATATTGTATCATAACTGGAATCAGACAATCATCTGGTCTTCACTAGATTGATTGAAATGTAACCCTTGACTGCATGAATTATAGTTTTTTGCAGGTGTAAAAGAAATATTTGGACCTTTGTTTCTTTATAAATGAATTCAGTATATTTTTCTTAATATATTTAATAAAACTCAGTTTTCATTTCTTGGTTTCTGATTCTGTGGTGAACCTCTGGAAGCAGTTGTTATTGGTCATGAAATAGAGATTGGAATCACATTTTGTGTTCTTTGAAACACAATATATTTGTATGGCAGAAGTTAAATTCTCTCTTATCCCCCACTTCTCCCCTGTTACAGGCCACATTACACCAGTGTGCATTGGTAGATAGAAAAAACATAAACTAGGGTTACAATATCATGTAGTAATACTTCTCCATCTTTGAACAAGGTATTGTCTTATTATAACTGTACATTACAAAAATGCAATGTATGGAAAGTCACTTAGATTTGTCGTTCAAATGTGGAGATTAATGGACATGTTATCTTGATTTTAAAGTGTTAAATGGTCAAATTGGAGGGGCCGTGCCACATGTGGCTCTGCTTAATCTTGAAAGTGTGTCTCCCCCCTCCAAAAAAAGCAACTTTATACCCACATCAGCTCCTCATTTCATTAATCAGAAACATGTCGTCAGTCTTTGCAATGTGCAAAGCATCAAATGTGTATAAATGGGAGGGTGTGAGGGTCAAAAAGACTTTCCGTTGACGGAGGAAAATTACATACAGTAGAAGGTCAATGATTCGTCACTCAGTATGAACACAGTTGACTTGAACCTGCGGCTTGAGCGTCTGATTGTGCTGTCTGGTGTTATTGTTTCAGGTTGAGGAATCAGTTTGCTCTGTTTCAATTTAGATCTCCGTTGGGAAACCGTTAGCCCTTGCCATAACAAGGAAAAAAAAAACCACAGCAAAGACACTGATAAAATATAATGGTGTCATTGTCTTAGAAAAAGAAAAATACTGATCACTCTTTCTCTGGAAGACAAACTTAATTCCCAAATTTAAAGTCCCAATGAGACAGCACTGTTGAGACTAGCTGACATTTATAGTCCAGTGTGTTTTAACTTGAAACATATTTCCAGGCACAACATAAATAGGCATTATTCACAACTGTGTAACGAAGGGGGATGTCAGCTGGGACACCAAGGTAGTTTTATGCTATGGGAGAGGTGAAGGGTCAAAAAAATGTGATGTTGTTTTTATTGCTGCAGTTTTTATTGCTCACCAGTAATGAGACATTGTTTCCCAAGAAGTAGAAAAAACCAAAAACATATTTATTAGTAAATACACAGTCTTTGATTTGATTTCATTGTGATTTAAGCTGTGCTTTTAATGTGAAATCAACCAGTATGAGTGTTCCTTTGTCTAATTTGTTTTGGCGTTCGTTATTGGCACTCAGAAAAATTCTCAGGGTCCGCTTGGATTTGAATGCAAGCATCTGAGATTTGAATAGTTGTTTCGGTATCACTCTGGATGACATTTTGCTTTGCAGTCAGAAGTCACTGTAAACACATATATCATACAAACGCACTGATGGCAGTCTGGCATCCTGCCACGACTCAAAAGTCGGGTCAGGTTTTGGCTTGTTTGGGGGTTTTATTTCTGTCAGACACATGCAGGTTTCCAATGTAAGGGGTTAATGAGTTTATCCCTTTGTTTATGTTTCTTTTTTCTACATGTGATGTAGCTTCAGGTGTATGTAGCTACTAAAAGAAAAGTCCAATCAATGAATAAAATACTTTTACACAGCCAAAAGATGTATATATTGTCCTAAACACTCATCATACCTTCTTATTCCTCACATTTTGGCACTGTTTAAATATGTAATTAATTGATACAGATACAGAAAACTTTATTTATCCCCGAAGGGCAATACACTTTCTACAGTTCATCATAGAGCCATTCACACATAGAAACATACATAAAGATAAATGCGCACATATCATATTATATAAATAAATAAAACAGTATTGCACCATAGATTACTTTTACTGCTTTTGGCTACTGTATTGCACTGATTTCAAGTTCAACTCTCTGCATTCAACAGCCATAATAGCAGAAGGAACTAATGACTTGGAGTACTGACTACTGATCTTCCTAAGAGGCTGCAATATATCGCCGTCCTGTATTGTCAGAAAGGGTTTGCAAACCACTGAATTAAAGCAGCAATATTAAGAAACATTAAGAAGTCATGCTGGGATTCTCAAGGAAGACTGAAGAAAGTTACAGCTGAGTGCTTAACATTCCTAACACATAAACCTCATGTTTTTTACAGTCCCCACACACACACACATTGTTATTTTCAGCTCTGGCCTGGAGGAGTATTTGCAGTGGGAGTGAGAGATACATGCATTAACACACTGTTATCCAGGAAACGTCCAGTGTACGACCTCAGGCCATGTCACCTTGTCCAGTGAGCCAAATCTCTGTGTTTAGCGTTCAATTCAGCGGCGGTTGAACAAGCTCGAGTGAAACCAGCTCGCACTAATCTGGCACAAAAGAAGCATCGTACCTGCAGCATGTGCAGAACACACACATGCAAACTCTGACAGACATGTAGTCTCTTGTAGCTAAAGGATAAGCACATAATTCGCTACATAAATAGATGTCACGTAATGAAAAGACGTTCCTTTTGCCTGCCCTAACCTGTCTGACCAGATACTACCCTGTGTACATAATATTAATCTGCGTGTGTGATTGTGTGTGAGCACATATAATAAGTGCAACGGTTGTAATTTTTTTTTTTTTTTGTGGGTGGACAACCATGAAAAGAATCAATCTCTCTCTTCCCCTTCTCATTACCCCCTCACCTCCCTCCTTCTTTCTTCCGATGAGATAAAACATTATCCTATTTATATGACGAAGGCCTCTCTCATGCCTGAATCCCCCTGCTGCAGCCAAAATATCCCCCTAACACCTACACACAGTCACTGAACACATGGCTGACACACACACTCACACTCACACACACACACACGTAGAGAGGCTAAGAATCACATATCCCCTAACTCTCATCCCCCTCCTCCCTCCCTCCTTTTCTTCCTCCTTTCTTCTCTGGCAGCTGCGCGTCATTTTAACTGTGCTCTATGAAACCTGGTATTCATAACTGCTGCTCATGATTCCACCCTCGAGTCCTACTAACTTCATAATGGTAATAGTTTAATCTGTATGGTCTTGACCCTGTCCTGTTGTTTAGATGTGACCTGAGTGGGAGAAAAGAGGCTCCCTCAGCACACGCAACACACACACACACATACACCGATACACACAGCTGGGAGCCATTGTCTCCATGAGAAAGCAATGGCTAGTCCAACTTCTTGTATGACTTCTATCTATCTATCTATCTATCTATCTATCTATCTATCTATCTATCTATCTATCTATCTATCTATCTATCTATCTATCTATCTATCTATCTATCTATCTATCTATCTATCTATCTATCTATCTATCTATCTATCTATCTATCATTTTTGTTGTTGCTTTCGTTGGCGGCAAAACTCATGGGTAACTTACAAATAGCTAATTGAAAAGTTTATTTTCTTTCTTTCTTTCTTTCTTTCTTTCTTTCTTTCTTTCTTTCTTTCTTTCTATCTATCTATCTATCTATCTATCTATCTATCTATCTATCTATCTATCTATCTATCATTTTTGTTGTTGCTTTCGTTGGCGGCAAAACTCATGGGTAACTTACAAATAGCTAATTGAAAAGTTTATTTTCTTTCTTTCTATCTATCTATCTATCTTTCTATCTATCTATCTATCTATCTATCTATCTATCTATCTATCTATCTATCTATCTATCTATCTATCTATCTATCTATCTATCATTTTTGTTGTTGCTTTCGTTGGCGGCAAAACTCATGGGTAACTTACAAATAGCTAATTGAAAAGTTTATTTTCTTTCTTTCTTTCTTTCTTTCTTTCTTTCTTTCTTTCTTTCTTTCTTTCTTTCTTTCTATCTATCTATCTATCTATCTATCTATCTATCTATCTATCTATCTATCTATCTATCTATCTATCTATCTATCTATCTATCTATCTATCATTTTTGTTGTTGCTTTCGTTGGCGGCAAAACTCATGGGTAACTTACAAATAGCTAATTGAAAAGTTTATTTTCTTTCTTTCTATCTATCTATCTATCTATCTATCTATCTATCTATCTATCTATCTATCTATCTATCTATCTATCTATCTATCTATCTATCTATCTATCTATCTATCTATCTATCTATCTATCTAGCCACACATCTAATCCACTCACTGACTCAGGTGGTGAGTCATGGCTGAGCTACCACCAGGAAACATGACAGGGAAGTGTTAGATCCCTTCACACACATGCCGCCTGACTGGAAAAAGACAACATGCGGTCTGCGGAGAGTTTTTCGGCACCTTTGTGCAAAGAAGAACTCGTCATTATAGAGGACTAATTAGCCTCATCCCTGCCCGTGTGAGAAGTCACCCGGCAGGCCCATGCAGAGAGGTTTCCCAACGCAACGACTGAGCCCGTGTTGGTGAACACCATATTTCATGTCAAGCGAATGGCTGACATATCCAAACAGCTCTTCTCAGGGCACGTGTAGCGGTGTCGCAACATGGCAGCAGCCAGGGAGAATAAATAAGAAATGTACAGACTGTGGTTAATCATTGTGTGCCTTTTATGTGATTGTGTGATTGAGTACAATGGTGCATCTTCTCAAAGAAAACCATAAATATAGTCATTACTCATGTTATTTATATCACTGATTACAACATAAATCACTGATTTGACGTGTGTGTACATGCATGTGTGTGTGCAGGGTTAAGACCTTCATTGAAAGCGTGTGGGCTGAAAGTGTCATAACCTTGCACTCATAGGATGGGTGGAGACTCCAGACATTGTGGAGGCAGAGGTTATAAACTTGAGAAAGACTTTTACAATACTTGGGTAAACCACACATCTGAGTGTTGTTTACCTTGTACAGGGCATCAGGTGGTGTGATTATGGCTAATATACTTATAGCATTTACACTGCAAATGACGAGGAACTGAATAAAGAAAGTGGCAGCTGTAAAATACTTTTTTGTCTAACAGGCTTGAATAGTTTTGAAGCGTTGAGATTAGATCTCAGATTGCAAGTGTTTTGGTCGACTAAACTGCCACTTATACTTTCTCAGCAATTTCACCTTTTTCTTTCCCCTCTGTTAATTTTGGGATTAGATATGAGTTTGATTACTGTAAAGCTACAAGCTGAAACAATAAACAAAAGTGTTTCTGAGTTATGACTCATTTTTCCATCTCCAGGAAGATTGATTCATAATGAGACAAAACAAAATAAAACAACGATTTCTTCTTCCCTAAAATAAGTGGAACATGGTACACACTCGGATGAGGAAATCCACCTCTCAAACTCAAATTTCACTTGTCACACAACAGTGAATATTGTTCTCAGTAGTAAACAAACTACTTGAGATAATTTGTTGCTTTTGCTGCAGTTTCTTTACTTTCTTCTGCCACAACTTTTAAAACAAGACAAGATAAACAGATTTCTGTTCACAGTTAGTATAAAATGATCGCACAATCATTTCTGTGATGGAAGTACATAATACTGTGTAACAATTTAGTGGCACTTGTTTGTTACTTGAAAAATGTATTCTCCAAATGTGAGTTTGGATGTCTCGCCAAACTTTACTTTGCCAAGTCAAATTATTTATCCAAAAAATAGTCAGCCAGTACACCATGCCACATTATGTTATTATTGATATAATAGATGAAGATATGCAGCTTTATGTCATGTTATGTTATGTTATTTATGCGTAAAGTCTCTCTTGAAAATGATTCAAATCTCAAGGTGGTGACTTGTTTACTGTAAATAGAACAATAATACAATAGATAGATAAATAGAAAAAAGAATATTATATTAAAAAGAGTCACACATTAATGCATCCATAGTTATAATATAATAATGTCATAGGTAATATATATGATTCTGAAAGAGTTCATTTGGATTCCCAGACTTAAAGTCTGAATGCTTTCTATGATAACAGAGATAGATAATAGAGATTTTTCTACACTCTGCACATTGCTACTTTACCTAAGTGGAATATCTGAGTTTTCTCACACCAGTGTGTCAATATTTATATTGGCAACAGAGGACATAACATCACCCTGCTAGGAGAATTTTGGTTGTTGTTGTGAATAAATGTATTTGATTTGATCATTTCCACCCACTTCTGGCTATAACAACAAAATCTGAGCCGATTAATCGTTCACAATATTATGTGGTGTTACTTCCCATTCTTCCTGATTAGTGACACCCAGTTTATCTCTCCACTGATCAGGCCTCTCCTGTGTGTGTGTGTGTGTGTGTGTGTGTGTGTGTGTGTGTGTGTGTGTGTGTGTGTGTGTGTGTGTGTGTGTGTGTGTGTGTCCACCCCTGGGAGGAGCTGCTGGGTTGTTGGTCTGAGCCTCTAAAGACGAGCTGCTGTTGTGCACCTTCTCCACAGGCGTCTCTGCTCTGTGGGGATTATTATCAGCTTTACCTCCAGGCATGGGAGAGCACCAGGCCTGCCTTATTCTCCATCACTTGTTCATCCTGTCTTTACTTTCTCTTTCTTTCTTTCTTTCTCTCCCCCCCTCTCTCTCTCTTTCCCTCTCTCTCACACATACACAAACATGCACATGCTCCAGCACACACAGTCAGAGGCAGGAATAATATTGTCACTGAAAGCTTCTTGAACTCTGCAGATGGAATAACATGCCACTACCTTCTGCCAAACGGCCTCTTCCTGGTGGCGGCTGCTGCAGAGTTACCTTCTGGTCTGAGAAGGTCATCCAGCCACTCATCAATAAGGAGCAAAAAATAACTCAATTATACAGTCTTGTTTTGGTGCTTTGACCAATTATAATCCATTTAACCTCAGTGGATGATCAACGAGCTAATGAGCTCAGAGTGACTGAGAGAATTGTGATCTGCTGCCCTCTACTGGGTTTGTCTTGCATTACATTGATCACACTAAGTGTGCACTAACCATTCACTGTGGCTGGAGGGCTGGTCCTTCAGTTTTATGGCTTTATTGTAATGATTTCCATACCTGATCATACAGCTAGTCACTGACCTTTTACAAAATAGAGAGAGTGGTGGTGACAGCTGCAGCACAGGAACATGTGGGTTTTCCAAACCTTTAGTTTCTGTTCTGTCGGGGTTACGTAAAATAAGAGCACATGTTTTACAAGTCAAACTCTTGAGGAAACAAACCTGAAAGTACAAACACACTAAGCCTTGAATGGATGAATGACATTTTAAAGCTTCAGTAAGTGAGCCTCTCCATTTTATTCCCTACTGTATAAGACAACGGTGTTATGGCCTCTGTATGTTGTGTTTAGTTTGAGTTTTCCTGTGTCTTCTTCCCTCTCCCTGTTTTTTCTAACTTTGTGTCTCTTGCACTTGTATCTTGTTTTGTAATTAACCCCCTGTCTAGTCTGTGTGTTCCCTCCTGTGTTTGCCAGTTTGTCTCGTCATTTTTGCTTGTTCGCCCTCCGTTGTTTCTTCTCTGTGTTGCCCTTCTTGTGAGTATTTGGCTCCTTCGTTGTTTTTGTGATGCCTGGGGCTGTTTGGGAGTTTCTGATGATGTACTTGTGCTGGAGACCTTTTTATGTTCTTATTTGTGATATCCAGGTTTTCTACCCATTGACCCTTTGTTGGATATTTTCTGTTGCACTTTTCACTCTTTACAGCCCCCCAAAACATTACATTGATGATAAAGGGAAGTCATGTAGCTGTATGTAGATTGTAGACCCCATGTATGGACTTATGTATGGAGCTGACCTTTGTTTATAGCTCTGACCTGCTAATCTGACAGCCTATGAGTGCAGCTGATAGGCCTATCTGTTGTTGGGTCTTTGTGAGTCACTATCAGGTCTAAGCTAAAAACTCAGAGAGACCAGGATATTGGTGTCAGGGACTCTTGACCCTTTTGGAGGACCTCAGCAAAAAGATAAACGCTACTAAATCACATTATTTTAAAACAGAATAGAATATTTTCACAGCTTTATTCTTTTTCTTTCTTTTATGCACAAATTAATGTTAGGCTTTGTCACCTTCTCTACAGAGCAGAGGAAAAGCAGAGGAAATCCCTGAGTCACTCAACTCATGCAGCCATTCAGTTTTTCTTTTTTAGTGTAGAAAGAAAACCTAGAGCAACATTTCATTTCTTACATGACTGAGCACCGCGGTTGGACTGGATAATCACAGTCACAGCCTTTATTTTTGCCTTATCTCATCCCCTCCACTCTTCTTTTGCTGTGTCATGGCATTTTAATGAGGGATTTCAGCAAAATATGTCCACTATTAACATACAGTAAAACCTTTGAATAATGCAAGAAAATAAATGATTTTATGTGACATGTAAAGCCTCTTTGTTCTTGTCATTATTTAGATCAGGCAGCGTACTGTAGTGACATCAGCAACAGGATCCTATGTGGCATATCAGCGGAACTTTAAGTGGCGGTGAGAGAGAGGTGAGACAGAACCATGGTGAGTTTTCAATTCAAACCTGAAGAAAAATTGCTGTAATCAATCAGTCCAATCAGTGTAGCAGGAGAGAAAGGAGTCAGATCGGCTCTTTGCCGGGTCGGTGTAGAAACTGCTTGCAGGTTCAGCAAAAAACAATCTGAGGAGCCTCCAGGACGTAATAACATACACAAAGAGCTACATTTCAAGCATTTACTTCTGTCTGTCCCTGTCTGTTTGGGCGACTTTTAAATTGCAGATACACAGGATATTGATTTCACACAGTGGGCTGGGCTATTATGTGTGTACAGTAAGGGATAGTATAAAAAAAATGAACAGGGTTGCAGTGGTAGGATGATGTTTTTTGGGGGAGCAGGGGAGTCTCTTAACAAAATATGAATAATCATGTGATGGATTAAGAAAAAAAAAAGTGAAATATAAATATGAGCCCTTCCTTACCCTCCAAAAAACATCTCTGTAGTTCTCAGGGGAAGTTGATTCTAGGTTACCACTCTACATTTTACAGTGAATGCTTAAATGTTTCATAAATGTTGTGTTTTAGCTGCGTATGAACGACATCTTTGCCGAACTGAAAGGGAACATGAAAAGTTTATGTGCTGCAAAGAAACTTGCCCTAATCAAACAGACTTAGAAAAGACCAAGTGTGCGACTTCAGCATGAATTCCACGTATTTAAGTTAAGAAGCTTCTCCCAGTCTTTGAATGGAGCACCCACATGTGTAGAGTTTTTAATGAAGACACATTTACACAACAACCTTGTACAACTCATCACCACACACAATTTTAGAAAGTTATTTGGTCCAGCATACACCAGTTATTTTTTACATGTTTTTACTCAACCCAGTGTTAACATTACATGCACATACACACATCATCCTGGCCCTTCAGTGTAACCAGACAACACTTTAGCCCGCAGTTACTCAACACCCTGCAGCCGCCACTACAAACAGAATCATACGAAGTGAAAAAAGTTCTACCACTTGGACGGTTGAAAGTTTCATTACAGTGCCTGATATTATGTATCATCATGTTTCTGACATTTTTATCCAGAAAGACATGGACTCACGGTGTTTTTAGTGGTACAACTCCTGCAATATATGACCCTGGTGTTCACTGTTTGGTTGCTGAGCTCCCAACTACAACAAATCTAATTCTACTATTACTTGTACAGTGGTTTGATAGCACCTGATAAGGTTATAGAAGTCCATTCAGTGTGTGTATATTATATTATTCAATAATAAGTTAATATATTGTACAGCAGTTAGTTATGAAGCCCTGAGGTCAGCCATTTGAATTTGTTGTCACATCCATAGCTACTCATTTATACTCTTGAATATCTTTACTTAGGACTCACTCATAATGACAGACATCTGTGCAGCACTGTACAGAGATGGCACATTGGCACATACAGTACACCACATACATGGACATCATCTTATACACAACTTCGTTTCATTACCACAGAACAACTGACAGTGAATTTGATTCATTTCAAAGCATCATCTTTTTTTTTTATTTTTATTTTTTTTTTACCCTCCCCGTTATTAATTACTCAGGCTTTTTGATGAGCAGTTAGTGTTTTGGGATCATTCTGTGTTAGCGTTTGCACAGTATCTTGCTCCTGCCTATCTGCCTTTGTTTACTCCCATTCGCACGTCTGACACAAATGAACGGGCATGAATGAAAGACGTCACTCATCTCTGCTGTTTGCAAAAGGAGACAAGGTAGAAGAAGTCAGAGAGGGGGAAAAAAAACACACGTGCACGCCGCTGTAGTGAGATTCATCAATGTGACGTCCTTCTATACCGGTAAACATTTTCACTTCCTTCATAGAGCTTGGAGCCATCACACATCCAAAACCAGGTTTCTACACAGCATGTAAACAAAAACTAACATCCATCACAGATATTCATCATTTGTTAAAGAAGTCTTGTCTCGATCTAAATGTGTTGAATTTCACACTAATGGATGTACTGTTGATACTCAGTGTGAAATATTACTACAGTAGAGCTGATTCATTACAGCAGTGGAACAATGGGACAGAGGGCGTCATCAAACATGTTCTGCATCTAAATCTCTACTGTGGACGTGATTTATTTCTCTATTACTCACACCATGCAGGAGTTTATACCATATTCATTTTGTTAGGTGATTTTTTCCCTAATCTACTCTGTTCTAGTCTTTCACATCACATCAACTCCATTTCAGGACATAAACATTAAAACACTAAAATGAGCAGAAAGGCACTGTAGAAATATATAATTATAATAATAGATCAAGTTGGACAGCGTCATTTTTAGTCATTCAGGGTTTTCTAAAATGAGCTCAACTTGTGAGTTTAAAAAGAGGACATGAATTTCCATTATGTAGTCTTTGTCTTGAATAATCAAGAGCATCATAGGGGAGGATCCTCCATCCTACTCTTCGATCATGAATAAAAAGGAGGCTCAGCTCTTTCTGCAGCTGGGGTGATAGCGGTATTACCATAGCCTAAGAAAAACTTCAAATGCTTCCCCTCTTTTCTTTTTTTCCCCCTTTCTGTCTAACATACTCATATATAATTTGTTGCCAAGTAACTGTGGCCTTGCACAGTCCCTGGTGCATAATTTTTTCTCATTTGTGGTCTGAGCTGAGTGATATAAGCTCTACTTTCTGAAACCTCTGTGGATGTCTACTTCAATCCACCATGGGCATCGGATTAATCTGCAAATGCAGTTGTCATGGAGGATGATTTTTACACACGTGACACATTTGTAAAAGAAAAACATATCACTCTTGGATACGGTTGATAGTTGCATGTGCTTCAGCACTTTGTGATGCAGTCCATGATTTTATTCTCTCGCTCTCTCTCTACCTGCCTTGTCCACTTCTGCTTCAGTCAGTCCTCACTAATCGAGAACTGAGAAACCAATTTCTCCACAGAGACTAACCTCAGAGGACCTTAATGCATGCATGTGTAGCTGCAAGGCATGATGCAGTGTGAGTGAGGGGCACAGATTCACTCATGAGTGTATGTGAACAGTGATTAGATGGAAGGAGGAAAATTGGTTTCTCTGCCTTTATATATTGGATTTCTCCCTTTATGATTGTTAAATGTCAGTGGGGGAAAATGGTGAAATGAAATATAACCTGCTCTGATTCAGGGACTAGCACAAACATTTCTTAAATGATTGTTGATATTTTAGGACGTTAAAACAGTTCTTACATCAAATATAAATAAATTAAAACAACAGTGTTGTCTAGATATTTCAGAAACACCATTAAACAACAGTAATCTTGTCGCACAGCAGCAGTGATGTAAGTGGAGTGTACTCCTGGGTGTGTCTGTACACTGACATCACTGGCTGATGTGGTTTCTGACAACACTGTATCAAGTTAGACTTTAAACAAAGCTAGAAATCCCCATGTTTAAATAATAATAAAAACTTTTAACAGATTTTACTGAAAATTATTAAATGTAAATAAATGTAAAATAAATGTAAAATAATGTGTGTTTCCATCCATTTGTATGATTATTGAGAGTTGGGAGCAGCAGGTGGCGCTAATTATCAAGTTAGGATCATTAACCTGTTACATGCCAGTTAAAAAAGAATGAAAATGCTGTGGCGCATGTGGTGGAAATATGGCATTTTACATAATGCACACTCTGAGGAAGACTACAGTCTTTGGCTTTGGTGTGTTTAAATTTTTTGGGCATCTGCACTCTGGTTCTTTTAAGCACAAATAAAAAACATTTGCATACAAATGGATGGAAACACACTATGTGGTGGGGTATTTCTACTTTATAGTTACTCATTTATGCAGACTGAGGGGCAGAAAGTGCTTCTACAATGGTGCAATGGCAGCAGGTGACCCAATTGATTTAATACTAGTGTGTGTTATTTGTCAGTATCAAATAATGTTTTAAGGTCATTAGTTGATAAGTACATGACATGAGAGGGGTGCCCTCCTAAGATTTACAGAGTTACTTCAAAGTGAACAGTGATTAGATACATGCACACACACATACACGCACACACACAAGAACAACAATGACAACAAAGGTGCTTTGGATTAGTGAAAAAGTTAAAAAAATCACAATCTTGAGTCTCAGTGACAGAGTGACTATGGACATACACTCACAGTAATTTGTAAACAAAATATAAACAGACATACTGTACCTTATACTCTAAATCTACAGTGGAAATCATCTTTTTTGTTTTGGTTATAGTCATAAATTTTTCAGTCTTAGTTCACTGGCATAATTTTATATAATTCATTTCATTTATCTATGTATAGTTACAGAACTTACCTATTCATATTTTTCTGAGAGCAGTGTTATACTATCATTGGATTCAAAACTCAAAAACTAAAAAGGATTTTCTAAGAGACATGTTGCTAACTTTACAAATCTCCTCAAAGTGCAAGACTGCAATGTGGGGAAAGTGCATGAGTCCTGCCAGCGAATTGATCCACAACTCCACTCTGCCTGCATCCCGCAAAGAACTGTCACCCTGCTATAATATGTATTCACACATCTAACCATGCTGACGCTGCAAGCGCACACCAAAACCTTTCACTTCGTATAGTGTGACTCCAGCGTGACAATAACATGTCGACTGCGTGACATGTTAAGCAAAGCGAATTGGACTGAACTCCTCATTGAAGCCACAGACAGCAGTGAGGTGAGAGGACAGTTACATGCTCATCATCTCTCCACTCCCACTCCCATTGGCTGGACAAGGGATGGCAGATCTAAATTTGTTGCTAGGCAAGTGCCACTGGAAAGAAGGAAACGTTCACAATATTTACCAAAATGCGTCCATGCTTAATTTCAACAGACATAATATTTGCAAATCTTTTCATTAACAGTAACTTTTCATGTTTTTTAATCTTGACATGTCACCTATTTCAGAACAGTGTTAGCACTTTTTGATTTGATGCATTTGAGACCAGGAGTGTGTGAGAAACCAGGATAAGAGGGACCCACGCTCTTTTATCTTCATTGAGATTTGTAGCTTTGTTGTTCCGCCCGGACGTCTACTAAGCCAAGTGAGTCAGTTTTTACTTCTTGGATCTAAATCTTGTCAGGCAACATTATCCAAACCCCTGCCCACTGGCCAAGATAGTTCCTGTTTCCTAGCAACACAGGCTTACTAAACATCCAATCAAGCCAAAAAAAAAAAACAGTTCGCAGCATAAGCAATGAAATGGGTCAATATGACAATTTACATGTGTCGTTGGTACGAAAAGCTTCAGATTTGATGATTTCTTTTGTTTAAGACCCTGAAAATCTGTTTTCTCCATAAGCTGCTCACATTGGGACTGAGCTGACCCCATGAGGACACAACAACGTTATCTACACCAGATGGAACAGTTCAGATTATTTCACATGAGAAATGTAAGGTGAATTTCCACTGCAGGAAGCTTTCAGGGAAACAAAGACTAAATTAAGTTCCAGGGACATGACAGTTTTACAGCATTTCAACCACCCAGGACTGTTTCTGGTGTCAGCGAACTTTGGCTCTGCAGTGGAAACACAAATCACAATATCCAGGAAAGAAATTGCTGGACATGCGACTTGGGAAATTAAAGTTCTGGCTGGCAAAACACCTTTATTTATTTGTGTTTTGACCGTGCCCTTCTCATCAATTTGAAGAGAGGCAAACTCACTGTCATTTGTTACTTTATGTTAGTCGTAAATCTGATAAAACTATGCTCACACACACCTAAAGCTTTAATTCTTATCTTTTCAGTCATGAATATTTTTACCATTATTGAGAGACTGGCTTTTCAGATACTTTAAAATATCTGAGACCATTTTGTTTCTGCATGGCTGTGGGTTGGTGGCACACTGCTGGCTGTGGCTTAACGTCACCTGACAGTCTTCCCCTAGCGAGTACAGTTCGTGGTAGCACAACACATCTGGGTCAACAGCAGCCGTACATTTACATCCTCAGGCTCAATGTCGCACACACAAACTGCAGTTCCACTTGCTAAATAAATACACACAAACAAAATGTTTTCGAAAAAAAACCCACCTGGAGCAGAAAATCATTTTCACACTGAACAAGAGAACATCACAATCCAGATTCTTTATGCATGCAGCGTGTGAACACACCATAGTCCTGGTTTACTAAGCTTTTGTTACAGGGTCGCAGGTGTTTTTTTTTTGCAGAGAGTATGTATCGAGCTACATGTAGCCTTTTAGCCTGACGAGTGCGTGTTTGAACGCTGACACGGGAGATTCAGGCTCATATCAATAATTTCACTCTTTGATAAGAGTTAAAACTTGACTCTGACATCATTTACGGTTGAACTCTTCCTGTCGTCTTTGTTCCTGCCTTCGTCTCTCTCTCTGCTTGTGAAATAGCTCCTGTTCACAAATCCTTAGTAAATCCGTGTGGTTGAAAGTTGCAGCTGAGGCATGTGAACTGTCCCGTGGCTCGTTATTCTCTATTGGGTGTGTGTGTGTGTGTGTGTGTTAATGAATATTTACAGTACCACCAAAAACATCTAGAGGAAGAGAGACATAGGCTTGGCACTGCTTCAGTATTATCACATAGACACAGACTGCAGAGTCTGTACAACCGTAATGAGTGTACATGTAAGTGTGAAGAATGTGTGTGTCAAAGTGTATGTGTGTGTGTGTGTGTGTGTGTGTGTGTGTTTTTGTTGCGCACTCCTGCTGTCCTCCTCCTCTTATTCTTCTTCCTCCTCCTCCTCCTCCTCACTGTGTGGGGGAGCAGTCGTCCAGATCCAGCAGCTCTCTGACCAGTCTCTCTCCAAACTGCGCTCGGCTGTAGCGCTTGACGGTGTAGGCGTCAGACATCTTGTAGAGGATGTACGCGTTGTTGATGGCGATGCTGATGCTCAACCAGAATACCTGCTGCCAGGTCTTGTTGGGCTTATGGAAGATAAAGTACCTGTGGGGGGTTGGTATATATGATATTAGCCAATTAAGTAAACAATTGACTAATACATTGAAAAGCTAAAGCAGCACACATGTGATCATTTGGGTAAAAGTTTTAAAAAGTCACAAAAAGCTCAAGACAAAGAAGCAGAAGCAGAAGAAACAGAGAAAAGACTTGAACCTGAAATCAGGGAAGGTACTGAGAGGTTTTTGTTTAAATCACTAAAACTATTGAATAACAGGTGTGCTCATTACTGTAAACAATCTTCAAATAATCAAAGGGAGGGAAGGAATGGCCCCCAAAATGCTTGTGCAAATACAGATTATTTTTCTTCAGTGAGTTTCTGAACATCAGTTACAATGAGCCACTGGCGTGCGTAGAAACACAAGACTAATGAAATGAGAGTGTTTTATTGCTCAGGAATGAATTTCATTTAGTAAGAGAATGAGAGTGTGTTTTCAATGTCAAAGCTCAACAAAATCTTGCTTTAAGGGGAGAATATATCATGCTATGTCGATATTAGGATAGATTCAGGCATTTAGTCACCATGAAACTGCATGAAAGCAAAGATGACTGTTATTATCTCGACCCTGTGTGTTACTGCTGTGTGGTTAAACGTTGGACATACTTGCTGTACTTGTCGTCGTATTTGCAGATGTAGCTGAGGTGTGCAGCGAAGGCCTCGACAGCCAAAGGACATGGGATCTCCCCACTTTTCCTCTTAATGATCAGACCTGCCACACACACACACACACACACACACACAAAGTGAGATTGAGAGACGTACAGTAGAGACAGAAGTCTCCACTGAGGGAGCTCATTTTCTCCAGAGTCTGTGGTCACCTGGCCAACAACAAGACAAGGGAGAGAGGAGTCCCCTTGTTTAGTTGTAGACAAACTTATACTTTTGAATGAATGAATGAATTTATTTCATGTCTAAATGAAAGAAAGAAAGAAAGAAAAAAAAGTATATATACATATAAAACAAAACAAAAATATAATAATAAAAGCATCATCAAATCATAATATACACAAGTTTGAAACAGGAGTGGGAAGAAGTATGCACTTTTTTTTTTTAAATTCCCACCCCCTTTTCTCACAATGTGCTCTAGAGACTTGGAGAATTTGAACTATGAGACTCTGAGTGTGTCCAGCTGCCCATTAACTCCAATACAAAGATTTCCTAAGACACGCTCCCTGTTTTTAACTCGCATGGGTTTCTAAAATATTTACTCTACAAACACCAAAAACATATCAACATGTTTGCGAAGGCATCTGGCTGCTCACGGTGTACTTCTTGTTCTGATAGGAGCTACCGTTTTTCCACAATAAGCCCAAATGTAACATCAGCACTGAGGCCCCTCTCTCCCTTCCTTCCTGCCTCTGCCAGGTGTCTGTCTATCGTCGTGGTAACCTCTGAACCTCAGGCCAGAGCCGCAGCTGAGGCCAATTCATTAATTAGGAACTCTCTGATATCACTGCAGTTCTTCAACTATGTCACTGTCACAATATTTCAGACCCGATTCCCAAACATTTACATGACGTCCCTGTGAAACACAACCCCACACACACACACAAGACCACACTGTCTGCAGCTCAAACCCCAGGCCAGGTACATTTAAATTCACTCAGTAGAGCAGGTGCAATCACCGCTCTGTCTGTGCAATGTGTGGTTCCTGATGTTAAAGTGATGATGGGTTTGATTCGCATATTGACAGAGATCACACCCTGGCACTCTGGCAAGTTCTGTGAGGAAATGTTCTGGTTTCTCTTTTTGCTCTTTGTTGTTTGGTAGGCTTCGTTAATTGGGCCTTTTTCATGGCAGACATCTATCTGTTCCACCTTGAGTCCCCATAAGGCCTGACAGGGAGCCAGGATGCAAAATACCACTTTTCTCTACTGTCATTGCCCTAGAAAAACACATCAGCTGTTCTGGGAAGACTACATTTCTCCATGAGAATCTACCAAAATCAGATGGTGGATAAATCTGGGTCAACAGACACACTGCAGGCAGTCACAGAATAATGTTAAACTTTGTATCTATAATAACTAGTTAAAACAGTTGTGCACAAATTTGGTACTTCAGTTATTATATAAAAGCTGCTGAATTTTAAACTTGTGTCAGGGCAGAACAGTATGTCAAAGTTCTCGTTTGAACTTGACATTACATTATTAGCAGTTTTTCTACAAGAGCAAATGTTAATATGAGAGAGAAGGATTCAATTAAAGCATGTCCACCAAGGCTCAGGAGTTGCTGCCTGAATTAACAATGAAACATTACCTACAGAACAGGCGCTCATTTTGATATAGTACCTATGTAATATGTACAAAATGCTGCAGTTATTTATGGGATTGGCAGCTACTTAATTTTTTTCTTTAAGTACAGAGTGAAAAACATTTGCACACACACAGAGGTGGAAAGTAAATCAATACCGGAAAATAGGCGTTCAACTGATCTGGGGCTTCACTTCCACAGGCTCCATTCAAAACAGCTCAAGCACACGATGCAACACTTCAACTGGATTTAAAAGCTAACAAAACAGTTTAGACCAGAGTGGATTATGCAATAAGAGGAGGGGAATATCATGATCCCGTCGCCCCCTAGAAATGGATTATCATGGATTAGAAGCTCTCATTGACTTTCCCTGACATGAATGCTTAAAGATGTGCCAATTTCACCTGATGGTTCCACAGCATCGTTTCCATCAAACACATGTTGTGCGTTATGTATAATTGTGTGTACCATTTCCTGTCAGTACTTTGTTGTGGTAGAAATAATTGACCGTAGCGTAAAAGATGCGTCTTGTTTACCTTGTTTTGTTGGAGAGTAAGCGTTGGTGAGGAACCTGAAGTGTCCCTTGTTGTACCAGCTGATCAGTGACAAGCTGCCTTTCATCATCACCCGTGATTGGCCACGCTGCGCTGGCGTGGAGCCGCAGACCAGCATGCTCTGTGGTAAGCCCGTGCAGTCGCTCTTCCTGGTGCTCAGCAGACCACAGCAGAAGATGTCTGGAGGAGAAGTACAAAGAAATACAGAGATATGTTCATATTAGTACGTAATATGCTGCTGGAACTGTGTAGACATTGATTTACTATGGGTAGAAAACAACATCAACGAAAAAGACATGATCCATAGATCAAATTGATTATTTGGTGGGCAGAGAATTAAGTTTTTGTTGGTCTAACCAACAGACATTTGAACTTGTCAGCTTGGACTACTGATGCATAAACTGGCTAAATAACCAACCAGTTAATGGAATTTAAAAAAAGACCAAGATACCAAATGATATCTATCTGGACTGGGTCTACTAGTTGACTAATTGACTACTAGACTAAGAGGAAAATAAGTTTTGATGAAGTCATTCTTACAGCATGAATGCTTTAAAATATCGGTATTTGATATATTCTCATGTGATTGTAAATTAAACATTTGTGTTTTGGACAAAATAAGTAATTTGATCATTTTTGGGGGTTTAAGGACCGATGGAGATTTTATAGAGCAAACAGTTAATCATCATCATCCATGATCTAACTCTAACTCCTGTGCAGTTTTGTGCTTTTTGCTGTAATGAAACAAAACCTACAGAACTGCTTCTCTTTTTCATATCTGCATATTCTGCTTTCATCTCATCTTGTTGTTTCTCACATGGGCGAGTAGAAGTGAAACAATCATGTGCTGCTGCTGCTGCTGCTGCTGCTGATTTGTTCATGTTCTCAATTTGGAGAATGATTCCTATCTATGTTGTACATGTGTGTGTGTGTGTGTGTGTGTGTGTTCGACCACATTAAGTGCTGCAGAGAAGCGCAGGATAATTACGTCGGCTAATTAATCCAGCGTGATAAATCTGTATGAAAGATGTCGGACAATGCTTCCACAAGCTCAGAGCTGAGTTTTTTCGGCTTCACCTAATTAGGACAACAAAGTGCGGATTACATTCTGCAAACTTGTTGTTTCTTTACAACTTGGCGCGCTGCAGCTCTGCCCAGTGGAGTTTAAAACTGTTCCTCTGTTAGTGTTTAGTCAAAGAGCATTTGTGATAAGGGGAGTATTGAATCTTTTTAATTTCCAAGTTGTGCTGATAGTAATCATCAAAGGAGCCTCATCTGTCTCTAATACATCATTCACAATCTGCTCCGCTGAGTCACTCCATGTGGACTCTGAGCTTCCTGTTTTATTTTGTAGTCCCTTCCCTGCCATAGAGTTTCTTGTTTTACTTCTAGTTCTATTGAGTCTCCCATCTTCATGATTGCATGCTCTGCCCCTGTTAGTTTCACCTGCTCCCTGTCACCTAAATCTCCTTGTGTATCAAACTCTTCCCTCATGCTCTTTTGTCTCTCGTTTCCTTGGATCCCTGTTTATTTGTGTTTTTTTGGAGCTGGATTGCACAAACTAGTGGAAGAATGTAAGTTCTGTTAGTTCTTCAGTTTTTGCTTTGTACTTTATGTGTGTAGAGTTCAAGCATTTTCCAGTGCTCTCCTACTTTTTGGTTTTTTGCGTCAGGCAGCTTGTACGTATATGTGTGTGTGAGTGAATGAGTGTGAGTCGTAGAGTGAAGCACTTGGAGTGGTCATTGAGACTAGAAAAGTGCTATATAGATGCAGTCCATTTACCATTTCTGCCTGCCTGACTTTGACTTCTCCTCATCTACCTGGCAAAATGTCTTCTATCCTGTTTCCCTGCCAGCTCCACAATTTCTATCACGTTCTCTCATTTTAGCCTCTAATGACATGATGACACTGCTGTTATTATGAAAGGAGGAGAAAAAAAGATGACATTTTTAAATGAGACTCACTCTAGCACAGACGGTGTAACATGACAACATTGGGATTTTATGATCAATAAGACAAAGCACTTCATTGGAATCTGATTTCTAGCTGTAGTATGTTACAGTAAACAGTGTTTCACCACAGTGCCCAGTTTTCCTATTGATTTTTAAAGCTGTTACCAGGCTTAACACTCCACTCCCACTCTGCCGTGATTTACTGTGCAAGTCATAAGACAATGAAACAGTCTATTGTGGTGCATCCAGGGGCTGTTTTGGTCAATGATGGCTGCACAGCGAGAAAGCATCCATCTGAGCAAGTCACTTAGTGTCATGCATCAACAACAGATCGTGGGGGAAATTGTGTAGTTTCTCAAATACTTGGAAACCTGAGTGAACAAGGCAGCATTGTATTCAAACAGACAATTATTCTTGATTCTTTATTCTATTTTTTTTATGTCAAGCTTTTAGCTATTTTTAGCTTCTTTCAGAAAATTTTAAATTCCTGGCAGATTAAAAAAAAACAAAAAAAACAATGACTTTACATGACAGGCAAATCTCCACAGTCACAGGTGAAGTATGTGACAGGCGTGTTTGTATTCATAGTACATTCACAGGTTCCACTTGAGGTGTAACAACAGACAAAGAAAAGAAAACCGTGGTGCTGTGAGATCTCATCTGAAGGTAGATTATAACAGTTTTAATGTCTTTGTCATTGGGTTGTTTTAGCCTGGGGATGCTATCATCACAACATGGTTAAAAATAGATAAACAAATATAATTTGCAAAGAAGGTGGTAAGGTAGGGAGACACCTAAAGATAGATATCTGCTGTTGCCAGCTTGTTTGCATACCTTGTTTGCTGAATTCGGTGAAAAGGCTGAGGCTGGTGATGGACGGCCCGGTGAAGATGATCGTGTTCTTTCCAGAGATGTTCTGGCAGAGCTGCTTGGCCACGAGGCTGTGAAGCTGGAGCTTGTTCTTCAAGGTGGCCAGGCCGTCTGTACCCTGGCCCTCCTTCAGGTGGACTGAGATCTGCAGAGAGGCCGAGGGGAGGGCAAGGAGATTAAACAGAAATGAGGCTAAAAAACTTGAATCTCACTTATCTAAAGTATATACAGTACTGTCCTATAGGTAGAAAGTCTTTAGGGGACAGTGTGTCTCTAAGAAAATACTGCAGAACTGCTGAAATTTCAATCTACTTGGACTCATCAATGTGTTTGAGAGATTTCTTTGTAATCTGCCAAGTGGAATGAAGAGTATCTGATGTATGGAGGCGACTTTTTCCATCATTATGCAACCCAGTATTTTTCCCATTAATGCAGCCATTGTGGCTCCATGGGTCACGCTTCTTTGCACTTCCCATGTTCGTAATGTATAGATTTGAGGAAATGAGGTCTGACCCTGCAAGGTGAATGGATATAATTCCCAGGGCAGTTAGCTATAATGGTTATTTGAGTGTACTTCACTGTAATTGACATCTTTCCTTGTTTAGTTTTAGTCAGACTTACAGACAATACAATGAGCACCATTCGTGCCAGGATGAAATATACTGAGATTTTTCCTTTCCAGTTTTAATCCAGACAGAGTCTTTACTCAGATGTCCTCCCCCTTCCCCTCCCATCCTCTCTTTTATTGGCATTGGATAATATGAATAAATGGCATTTAGGCTTTAAGACAGCCCATATATTATGTAATGTTTAAAAAACCTCATCCTTTGGAGAGCTCAAGTGTTTTCATGATAATCTGCTCATTAAGTTTTGCTTCTTCAGGTTAATGACACCTGATGCTTTGGGTCAAGGCAGTAAGAAGAGTTTGGCCTCTGAAGGCAGCCATTATCAAATACATATAAACAGAAATGTGAAGCCACAAACAGTCCATTGTCCCTCTTGCACTCTCTGCTGTTGTCTCATGAACTGAGCGGCATTAGCCTGATTAGCCGGCATCTACATCAGGTCTATGGCTTTTACTCTAAGTGATCAGCCCATGTGTCTGCTGTGTACGTGTGTGTGTTTGTGAACTGCCGTGTGGTGTATTCACTAATGGAATCGCATTGATTCACTCCATTAACTCGTTTTATTTCTTAGATTTTTTTCTCCCTTGACACAATTCATTTGGAGAGAGAGAGAGTAGATCTTGGTGCCGGCACAAGTCAGCGTTCAGCTGACTGGTAAAGACTGAGTGACTGCCAAATGGCAACAGTCAGTATGAATGCTAATGCTTATTTGTTAAATGGATGGGATAATGGAATATGGCTTTAAAAGTCATACTTTAATGATGCCTCTTGTGTGCGACAGACACACAAGTGGAGATTTAGGATAAAAGAGAAATAGCGGTTAGATGTCTCAGCTGTTTTAACTGATATAAACCAATGACGACTGAAAGAAAGAGAATGGATCAAATTAAAATTCTGATCGTGGTTGTTCCTCTCTCCATTGATCTAAGTTTGGATTATATCCAGGACAAAAAATGAACCTCTTTCCCTGCACTGGTGTCTTATACCTGAGATCTATGTATTTATGGGTTGTGTGCAGTAAAACGTTGCCGCTTTACGGTGTTGTATAAGTATATTGTTGTGCTTTCTACCCAATGCATCCAACAGCGAGTACATTTTGTCCTTGGACAGGATGTTCTCAAACATGAACAAGAAAATGCAAACACACTACATTGTTTATTCTCTGTCTGATCTCATGCTAGATACACAGTGTAAACTATAATGTTATATTAAGCATGTTGGTGTTCAAGCATGTTGCTTCAGTTAGAAAACAAAGCAGAGAAAAGATTCCTTTGTCAACATGTTGTCAGCTAAGCCACTGTGACGCCTGTCTGTCAATCAGCCATGGAAATCTAAATTACTAATTACTTTCACATCACAACATACACCCACACTCCACAGAAAGTGGACACTTCACTGCTCACACAGCATCTACAGTATGCTGAGCACTGACTCTGTTTTCAGGTCAGTAGTATGTTCAGTCTGACACTGGGTCAAGCTGTCGCATTCAGTTCAGTTCAGTTCAAAACACGCGTACGCATGCATCTTGCACCGTTTACAGGGCCAGCAGCTCAGTGGCCATTCAAGAAAATATTTGTTGGTACATGTGACAAACTGCTCTTCATGTTTGCATGACAGTGATTTGTGTTGGTGGCATCATCAGTTTTGGAAAGCTACAGAAAAGGTCGCACACAAACTCGCCCTCCGACATCGGACAGCTGAGAGGGGAGGGTTTTTCCAACCCTATCTGAAAATCCAACCTGCTTTCTTGTTTTGTTGTTCCCGTCCGTCCCACAGTAACCTGTGTACTCTTTGCTAATTATCTAAAAAAAGATCAGTACATGAACACTTCGTCTTTGAAAGATCCTGAGAGGAGTTTTTCTCACTGGTTTATTTACATGATGTCGAGGTAAACTGGAAAAACAAAATAAAGCAAAATGATTTTTTTTTTAAATCCCTGAAAACTAATGTTAACATTTGGATACTTAGAAGTGAAGTTGAATCTCTAAATAATGGGGACACTGTCTCTGGGAAGAAATGTTAATGTTGAATTTTTAATGTAATTTATAACCTGCAGGACTCTCACAGGCGCAGAAGTAAAACTAGGTGAAATAAAACCACCTATTTGGTATTCTACTGTACAATCTCCTGAGATATACTATAAAAAGTCTTCATAGCGAGATACCTCTGCAGATAAATGCATTATGTCCTCTTAAATATAACAATGCAAGAATGAGTGTGTTTGCTGCTCTGTGCTTGTGTGTGTGTGGGAGGCTGAAAGACCTACAGCACTGCTTTGTAGTATAGAGGAAGAACAACTGCTATCACTTTCAGTTTGGCTCCACGTAGCGTGGCACAAATGCCGCCCAGCTGGGAGGTTGCCTCATGCAATTGCCTGCAATAAAACTATACAAACCTGTTTTCTAGGCTCTAATTATTCTCTGTCTGTAATGACCTCTGTAATGGTCGGCGTTGGACAGGTCTGTCAGTCCTCCTGCAGCGCCAGGCCACAGTTAAATGATGGTGTTATATAAGCAGCCGGCGTAGGAGTGGAAGGTTGCAGTAAGGGCAAGGTTGTTAGTCAGAAAAAGCAGCTCTGCCTCCCTGAGAATGTGACAACACAGATCTGATCCAGAGCCAGTAGCTGCTCCACTCTAAAACAACATCAAAAGGAAAAGTCTGACTAGCAATATTTCTCCCCAGAAGGTATTCCTCACTTTAGAGTTTCATCAGTTTGAAAAAGAAGAAAAATCAAATTTTTGTTCTTTTTTTTTTGCATTTAAAGCCTGAAAATGATCTGAAAAGCTCTGGAAAGTAATTGGCTGAATGCAAAATGATGCAACATCAATAACCCGAGAATGTGATTTGAAATTTGTTGAAGATAAAAGCAAACTCATAACAAGCCCACATGTCCTCTATTCTCTCTCATCTCTCGCTTCTTTTCACACTTGCTTCACTTCTACTTTATCTCCAACAAACATACACCCCCACTACTTCTAATGCACACACACACACAGTTGCACACTGTATGCTGCTACCTGACAGATGAACCCAGTGGAGGTGCACTGTCGAACCCAGAGGCTGAACTTCCTCTTCTTCCTCTTCCTCAGCTCTCTTTCCGTACAGGTGGTGATGAACACTGGGTCCTCGTCTATCAGCGGCTCGTGGAGAACCTAGGAACAGACACACAATGTGGGTTTTGATTTTACATAACTATATCACACGTAAAGTACAAGAGGTGTTATTGTGGAGAAAAAAAGATAAGAGAGGAAAGAAAAGGTTTTTTTTGTGTGAGATAAAAGTGAGGGAGAGGATGATGTAACGTTACAGCTAAGGGTTAGAGAGAGAAGGCAGCCAATCGAAGATCCTCACAAGTTGTGTATGTAGTTGGAGAGTAACAGTGTGAAGGGAAAAACAGTGGTCTCAGCAGAAACACGCTCTCTACTGTGCAGCTCTGTCTACAAAGCCCTTCAGAAAACTGCTTTTTTTATTGTTTCAGTTGCTCCTTTGTCCTTTATGTTTGAGTTTATATGTTTCCCCCTTCACAGTTTCTTTCCATACGTCTGTCTGTTTACAGTAGATGTGTGCATGACAATTTCTAACTTTATGGCAAACTAGACTAAAAAGTATGTCTATAAAAATAACTGTCACTTCGTGCTAAGCAGCAAAAATAGATAAAATCACTTTTTTCACCTTGGTGGTTCTGTTCTCTGCTACAGACAGTGCAAAGATAGGTAATAGATTCAAATATAATAGAAACAGTTTCAAATCGACTCTCCACCTTAAAGCTGTAAAACATAATCCATGGGTTGATTGTTAGAAAACAAATCTCATGAATCGGTTCAAGGTTAATACTGGGATTATTGTGTGGTGCTTTTACTTGAGTAAAGGATCCAGATGTTTTTTCCATGATTGAAAGTCACACAATGACACAAACAAACTGACCGAGTGAGTCAGCTCAGCTGTATCCTGTGAATTAAATCACTGATTTTGTCAGTGGAGTGTGGCGGCTTTGTACCGAGTGACATAACAACCTTTTGTTTCTGGTTTAACAAAAAGGATCCTATAATTAAACACAAAGTACTATCTCTGTAGGACTATATCTATCCATAAAATCCATAATGTTGGCTCATTTTCCGTAATAATAATCTGAATTTATTGGCAACCACTTTTAGTGCATGGACTTTGACACGGACAACAAGCCACTGTTTACATTGCAGCAGGTGTTTAGTGATTGCCTGTATAAGGTTCTAGCTCAGCTCAGTGCAGTGTAAACTGCAATTGATTTTTATCCCTATAAATAATTTTACACAAGAAAAACATTGGAATGGTCCCAAGTAAAAAAAACAAACTCCCAGGATTATCCTTTAAATCATTTTTCACTTCTTCCAACTCTTAAAATGTGTTTTGCATTTTGGGCTGTTGATGCCAAAGAAGTCCCTGCAGGCACCCACTGCTGTTGTTAAATGGAGATTATGTGGACCTCCTTATTTTACTTTAACATTAATGGACATAAATGTGAAATAATGAACATCATGCAAAATGTCCAGATGTATTTCAAAAGCAGGGTCACTTTTCTAGGTCTGCTCTCTGTCTCTAAATAGTTGATGCGTCAGATCGGATCCTGAGGGTGAATTTCCCAACAAGGATTAAAGAAAGCATTTTAAAAACTGGCACATGTTCACAAATCCAAACACACATTAAGAGGCATTAACTGAACACGCACACACAGACCCACAAAAAATAAAATATATCTTTTAACCTTTTCTTGGTCTATTACATCTTAATCCTGACCAAGAATTACACGTAGATGCTGTCAACCACAACATAAATATTTGCATTTCAAATTTCTCTCAGGCCTCCCCTCCTCTGGCATCACCTGCCTCCTTCCCCTCGTCCACCATGATTTGACTACAGCTGGAACTGAGTGGCGACCAGCAGCTTTCTCCAGCTCTCAGACTGAGAGCAACAAGTCATTTCCCAGTCAAATCTGGAGTTATGGATGTGCAAGTGGAAGACGAATTAGGCTCTCTAGCTTTTGGATGGATGACCTCACACAAACCACAATGGCCTTTTAAGAAATATCTCATTCTGTGGCTTTCACACATTAGCACTAAAGCGCTAACTGCTGCAGTTTTCCTCTCTTGATGATCCACACCTTCTCCTAACCGCTGAAAATGAAGTGGTCACATTTGTACCTGAACGCTGGTAGAAGTAAATCATTTGCATGTGCTCACACTAATCCTTAACTGGACAAAAATGGAGAGAAAAATCCATCCATCCACTCGCTTGCTGTCTCGCAGTGGATGTTCCTGCGACAGATGCTCGTAAAGATTTTACACTTACAAATCAATACAATGCCGAGTCAACAGATCATCTTAGCGACTGCAAAACTGCTAGAATGACACTGAACGTGTGAAGCATCGCTGTCAGCAGGAGCTAATGTTACAGGCTAACATTCAGCACTCAGCATTCACACATAGTACATCATGTTGAATGATGCTAAGCGGCAGATAAATACAGGTTGCAAAATATTACATTACTCCCTCCATTTGTTTCTTTGTTTGATCATTAAAAATAGATCTGAATAATTTGTTAATGATTTAATGAACTAATTGGGAAAAAATGAATCTGCTGCTACTTTATAATTAATTTTTAAATTCAAAATCTGCTAAAATGTGAGAATTTAGTGGTTTTCCTCTATAATATATTAATGTTATTATTATGTGTTGCACTCTGGCTACTAAATAAGTCAACTTAGGCTTGCACAAAGTTTTTTTGTTTTTTTCAGACATTTTGTGGACCGGATTTGCTTCCAGACTTAAACTGCCACATCCACCTTTTTCCTTGTGTGCCAGTCATTAAATGGGTTGATTACTTTTCCACTGTGTGTGGAGCCACAGTCTTGCCCTGTGCCACTCTCACTATCTGGGCCCACTCTCTGCTTCTGGCACACCGAACCAACAGATAAAACAAACTGGCCTAGATACACATGTATCCCCGCTACTGCTAATGACACACACATGCTGTCTGACAACCGGCTTGCCCTCATTGTTTCAGTCACTTTTAGACCTAAGTGGATAGAAAGCACGACACCGTGTAGACTTTCACCAAACCACCAATTACACCGGCTAGTGTTTTGTGAGTCAAAATCAAAAAGCTGCATGAGATGTGTGGACGCTATATGAGGTGGGGGTTGGTAGTAAAGGTCTGAATCCCCAAAAGCACCACAGCACTGACATATGTCTCACGATGAAGCTGATGTTACAGCACTCATACTGCAGAGACAGACCAAAAGCAAATTAATCAACCCCATCCCAGAAATTCATTAATTTTTAAGAGCTCGACAGTGGCTCCAGGAGCGACAACAGCACCAGCGCAGGAATATGATTAGCCACCCCTGGTGCCCTGTTCCTAACCACATTCTGAATATGAGGGGTGATTCGATTTCTTATTATGAAAGACCATTTAAAAGCCCTCACATGAGGTGGAGGCAGCGCTGTGTCTCCCAATAACAAACCAAACCAGTTTCCAAAATGACATGTTACTTCTACATGACAACTATTTTCATGAATCCCAGGCTGTTTTGTAAGTCAGGGGGTGAAGACAAATCAAAGTGGACATGGACAATCAGCAGCAAAGCAGATGCAGTGATTTCCTTTCATTGAGCACTGACTGCTGTGATTATAATTATCATTATTGTTATTATTTGACATTTTTACTTGATTTTCATCAGTTTAGAGACACAAGCTTGAGTGATTGCTGCTATGTATTTCAAATTTCTTTGTGCTGTTTTCATTGCTCGCACTCATGCACAGATAATGTAGTAATCAAGTTAGATAGGAACATGACAATGATATGCAAGAGCTGCTTTGATTTTAATCACTGTTTTTCTTTTCAGGGGTTCTTTCAAATCTGTAGTGCTGCTTTTCATCTGGAGGAATAGAAAGTGGTAGTTCAATAAACTCCAGCCCACCCAAAATAGAGTAGCGAGACTAGCGCACCACTGCCCCAGTTGCATAAATGTAGAACTAATGCATACAGTGCAACTCTAAGTTGAAGGCTTCTGGGGGGGAAGTCTGTTTAAAAAAATGAGTGCTTGCCTAAATACTTGCTGTGTAAAGGCTTTTCTTTGTGGGGGCTATTGCGTTGGTTTACCTACCTTCATAAGCAAATTCCCTTAATTTTTTATTTTACATGGTAACCTGGGAATTCTTTTTTTTCTCCTTGTATTAAAAGTGCACATACTGTGTTCCTTTTAAAAGTGAAGCAGTTTTAATTATACTGCTGAGAAAACAATGATTCAGCTCATGTCCTCAATTTAAACCTAAAATTTCTCTGCTGTTTGCCAACTGTAGATAAAAGGTGTAATGCTTGATGTCAACTGTGGTGTTAAGTCTCGTTGACCGCTGAAAAACAAGTGAGTCCTAGTGTAAACAAAACATTCACAGCCCCCAGCTGCTGCTGCTAGAACAGTGAATGGAAAATCAGCATGAGAATCACCGCTACATATATAGAGTACATGTATATGTAAAAGACGCTTTAAGGAAGCCCAGGTCTGGAGTTTTGCACACACCTGTGTCTGTGAAGGTCTGAATGTGCAGCTGAATGACTGTTGCAGCGAGTCCAGGAAGGGCTGGATCTTATACAGGCCCTGGTTGCTTCCTTGCGATGGCCGGAAAGCCACGATGTGGAAGTACTTGAGGATCTTCTCAAAGCGCGCCTGGCTCATCTTCAAGGCGATGCTGCGGTTGCTGAAGAAGCCAGAGCTCCAGATGCTGAGCACCGACTCACAGCGGTGCACGCTGGTGGAGGTGACGAAGCCCAGAAAGGCCTTCATCTCCTGGGCAGTGACGGGACGCCAACCTTCGTCCGAGCCAAAGCGCTCCTGGAACTTCTTGGCGTACATGTTGGTCTGGGTGACCATGTTCTGGATGCAATTGTCCGGGACGAAGAGTTGGAAAAAGTCCAAGGCTGTGGCGGTGGCCGGCATCTTCTGAGCAGGGCCTGGATCAGGACAGGAAGGAAAAAAAAAAACACATTATATCAGAGGAAAATGGACAGACTGGCAGATGGAGAGCCCCATATGGACTGAACAACTGTCACTTAGTGCCAGTTTTCAAACTTTGGCACCAAGCCTTCAGTTTGATTGACTGTGCTGAAAAGATATTTTTATTTTGACACTTTAAGATGTGATAATAATATTTTTTTACATGATTTTTCTTGAGCTACCACTGTCGCTGTGGGAATTGTATAAACTGTCTTGTATTTCCAACTCATACAACTAAAGGGAACAGCAACAGGGGGAACGTCTATGGGCTTTTTCATGAATCAGCCACAGCAGCTTTTGGTGTGAATGTCACCAGCCCAGGGCAGCGGTTAGGAAGTTTACACAACATGACAGCCACCACACTGTGATGCTTGTCACAGCGTGGCCTTTCTACGCTTCCCGAAGGTTTCGGTGCCTCGTTGCTTTAACGTTATGGCAGGCGATGAATCAAAATCATGTTCTGGCGTGGTGGAGTGAACTTTGAATGAGAGGTGTCACGTCAAACTGTCAATGAAGCGTCGCCCAGATGAGACAAGGTGCTGTTTAAAACAGCAGTATTTTATAGTGTGCATGTAACCAAACAGACTTACGTAAATATCCCACATACGTATCCCCACATATCCCTGACTCATAGCCCCACATTGAGTCACCTGGAACATCATGTGTTGTGAGTGTATGAGCAAGCGAGCAGCTAAGTCTGTTGAAATGGTTAAAAACAGTAGTTAATAATGACAAATTTGACTTAATGTAGTTAATAGTTTCTGGTATCAAAATATTGGATAGTGAAACAACATTGAAATAGTGAATACATGTTTGAAAAGACAGAGTAATGCATAAATGGCAACAATAGATTAGTTCAGATGAGTTAGTTGGGAGTCACTTAATAGCTGGATGTTAAACTTTTCCTACATAGTCATTTCCCCTTTGTTAACTAAGGGGGAAGTGACATTTCCCTCCCGTTTAAAAGCTCTCTGCCTGTAAGCTTTTAGGTTTCGCACTGAACTGAAGTCACAACAGTCAATACACAATGCAGCTTCTGGCTTGATGCATTTGCTCTAGTAAATTAGACACTTTCAGCGAGGTTGTTGTATCAGCCAGAGAGAGCAGAACAACTTCTGGCTCAATTGAACAGTGCGATCTCATTACCTCCCAGCAGCAGATTTTCACTCTCTTCTTTTTTTTTTTTTTTACCTTTCCTTCCTGTGTGGTTAGATGAGACCGAAATAATGCTCCAGTCTTTTAACGTTAAGATAACACGTACAAGGCTTAAAATTGAATGGTACACTATTGAGGCAACAACGTGTGGAGGAGGATAAGAGAAAAAAAAAAAAGAGGAAAAAACAGAGTGTGTAGCACAAGCAGGCCCACACAGCTGATGCTCACGGCCAAGACAGCAGGAGTAGCCGGGGCATGGCTTGAAATCTACTCATTTGCATTCGGTTAGACTTGAAAGCTGAATGTAAAATCCAGCATGACATCCTCGGAGTGAGGCACCCTTCGATAAAAAAACATCAGACATTCAGATGGAAGGTCCACCGAGGCAAAATGACTCACCCCCGGCTCATCTCGGGAGTAAGCCAAAAAATACTACCTGAAGAAGGACTCATCATTTTCATAGATAATGGAATTGCTTCATCTGCTCCTGCGCAAATATAACCTTCCTCCATAGATTTCTCTTTATACCTCCCTGCCAGCCAAGCTGCGGTCCGGCCTACATCACTCTGATTAAACTGGATCAGACATTTACATAATTCTGCTCTCAGACTGTAGTGTATAAGGGGAGACTTGAAATATCAATTTCCTGCATTACTCAATGCAAACCTCCACCTACGTTGCACATACAGACGTTTGTATAATCCCTCATGATTATCAGCTGGAGTGTTTTTATTGTTGAGGGACAATCATCTGCCTGCTAGAGCTTTTATAGCCATGGATTTAAGAATGAGAGATTATTGCGTATGTGCAGTGTGGATAAAGACCAAGCATGCTTTAAGATCACTTTTAAACTCAGTGGAAATTGCAGACAGAGTGTGAGAGAAACAGCAGATTATTTAACTAGTGTTTAGGGAATAGGGGTTCTCTCAGTCAAACCACAATAACAAAATTCAGAATTTTCTGATTAAAATTATGCCACAAAATACAAATGTGGCATAATCCATGTGTAAACCGAAGACTTTAACTGCTCATTTTATTTGTTTTTAATGACTGTTTGCTTGGACCAATTTACCATGAAAACAGCATGTGAAATATCCACAGTGTGTGTTTGCTAATTTGCCATGAAATGGGTTGACAAAAACAACGTCCCTGTGTACAGACGATAAAAATGCAAAGAATGTTAAAGTTGGCAAACTTAGCCTGGAAAAGAAGGCAGATGGCTTAATTAAATCCATTTTGACTGCTTCAATATTATACAGAGCACCAGTTTTATAGTGCTATATGAATTTGACAGAGGGTTTCGCATTTTGTTTTGCTTATTTTGTGGTATTTTCTGGAATTGTATGCAAAGTATTCTGGATCTTGCATTTAATTTTATTACCATTTAACCTGAAGTCTACACAGACACACACACATACACAAACACACATACAAATGCTAAATCAAAACATTATTCGTACGTGTACCTAAATAAGAAATACAGGGTCAGATAAATAAACTGACATATGGAGGGAACCAGTAATCTATGTGCTTCACTAAGGGAATGAATAAATAGCTTTTTTTAATTCCCTTCAACAACATAAAGTGGTTATATAATCTGAGACGTGGATGTATGCCTCATAATCTTTGGTTTGGTCTGCTGCCACCCCTCCACCTCAATTGCAGGGGAAGAAAAATCTCACGCTGGAACGGAGATGACACCTGTATACCTGACCTTGGGTAAAACAATTTTATGCAAGTCAAAAACACAGCATGGCTCCAAAAACTCTGCACCTGTCTCTGTAGCTGTAAACAAACCCCCCAAAAAAAACCTTGTGGGATTTTTTTTTTCTTTTTTTGCGTTTGTATGAGGTTGAGATGATGCTTTCTGACGGAGGCCAATGATTTATGTACAGGGTGCGCGGTCTCCAAGGAGTGGAAGTGTCACACCGACGCTGCCTCTGTGTCAGTGTTGTCACAGCCAGACAGTAAAGGCACAGTGAGACAGAGAAATGTGCAGGGAGACAGACAGGCAGGTGACAAGGAGACAGGCTGACAGGTTGCCAGGTAGACACAGGAATCCAGTCACATGATAATATCAATGATGATATTTCCACAGTAGGGCAGACTTATCAGAAACCGTATCTGTCTTAAGTAGCTTCCCATCTTGTACCATTAAAGTTGGTGAGGAAACATATTTATGTAGATATGCTGATGCTCCGGATACAGTCGGTCTTTTACTGTCCAAGCCGATTTCATCTGAGTACAGTCTTGGCTACTTGTGAACCGAGGTGTGATTATGCTCCCTGGCAGTCCTGCATCCATCCGAGCCAAGCGGCTCTTAATCATCTGAACCCTGATACAGGATGACGGGACCACACCCATGCTGCCTCTGCCTGTGCAAACAGTAACTATGTGTATTCTCACAAACAAGGAAAGACAACACAAAGCAGACAGACACACCTGCTGCCTCACTAGCTTAAATCAACAGAGCTCGGAGCAGGGTGTGGGAGTACGGTACATCCTGTGATACTCTTCCCACCACAGAAGCTCTTACGGTACCCAAGCTTGGCTCACTTTGGCTCAGATTATTTTGGATGAGTTAAAATAGGCACCACTCCATCTCTGGGCCCTTTCTCATAAAGCAGGATTAATGAAGTAAGTTAGCTGGATAACTGAAAGAACAAATCCAAAATGAAGCCCCACTGCAGGCTCTGCACTCTAAACCCAAACCTCACTCCCTCATGCACACTGGACTTAGTGATGGATAAAATCTGGAACATGGGCAGAAGTACAGAAAACAGAGATGTTGCGTGTTTTGTTTGCTGTCCTGCTGAGTAATCCTGCTTTCTGAAGCAGGTCAGTGGCACCACCTTCAAACTGGCACCAACTGCAATAGAAGATGCAGTAGCTGAAAACTGATGAGATACTCAAATGTGTGCGTTTGTTTTTAAGTAAGTCGTGCTTTGCTGTTGGCAATAGCACATCCCAAATCTTTGCATACAGCCAATGTGGTTCACTTAATCTGCAGTGGGTTCCTGGCACTCAAAACCTTCAGTGGATTTTGTGCAAATGCTTTTATACATGCTTGCTCCAAATGTGTGTTTCTGTGCCGCGTGGGGGCAGACACTGGAGCTTGGTCCATATCTGCTGCAGCCATATGCTGGTTCACCTCCAAGGGTGCAACCGTGCAACATGTCAAGTGTGGACACAGGATGGTATTTTCCACCGACCATCTTTGCTTCAGCTGAGGTGAAAGAGACGGGAGAGGAGAGCGAATCCAAAACGAAGCCTGACAGAAGGTGCTGCACTATGAACACAGACCTCACTCCCTGGTGCACCCAACACAGTGGTAGACAAATGGATAAAAAAACAAAAACTGTTCTGGAGACAGTGTGGCACATATTGGGTAGCAGTGGGTTTCATGCAGCATGACAACAGGAGACAGAGCAGTGTGGGTGCGCGGTGCTGCTGAACTAGTGTGTTGCCAAAATCAGTGTGTATCAAGCTCGTTTTAATACAGTTATAAATTCTCTACATTTACTTAGTAGGCTACATGAGGGCAGAGGTCAACATTTCTGTATCTATTCTACCCTCATACACTGTTACAGCCGATGCAATGTGTGTGTGTACACTGTGCATGTGTGTTGAGCCAGGAGGAGAAACATCATGTTGTGTCTCTAAATTAAACTTGATGTCTCCCTGCAATGCAATGCCCTAAAACATGAACACACACGCACAAGCTCTCCCCCAGGGCAGCCTGTGTACCACAGCACCAAGGGGTGAAGTATCAAAGGCTAAGCGTTTGCTATTAACTCAGTACATCAATTAACGATGCAGTGTCATGCTTCCCTCACTCACCCACTATACACGCACGCACAAGGAGGAGGCATGCACACACACACATACACATACACACACGGAAATCAAACAAGCATCCAGTTGTGAACCGGAGCAATAGGCTTTTTGTTTGCTCTTTGGGCAGCAGATGGATCTGGGCACAGAAACGGCCTGCCTGACCTGGAGTAGGCTGCTACATGAACTGCACTGTGTCACAGTCGGTCTCTAGCCTATATATTCAGTCACCTCACACCTACAGGCAATTCTTCCTCAGTTGCACAAACGACCCTATTCATCATCTTTTGTCGTGCGATCACGTCTCTCACCATATGTCTCTTTGTACGCCGGCACCGTGACATCCTGCAGAGTCTCCGTCCAGCCCTCGTCCTCTGCCTGGCTACGGGACAGGGTGCCCGGGGGACCGGCTCCGCTGCTCCCGGTGTTGCCTCCTCCTCCTCCTCCTCCTCCTCCTCCTCCGCTCTCCTTATCGCCCCGTTTCTGGTGGTGGTGGTGGTGCTGATGATGGTGCTGATGATCGTCCTCGCCTACCTCGGCTATGCAGTTGTCGGAGTCGGAGTCTCCGGAGGTGCTGTAGAAGGGATTGTCGCTGCTGTCATCCCCGGACTCGCCGAACACATCGTCGGATATCTGCAGGCTCTCGTACCGGGAGCGGGCCGCTTCCAGGAGAGACAGCGCCTTCCGCCCGCACTCCGCCATCTCTCTCTGTAGTGATGCTCAGCTCTACTACTCCCCCCCTCTTTCCTATTTCTTCCTCCCTCCTCTCTCTCTCTCTCTCTCACCCTTCCACTACGGCTTCAGACGCGTGCAAGTGGTCACGATTTGCAAGAACAGGAAGGTGTGTTGCTTTAATGTGGCGGCTACACCCTCCCCCCTGTATCTCAAATAAGCTGTGAATTATGATCCCCCGGCCCTCCAGACTCGAACTGCAGAGACACCGGCACTCAAGAGCTTGTGGATCCGGGAAGAGCTGTCCGTTTCAAGGGTACTGAAATATTTCCGATGCCTTGCTCAGCCCACAGCGCTGCGCACTGGGCAAAAATTATCAGCAGTCACGGCTCAGCATCCGGGTGGATATATAGGCGATTTTTCCACATAGAGGGAGGATAGACTGAGCAGTGGCTGCTGCTGCATCACCTGACACCATGGGCCTGCACTGTCATCCAATAAGAGTTCCTTTTCTAAAACAAACTAAGCGAGGACCGGCTGACGTTAAGATTATGGTGATTATGACAATATATTATGAGAATAAAATATTGGAAAAGGAAATTATTATAGAAGAAAATATAAATAATCAATGAAAATAATCTTTCACAAGCTTCAGGCTACACACATGGTCATTAAATATAATTCTAAGTAAAATTTGAAAATAGCCATTTTTGTTGCCAAGTATGGAAAACACAAGGGCGGCATTAAGATGAGGCTCTATAACTTAAGCCAAATCTAATATTAGGCTTAAATAAAATAAAAAAAACCCAAAAAACTAACTAACTTTGAGGACAGAGATTAATAGTAAAGCGGTATCATACATTAGCAAAGGGATCCACCAAAATACAGCATGTCCCCCCTCCCCAAGCACACCAAAACCCCAATCCTACCTTCCTCTTGTTCCACTGATGCAAAATATATTACATATTACCTAGACCCATTATAATATTTCCATAGGCTATGTAGGCTATTATCTTAATTATGAAACTGATACCACTTTGATCTGCTCTCTTGCTTGTTCTAATGATGTTACATTCACCTGTTTGGCACCATGTATTATGGCAACTGAACTTTCGAGTAAAAAATGTCCATAAAGGATGTCTATGCCACTGTGTGACATGTTGAGTGAGTGGGGTTGCCTCCATCTAATTGCCATGATTTCTGATGAACAAAGGGTTTTTGAAAATTTGACTTATGTTGACCACACCCACAAAACATAGTAAAAAAATAGAGTAAATTCATTACAAAACTCAGTACCTCCCAAATTAAAGCTAAAGTGTGTAACTTCTGTCGACCCCTAGAGGAATTTTATGTATTAGCCTAATATTTCTATGTCTGAAACACAATGAGTTCATTGCTCTCACCCCAATAGCTGGGTAAAGCGAGCCGCCTTCTTGAGGATGATGGCAAACACTCACGCTTCACGAGCCAATCGACTGAGCTTTGTGATGTGGGCCCTTGGTGTTTTCTTCTTAACCCACAACACCTCCAGAGGGCTTGACAGCTAACCCCAGCGTCCTGGGGCAGTGGGGCAGCCCCCCTTGGCACCTTGGGCTCCACAGCCACTGATGTTTACTCTCTGCCCGGTGGGTTGTTCAGTGCTCGCAGCGCTTCATCCACAGCTACCTTGATGCTGTCTCGGCTCTTTTGCTGATGTTAGTCACTAGCCGTCTTCTGTTGGGACCTCTGATTCTGAGTCTGGACAGGGCGATCCAAAGTGACTGCCCGCCCGGGAAATCCCTGATGGCCTACTTCCACTGGCAAATTCCATGCCTGCCATCCCAACTGCTTGCACTCATGGCCCAGCTTCCTCTTGTGGGCTTCCTCCATCCTCTCATCCTAAAGTATGGAACAGTCAGCTTGAGAAACACCACTTGTTTTGATGCCCTGGACCACAGCGCTATGTCTGGTCTGAGGATTGATAGTAATCTCCTCTGGAAACTTAAGTTGTCTCCTGAGGTCAACTCTCACGTCTCAGTCAGCAGCAGATAAATTATTATATATAACCCTGACTAATACTCATACTAATGCTGCATCAGCATCAAAACAAAGCCACAAAACATGCAATATTCATGAAATACGCTTTATTTTCTCAAGCAATAACCCCCTGCCTTCTTTTTAAAAAATGGTTTAGTCCATGCTGGAGCAACAGTAGCCCTGCAAACTCTTGAGACAGTTATTAGCTAATGTAGCACAGACAGGTTACTAGTGCTGGCTGAAAGAACAGAGAATGCGAGTGGAGAGAGAGGCCATCAGCAAAGTCATCAGACAAGGATTGCAGAATGAGCTTTGGGTGATCAAAAATTAGATTAATGTCTTGTAGTGGTGTATTTAAAAGCTTTCTTTAAAAAGGCGGAAAAAGCAAACAAACCTAGAGCTAATCAAAATGTGGGACATCATCTTAATATGCATGACAAGAGGGATCAAAGGTCATCAAAACCACGAATGGGACTTGAACCACCAGTCTCTTAATCACAAGTAAACAGCTTTATCCACTGACCTGTCCAGCAACAGGGAATAAGACTTTAGCTCCACCATAGTATTACCTTACATGTGCCACTTTGTTTTGCTTCATCATAACAAAGCAAGTTCCGCTTCTGAACCTGTCTTGGGCACTTCTTCGGGCTGTCAGCCTGTTGCTATGAGACCCACTGCTCCTCCTCCCCCTCCCATCCTAAGTTGTGAGGTAAAACAAGTCTTTTCCTGTGCACAGTGCAGGAATGTCACAGGTTGACACAGAATTGAAAACAACAAATATTGAAAAATACAGTGAGAGATTTGTGGAGCTGACAAGTTTTATCAACTTGTCGTATCTCATTTAGTATTGGCTTGTGTGTAACGGACATGTAAACATTACGTAGGCCTACTACAGCTTTAATTTAGTCTTGTAAACAAATAATTTGAACTCATGGGGGGTAAATTTCCTGAAGGTATAATACGAATAAGACAGTATGAATTTGAGTGATTTGTGATCATCTCATAGTTCTGAATCCAGCGAGAACAGGACCTCATGGCCACATTTCCAGATATTAGAATTTGTGATGATGATTTTAATAAAAGGCTGAAATTCACAGGGCTGCTGTACCCATTGGTTTAAGTATGACAGGGAGATCACAAATGAATGAAAATCATACTGTTTTATAGTGTACATATACAAGAAAGCCCTGTAAGTTTCAGCCTGATATTATCCTATATTCAATTTGACAGAATGGTAAAGTTTGTCATTGTCAAATGTGTAACTGGCCAATCCAGTGGTAACAAATCAGAAAAAATACACACACACACACACACACACACACACACACACACACACACACACACACACACACACACACACACACACACACACACTGGACAAATGCACATGCAGAGGAACAGTTCTAAAACAAAATTGAACTGTCAGACAATAATAAGGAAAGGCTGTCCTCTAGTGGTCATGTTGGACAATAACAGTTTCACTGCACATTTGCTACAAATTCTGTGGATAAACTACTGAGATCACTCAATGTATTTTCAATCAAACAATGCATGTGTCCGTTCTGTTTATTTTGTGTGTGTATGCGTTCTGTTTGTTGTGATTTACAGCTTTAGGACAAAGGATTGGTGGAGAACTGCAGAGTGGACAACTGCCTCAGGGCCCCTAGACCCCCAAGGGTCCTGTATAGTCAGTAGGCCTATATCAGATGGCTTGTGAGAGATCAGCCTAAAGGCAGGTCCTGATTTATTGCCTGCCTTGACCACCTTTCTCACTCAATCAACTTCTCTGTGATGAAATTTACATTGTAGAAAAGCCCACAAAGAGAGCTCATTGGGACCCAGAATATTTTTCTTTTTGCAGTAGACCAAAACAGGGGACAGTTGGCTTTGGAAATTAAGTAATAAGTGATAGTAAATTATTTATCAATCTGAAGCAATAGAAGGATTTTTGACAAAACGGGCCCCCAGGGACAGAAACGTAAAAGCTTTTTAACCCTCCACTCGTGCTACACTGCAACATAGGAGCTCAGTCAGTAAATATGAAAAGAGTTTTAAAATAATAAGCCAATTTGTTTGTGTTTGTGTGTTTGTTTTTTTGTCTCTTTGTTAGATCTATCTCTTTTGCATCCCTGTGGCTGTTTTGTGTGGCATTATGCCTTTGTGTATTTGTCCATGTTACACACCTCTATGCACTTGTTTTTATGTCCGTATAGTAATCTTGTGTTTAAAAAAGTCTTATAAAATAGATCAATTTACTTTAAATTACTTTATTTACTTGTCCTGCCAAATTTGTTTTGCTTGAAAACATCTCATTGTGACGGGTTCTCAACACTTGTCCTTGTAGTTGTTCAGTGACTATCTGTTTGAGATTATTTTTGCACCTGTTCATGCTTGTGTGACTCATTGTTTTGTCACTCCAGGATATTTTGCAGGTGAAATTCATGGGTCTTGGACCTGTGGGAAGGGCCATTTGAAAAGTCCCCCATGCATTAGGCTAATTTAAACAATAAATCCTTTATAGATGGCAGCTCATCAGAGAGCGGAATACAATTACTGTAAATTATTACTGGCTCATAGGTTATATTAAGCATTGCGTAATAGGGTAACGACAGGGTAACCATATATCCCTGTATCCATATAGAGTTTTATAACCACAAATTTGCACGTGACTCAATGGCTTATTATATTCTGATGTCACGTGTACGGTTCGCAGGAAGTAGGCCTATGTTGTTAACAAAATATGTAGCTAATAAAAAATATGCACTAGTACATGAAATGATACTAACTATCTGAACCAAAACAGGCAACCGAGCATTTCGAGGTCAACGCGCTGTGTCACCCTTTGAGACCCAGGTGACATCTCTACGCTCCGCCCAGCTGGAGGCGAGTGGAGGCTGTCGGTGGTAGGATAACACTGACTCTGTGTATGTGTGGAGTAGTCTGTCCGTACAGTTTCTGCCTCCTGTGTTGTTGTGGACGGTGTCTTTTTCCTTTTTTCCCCACCACCAGCCCCTACGTTGTTGTTTTGTGCGAGGATTCCGTATCTTTTTACGTCGCCGCGTTGTGTTTACGGACACTCGGACAGTCTTCTTCAGTCGGTTACAAGACTCTTCTTGGTATCATCAGTTGCTCGGTGTTGACACTGTAACTAAACTAACGGCTCGGGGATTCACTAGCTCGAGGGTGTTTGTTTCTTTTTCACGTCAAACTGGAAACACTAAACGGAAACACGGGCAATCCCCCAAGTCCTACTTATTTATTTATTAGCTTTTGTTGGTCAACTCGGCGTAGGAATTGTCCGTGACTTCGCGTTGTTTTTTTTCGGTTATGTTACATTGAACTAATGTATTGATTGACTGCTGGCGATGGACGAGCTACAACTTCCATCAGCGCATCTCAGTGTCCATAGTGTTTTTAAACTGAAAGTGAAACACTAGCTAACGTTACCACTACTTTACAACATGCTGATATTCACAAGACAACGAACAAGTGGACTCTTTGCTGACCCATCGTGGAGGCTACAAACATGCTCCTAACAGCGTGAGTGAGGTAAGTGTTGTCATATTGTAACTTACATCCATAGGCTACATCACGTTACATTGACTATTGTGAAATGGTTTGAAAACACTGTTATTATAAAGGTCATTCTGACAGGTTATATGGTGTGGCTATACAACATTGTAGCAACACACATATTTTATAATAAGGATGATCAGTGGTCTTCCTCTGTTTTTCCCATTGAGGCAGAAGAAGACATGTTTTTATGCATCACAACATCATCCCCTACAGTCATGACCTGCCCTTTAGTCACTCTACCATGAATGATAATGGCCAGGCCTTTATGTAATAAGCCTATACAGAGCACCTAATTATATAACAAGTTCTGCCCATTGAGCTTATATTGCATTTGCAAGATAAACTGGAATAATCTTGGAGGATTGCTTCTTGACAAATGTCTAAATGTGGCAGTGTGTCTGTGTGGCTCAGGGTTTTATATGTTAGGGGAACTCAACCTGATACACCACCAGTGAGATGTGCGTTCCTTATGCATGTCTGGATTAAAGGGTAAGTAACTATAGATGACTCACTCCTTCGTGTCATGAAGTTAGATCTGCAGCAGACAGGGAGTTCAGATTTAACTGGCGGGGTTTTTTTTTTATACCATGCAGTGCTGCCTCACATATTCATATTTTTATACCACCTCTGAAGTTGCTGTCATTCAAGTCTCATAACTGCGAGTGCGCGCATGTGTTACTGTGTACCATTTTGGGCTCTGATCCATTACAGCCCAGACAGTGCAAAGCGCCATGGCATCAGCGCGCCAGTACACATTAGGATAAGGCATGACTGATTGCCCTCAGTGTAAGTGAGATGGACACTCCCCTGGTGTCACAGTGTTTGGGTGGGGTTGCAAACACATACACACAAATGCAAATCTATGTGTGTGTTCCTCACGCACCTGTTGGCAGGGGTCCTGGAGCACCACCTTGGCTGAGGGTGTGTTTACAATCTGATTCCCCTCAACAACAGCTGAATGTCTCCACTGTGCAGCAGCCTATAGCTGAAGACCTCCCAAACTGCAGTTCAATGTGCGGTTTCTCCAGACTGTGTGTGTGTGCCCAAGTGTTTCTGATAATCTAGCTATGTGTGAAGATACACGTTACACACACTACCCTGCGCATAGTAGTCATTCCAAGTATAGTGCCCATGAAGGGCTGCCTTGAGGTTAGCAGATAAGATGTTTAAGTGTTTGCATATGTCTAAATGGACTATTTGCAGCACAAAGCATTGTTGAGTCATTCATATGACAATGCCAGATATGACACACTACAGGAGTCAGTGTAGAGCAAGGTGAGCAGTGTGTAATATCTGAAGATTCTCAGCTATGCAGGTCATTTTGAGACAAGAAGAGCTGAATGGAGGACATCTGGCCCTGGTTATAGATACTTGAAAACATTTCACCTCTCATTTAAGAGGCTCCTTCAGTTCTGAAAGGACATGCTCTCGATTCAGCTCTTCTTGAAAGAGGGATGTACAGCTCTTAGGACTAGATATGAGTAGTTTGCTTTCATCCTTTCCACTGTGGGAGTTGAATTTACTGTCGTTTTTCAGATTTCATTATTAGAACAATACGGACATGGGGAGTCTCTCACTGATTCTTGCTCTGTCTGATCGTACAAACTGATGGAAATAGCTGAGCACTTAAAATGCCCATTAAGGATAATACACAAGTTTTCACGTGTGTGTGTTGTTGTGGTGGTGGTGTTGTTGTGCTCAGGGCCAAGGGACATGACTTGACTTTGACTTTTCTCTGATCCTCTCTGCCCTCCTCTCTCTCTCTCTGTATGAGGCCTATCATTAGGGCTATACTTAGCCACGCTTATCAGTTGTGTCGTTCCCTCGGTAAGACCACAGATGTTTAACGGCTTTTAATAGCTCAGCGTGTAGAGGAGTGGAGACACAGGATCTCAGAAACACTGGCCCAGGGTTAGAAATTGACAGGTGCTTAGGACAAAAATGCCCTTCAGAAATGAAAAAACTACACAGTACCAGTACTTTGCATGATGTGTAATTCATGTTACTTGATTGTACTTTCTCATGTCTGTGGGACAACTGGGGTGTCTTTGTCAAGGTGATTTCTTTTGGTGAGATGCATAGATGTTCCTACCCTGAAGGAGTAGAAATTTGAAAGCAGTCATTTGTAATGTCGGTCTACAAGCACCAGCAGGCTATAAACTACTAATATGCTGAAAAAAAGAAGAGTTAAGTCCTGTTCTGACATGTGGAAGGTGATGCACTTAACTTTGTATTCAATTTTTTTTCCTAATAAAAAGTTATGTGTGATATGAGTTACAATGTGAACTCCTCTACAGTATGATATCAGATTGCAGGCTGTATACAGCTGCGCGTCTGGACCTCCTGTCCTTTCAGGAAGCAATAATACAACGTGGGAAAAGTTGAATACATGGGAGTGTTTTTGTCTACGTGAAAGTCCATCTGTTCATTTGCTCCGTTTTTGTGTGTGTGTGTGTGTGTGTTTACACAGGTGTTATTATGAAAACAATGCAAGGTGGTAGCAGCAGATGTCTGGCATTTATTGTCAGGATATAATGAACAGTTGCTGAAAATGTGTGTTTCACTGCAGACATTTTGCCTTCCAAAATGCAGGAGAAGTACTTATATGATATGCCAGTCTGCGCAATATCAGGACCCAGACAGTGGAGCCACTTAATAGAATCCCTCCATCATTAACTTAATCATTTATATCTGATTTTCTTATGGTGACATACATTTCAAAATGTGATGTACGTACGTGACTGTCATCTACTCTGTTGAAAATTAATTTGCATAATTAAAGGCTTACATACCAGAGCACTACTCTTACATATTGTAGGTAAACAGACTCTGTTTGATTGACAGCCTCGACCGTACAGCTATCTGAGAAAGGCCCTAATTAGCCATAACTGAAAATACCTGAATGAGTGTACATGACCTTTAAGTACAGGTGCAGGCGAGAAAGCGATCATTTACTTTATAATGGATAAACACTTATGTTCCAAGTTCCTTCTTTCATATAATGCTGTAATTGTTTTTCTAGTGACAGTACTTTATAATATATGATATTTAAAATGCATGCCATCCAGCAGAGTGTATGCCTCATCGTGTATCATTTCTTGCAGTCATCTTGTTTCATACAGTTTCTTAAGTATCAGGTAATGTCAGTGCATTAATCCTCCATCACACCGGTTTGCAGGGTCACTCTCATTAAAACCTTTAAGTCTGGTTCAATAATCCTCTGAGGCTTTGAGTCATGTGATATTATAGAGTCTTTGGCACAGTTCAGAACCGGCATTGACATGCGTATCAGGTGATCCAATCAGTGGTGGACAGCTCTAAGTACAGGTGTGAATGCATCCAAGGCACTCTGAGGAGACATTAGTGATCCGGGTCGGGTCGGGTCGGTCTGGGCTGACGTCTTCCTGTCTCTCCACATTTATATTTCTACAATTTTAATTGTCCAAATTGTCCTTTTATTATGCAGCTGCTCACAATGTAGTGTAGACTCGCTCAGTCCCATCTTCCCCAGCTCTCTCTCTCATAGTCACACTAACATGCACATAAACACAATGGACCTGTACAAAACACTCAGTTTTTGTGAACAAGAATGATGCGCCGTGGCGTCCAAAAGTCTGAGAGTAGCACTTTTCCATTTCCGGTGCTTGTCTTTGGGACCAGACGTTAAGACTGGACTGAAGACTGTGTTGTGTGTTTTGAGGGTGAGAGTTTGCTTTTAACCTACGTCCACAAACACTGCTTTCTAGCACAAGGCTCAGGTAATAGGAGGTTTCTGTACTCATGTTACTGCACAGGTTTCAATTGGCACGTTGCCTCTTTTTGGTACTGAATGATTAACTCAATGACACATAATTGCATGTTACAAACTGGATGTTTCTTTGTGATACACACCCGTAAAGCTGAAACTCTGGATCTGATGACTTACAGTAGGCTTTGTGAGATACTGACATTTGACTCTAATGTCGTTGCAAAAAACAAATAGTGTTCTGAATGTCACCTGTGCAGACATGGTCGTTGGTATTCAAATACCGTGTTTGCATGGCAGGCTGAACTACAGCATCATCTTGTATCTCCAGATATTGGATTTTATTGTGCTGCTTTGGCTTTCTGCTTTCAAATATTTTAAACAGCGGGGGTTTATGTAGCCATGGACGCCACTAATGAGTATTGAGTCAGTTCAGAAAAGGCTAGATCACTGTCCCACCCTCTCTTGGATAGGTTCCCTTCCAATTTCATCAGCTGACCCAGTAGCCCTACACTGTGTGAAAAACTGGACACAAAGGCACGGACGTTAACCACCAACTGTGGCCTGATTTGATGTAGGGATGCCTTGTTCTCCCTGGCTACATGTCAGACTGTTAGTTAGCTACTGTATTAAAATGTGCTGCCTGAGGAAACGGCAGAGATTGGGGGGTGGGCGGGCGTTTATTCAGAGGGACAGCCTGATAGAGAGAATGGAGAGGAAGGAGGCACAGGAAAAGGAGAGAATTTGGGCAGAAGGGAAGTTGACCTAATGGCAGTGTATTGTCCTCTCACAAAGGATAACTCAGACAGGAACATGATTAAAAGTTTGCTATTTGCACAGTTTCATATTTATTTTAATGCCGGGTTCATTCCCTTAAAGCGACATCTCTCGCTGGCCTGTGTTTTCACTGCAGCATGTGGCGGTAAGGGGAATGAGTCAGAGTTTGGGTAGGTCACATCACAACAGCGCAGCAGATCAACTGGAGATGTTTCAAATGAACTCACATGTCCCTGTGAAGAGTGACCTTATTGGGAGGTACCAGAGAAAATGATCAATGTTCTGGTCTCCAAGAAAAGCTTGGGTGAAGGAAGGCAGATAAACTTACCATGAACTCTCTGTGACTGAGTCCTTTTGTGTTTGTCATGTGAGAAAACATTCCTATAAAGGTTGATTTTTCACTTAAGACCTATGATAGCACTGAGTTATGATTACTTAATGCTATTTGTGTCTGCGCTGTATTGTCATAAACAATTATCTTTAAGTGAAGTCAGAGAAATACATGTTTTTTTCTTCTGTATTATAATGGATTTCTTCATGGTGAAAAAGTAGACCCTCTTACAGTGGGTAGTGCTAAGCTGGTTACAGGTAACATGATTTAAAAGGGGCTGTCAGATGCCCTGCAGTCTTCGCACAGAGGCGTTCAAATGAAGGTCACATACTGTAAGAGGGAGCAGACAGCGGCATGTCTGGGTAAGCATGTTCTACATCTACACGAAAAAAACTGTAGGTGCAGCATGTTGTTAGGAGAACTGTGATTATTGTGGATATCTGGATTGCTACAGCAGAGATGATTATTAGATTTATTGAAGCCCAACTACATCTATTGCTCAGCAGCATCACACCTTAGAAAGAGACCAGCAGAATTATTCATGTGGACAAGTACTTTAAAGGGCGTTTCTGCTTCGTGACTAGTCATTAGTATGACTAGTTCAGACTTAATTTAATATGTAATATTGTGACCTGCATGTAGACCAGCTGATTTTAACTGAACCGCATGACAGAAGAACTATATAAAAGCTTTATGAGTCTTTTGAAATCCTGTGTTTTAGCATTTAATTCTGTCGCTAATCTAACGTAGGCTGTGCCAGACCCCCGTACTGTGATTTATAAAGGTATATATGGCACCGCAGGCTCTTATAAACAGGAGATATTGAGGAACTGGCAATGCTTGCATGGTTTTACTGCTGGCACTTAGCAGAAAACGGTTGACTGAGTGGAACTGGTATGATGTCAAGCATGAAATGAGTGGGGGAAATTGAATTCACACTGAATATTTACGAGAACCACAACAAATTCCTCTTTACTGGAGTCACTTTTCATGTGCAGCTGAATGCTAGGAAGGCTCTGTTTTCCTTTATTATCCCCTCTGGTGATCTCATGACATCGGGCCAGCACAGTGCAAACTGAAATTGCTACTTAAGCTTGGAGATACATTTTCTTGCGTCGGGAGGATTATGTGGCTTTGGTCTTTAGACTTTGTACTATATTGTACCAAATGATCAGACTTTTTCCTGCTGTTGATAATCTTATTTTGTACTGGAAATGAGTCTTTGTAGTGTTTGGTGTAAAGCCCAATTTCTCCTTTCCTCTCCTCCCTGCTCCCGTTGCAGGGAGCAATGGGTGGGGCTGCTAAAAGATGCCCTATCAAATATTAACTGCACCCATGGAGGCTCTGTTCTCGTCAACCGCACACCCATCGGCACACACCGCACACGCGTCACATTTCACATACACACAGACACACATGCAGATAGAGAGAGAGAGAGAGAGAGAGAGTGAAAGCCAGGCAGCAGACAGATCAACCTCTGAAGAGTGTCTTCCTGTTCTTTTGGGTGCTGCCTCACTTTCAGTTTAGATGATAGAAAACTATAAGAGTGTTTTGACAACTTAGTTTCACTCTTATTTTAGTAAGTGACTCTGGGATGGAAATGACTGGACAAGTCAACTTTGCTTCACTGAGTTAAGGTAATGTTTTAAATGCACTTTTTTTTTACACAAGCAAAGACACTGGCACTGCACAGTACAGTAGTTCTTAATGCAGCAGTCTGCCACACCTTAACTTTCTCCACTTACACTGCATCTACTCACTCTTTCTTCTGTTGGTGTCTGTCATTTGATCTAGCACAGTTAGTACACAGCATTACCAAACCCTCTATGCTGTCTCATTGGATTAGCATCACTTAGCATCAGGGTAGCTCAGCCCAGTATTGCTTTCACTCAATACACATTAGCCCAGCGTCAGTGTTGCTTTCATCCCTGTCTCATTCTATTAGCCCGCTCTAATGGCACTCTGTTAATCTCTTCAGGGAGAGAGTTATGGGCCACTAGCTCCCTGTCCAGATGACTGGCCTAGTTATTACTCCACTGAGACGCAGAACGCTGTCAATATATGTAAATGAGTCTGGAGTTTGGTTTAGATTCATTATGAAGTGACATAGTCATCTTGGTATTTGATAGTCAGATAATACTTACTGTGCCCTCATCCATTCCCAGATTAGATACTTTGAATTAAAAGGCATTGGGCCTCCATATTTGTATTTTTTGATCTGTGTGGTAGATGGTTAATTTAACACAGGCCTTCAAATTTATTTGACAAGAATTAAATTGCACTGGTTATGTGTGTATTTGTGCTGCTTTGCCTTTTTGCTCGATATCTTTATTGGACTTTTATGCGAAGCCACCATACACCCGAGAAAGAAGATGGTATCATGTCCCCATGAAAAACCTTTGAGATTATACTGATATTTCCGTATGCAACACGTCACAAAAACCTAGACACACAAAACATAAACCAACACAAACAGAAATGAGTGCATTGTCCTTTACAAAAAATGCCTTGGTGTCTTACAGGAGAGCCACTTTGATGAAATGCTAGGCTCTCCAAACTGGTCGTAGAATCATTGATCCATGTAATCGATTGGTTCTGCGTTATGAAAAACAGATTTTCTAAGATAGAAAGATTTTGGAAAGAAATAGGGAGGGACAGAGAAGTTCTGGTTTGCAGCTGTTTTCAAAATCACGCCAAGAACAAACAAGTGCCAGAAAAGAGATTGCATCTTTTCGTGCTCATTCTATCCAACCCATTTGTCCCAGCCCTCCCTCTTTGTTTTCCCTTATTCAGTTATCTTCATTATGCACCTTAACCACAGTCCTCATGGACTTGAATTGCTCAGACAGAATAAATTCAAAACAAAAAATGCTCTGCTTGTTGAGACTAGCTGAAGGGAGTTTTTTTTAATTCCCCATCCACATGATATGGTTGTGTTTAGGAAACCGTTCTGAAAATGTAACCAGAAGCTATACCCACTTCTGTACACAGGAAATGATACAGCCACAGCGAGTCTATCACTGCAAAAAAGGAAATGCCACTTAGTGCAGATTTTTAAAGTCATTATAGCATCTAGATTATTTTAATGGTATGATAAAGTTTAAGATGGAAAAATTACATGTTTCCAAATAAGTTGTGGTTTTGTGGTCTGTTTCTTTCTGTTCCATCAGTTGCTTTGAATAAAATTTGTCTGAAATGACTGGAGCACCACTTGTTTCATGAAGACAAGAAAAAGTAATGTAAGCGATTTCTTTCTTCACAAGTGTAGATTAGAATATATTTTCTTCAGGAAGTGGCCTTGCAAAGTTGTTACATCATCTGGATCTTGTTCCATATCAGTTCATAATCAGTGTTGAGTTTGTAGAAAGTCTATATCTCATACATTCTCTCATTCACTGATAGTGGGAAATCAGTGTGTGTTTTCTAAAATACTGTGGAATGAAACACTTTTGCTTGGACTCTGTCCAGGGAAATACTCTTCATATCATCCTTGGCCTTATCCCCCTCTGGGCTTCCACAGTCTGAATGAAGTCAAATAAACACCTCCTTCTTAATCTTTCAGAATTGAAGGAAAGATAAGAGGAAAGATGGATGTAGCCAGCCATGCTGAGAAATAGCACTGTTGCTGTGTAATGATGGGGAGCTATGAGCACTGGGAGATGGGGACAGGCTGGCTATTGGGAGAAACAGCGGGACGGGGGATTTGCTGTGTGTTGTAGAGTACCTCCATTCATGCGTAGCGCCAGTGACCCAATAGATCATAGCTCTGGAGCTGTCGCATCCTATCTGCATCCATCCCGTTACCCCTGAAGAATGCATCTCTGTAGTGTGTGTACATGTGCGGCCCAAAAGTGAAAACTTTGCCAGGAGAGTAATGAACGACCTTACTCTTGTAGATCCAATTTTTCAGCCCTCCTGCATCTCTGCCAGGTGCTGTCTGTCTGGTTGTCCTCTGAGTTGGAAATGAAGAAAGGGCAAATACCCTCCCTGGCAGGGATACAGGAAGCTTCCATTCCTTTGCACTACAGAGAGAAAGAAAAAGATGTCATATCACTTTCTCGGGGACTGCTGCTGAGATGCTGAGGATCTCTCTGTGGGAAAAGTCTGCTGGGAGTCTTTTCTGTCTTTCCCATTCTAATTCTATTTTGCAATAATCGCCTGTCTCTGTGTCTGTTTCTCTTCTCTTTTGATCCTTTTCATTCCCCACGCTGCTCATTGTTGCCTCTCTCATTGTGTTTTTTCAGTCACTCTTGATTGGGAATGAATCCATAGAGAACCCAAACACACTCACACACACACACACACACACACACACACACACACACACACACACACACACACACACACACACACACACGCACTGGATCATAAGAGATGTAAATCTTTTAATCTGTTCCATATCACTCTAAAAACTCTTTTTTGCTGTTGACCAATTGTCAGAGCAAGTATTCAGAGCAGAAGACCAAGAAAAACTTAATTATTTAAACTCTCGCTCCAGACATCCATGTCAAACCAGGTTAGAAAGAGACCAACAGCACTGAGGCTTTTCAGGGTTTTCCCCTGTTATGGCAGTTTTTATTTTATTTTCATCATATAAAAAGAATATGATTTGAACTCTAACTTCAGTAGGAAGTGTCTATCGCCTGACCTGTTTCCTTTCTTTACATTACTCATCCACTCAGACTACCAAGGGTTCATTTGGTGCCATGCAGCGAAGAGCAGCAGAAAGATGCACTGCCGTCATATAGTTTATTGCAGGTCTTGTGCTATCTGTTGGATATTTATTTACAGGGCTATACTCTGTGGGGGGAGGGGCAGACCTTCAGATATGAGCGTTTGACAGATGGCATGAACGGTTTACTGCCCTACCTCTGAATATGTGTCAGTGAGGATCTTGTTTATTTGTGACCTGACCTGTCTCTTTGTACTAGCATTTGGAGTATCACTGTGTGTCAACCACTTTGTATTCATAGCACTGAGCAACAGTAACAAATAGGTAATAGCTAAATCCTATTTTTCTGGTAAAAACATGGATATTGAATGGGCACCTGACCTGACCTGTGGCTGTGATGGTGTGGTATTAGTAGGGCATTTACTTTAGGAAAAAATGCAGTGTTTGAATACAGCATCTCTCAACTAGGTTACCAAAGCACCACCGATGTGTTCAGATGTAAATGTTAATTGAATATTTTTCAGATTTTCCTTGTTCTTTAGTCTGCTAATCAGTTATTTACATATTTAATATATTAATAATAACATATTTTCTAGGGCCATACTAACTGCACTAGTACTATATGAACACCTGTTTAATGAGAGGGTTGACTTGCATAGTATTTCTGATTTCTGCTTTTATCAACAACATAACCGCGCAGACAGAAATTCTGCAGTGTCTGTATGAAGATTGAGATGACCCAGTTGTGTTAACATTTGTCACAGCAGTGTGTGAATCTGCTGATATGTCATAGCAGTGTGTCACTCTGGATATGAATGAAACTTGAGAGGTTCTGGGGCCACAAACAGCAGCGAAAACCTCTAATCTAATCGCTACCCATTGAACACACACAGACACACAAAGTTACCACCCCCTCCCTTAGGCAAAGAGGCTTTGGTTTCCCTGCTTGCGCATGCTGACCTGATTTTGTGTGTGTGTGTAGCTGTGTGTTTTTGTGTGCATCCCCATTTGTGTTTATGGCGCAGATTAGGATTGTGGCATTGCCAGACACTTGTGTGTGGAGAGTGGTTGAGTGTGTCTCTTTGATTGAAGACACGTGTGTCTGTGCAAGAGAATGTGGGGCAGTGTGGTACAGGGTTTATTTTCCAAAACATAAACCCACATTGTCACAGAATACCCCTCCCCCAGCCCCTCAAAAGTTGAGTGGATTACTGCTGCAGTATCTGCCTTTGTATCTTTGTGCCAGTTTGTCAAAGGATCCACTCATGTGGGTGGAAGGGCTTCAGCTATTGCAGAACAACAAACACAGCCAGACGTTTCTTAAAAGTTGATGAGTAGTTGGGAATATTGTCATCATTTGATGCAACATTAAGTCAGTCTGAAGTAACTGCTTTTCTTCTTCATGCAAGTGGATTTACTTTCTGTTAACCGCACTGCCCATCTGGGTCTGTGCAACTTTTTCATTTTATAATCTTCCAGCTCCCGGCAGATGGATGTAACACACAGGTGCACCCCCCAAACACAAGTACACTTCTCTCATGGCTGATTAGAACTGAATGAATCTAACAATGAGTGAGAGGAAGCAGCCCTGTGTTCTTCCCCACATTGGCATTACATAGTGTACATCCTCCATTCACCATTCACAGTGCGTTGGCCACCTTCCCAGCTCTGGTTTCCCATTGCCCCTCAGGCGTTGTCTATCTGTTTGCCCATTCTTTTGTTTGCCAGTAGGGTTGGCGCCATATCCTCATCTGTCAGTTGGGTTAGGGTGAGAAAACATTAAAAATCATTACTCTATTAACTTCTTATTTAGTATGGACAGTCATGTTGGTCCTCAGTTTACCCTTTTATAATTAGAACTGATGTGTATGTGTTATGTGTGTGTTGCCTGTTTTTAAACAGACTGTAAAGCACACATTTATGCTGCAGTGCATTTAATTTTGTGTGTTTTTACCTCTTCTAAATAGAGTTGCAAGTACTTACATCATCTCCAGCATGTGTGACTCAGATATCTATCTGTTAAGTTGTGTACTAGTTCCACACAGATAGAGACTCATTTAACCTTTATGCCTCTCATGTGGTGACATGAAAGCAGCCAGACAGACTTGCTGTGACAAAGTCTCAAGTCAACCCTCTAAGCCTGCCAGATTAATCCCTAATGCCCCTCACAGTCAGCGATCTTTGAAAAGGAGTCAGACATGCAACTACTGTAGCAGGTGAACAGGAATACCTTTGGTGTTATCACAGTGTTCCATTTCAGATAATCAATGTTGATGATAGCCTGTGTTTGTGCTTGTGTTTGTATCTCTTTGTGACTTTTTACTCTCACTTTTACACAATCAGTGACTTCCCTTAGTAGTGTTTTTCATGTCATGAACAGTGCATTATGGTACATTCAGTCCAATATACTCAGGGTTAGATCTTAGTCATTAGTTCCTGTCATGTAGCAAAGCCTTATGTACATTAAAGTTGGACAGTTAAGCACAGTCTGAACAAATGGTACCAGCAGTCAAGATGAAAATGACACACAGTACAATAAATGTGTATGACATTTTGCCATTGAGTTTGTATTCAAATACAGTGACAGTTGGATCTCTTTTCTGGTCTGAGTTATTGGTTTAACATCTCCATCTTTAGGTATTGTTATTAAAACTACACAACGTATCTGTAGCAATGTAGTGGCAGTTGGCATTAGTGTTTCAACAGACTCCATCTGGACGTAAAGCTTGGGGTCAGTGTCCTAATTCTTAACGTTTACTCAAATCATGCACAAATCTAATCATCTCTTATTTTGTCTCTTTGTTTTTTCTTGCCCCAGTTGTGTGTGCATGCCCCTCCATGTCTGTGTTGGCCTCTAATGGAAGAAAAAGCACTGACCAGGCCCACCATGGTTTCCAGACTGCCTAAGTTCGGTGGACGCTCCTCAACTGGTGGCGCCAGCCCAGTGACCAACGGTTCCGCTCAGCCAACTTCTACTACCCAGGATGGTCAGACCACTCCTCCAGAAACACGCCCAAATGGTGTGATCCACACCTCTCCCCTTTCTCTGAAATGGAGGAGAGATGAGGGTACGACCCACTCCAGCCTCACCGCCCCTGGGGATGGAGGTGAGGACAAAGCTCAGTCACCGGTCCTGACATTGGCAAAGGAGGTAAGGAATGGGTCTCCAGGGACACCTATGATGCGGAGGTCAGGTGCTTTGATGGTCTCCACCTCTAGCCCCAAGGCCATTCCCAAGCAGTCCTCGAAGCTGAGTCCCAAGGTAGGGACCAAGCTCGGCCAAAGCCCACTTAATGGAGGTCCCAGATTTGGAAATAATGGCTCAGGCATTCCTGCTCGAACAGGTTCAGATTCACGCCTTGTACGGCCAAGGTTAGGCTCCAGCTCTACCAGAAGCAGCTCCCAAGACAGCCTCTCCCTGTCCAGCGACAGCCTGAAGACCTTGGCGCTGGACAACATGGTCCGTTCGAACAGCTTCACTCACTTCAAACAGATTCCATCACCCACAAGCCAACCTATGATACGGTCTTTTTCCTTTAACCGGGCCGTGGAGCTAGCCAAACCTCTGGCCAACACTCAGCTCCGCCCTCCGAGGAGTTCTTTCCTCAAACCCCCTCAGCTGAGTAATGGCAGAGTGGGTTTAGGACTCGGAGGCCTTAATGGTAGCCTGGGAGGTTCGGGAGGTCTTGGTGGAGGACTTCAGTACAGCAGAACCCCCCCAGCTGCCTCCTCTCTGCCTACTCTCTCGATTCCTCCAGCACCCACTACTCCCAGTGCTCTGAAGAAGCCTCTGCTCCCAAGTTGTGTGTTGACCAAGCCACTGTGCAGCAGTGGGGGGTCTTTGGGCTACCGGCTGGCTAGATCCGGTCAGGCCAAACAGCAGAAGCCACTTTTTTCAGGTAAGGTCAAGGGAGATATCAGACCTTCAGCTACCCCTGAATGTGGAGAACCATTAGATAAAACAATAAACGCTGAGCAGACAAGTGAAGCTGAAAAAGTAGACTCTCCAAGTGACAGTGATGGAAGTTTCGCAGCTGTAGCAGGAAACGGAGCAGGAAGTGGTTTGCTCCGGCAGAGCAGCATCCAGGCAGCAGGCGAGACTCTGGAGGACATGTCTTTATCTTCTGCCTCATCTCTAGACAGAGTTGACACAAGTGAAGACTTTCTAGATGACATTGACAGTGTGGGAGATGTGCTCAGTGATGGCGACCTGCCAGACAACAGGAGAACTGGCAGCACTACACAAACCTGCCCACACAACTTTCTCAACGAGACCATTGACTGGGACACTATAGATCTGGCAGGTAAATATACTCGACTGAGAGAAAATTCAACAAAATTTGTCACATTTCTGTCAATTGTCCAGCCCTGAGTTCACATACAGTATTGTATCTTCTGCAGTACATGAAGAAGACAGCCCCATGCAGGACTCACAGGGACCACTGGTGGTGTTGCCAGACGGAGGTGATGCCCCTCAGGCTTCATCTGTGGAGCTATCGCCCTCCAACAGCTCTGGTGGAACTTACATGTGGGACGAGGAGGGTCTTGAGCCCCTCGGGGGACCGGGGACTCATCCATTAGACAACTATGATGACTCAGAGCTCAACAGCATGGTGAGTCCTGGTTCAAGCTTTTCATGTGATCTTTCTCAAAACACTGTACACTGATCTTTTCACAGTTTTGGGTTTCAGCCAAACATACTGATATAACTTTATTATGAAACCAGTTTACTCAAATTTGGGTCTTTTAAATGAAAAATTGTTCTATACAATAGTCTGCTGATTGACTAATTGATAGTAAATTACTTATTAGCTTCAACTCTAATAGGCCTTGTTTTGCAGTATAGTATAAGCAAGCACTTTTGTGGTAGCTTCTACCAGCAAGCCCTCCTGTCCTCCACTCCTCCTCCCTTTACACCAACTGGCAGATTGATCTGTGGCATGTTTCAGAGAGGGAGGGTGGTGGAGGGAAGCCAAAACCCTTCAGCAGTGATACAGTTAGTCCAGCAAAAAAACTTCTGAGAACATTTAAAGCTGTTGCAGCTTAAACTGATTGAAAGTTGGCAAGGATAAATGTGTGTGTGACTGTGATTCATTCCTAAGTACAGTCGACTTTCGACAGTCGTTCCGTTTGCAGAGTTTATGCATCCACATTTGACATGCTGAATACAGTAACACTGTGATTTTGTAGCTACCAATAAGAAGACTTGATACGTTTTAAAATGCATTTTGACATAAAGGGAGAACTATCAACAGCACATGTCTCAATTCTCCTTAAAACGAGGCTGATCTCACTTATCTAATGTACTTTGAGGCTATTGCCAATCACATACGCTTTACTTGAAGGCTGGAGGCCCTTTTAACATGACATACTGTACTTGCCTTGGTCCATTAATCAGTTTCACTTTTAAATAAATCCCCATTGCTTGTATAATTTGGGATTAATTGAGCAGAACAATGACTGAGAGGAAAAACTAAATTGTCCTGAGTTTTCTGCCAGCTCTCACCACCAGATTGATGCCAAAATCTCTCTCTCTTTTGCTGACCTGGCCACCAACTGTGAGTTAATAGCTTTGCTGGCCTTTGCTTTGGTTCTCTGTATTCCTGTACCATGGCACCTGATCTCTGGAATGCAATAATGATCTTAAAACGAGCTGGATTAGGAATTGTATAATAAGCTTTGTGTGTTTACAACTTTTACCATGTGATGTTGACACGTGGTTCAAGTCATTAAAATGTATAGTGTATTTCTCTTAAAATAATGGATTTGTAGTAGCAAGAAAATGTGTAAGAAAAGGAGATGCAGTGAAGAGTAGTGTGTGTATGTGTGTGTGTTTGTGTGTTTGTGCTATGTGCCCGTTCTATTTGTGTGTGTTCACAGCCGCTGTCAGAACAAGCACACGTGGTTTAACCATGTGTATCTGATTAAGAGTCATTCAGGATGTCTTAAGGAGTCTGTGTGCGTGTGTGTGTTTTGTGTGTACATGTCTATGTATAGTGGATTAGTTAAGCAGGCATCATGTGGGAGACTTGTTCGACTTTAGAAAAGACAAGGTCCCATTGACTTATTGACAGACGGGAAACAATGGCTCAGACCACAGCTTGTGTATCTTTTCATCTTGTCATCCCACTAAATCTCAGTATTGTACTGCCACGTAAACAATATTCTCCATAACAATGATGTCAAATGTTTATTGAATTACATCATAATAGACAGGCCAAGTACTGATTATGAGTTTTTTAATTTGTCCTCGAGGATGTGCATTCCATTGATTTGTGAATGCAGTGATCACAAGGAGATTAATCATTGAAGATGCCGTTCATATGGATTGGCTGCAGTAGATTATGCTGTTAGAACTGCACATGATAATGTTAATGTTTTTACTGAAAATAATACTGTAAAAAGTAGGTACAGAAGTTGAATAGGAGAGATTTGGAATCAAAATCGAGATACTACAGTAGTTTGTATTAAAGTGGAGGATTTGTTTCCCTGTGTGTGACTGAAGGCTGTTAATGCATCACTGGCAGCCATGCTCTTGGATAATGCAACTAAACCCCACAACACTGCGGTGAAATGACTCAATGTGTGTCTGCAGCTTGTGTGTAACCTTTCCATGAAACATGTGAGAGGAAAATATACTCATGGTCTCCTCGTGTTAAATGGTTGCAGAAGTGGTTTTGAACATGGTCTGTCTCGACACATGCAGTGTAGGCAATGATATCTCTTAGTGAAGTACAGATCTGTGGGAGGAAGAGGATAGCATAGGCCTTTGCTGTGAGAGAGGGGAAGGCCTGATGGAGGAGATGGAGGGGAAAAAATATGTACAGGGTGGAGAGAGGAGAGAGAGTGAGGGAGAGACTCAGACTTGGAGATTGCTGATGTGTGAAGATCAGCTCTATGGGGAATCTGCCTTTGAGATATTTAACTGAGCTGTTTGATTAGAGGAAATGGGCCCACTTACTGTAATTGGATGCATTGAGCTCATCCCACCCCTCTCTGCTTCTTCCTTCTTCCTTTCCATCTGCTTGTCTCTCTCTCTCTCTTATTCATTCTTCTCTTGTTCACCGAGTTAATAGTTCCTCGTAATGAGGAGAAGAAAACCATGAATATAATCCTGTCACAAAGCAGTGTCTGTGTCCAAAATGATTAGTAATTCTCTGGGATTTATCCTGCATAATCTATGTGGTCTGTAAAGCCCAAGGCAATGATGTGTATTGCAGTTTGTTAGTGCTTGAATGAAGTGCCCTTTGCTGTAGGAGTTGTCTCAGAAAGTAAAGCCCTCTCCTCTGAATTGGATGTTGGAGTAAAGGAAATGCAGGGTAATTAGGGCCAGTCTTAATGATAGGCAGAGCTTTCAGTAATCCCTCTAAAAAAAGACGAGTAAAAACTCTCCACTTTAGGAAGAATGTAACTGCTGTTTATACCATCTATGTGACTAAAGCATGTCATTGTTGTTGTTAGCTGTTATGAGAGCAGGTTAGATGTTAAGCTCCCAGTTGGTCCACACAGACACACTGCAATGACAAGCCCAGTCCACATGGGGGCACTGTGTTTCCTCAAGACAACACAATGTGCGTGTGCTCGCTTGTGCTCCTGGTTTGTGTGTGCCAGTATTTTTCTGGCTATATATGGCTCTATCTGCATTCATATGCCTCTGTGCAAAATCAAGGAGTGGGCTACCTGAGCTCATAATAATGTTCCCATGATGCACCATGCAGCACTGTACAGTACCAGCTTTGCACAATTGGCATTGTGAAATGGAGGGCCACTTCTCATGGTGACTATTAATGTCTCCCCTGCCTCCCGGCAATTCATCATGCAGTGCAACAGCATCAGGAGATGTGAGCACGATTTGGTTAAATGGTTTAAGTATTTCTGAGTACGTGAGATTTCTTATTCTATTTTGTCAGGCAACTCACAAGCAATCAGGAAGGATAGGATAAGAATAAGAGAGCTTACATAGTAGGGGGTTCGGTTCCGTTTATATTTATGTTATATTCAATATAATGCACATATAATGCATTTTATAATAAACCACATTTCACACTTTTTCTTTAAACTGTAATGAGTATGAAATGCTGCTCATGCTGGGAGTATATTGTTTCTTATGTTATTGGATTATAATAAATGTAGCTTATATTTTGTCAGTGTATTCATCCTTCAATGCAGTTACCACTTCTACATATTATGGCTATTATGGCCCCATAAATTGTCATTAGCAGCTTTACAGCCATAGTATATATTGCAGGGTTATCATATTGCAGCACATTCATTTTCATCATGTATTAAAGGGTGTTCTCTTTACATGATCTAAGATTTTGTTGTCACAATTCATACAAAAACTTTAAGACTTATGATCAGCCAGAGTAAATTTTTATAGTGTTGTAAGTTTGCATTTGCAGCTGTTCCTTGAAGAACTGAATTCGGATCATTTCATTAACTATGTATCGGAGTGTCTCTCCTTAGAAGAAATATATTTCCCTTGAAATTACAGCCTAGCATCCTCCCTCACAGCAATACCCCTGAGTGCAAAATGTTTACCTTTTCCCCTTTTATAATTCTGTGAGTCCCTACAGTATGCCTTCCTCTCCTCTCTTCCTGTTTTCCATGCAAACTCGTGGTGGTTCTGTAATCCTGTGGCTTCTCCCCTCAGTTGCCTCTTTCCCCCTGATCTATTTATTTTGCCTCTAATTTTAGGCCTTTGTGGAGCCAGGTTGAGACAGGTCAGTTCATTAGTGTTTGAATGAGTGAGGTGCTTAAGCCCTTTGTCTGAAGAGTGCTCAGCCATTTATGGAACATGCTGCCAGTGAGCCGGCTATGCCGTTGCATTAATGAGGCTTATAGCTCACCTGCTTTTGTTTGAATTGACAGGAGCAGCCCTTTAAGGTAAACAATGTTTTGTGTTTACTTCTGTTGTTGCATTCAGTGCCTTCTTTAAAGGCCATTGCAAATGCACAAAACACAAGTTTTTTTTTCCTGTAACGACAATGGTCTGAGTCATCCCCAAAATTACAGGCTGTACTTCTGTCAGGATCAGTCATGAGTCAACTTTAGTTTCCAGCCACAATCGTGACCTGTTATTTTAACTACACATCATTACCACAGTCAGTAAGTATGCTGCCTTTTCCAACCACTTTGTCTCTCAGCCGACACTCACATTTTGAACATTTTAAACTGTCTTCTTATTGTGCCCCTCTGAGATGGATTAAGGCAGTAACATATCAGATGTTGGCAAGATAAAAGCAAATCAACTTTTACTGACTGAAGATTAGGTTGCTTCTGAATAATCCCTTTATTGACCACAGACTTTCCAGGCATGATTGGACATAACTGTCCTTAATAAAGATTAAATGCATCCATCATACCTAAATGTTTTAGAGCAGAATAAAATAGAGAACACTGTAACTTGATTTCTTAGCATAGTCTGAAACTACAGTTTCCTTTTTAGCTGGAATTAGCAAAAAAAAAAAGAATCTTCTAGGTCAAGTCTAGACTGAGCTGTTAACAGAGTTAAAAGGGTTTGAAAAAATAAGCTTTTATTCGTTTGTCCAAGGAGACATATTTTATTTTTAACTGTCAAAAAACTTTTCAAGTTAAGTTTCCGATGCATAATTTGCGCTCTTATATAAATGCATTATATCCCAGTATTGTTTCACCTCAAATCCAGTGAATTACAACAGAGCCAATACAGAAAATAAAGTGCCACAGTCCACATACTGTATTTAAAGAGTGGTCAGTTTGGAAGCAATTGTTTGCATATCATTATTTCATTGTATTAGCAACTGGGTAAGTAGTACCAGTGTACAGCTAAATTCAAAATACACAAGGAATGAAAAAAAAAGGTTTGATAGGAGCGAACGAGACATAGCTGTTAAAAATTTAATCAGATTTGAGCAAAATAATCTTGTGTAATATGAGACTTATATCAGTGTGGGAGACACGCTGCATACACTCTGCATTTCTTTGTAGTTTTTGTTCTCTTACTTCCTTTTTATTTTATCTCACAGATAAAACAAAACGGATATATTTAGTATGTATGTAAAAACTTCAAGCATAAAAATCTCATTACTTCACGCTCACAAAAGACAGCCATGGTTTTACTTATATTAGGTTGTAATTTCAGTTTATCCACTATAAACTACACAATTCAATGTTTTTTTCTTTCAAAGCAATAAACAACAAAATGCTAACTACTTTGCAGTATGAATGGTGCTAATTGCAGTAATCGAACGTAAGAAACAAACTGCAACTGTAGCACCTCGGAAAGCGACATTTATAAATAACACATGATCTTGAATCATCTGCTTGTTTGCCATGAAAACATCCATGAAACATCCATTCATTAGCACATGCCAGTGTCTGTGAGACAAACGCAATCATGCCAGTACATACAGCATGTGGCTGCATATACAGGTGAAGGATATGGTACATCATGACAAGCAGCACATTGTTATTATTTTATCACAGTACATACAGTACATCCTGGGCACCAAATGAAATGGGAAAGGTGAACCTGGGAAAAAAAGTTCTGCTTTTATATCAAGGTTCTCTTTGCTTTCTTCTGCAGCTGTCATCACTTATTGAACAATTAATGAAACAGTCATTCATCACCTCCTCCGCACTGCATTGCGTAGTTCTGAAACAGAAACAAACTGTGGTATTGTCAAGCAACAATGCTCTGCTCAAATGCAGAGGAAAAAGTTTAACACTTTTCTTTTTCCAGATCTAAAAACAATATGATCTAAAACAAATGGTACAGCTGTGATCCTTTACTTCATTTCCATTTTAAATTCTACAACTGGCACTTTCAATCACCACAACTCCAGATGAGTTATTATTTGAAATGGGTTATAATTAGAGAGAGGGAAATTAGACTCTTATTCCTAATTTCCCTGCTTTGTAAGTATTATCATATTACAGTTAGACAGACACCTCCTATTAGTTTGATAGTACTTTACAGCAGTTCAGGGGTCGTAATCCATTCTATTCACCTGAAGGCTTTTATTGTGAAACATCTGCAAGAGTTGAATTTCATTATCTATTAATCAACGATAGAGAGAGACACCATTAGAGAATATGAAGTACCGGTAATCAATAATTCATTGATTATTTTTTTCTATTTCTAAGAGACAAGCATAACAGTATGTACACATTTCATAAATGGTTTGTAATACACTATAATGGAGGGCAAATTTTCATGAATTTATCTACAACTCCTTCTATGGGCACCCAATAGTGTAGGCTGGTATAAACAGATAATGAGTGCTTAGACTCATGCACTCATGCACTCATGCACTCGTGCTTAGCTTTTTAGCTAGAATTGAGTACATTTTATTTTAAAATGTTTATCAATGTACATTGTCCCTCTTCATCAAATAAAAAGAATTGAATTGAATTGAATTGTGACAATATAGTAAAACACAGTTATAAATATGTTGTCATTAAGAAGTTCAAGAAGTGTTTACAATGCTTAGAAATACTAAATAGGTAAGACTCTTGAACTAGTTATAATGGTGGAAATAAAGCTGTCGGAAGTCCTAGTTTGACAAATGAGCCATTGCACAGACGGGCAGGTAATTATTTGGAACCGGTCTGTATTTGTTTCAGTTTTTCAGAGCTCTCTAGTATTTGAATACCAGCTTTTATTTGACAGTTTGCAGAACACCATGTTACTGTTATCTTTAGTGAGCTCTCCCTTAAGCCCCCCGACTCTGTCATGACAGGGTGTCTATTAAAGCAGAGGTTGAAAGAACCGAAAGAGAATAAAAGAAGATACATTATTAAAATGGATATTTTGTTTTAATTAAGTTTTTTTCTTCTGGTATCCTGTATTTCTTAATAAGCCCATAATTTGGAGTCATTCTCTGGATGTTTGGTCTTTCACCACACACACTAATTAGACCTAATTATTAGACCTAATTATCCCTCCAAAAGCCCATAAGACCAATAAAGCATTTACAGTTGTGTAATAGATTAAGATTATCCCATATTTTACAAGTTTTAAAAAGGTTGTATTTGGTAAGACAGGAACTTAGTATGGTATAGTATTTCTGTTGAGAGGGTGCCTTAGTTCAAGAGCAGCAAATGAGTCAGGTAAATGGATTACACTGACATGCACAAATGAATGGGGTAAGAGGACACGTCCTCCATCAAAACCACTGGCAAGTCCCAAGATGTAGAGTGTAAAGAATTATGCTGTTAAGTAGGGGTGCTAATGTCACACAAGAGATACATAATCTATAGTCCATACACACATGCAGGCCCATGGTAGCTGAGCCATCATCCCTAAACCCAGCCTATTTCAACATAAAGACACTTCATTAGTTATTATGTCATATTTGAGTAATTCTCAGGGCATTATTTTGGAAAGTATTTGACCTTCACAAAACTAATGATCCTGGACAAAGATGTGTTTGATGCTACTTTCTTTCCCCTTCTCTGGTGAAGTTCCTAGAAGAGGAAGACAAAGATGTCTCATTGATTTTACCCTGTTATCTAAGTTTGAAGTTGTTTTTTTGAAGTTGTTTGATTAAACCCAAAAAGAATTGCCTACTTTGCCTTTTTGCCTGATTATGAGCCATAATGCCAATTTACATTCGAGGCACGGTAAAAATCTAGTCTACCAGAGATCCCAAAAAGATACTCTTGAGGAAAGCAATGGGTAGAATGAATGTTTCTGTAATAAGCTTTGTAAGTCTGTTGTGTAGGCACCCAGGTCACTCGAGGGTAAACTGTCAAAGTGAGAGAAGTTCAGCCTCAAAACTTTTCTCTGTGATTTTGAAGTTTTAATCAGTGTTTGATCGAGTCGTGTTTGTTTGAGGATTCAGCCGATGTTGCAGTGGGAGCAGGGAGTGTGCCATGAAACAGAGTATGTTGGAAGACCTTCCAGTTAGATTCTGCATGTTGCTCGTGCTGCAGGGTCTGGATTGATGGAGCACCTTTGGGTATCTAAAATACATCAAAAATACACAAGTCATGTGCCAAATTCAGATTGCTGCAAGTGAAATCATTACTTCCTTAGTAAGAACAAGTGCAACAGCTACAATTAACCTGACTCAAAGCTGCTTGTAAGATGAATTTTAATGATAGTTCATAAGAGCTGTCGATGTTACTCTACTTCAAGGGTCTACAGCTCATCCAAATCTTGAAATTCATTATTAAACAAAACATTTTTTATACTGAACATACATTTTTAAACTGAACTCACAATATGCCACTTGAGTTATGTAAATATATCGTTTTCTGTTTCTTCCCTCACAAGAAAAAACCCTTATAGAACATATTGGTCGAACTTCTTCCTCAGCAAACACTAAATTATTCCTGCAAAATGTTGTTGTTATGTAATTAATCTCAGCTTGTTTCCCTTCCAGAGTAAGATTTGCTTTGGTTAATGATCACTTCAGAATGTGTGAAAACCCGTGGACATACACTTCATCTGATCCATCGTTAATATCCATGTGTGTGCACACACACACACACACACATGCACACAACTAACTCACTAACTCACTCCTTCACAGAGAGATGATCCAGATTGCTCAGTGCTCTGAAGCTTGTTGTGTCCTGCCAGTGTTGAATGTAATTTCCTCTGGAGCTACTCACTAAAACAAACACTGGCAACGAAATGGGAATGACAGAGAGTTGTGACTGATGCTGAAATAAAGCAAAAAAAATCAGAGTGGTTCAGAGCAGCTTTTATAGCATTCATAACACAACAATATAGTGCTCTACTTAAAATATACAAAGTGTATGTTCATGTTGTGGAACAGAAAGGCTGAAATCTTTTTGTTTGTTGACGTGTATTTGAGAAAGACATTGAACCACATACTCCTGATGTGAGAATAATGCAACATAAGAAATTGGGGTGAAATCTTGCGATACGTCCCTGTGGTAACAGTGGTATCCTGTGTTACCTGTGATTCTGCAGCATGTGTCAAGCAACCATTCATGATACACCAACCTATCTGTGTCTGTGACCGAAGGAAAACTTGTCACACTACACGTACTCGTCGCCTGTATTCTAAGCTTTGCACAACTTTACAGGCAGCTGTGATGAAATGGTGTGTAATAACGAACAAAGGTGTCTGCAGTGGATGCTGTTTCTGATAGAAATGGTACAATTTTCATTTTAACAACTGCGGCTCTTCACACTGGGAGTTTGACGCATAGGTTCTTTATGTTGTTGTGTACTGTTTAGGTGTGTGACTATATTTGCTGTAAGTTCTGTCAAACACCTGACAGTGCTACCATTGGTACTGTGGCTAAATAGGAAATGGTGGATTCACAGCTGCAGCTTGTGTTGGCGGCCTGTTATTTTATTTTTTTTAGATTATTTAAAAAAAGAATTTGGGTAACAAAAACAGGTGTGACGTATAGGTCACAATGAAAACAAACCATGAGGGTGAGCACTGTTCAGTAAAAACTGTAATTCAGAAAATAAGAGCAACAGGGTGTTGGGAGAAGAAGAAGACGAAGGAGAAGAAAGTGGAATCTGCGGGCCGAGCAATGAAACGGGGTTGATTTTGCTTATGGACTCCACCTCCCATATCTTGGTTGAGAGTATTTGGAAAAATGCAGAAGTGTGTTTTGTTTATTCTATTTCCTTCATTATTCCTTCTTCATTAAGCCTGAAACACTGAGTGCCAGTCAGTTATCATGCAACACATGAGATTTTCAATAATGAGAAATTTTATGCTTGCGTCTTCTAGTCAAAGCCCTGTCAATTTAGTTTCATGAAGCACAAAATTGCCTTGAAAAATAAAGCTTTGAACTATTGATTCATTCCTTTGCTTTTGGGTATGCTTTGAATTATTCTGTAGACAGCAGCGCAGCAGTCAGACTAACTGCATATTCTGAGGCTGTTATGAGAAGAGTTTTTGTTGGCTTTTCAAAGCATTCTGCATTATCATTCATAATTGAATGATGTTTTTCCAGAAGCTTGTTTTGTTATCTGTGGCTTAATGTATGGAATAAAAGTGTCTCCCCCCTGTTGTGCTGTCTGTGTGAGAGAGCTGTGTGAAATTGAACCATAGAAAATGTCATTGATAGTGCTTATGAAATTGTTATAGTTGAATAATAAGGAGCAGGGGATGACAACAAATAATAAATAAAGTGGCAAATGAATGTACAAATGTCATAATACAATTATTATAATATCACAAGTCTCAAGAAGGTCGTGTTCATGGAATGATTGGATTACATTACTGTTAAAAGTCATTCCTGCTGTTGTGTTCGTTTCCTGTGTTTTTTATGCAGCTGCTGAAACTGCACAGTGAGGAATGAGCAGGGTTACTCGATATCACAGCATATATTAAACCTTGGTGTGGTAAAATATATATCTCTGTCTATAGTTTTTCATATCCATAATATATTCTAGTGGATAGCAGCAAAAAGCTGCTGTGGTGCCTTTAAAAGACATGGCTAATGCCAGACCAAGGACAGAGAGATCCTGACAAGATTTAGTGGAGATATGTGAACATCCATTTGTAGCTAATTGGAGGTGTTGGAATTAGGTTTATGTATATACACCAAATTTTAAAACGATGTGTCACATAGAAATATGCCTCTGGGGTGTTATTAATAGCTGGCAAAGGCTGTGTGTGTGTTTCTGTGTTGCGTGTGTGTGATTTTCTTTTTCTGAATCTGTACAGCATTAGATGTGTACGTCCTCTGATGTCTAGAGATTTCTCTCTCAGCAAAGCAGACACTTTTACCCAGACACAAAATCACAAAATGATACAGTGACTCTAATGCACTCGCTGTGACTATAATGTTATCTAATGCAATGAACTGAGTCTTAACTGTGATCTTTTTTTTGTGTATGTGTGTGTGTGTGCTTCTCAGGATATCCTGAACAACCTGGACCCTCGGGGGACTTTAGAGCTGGATGATGACGACCTCATGCTAGACGTGGACCTCCCGGAGGATGGCGTGCATGGTCAGCACATACATGAGATACACATATAGCCACACACGGACACACAACACCTCATGTAATTGCTGTCATCCTTACACAGGATTCAAATTTCTGAGGTTATTCTATGGCCACGACACATGCTTCCATTTTATTGGCTGGAAGTTGTCCATTATTTTTGTATAAGCAGACACCTCTAGCAAAACGGGTCTGATCATAATTGTAAATTAATGCATTACCAATTCTATTTTCAGCAGTATCATTCTATGGCGTATAAAGGCTTGAATAACTTAGATCCTACCTTGCCTTGGGTGCAGATTCTGCCTCTGCAACATCCATTAAAATCCTTTAACGGACACCTTGTTGTCTATTATGTGCTGTTAGTCTCTCAGTGTTTGGTTGCTGAATAGTTATTAAATTACAACCCCCCTGCTGCTGCACAACTGGCATTGTACACCAGTATTTCTTAAGCTGCCTGGCTCTGGTTATATGGACAGATGCACACATCCTTGCATATGGTACCAGCACGGCAGTATACGTATATATACATTATGATGAGGTCCCATTTCAAATAAACCTTTAAAATGTATATAAAGAGGCTTAGTAGGAGCAGAATTTGCATTTGATTGCCTTGACAACAGCAGTGTAGGATTAGCATGATTACATTAATAGCTAAAAGTTCACACATCACATTAACACTCACATCTTGATATCATATCTACTGAAGTCATTTTCTCTGACACCCATTTCCACTTTGTGAATGTAATCATGTACCAATCTCATTAAAACCGAGTAAAATAGCTTCTTTGTAGACGTTAAAGGTAATCAGATCACATTATTACACCGTGGCAATGGTATTGATAGCTTTATTAAGGATCGGTTAGTGTGTCTCACATGTTGTATCCAGGAGGGGGAGGGGAGAGGAAGGGATGTGGAGTATTGACCTCTCCTGTCATGAAATATAACGCACTCTATGAAGTGATTTTTCCCTTCTGAAGCCAGCACCGTTTATGGATAATGTGTTTAATGCACTAGTTTAATGTAGAATGACAGGCTTGATATTTACTAACAAGACAACACCACAATATACCATGCACAGAGGGGGCCGTATGTTCATCATACATGTTCACCTGCAAGCACACGCCCCCCCATGACCACACAGTGAACACACAGAGTAATGTAGTAATAATCCAACAGCCCTGCAGTAGATTCTGCCTTTTATGAAAGTCGTAATGTTCAAGCCTCGGTTGAAACTGTGTTAGAGTTGTGTTGATTCAACTTTATGGCCATTTTGGAGGTGGTGGGTAGTGATGCTGTTGAACTGTACCCTCTTACACTGAGAGCTGTTACTTTCTAATATTTCGTCTATCCTCACCCATATAAATGAAAACCCCCAAAGTGACCATAGAGTTGAATCGACTCCTCTTTAAAACCACCTCACCACCGCAGAAATTGAGCAATACAAACTTCGAAAAGGGAGGATTTGTTGCAGGTCTGTCGTATTGGACCGCATTCGTTTTAGCATGGCGTACCTAATAAACCTGTAACTGGATGTCCATTACTGAGGCAGCTTTATAACCCTGGTATCATTCTTAAATTTGTTAACAGTGACCTCCTTGTTTTGGAGAGAGTAGGAGACAGAGAGTGAGAGAGAGGGAAAGGAATGTTCACTCCGGAGGAATGTGAATTGAAGTGTCGTCCCATCCTACTCCCTTTTTGGGAAGCGACCATATTTATAGCTCTCTATGTCATGGCTAGTGTCACGAGAAGTGGTGTGAAAGAGCCACCGGCCGAAGAGTCCAGCCCACAGGGGCCGGCCCTGAGACGTGGGATTCGGAAGGGTGTTTCCTCCCTCCTAAAAGACACCCTGGCTCTGCCACAAAACAGGAAGAGAGGGGAAGGGGAGAAGAGGAGTAAAAAAAAAAAAGAGGAGGGTAGAAAGGGGTCTTGTGTTGTATTTTCATCCAGCTGTCCTTGACGGGAGAGAGGCCCCAGCTTTTCTCTATTGCCTGCCTCAGCTGGTGACTTCCTAGCTTTGGACTAAAACCAGTCACCTCAGCTGCTTCTCTCACCACAGTCCTCTCTCCCAGTTCCAGTTCCTAGGGAGTTCCCAGAAAAACAAGGCTGTCAACAAACGCAGATCCAGGCAGTCTGGGAACTGGGTTGACTCTCTTTCTTTCTCTCTCTCTCTCCTTGGCCCTTTAACTGCTCACCAGCTGACTGGACAAGAAGTCATTCCTCTCCGTCTCTTGAGTTTCTCTGTCATTATGGATTTTTCGTTCCCACTTGGAATATATGTCCATTGTAGCACTTTTTAGAGGACGTTTTTCTGAGCTGAAAGGGAGACGTTTTCTGGAATGTAGCAGTTCAGTATGAAACAGCCTGTCTGCTCCTGTGCTATGAGGTGACACTCAGGGTAAAGTATTTTAAACACCACTGCTGAATTCCTTGAATTGGGTCTTTCAGTCTGCCAGTTTTTCTTTACCTAGCTTTCCCTTTCTCTCTTTTTCATGCTTTCTCTCTGTCCAAAGACTGTCAAGTATATAGAAAGTCAAGGGGCCTTTTGATTTCCTGGGGGGTCACGCTCTGTTAGTTGTCAATTTTGTTGCGGTCATGGTTCATTTCATGGCTATATGCTATTGAGTATTGCCAAATACTGTGTCCTTTTAGCTTCTCGAAAATGAAACGGCCTGTCGCCGTCTGTGTGATGGTGTGTTTGCATTTGATGGTGCAGATAGCTCAGAAAAATAGAGAATGAGATGGATCAGATCATGATTTATATGCAGATATTCTGGAGCATTTGAAATACACAGAGCAGTATTCATTACCACAAGGTATGAAAAATTCACTGTTGTGCATTTTGTGTGTGTGTGTTTGTGCGATTTCACCTCAGAGTTGAGGTGAAAGTGAGAAACAGCTGAAGAAAGAGAGAGAAAAACTGATTCCACCCTTTGCATTATACTGCTCATCTTCACCAACAATCATGAGCTAGTTTCACTTCAACAAAGCTATTGTAGATGCTTTTCTGCATTTCAAAGCATCACCAAAACAAGATTTTTCAAAATTTTTTGGGTCACTGTGCTCTAATTTCTTTTTTTCCTATGTAGACATTGACAGGATGTCCCACTCAGAGAGAGCTGGTCGGCAGGGGCAGGGACAGCGGCGTAAACAGCATCGCTGGAGTGCACCAGATCACTTCCACAACGATGGCAGGTTGGTTAGAGTAGAAAAAGATTAGGAAATATTACCATAAAAGAATCATAAAGTTTGTCTGTCTGACTCTCACTGGCTGTTTGTCTTTGTCTCAGGGCCCATGTCTTCCAGCACTATGATGGGTTCAAGTCTTCGAGGATGTCTTCTCGGCCCGCCCCCTCTGAGGTCAGACAGCGTGGCTACATGGCGATGCTGGACGACTTCACACTGGAGCACATGACTCAAGATTGTAGCTCGCTCAAGAACCAGCTGCTCAGGCTCAAAACATTACTCCAGGTTGGATCCACATCTGCAGAAACATACAAATAAACACAAATGTGTGTGCTGCATGTGCATGTACATGCTCACACTTTCACATCAGACACATATGCATTTACATTATTATAGGACAGCAACACATTTCAGTTCATATTGTGTATGTGTGTTTACATCCTACCAATGCTTCTGCATCAACCTTTGATTACACACACAAAAATTAATGCTCATAATGTCAGCAATCCAGGCTTTTATTTTTGGTGGAATAACTAGGCCATGCAGTTAGAATAATCTCCCCAAGGAGTACACTGCATCTCAGGTGTTCGGCATGCCTGACACAATAAATACTTCCTCACAAAACTGAACAAAGCTATTTTTAATTCTTAATATGGTCCCACCTTCAGCATTTAAACTGTTTTAAATGTTTAATTACATTAGTTTAATAAATAATTTCATCACACAGTGTTGTTGCATTGCACACAGATGTTGTATAGACTAAGAAAGATGTTAAGATGTTTATTGGTAAAAAGAGGGAATGCTTTTCAGTGGTCTTAGTTCACTGGACCAGTCTGACAGCAGACTTGGTATAAGATGTTCTGGGACTTATTCTCTTTTCTGTCTACACTATTCAGAAATGCATGTTTACATGTATTTATTTGTGCTTGTGTGAAACTGACCACTTAACAGATCAATCTCTTTCAGTTGGAGAAATCCACAGGGAACAGGGATAGAGAAGAGAGAAATAAAAGATGTCAGCCTCCTTTAAATGTGCTCCTTTAAATCACATGTCCTCATTTAGGCATTCAGAGAAATGCACAGAATCATTTCACATAGCAAACTCTGTGAAGAGAAATCATCTTGAATAACTTGACTCAGTTTGCCCTCTACAGCAAAAAAAATAGTGATATCGGCTTTTGCATTTAAATCAAACGTCTGCCTTCATCTGCGTTGACTGTGCTCACTGCAATTAGACAAACGCTTTAGCTGTATAGCCTGAAGAGGGAAAAAAGATTCAGTTGGCCCATTAGTAACCATGTTCTTAATTGTGTTTTTTTTTATACGATGTTGAACTCATGACAGTGAATGTAAAAGGAGCCTCCAGCCGTACTGAATCCTAATTGATCCTTGCTTCCTTTTGCCAACAGTCAGACATGCAGCAAAATGTATTGTGCTTATTGGTTCCGGATTGGGCTACGTGACCTGAATGAGCAGGAGAAATTTAGTGAATTTCAGATAAATGACTGACAGAATATTTTCCAACAACACTCTGATAATCTTCCCTAAAAACTCTTAATCTTATAATAAAATAAAACGAAAAACAACCTACAAGAAGATTATCAGCCGTAATGATTCACTTTCTTTTTTCTCTTTCCTGTCAGTTAGAGAACAGGCTTAACACTTGGCCAGATCAAACACACAATTTCAAGACGTCACCTGGTGTAACCATGACATTTTTGTAATTTCATCATCTTAATTGAAATAGAAAAAGCAATCAGAGGATTTTGTTTGTTGTTAAAATGTTGCTTTGAATGTTCAGAGATGAAAAGCAGCACTTAGTTAAGTAGCCTTTCAAGTGAGGATGTATTTTCTAGATCAAATAAATGTATTGAATGTTAAAAGAATTCCTCAGCAGTTCTGCCGCAGGTATCTAACATCGATGGTTGACAGTTCAGGGTCAACAAAGTATATGTGCTAGAGAGCAAAATTATTCCACCACAGCAAAATATTGCTCTTGCGGCATGCCTAAGGCAATTGTCATTGATCCAGCTCACTGTGTACTCTGTCTGTGTTTGCCCGTTCCTGTGTGTGTGTGTGTGTGTGTGTGTGTGTGTGTGTGTGTGTGTATTTTGTTTGTTTCCAGCTCGGGGATACAGACTCTCCAGCAGATGCTCCTGAGGACATTGAAGACAATACCACTGCATCACAGGTAAATAACTTTACAGTGGTGATTGATTGGCTATGCTGTAAGTATAAATATATATACAGTATAAATATATATATGTTTTTTAGTTTTCTAGTATATATATATATCTATCTATATGTGTCTGTGGTTTCAGTTGGAAGAGCTGATTAAGGAAGTGCAGGTGCTCAGAGAGGAGCTGAGGAGTCGAGACAAGACCATTGCTCAGCTCACACTGCAGTGTCAACAGCTACAACAACAACATCAGCGGGAACAAATGGTGAGCTGGTGTGAACAGGACTAATACAAGGGAAAAGTCTGAAAAAGGGGGATTGTGTACAATGGAGAGGAGATATAGTTGCAGAGTAACCATTTGGTGCCAGAGGTGCATTGTGCCTCTGTCCTATCTTTGAGAAACTGCATCAGACAGATCTTGGATCTTTTTCACTTGGCTGCAACAATGGGGCCGGCTCACAACCGACTGACTGATAGACAGATAGAGTTGAGAGATCATAGCTCCATCACCAGTCAGCCGAATGCCTTGTCATTGACTTGGAGTTTCCCACATTGGTCTGTGATATTCCTAAATGACTTGGTGCAGACAGTTTCTGTAAGGGGGGCACTAACAGTCTGCAGTGTTACAGAGGTCTGCAGAGGTGGAGCAGCAGTTTCCTAACATCACCTCGACTGAGGCTGTGCTCTGTTTGAGAAACTAAACAACCTCTAATATTCTCCCTAATAAAAGGTGAATATACTGTAGCTGGAATCAAAGCACAGCCAATGTCTTTAATTCATGTGATCAGGAAATCTGGATTTTAGCAGTGCAGAGCAGCAGTTTGGAAATGGCCTTTTCAGTCAACATGTAGTTTTACTGGGCAGCGTTTCAGTCACTGTTATTTCACACTTGTTCTGTCGTCTGTCAACACGAACAGAAAATAACGTACCTGTAGATGAGAACACTGGAAATGCAGATGTAATAGAAGAACACTGTATATGTGAGCAGGGAGGGTGGGAGAGAAACAAACAAACAGATAAAGGGATGAAACTGGCTGACACCAGGCTGAATGCAAACATGATGCAATGATGTCAGTTGTTTACCGCGATTCAACAGCAGTTCCCAGCCAACCATGAGCATTGACCTAAACTTGTTGTTATGTGTATGTGTGGGAGTCATTTCTGCAGTTGATACCTGATTGTTGGTTTAACAGTTAAGTGTAGCTTTTTTAATTTTATTTCATGCTATCCTTTAAGGGCTATTGTGAATCAGCTCAATGGCAGAGCAGATAGCACCGTCCTCTTTATCATATGAAGCAAAGGTTGTAAATAGTAGTATTAATTCTGAGGAAGTGCTTCTCGATTTAGTTATAGGATCAAGGCCGAAACACTGTGAATGTCTCTGCGGTATGTAGAATATCAATACAGACTCATCTTCAGTTGTGTGTTGTAGGATCTAGGTGTGTATTCTTTGATTGTTCACAAGCAGAGCTCTAATAGCTCCAGCGCTCATGTTTGCTGATTGCTTTCATTCATGTTGAGTTCAGCAAGCACAAGGCGCCTCCTCAGGTAGTTCACATCTTTGGCACCAATTCTCTTGACAGATCTGAAGTAGTTTAGCATGTCTGGGCGCAACTACCACCTTCCATTATCTTTTGTTTACACCAATTCCAGATTTATCAGATTTCACAAAGAGGAAGAGCAGGAGTGGAATAAGGGAAGAGAGTATTCACCCTCGGCTTTAAAGCACGGTGAAGAAAGTGAGGGACAGAGAAAAAATATTCAGCGTGGAAGTTGTTACATGTTGTCCACATCCACCGCTCGGCTTTCTAGTGATCAGTGAAGACACACTGCAGTTCACTTCATCATAGTGGGAGTTCAGAGTCTGCAGGGTATTTTGCTGAACTCCCACGTGCACTCACACAGTTGCGCTTTCCCATCAATAACCTCTCTTCTGTTCACTTTTAACCGGCTCCCATCTTCCCTCTAACACATATCACTGTCTTGACCAGGCTCCCTTGTTAACCAAACATGCCTCGTATACCTGGCTGACATTATTCAAATCCCCGCCGTGTCGAGAAATACCAAAATGTCAAAGCCGGGCCTGTGAGCCAGCATCCCCGCTGCATGCCATCCCTCCAATTAGAATTAGCACCCGCCCACAGCAGGTTTCGTAGGCCGGGCGGCAATATTGTTGCGCACTCACTTTCAACAAGGGACAAGAGTGAGAACGAGCTGGAACATATTTTCAGATACGTGCCTGACATTAATGAATGTAGAGGCCTGGAAGGGTAAAGATGTTGGGGGAAGTAGCGAGAAGATAAGAGGGAGACAGGGATATTTACTCTGCTGTTGAAGCTCTACAGTATGTGGGCACCTGACGTTCGGTTAAAAGGAAATGGTATTCTGTTTGTGTTCTCATGGCCTCTGGTGTCCCTGCAGTACCGTAAATAAACAAACACACAAGGCTTGGATCATGAATGTGTAGCTTTTGGTACTGAAAAAATACCAGTTAGAACAAAACTAGTTGAGGGTCTTTGAAGATTGCCGGTCGTGTGGTATGTGTGTATGTTCTTATGATATCTTGAGGTCAAAAGGGCAAAGTTCCTCTCGATCGCCTGCCTGTGCTTGAAATGGATTAAAAGCTAATATTGCTGTTGGTTAAGAGTCAGGTAAACAAGGAAGTGTGAAGTGTTGCACAGAAACTTGAGAGAGACAGACGAGTGGAACAGCTGACTGAATTGAACATGATCAAGTAATGAGAAAACGAAAGCGTGTGGCCAAAAGAAAGTGTACGTCGTGTGTACGTCTGTTTGTGTCTTTGTATGTGTGTGTTCACAGGACCGAGAGCAGAGATTGGGAGAGAAAATGAAATAATGGGAAAGAGAAAAGTGCAGCTATGAAAGATAGAAAGTTGATTTCTCGGTCCTACTTGACAGAATGAAGTTTTGGATGCTGCTTTCCACCGCTGCTGAGGCAGACTGTTCATGATTATACGCTCCTCTTGTTTGAGCTGCGTTGAAGTTTCCACCAAGCCTGGCAAAAAAGTACAATTTCTGTTGGATTCTGCCAAAATCTTTGCAGCCAAGTACAAGTTGTGCGGCTATTTATTCACGTATAAGAGAGATGTAATGACACTCATTACTAAACTCTTTGCACAGACACTTACAGAATGATTTAATGCACGTCATTAGTTGCTCTGATATTCTGTTTCAGTGTTGGATCGAGTTTGAGTTTAAAGAAGATGATTCATGTTTTAACTCACATCAGTGAGTAAAACTGATGATGTGCTCACTGAGTGAGCATGTATGTAAGGTGAATGTCAGTGAGTCTAATTCACTGCAGGGGTTTTCAATTTCAGCCATTTACAATCTGGACTGGTTTTTTTTATCCTTCCAGTCACTTAAAATCACAACGTGTGTTTGGTCGTTCACAGTTTCTTCCATGTTTTAATCACAGTTGGTCCTTTGTTCTGCTTCTGCTTGGATTAAATTTGAAGTGCCACCAGTTTTTTCTTTGAAATAAATTTTAAATCAAACAAATTCTGAAATTGCTGCTCTTTTGTTTTTGTTCATGTGACTGTAGGTGATATTCTCAAGATTTTATTACCTATGACAACCATGTGCATAGTTTCCCTGTTATTTTTACTGCTTCATTCTCACATTCTTCATTCTCACAGATCTTACTTGGAATAACAATTTTCAGGTTTTTTTTCATGTAGAAACTACGTATTTAATAATAACAATTTTTGATCTCTTGCCACTTCTGTTAAAGTGAAAATTGGATTAATGTTGGTTTAATTGTTACTTTTAAAAGGTCACACATTCATTACTTTTGTTTCCCTTGCTTGTTTGATTGGATTTCACAGCTTTACAGAGTAACAAGCTTTTAACCAGGATGACAGCGAATGTGTGAGAAAAAAAAGTGTATCAGGTGTATTGTAAATGAAGTAATACAACACTCTGTTATTGTATTACTGTGTTTTTTAAAACATGTTTTATTGATTGATTCGTTCTTGCTCCTGCAGCCTGCTCAAGGTCAGGTCAGGTGTCAGTGCCACCACCAGAGGGCTCCCTCCTCACTGAGACAGAGCAACAGACAGATGGACAGACGGGTGCAGCATCACTATGACAAGGCCACCCAGACTTATGGGAGATCGCCCAGCCAAACTGTGAGTCCAAACATTTATGACACTGAGGAGAGCACCCTGTCATGAGAGCACTCTTTCAACCTTTGTGTTGCAGAGCAGGATTTCTACAATCTTTAACTGGTTAAAAGTAGGATGTGTGTGTTTCACCTTCTTTCAACAATAGGTGTTTCTATATATCATCATTCAACCTCACAGTTTAAACATCCGCAGCAGGATGCAGTGGTGATCCGAGTGCACGTGTTCAGTATGTTGCTAAATGAGAGAAAAAAGATTTAGTATTCCAGTGGTTCTGCTTGGAAATATTAAACTTTTGAATTGCCAACAGTTTTATTTATGAATATAAATCAGCTAAATGCTGAAAGAGGCCATTGCTCATTTTTGTTCAAGTTTTTATTAGCTTACAACAACTACGTGGGTGGTTTTTAAAAGTTCCATGGCTATGATTCAAAAGTTGAGTCGAGGTTGTTTTAATTGCACCGTAGGTGTTGTATTGAAAGGGGCAGCATTCAGTACCTTTCGGTTTTGCCTTTTTATGTTTCCCTTGATTGGATTTGACTGCTCCACAGAATGACAGGTTTTTAACCAGCGTGACAGGGGAAGCAGAAAAGGAAGCAGGTTAAAAATAAAATAAATGATACAACACACTATTATTGTGTAATAAGATATCTGCAGCCTCTCTCTCTCTCCGTGGCCAGCCATGTCTGAAATATGAAATGACTACACCCTGCCCCCTCTATAGAAGCCGGTTTATGAGCTTGTCAGTGTGCTTGTCTCCCCGTCTCGCACACTTAAAATCCATCTCTTATGCTGAGCAGGGAGCAGTGAGGCTAGTGTTAATGTTTGTGATGGAGAAGATGTACAGGAGGGTGGGATGGGGAAGAGGGATAGATTCATGGCAGGGAAGAAGCAGACGGAGAGAGAGAAAGGTGGAAGTTTGATGGATAGGTGTTCAGTGTGTATCATGCCACAATAGCACGCTGTGTGGCAGCCAAGTATTGATTCAATAGCAGGAGTGCCACAGGCAGGGTGCCTAGTAAACACTCCCATAATTGACCTGCTTTTAGCTAAAAGGGTGACACACACACCCATGCACATGCACAAATAGGCAGACATAAGCAGTATAAGGAGGTTACACAGAGAAAAGAAAGGAATAGAATTCCAAAAACGAAACCAAAGAGATCTTCACTGTTATCTCCTATTTACATATTTTCAATAATGAATAACAGAGCTGAGGCCCAGCCAGTAGGGTGCTGAACGCTGGTTGAAATATTTAGTCAAATTGTATTTTTTTAATGTAGCACGCTCCGGCTTCAGAGTTAAACAAAAAAAAAAAGGACAAAACAAGCAAGCTCAATAACTACAGTGGGTCCCTGCTTAACACAAGAGCATATGGTTTAACAGTTGCTATGGCAACTATCAAAGCAGAGCTCGCTTTTCTCTGTGGGAATCATCTCCATGTCGGGAACATCTGTCTGTGACCTGGAGTATCTAGTGTATCAAAACACACCAAAGCACAAAACACAGAAAGACTGGGTTTGTTTTTTTGTTTTTTTTGTTTTTTGTGTGTGTTTTTTTATTTTTTATATTTTGCCAGACCTCAGCAGTGGGGTCCATCTGACTGACTGAGTGATCAAGTGATCAACTTAATGCAATTGTTCCGAGACTTACAGACTTATCAATCTGCCTCAGCAAAGTTTTTCTTAGGCACCTACTGACAATTGTAATTACATTTTGGACAAACCTTAGCTACTTTCCATAGAGGACAGACACTGCTATTATTTAGGTGCTGGCAGCCTGATAGTTTACGGCTTTTATTCATCCTATTTTAAACTATAAATTCTACCGAGACCTGGAATAATGACAAATGATGTTTGTGTATTTCAGATATTGCCTTGCTGGCACTTGACAAAAAAGCACAGCAGTTGTTGCGGGTTAACATTGTTAACTATTTCCTGCAACTGGGTTTTGCAGCATTGTGTGGACAAACAGCATACAATTCCTCTAAAATGATACCTGTGAGTTTTGTGCTGTGTGTGTTTTTTTGTTTGTTTGTTTTGTTTTGTTGACAAGATAACAAGAAAAGAGAGCACAAAGCAAACAAATAACAGAGAGAAAGGGACATTTCTTTTTCCGTCTATCTTGCTTTTAGATGGTATCAAAGCTCTTGGTATCACTGACAGTTTTAGCACCTTCAACAAGCCTGGGTTCAGATTGTTCCTCACACAATACTTCACTTCTACCTGTCATATTTTCTCACACAATAATCTTTATTTTTGTTTGTATCTCTGACTACAATAGCCCTTGACATTTCTTGCACTGATATTACCCCACCACCCCACTCACATTCAGTTATTAAAATGAAGTCATCTTCTTTGTTTTCATACCTTTTGATCTCTTTTGTTGATTTTTCTCTCCTCTAACAAGCATAAAGTGCTGCTGTATCAGAGCAGAGTAGCTCTTGGCCTCTGATAGTATTTTGAGCGCTAAGCTAAGCTGGAAGAATCAGTGAAGAATAATACTGATGTCAAAGGCCACACGCTGTAATCGTTTTAAAGCTTTAATGCTGATATCAAGTTGCCTTATCAGTTGCCTAGAGGCTAAATTGTACAGCTTGGGTCATGGAAGACCTAGAGTTGAGCCATGCCGACGCCGACAACTTAAGCTATGTTTTAAAAATATATACCTCAGCGGTTTAAACTTTTGAATTTATTAAGAGAATAAGTTTTTGGCTTTCAGATACGTTTATTTAAGAACCTTTATTTTCTGCTGTATAGCTCATTATTCATGCAGCATCTTCAAGTAGCTGATGTATTCTCTTTTGCTTTGTAAGCTGCTTTAATCAATTTCTCTGTTTGTGGAGACCAGGGATGTTCTCGTCTCCTAGCCTTGGCAACGTTTCCCAACCAACTGCTTTGGACACCCGCTTCCACAGTCTCCCTTTTTAATCTGCTTACAATTCATTTTTGGGTCCAGAAAGTGTGCTCAGGAAAAAAACAAAAAACACAAAACAAATCTCTTAATATGGTTTGAATATATGGCTCTCAATGTACAAGGCTGCAGACAAATATTGGACACACCTGTCGCAGCACGGCACACACGTAGTATGACATCAGAAACTACCTAAATGTCACTTGTAGCAAAATAATCTTCTTGAAAAGCTCCCCAGAGCAATCACAGCAGCAGAAATGCTTTTTTGTGCCTCCTCTGCCTCTCACAAAGCATAAAATATGAGCAAATACTATTTCAGGCATTTCAGATGTTGCACAAGAGAAAACTATGAAGCATTGTGTTTGTGCGTGTGTGTCTGCTTGTGTTTTTTTGTTCTGTGTGTGTGTGTATGTGCGATAGACAGAGGGAGGTCGTAATTGTCTGCATATGTTTGTATATGTGTGTGTATGTGGGATGTGCCACATGCATTTCTGGTATTCGAGGAGTGTGGGGCAGACTCAGTGTGACTGAACAATGAGTTCAGCAGACTGCGGACCGGGGAGCCGACCTTGTTAATAACCCAGATAAACAAACATGCAGATGAGCAGCAGCAGTGAAACAATGGCAACACAATAGGCAGTGTTTCATCAGTGGCAGACAGAGAGGATAATTACAGCTACCCACCCACTCCCTCTTTGCCTTTTAAACATCCTCTTCTTCTCTTCGTCTCCTCTTTTCTCCTCACACATCCCTGTATTTCTCTTCATCACCCCTGCTCTCTAACTTTTATTTTTTCCTCTCTTGCTACAGCGATTTCTTCATTTTTTTTTCTTTCTCTGACATTACCTCTCTCCTTCTTACTTCATTTGTAATTAGATCAATTTGCTGTCACGCAGAGAGGGGGAGAGGGAGAGGGAGAGGAGAGGGAGGATAGGGAAGCGAGAGGCAGGAGGATTGAACAGGGTTAGTGATCAGTGTCAACCTGGACGTTGAAACAAGTTCCCCCCCTTTAGATCCTGAAATTACCTCTCCACCCACATCCTGCTGTCGTCCCCCCTCACATTCACAGTCACAGCATAGCAAATGCACACACACCCACTTACAAATGCACACTCATTAACACACACTCACACAGCTGAGTCATCTTGGACAGGTGAGGATTTAATTTGCCAAACTCAGTCAAGTAAGACGTTGTTGCTAGACCTGAGGTATTAGCTGTGGGCAACCAGGAGAGGCTCTGTGCAGCAGATTAGGGGATTCAAGTAGAGAGAGGCCGATTCAGGGACACAGAATCATGGCTTCTTCTAAATACTGTTGTCTTTTGATGAAAAGGTTGTAGGATCAACTTTTCCATGACTTTTAAATTATTCTGCTACCTCTGCCAAGTTTCACACAATTTACTTTCGGGACTTTGCACTGATGAAATTATTGTTCTGTTGTTTTTTTTGCTTCTTCCCTTTTTTCCCAAGCTCCTCTGCCTCATGCAAAATTCTTTATACCATACTTAAAAAAATAAAGCGTAACCCTTTTGGTTACACACTATACCTCTTACAGTTAACCAGGTTTACAGAGTAAAGCAGGTTTACAGAGCACAAATATGTGCAATGCAACTACAGTATGACTTGCTGCTCTTTCATTATAAACGTAAACTATTGTCACAGGCACATTTTCATCTTAAAAAACTCAATTTACACTGATAAAATCTTGAAATTTTGTGCTCTTTCATAAATAAATAGAAAAAAAATGAAGTTTGTGAAAATTGGTCAGAGATGAAGCTGTCACCATTGTACAGGCCGCGCCAAAGAAAGAAAGAGCTGTGAGTGAACTAAACTCGTATACAGTTTAATTTGTTGAGAGAGCCAAGCAGGAAGCAAGTCGGCTACCAGGTATTAAACCCAAGGTCCCTGTGCTTTTGAGGGAGGAATAAAAGAGGTTTGATGAAATTGATGGAATATGAAAAAAAGAAAACTTTTATATTTCCCCAATTTCTGTCTCCGTGCCCTTGTGAAGCTCTGTTGGCCTTTCATTGGGGAGCCTTTACAGCGGTGAAAGAACTGTAAAAAGTTGACAGGCTGAGCAGCTGCTGCGGAGGTCTAATAAAGCTGCCAGACACTGTCAGATAATTCAAGAGCCCTCCAACATACCCACTTGTTCTCATCGCCGAAGGTTTTCCTCTCCGCAAATGAAGCCTCAACGGGAGGTTTCTACCGAGACCTCCTGCTGTAACAGTTGTTGGTGTTCAAGGGAGGACATGGACCAGAGCAGATCAGTGGAACTTATTCTTTTTCTCTCCTCAAGCAGTCGCACTAGGAGGCCTCTGAAACAGCCTGGGCTGGACCGGCTGGGAAGTTGCTACCTTCCCCCTTTCGACTTTTATCTCTGCTGCTTCTTCTTCCCACTGACAGATTTGGTGCCTCTCTTTTTCTCTATTAGTGTTGAATTGAGAGGCGGTCCTCACCACATCTGAGGAAAAGGAATAGCACTTTATAAGGTTTCAGTCTGTCGGCTTCGCTCTGTGGCCTTGATGCTCCTTCACTTTGACTCTCCCAGTCAGGAGCCAGGGATCTTTGAATTGCTTAGGTGTTGGAATAGGCAAAGGGCTTGTATTCTTTCAGGAACACGTTTGTCTGCAGAATCACAGATGCACAAATGCTGTAAATGGATAAACATTGACTTGACACTTTCTGTCTTTCTGTAATTAATTATATGTTATGTTATCACAGAGTTATAATCTTATCTTACTGTGTAGCCCAAGATCTCAGGGAAATGCACTGTTGCCCATAAAGTTTGTGAATTTTTGGAAAATAGTGGTTTTATTTTCACAGTGATATTTTATAAGTTTTGAGAAGATATGCATCTTATCTATCTAGAACAAATCACATTATCATTTCATGAGAAGAGGTAAAAAAATATTTTATTCCAATTTTGTTGGCAGCCGTGTATATACAACTCATTCAACAGATGTACACCAAATTCCCAACCAGTGACGATGTCACTTCATAAGGAAGTGACTTTATCTTTAATTGGTGCCCCCCCATCTCACACACACAAACTGTCAGCCTTCACAGTGATGGATGGAAAAGTTGAATGGCAGTGTTTTTGATGTGGTCTACGAAAGCTATTTAAAGGGATAGTTCACCCTAGAATGATATTTCGCTCATTATCTACTCACCCTCATGTGGACTAAGGGCTGGAAGAAGTTTGAGAGTCCTCCGTCCCTTCTCTGAGTTACAGGGGGTCTCAGCGTAGCAGTGCATGTCCATATAACGGTTGTAAAGGGACACCAGAGCTCTTCGTAAAAAAACACACACAAAAAAACATCCAAATACCTCCATGATGCTCGTATGTAATGTCCGTCTTGTGCTGAAGCCCCAAATTGCGTAATTGTCCCGAAAAAAATTAAATAAGTCTATATTTTAAGCTTGTTTGTAGCGGAAGCTTCTCAAAGCTCCTCTTCCTGGTCCGTCCAAATCTCGCGTGATTCGCAGTAACCGCACTGACGCCGGCGCAAATCACGCGAGATTTGGACGGACCAGGAAGAGGAGCTTTGAGAAGCTTCCGCTACAAACAAGCTGAAAATATAGACTTATTTAATTTTTTTCGGGACAATTACGCAATTTGGGGCTTCAGCACAAGACGGACATTACATACGAGCATCATGGAGGTATTTGGATGTTTTTTTGTGTGTGTTTTTTTACGAAGAGCTCTGGTGTCCCTTTACAACCGTTATATGGACATGCACTGCTACACCAAGACCCCCTGTAACTCAGAGAAGGGACGGAGGACTCTGAAACTTCTTCCAGCCCTTAGTCCACATGAGGGTGAGTAGATAATGAGCGAAATATCATTCTAGGGTGAACTATCCCTTTAACTTTCTAGTATTGCTTTGTTTTTGTGCCATGCCTCTGATGGAGTGCTCTTCAGCGGATTTTAGGTCAACCACTAGGGAGCGTGGTAATGGATTTGATTCATATAAAAAAGTTAAACAATTATAGCGTAGGAGGCAAACAGTTTCCACAGTGGTCCAGGAAGAAACAACATGAAGACGATTGGAAGTCTCCAGGTAGCAGATGGTTTATAGGATAATGAGTAAACTTCAATACTGTGTCAGACAAAGTGAGAAAATAAAAAATAATACTATAGCCTATACTATACTATAGCAGAAGATGTAGAGAGCAATATTTAGGTTGATGTTCGCACTGAACAATTTCCTGTTAACAAGAGCCTTATGTAATTGTTGCTGGAGAACTTATACTGTAATCATAGATGTGGGTGGGTGGGTGGGTGTTTGTTTCGAACAGTGCCATGCTATTTAACCTCTGTAGTACATTTGCAGTTTGAAGTCAGTGCTCATAACTTTTTAACAAACCTTAAGGAATGACCCATCTAACAGTGTAACATAGTGTTTATCATTTCTGTGCATCAGTGTGCGTGTGCATGTCCTCCCGTCCCTGTTAATCGTCCTATCCATACTCTTTAACACTGCATTCATGCTTGTGAGTGCGTTTTTACCCTGTGAGCTTGTGTGTGTGTGTGGGTGTGTGTGTGTTCTAGTACGTCATGCCTTTTGTCCTTTGTGTTTTTCTCTGCATAGGGTGTGCTGCCCACCCCGCTGCTGTCCCCGTGGCAGGCACAGCACCAGGGCGTGACCCGTACCAGCATGCCCCAACGCAGACAGAGTGAGTCACTAACATCCTTTGCTGCCTCTTCCCCATCTTTTCGTAACACAACATATCCAGGGGTCTGTAAATAGCCTAAAAAAAAAAAAAAAAGTTTGGCTGTGTCTCCAATTAAACTCCTCTAAACTACAGAGACATCTTTGTTCCAGTTAGTAGCAGTGTTTTTTTTTTTCACTATGCAATTACAGGGCCATTTGTGCTGCGTGTTTACTTTAGGTTAATTTGGAACAAGATTAATCAGATGCAAAATAGTTTTTCTCGTTTGCTTTACTAAAAACAGTCTGACTTCTTGTCCATTAACAATTAATTTCCTGGTGTTTATTTCCTGTGCTGTCCATAAAAATCTAAAAGTTCCCCTTTATTAACTGTGTTCAGACAGAAACAGCTAAGTTTGTCGAGTTTCTACGACCTGCGGATGACCGTATTTCAAAGCCTCAGTTTCTCTCTCTCCACAGTTTGTAGATATTTATTCAAAAATCATACATTTACTATAATTTTGCAGTGGTAATAGTGGGAAAAAAACAAAACAATACAAATAACACACGTCAACATAACACAATCTTTGCTTTTGGGTTGAAAGAATTCATTTTGCAACCTTCCTCAGAAAGAGTTTGACTTCATTGAGAAAGATGGGACTGCAGAGACAATGACAGTTCAGTCACAACACTCTCATCCATCCCTCAGCAAAGCTTTTGTATTATTCAGCGCTGATGAGGTGGCAAGTAGGGGAGCCAGGTAAAGAGACTGACTGTCAGTGAACAGACTTCAGAAAAATGCACATACGTGAGAGAGTGAAAATGAAAAATAAAGAAGGAAGCCCACGCTGTGCTCTTCTGAGCTATCCCAGTGGGGATCTGCTTTGTATCAAGAAGAAAGTTGGGAAAAAGGTGTTTTTTTAGTATCTCAACCTATTTCAATATCAAGTACACTTGTGTTTTTAGACTATTTTGACAGATACTGTATGTAAGTACAACATAGCATTCAGTCAACGTGCATTTCCTCCTACCAGTAGATAGCGTGGTCTAATTAAGCAAAACACGGAGTATCAAAAGAGGATCTGCACAGTGGGAGGAAAAGAGTAGGAGGAAAGAGGTAATGACACTGTTACATGCTAGAATATAGCTGCTATGAAGTCATACTTCGATATAAGATGAGAAACAACGGACGGGAGGAAAACAAGTGTAGTTTTGTTTCTCTGGATAAACCACTAATGGTCTGACCTCCCGTAGGGAGATCTGGCTGTAAACAAACCAGCAAAAAGAGTTCTTGCCAGCAATGAAGGTCTTCAAAAATAGAAATTGCCAGGCCTGAAAAAAAGAAAATTGGGCCCTTAACACACATCTCAATGAACTGCATGAGGCAACGATAATTATATTTTGCATTAAATTGGTTTGTTTGTTGAACTAATGTGTGACCTTTTCTTGCGAGCACGAGCTGCGTGTCAATTCTGGGTATAACATTTCTCAACTCCAACAAATGTCAGTCTTACATATCTGTGCCCTCCTCTCTCTCTCTAAATCCCACTCTACCCTCTATCCCTGTCTTTTAATCCTTCTCTCTTCTTCTTTGCTCAAAAATATCTGACAATGGATCTCCCATGTTCTTCTTCTACCTTTGCCTCCCCACACATAATGCCTATGGCAAGGAGTGGAGCATCTAGTGCACTACTTCACTGACACAGCGTGGTACAGTAATCCTTTCTTTAACCTGAAGTCAACATGCTGCTCCCGCTGACCCCCAGCTCCTGCACGCTGAGCTGTGGTCTGGTGTCACGTGGAGCAGAAGCATGCTCCTCTACATCTGCGCGTGCATGCTCTGCATTGGGTTTGCAGTTTTTTAATTTGTGTAATTCTTCATGACACCTGAATGAATGAGTGTTGAGTCACAAAGACACTGTTTGAGTTGTGATCTTTGTTTTTCATATTTCATTTCTTTGTTGGGTTGTTTTTTTTAAAATGGTTTAGTGTTGCTGTGATGCTCTTGTTATTTTCTGTCTTTTTTATTAGTCCCATCCAACCACATTAGGTCTATATAGGAACTGTTACGCATGCATTGGGAAATCTCTCTGTGTGGGTTTGTTCTACTATATTTAATCCTTGAATACTGTAAAAGCGTGGTTATTCAAAGGTTTCACCTTGAAAGACTTGGATAAAGTGTGTTGAAAGGAGTAACGTTTAAGAGTAACCTTGTGATATTGAATATGAATGCACATTACTACTGTCCTGAGTGATCGCCTTCATTCTAACTTCAATATCAAAGGCTGTTGAGCGCAGCAAGCAGAGACAAGTAATCTCACATCCACGGCTGTCACACTCTTCCCTCTGCTTGATTTCAAACACAATCCGAGCTGCCATCCTCACAACCACCTACATTAAATGAAAGTATGAAATCTAATATGGCTTTTAAATGGAATGCCACCATATTGTCGCTCTCATCTGCTGAAGCCCCATTGTCTTCCATCACCCAAAAAGGGGGTTATTTACATCTTATTAGCATCTTATTCATATTCTTGCATGTTGCCTTTCTAATCACATACCATTTTTCATGGTGGGCGAGGCTGCAGCTGAGGCCGGTTATGGTCGGCCCTGACATCTCCAATGTGCCTAGAATTGGCACCTTTCTTGGTTAGACAGGCTGATTTTCTGTTAAAGTGATAGCCGTCATTAGAGAGCTGAGATGTTTACGTCTTGGCAGTGTTGTGAAGAGCTCAAAATGATTGCAGCCAATTATTAGTGTCTGTAGCAGACAGCTAGATGCAAATCATTATTGAGAGCCTACATGCATGTATATGCTACGTGCTGCTGCCACCGGCTTCTTCATCTGCGCCAGATATACATTTATGCACTGATTGCAAACCTCGCAATTAGTGTCACGCAGAGTCGTTTTCATTTCACAATGGATGTTTCACTCGATTTCTTTCTTTTTTTTTTTTTTGCTGTGAACCACACTGTCCTAATTGCAAAATACTACAAGGCTTCAATGTGTTGTCTTGAACAAAACAGGAAATAAGATCATATTAATGATGTCACTCAACTTTTTGATGATTCATTTTGATGATTTACTTGGGGGACATAAACTGTAATTTTTGTATTTTGCTTCATGCAGTGGGAGTCAGAGGGGAGTGCTCTCTCTCAGACAGAATCATGATAGGAATGAGAGATACGACAAAGCTAAATAAAAGACTTAATAACATGCTCATGCCTGGAGTGGCAGACTAATCAGAGCTATTGTAAGAGGCAACAAAAACATTCTTTATTTAGGAGTTTTCAAATTATAAACTTTGAAATCTAAAATCATTATTTACTAGCTTGAAAAAAAGAAAAAAAGCAACTGAGATTGAGCGATAGACCAGGGTTTTATAACAGGGTAGTGAGTGGACGCATTGTGGTAGGGGACCAGGAGATGGAGCTGTGGCCCTGGACATCTACTCCCACTCAAAATACAAGTGACCGATGGTAGACACAGTCTGAGCTGCCTGACCTGCACAGCTACACAGTGTATTCACATCCTCTGCGAGCCTTTCGCTTTCACAGTGGGTATGCTTCTGATGAAACTAAGGTCATGCTTTTAGCAGCTTTAGATGATCCTCGATGGATTTAGATTCTTTAGGTTCTGATCAAAGGACACGGGCAGAGAAAGGCCAGTCCTTGGATTTATGATGGTAAATCTGACAGTGTTATCATCAGTTTGCCTTTGAATTAGTTTCAAACTATGAAGACTTACATAAGATATGCCAAAGTATTTTTATAGATGCTGAGGTTGTGAGCTATTCAAAAAAATTGACTGGATAAGATATTCATATAAAGTTCAATAGTACTTTTTCTCCTGATCTGAGCAACTGTTCTTGCTGGTGGTTGTCTGCATTAATAACTGCTCGTGGCCGCTTATCTGGAAATTTAGCTGAGAATTGTTGTTGAGAACTTTAAAGTTATCTTATGGCACGCACTATACACTACGTTGGCAATATACTGATTCCTCTTGCAAAATGAAACAGATGTACAATCCCCCGTCTTTGAAGTGAAGCTGTGAAGATATTGTGTGAACAGCCTACTATTACTGTACAGGCGTGTTAAAACAAGTGCAAACTCTAATGAGCTTTTGTTGAGTCTGTGGCACAAAGGTGGTTCTCAATTCTCACAACAAATACAGAATTTAATAAGCCTTGCTGAGACAGTAATTGTTACAGGGCTGTTAAAGAATTGCATTAGATTGAAAACGTGCTAATAAGTTTATGTGCTTAGAGCACCGTGAATGTCCCCTAGTGTAGGACAACGCTGTGGTCGGTCTATATTCACGTGGTTAACGGCTCAGCACGTTCTCAAGCAGGCAGCAGGCATCTATCTCAGTGTGAATGTTTTGATTCAAAGACTTCAGTGGATTTCAGGCGCTCGCATGGCAAGGTTATTCTCCTCTGCTTGTTTTTAAGTGCTGAATCAGGGCTTCCTCTGTGACTTTTCCTCTCCCATTCCAGAAATAGTTCAGAGACTGGCAGTGGAAACAGGTCGTTGATATTCGAGAGTAAACAAGTCAGAGAAAGTCAAAATCTTCTGTGAGCTTTTAGACTCATAATTTCCTTTTGCAGTTTTCAAAAATATTCAAAAGCCTGGATTCCACAGGGATCAAAGATATCAAATAAAGGGGACATTTTTTTTTTTTTTTTTTAACAGCCATTTCTGGGACATGATAAGACAAAAGAGTTTTCATTATTCACTGACTGTTCTGTGTCTTTTTCATACCAGTTTTTGTATATTGAAAAATCTGTCTTTTTTCCCCTGCAGCCTCAAATACTACAGCCTTTCAACCTCTGCCTCAACGAGCACCTCCGCCAGGGAAGAATAGTAAAAACTCCCCCCACCGAGGGCCGCAGTGACCTTACGAGGAGCAGATCAGACGGAGAAACCCATAGAGAAGCCGACCGTCCTCTTGAAGGCCTTATGGCAGATGTTTCCAGCCCAGCAGACCCCGACAAGCTGAGTCATCTCCTCAGCACCCACCTGCACTGCCTGGGCTCGGCTGCCCCACAGGGGGCAAATGCTAGAGACATCCCGACGTCAGCAGCTCAGTCTGCGGCGCAGCATGAGTGGGGAGCCCCCGCTGTGATGCTGCAGAACTCTCTCACCCCTAGATCTGCTGCTGCTTCGTCTTGCCCGCGCATGCTGCTGCAGCCTCCTCGCCTTCAGAAGCGCGTGTCTCTCCCTGCACTCAGGCCGGGCGGCACCCAGGGCTTTGTCCCCCTGAAGCCGGGGTCCTCCCTGAGGCCTCTGACTAACTGGACCAAGCAGCTGCCTCCTCCGTCTAGAGGCCTTCCCTGCTTTAACTCCGGACCCCAGGTGAAGGCTCAGAGTCTACGTCGCACTTCACTGCTTCAGCCTAGCACAGCATCAGACCCTCGCAGGGATCCACAGTTCTCCATGTCCAGCCCAGTGGAGCCTGACCGAGGGACGCTCAAAGACCCCGGGTCAGCCAAGACCCTGATCCCTTTGAGTCGATCATGTCTCCCCAAGCCAAAGATTCCCTGAGGAGCTTAAATCCGCTCATCAACACCTAAAACTGGAATCACTCAGACATTGATATTAACCCCCACTCCCACGCCGTAGTAAAGTGTGACTGTTTTTTCTTTTGTGTATCAAAAGAACATGAGTACATTAACCCACATTGACAATTCAGGGACTGCCTGTGTCAGTGACATTGGTGCGGTAACTGCTGTACAGCATTGTTTTCTAACTGCCTGACTGACAAATTGGAAAATAATATGTAGCAAGATCTTGTCTTCACAGCAGTCCACAGAGAGAAAAAATAATGTCCAGTTTACTAGCTTTGCACATGCTCGTGAATGCTGCCGATGCACAAAAAAAAGAGTATTTCCATTCAGAGAAGTCAGCCTATTGTTTTGTTTTGCAATACCTGCTGGCTATTACCACATTTTAAAATCAAGTTCACTTGTCCTTACACATCTGTGCCCTCCTGACACACAGGTGCGTTTGGTTTTAAACACTGAGGTGACATAAACGTGACCTTTGCTGTGTAATAGAAAGCCCGGGGGAGGATAGAGGCAAAAACAAAGTGAGAAATAAATTTTAAAAAAAGAATAAAATAACAGAAGAATTGAAATAGGGTCAAGAGTCTGAAAAGCAAATTTGTCAAAGCTCTCTGGAGCTGTCGCCTCCATAATGAAAATATGTGTTTGTATAAGTGAGTGTGTGTGTGAGAGAGGTGAGGGACAAAGAGAACGGCAGCCTCCATACTGTATGTTTGTGTTTCTAGGTCAGCTCGCTAGGCTTTAATCCTGCATCAAACTTTGAACCCTGTACATGTTAGCCAGAGGGGCCGCAGAGATCTTCTGTGTAAATGCAGCTCAGATGGAAATACCATGCTGGTGGCGGAGATATGATTTGGAGAACAGTATGCAAGTGAGGAACTCGCTCTCATAATGTGGAAAAGAGCAGTGTAATAAAGCACTCACACACTTAAGTGAGCTCAGGTACAATGTGGGCTCGCTCATAGCCATGCCCAAACACACACAAAGCACTTCAACACTCTGAAGTGTCTGTTATTTCAGAGTTACTGTGCATTTGTTAGAGAGAAAATAGTGGAAGAGTAACAGGAAGTCTGCCGAGAGCCGACAGCTTTGCAACAAAGCTAATTTAAAACCTTACTGGATATTATTGTCCCTTAAAAGTCAATCACAACTCCCCCAAAAATAAAAACATCACTTGTTTCCAGTGCAAATAAATGTGTTTTAGAAGTTCAGAGAACTTTTCATGGTGGTTTCATTAGCTGGCTCATTTTAAGAAATCATGATTTGATGCAGGAATATTTAACAAGTCAAATTCAGGAGGGAAACGAAACACTTAATTTAAGAAAAAGAGAATTTTGGATCGAATTAAATAACTTGTTAAGAAGGACGCTTTTGCAATGCACGCTGACCTCCTTGAACTATCTCCCTCAATAACCCACACATGGAAATATCAGCTAACAGGGATTCATTAGACGTGGGAAGCTGCTGCCCGCTGTGTGTGTGTGTGTGTTTGAGCTGTTGCGTTTTTTTCCCCCTCCCTGTCTCTCCCCTACTCTCGCTCTCTTGCACATCTCCCCGGGAACATCAAAGGTATTAGCGTGGTATTTTCAGGTAGGGAGCCTTCGGGGCTTTAGAGGTGTTTCTCTGGGAGTTTTTGAGAATTGTGTTTATCTCTCCTTTTGCGGAACCATTTCGCAGTCAAACGCTCCCGAAATGTCCCCTAACGGAGAGCAGCAGTGTGTTAAAAAGGCCTTCTGACAGCAACTTTGCTCTCTTCTCTGTCACGCCGCGTGACCACTTGGTGTACGCCTCTGGCACTGTCCGGTCTACTGCGTCCAATAATGCACCCTATATAGACAGAGTGAGACACACACACACACACACACACACATCACATGCATACACATAAACGCACATGTACAGGAACTCTGACAAAACTCAAAGAGACACAAACTCAGAAGGGGCACATACATCACATCACGCTTCTCAGCGGCCGCACAAGTGCTGCAACACGCACACACACTTTTGGAATTTTATTCCAAAGTGCATAAAAGTCTGTTAGTGTTGTTTTGGTAGTTCGGACAAAATGAGCACAAAGTACACACTGATCCATCTGTCCGCGGAAGCTAAATAAAAATGGCTGTCTCCCGGAAATAGGTAGAGTCTTGTCTGTGTGTGTGTGTGTGTGTGTGTGTGTGTGTGTGTGTGTGTGTGTTTCTGCCTGTGGATCCATGTGGCTGATAAAACATGTTTACCTGTTGGTTGGATCAACATTGTGCTGAAGCATCCAAGCAGTTAATGGCGCTCTGTGAAGCCAAGAAAAACTCATTTCTTTTAATGAAAACGGAAACGGAGACAGAGAGATACATACAGAGGACGGGAAAGATGCTCAGCCAGAGACAATAAGATGAAGCAGCAGGAAAGAGATAAGATTAAGAGATGTAACGATGAACTACTGAAGGAACTATCATCAAGATAAGCCGAATGTTTGCCTGTAAAATGTTGTGAAGGTGTGAATAAGAGAGGGAGGCAAAAAGCCATAGCGTGGTGGTGTGTTTGTGTGCACTCTGTGTCCAGAGAATAGCCTGGTCCCCACAGCTGTGTCACTCACTGCTTAGCAATGCCAAACAGGAAATCAATGTTGCCTGCTGTGTGTTTGCCTGTGTGTTTGTGTGTGTGAAAGCGAGAGAGAGGGTAAGGGGGTGAGAGAGTGTCTCTAGCCACCTCTGGCTGCCAGGGTTCATTCTTGGAAGAGTGTGTGTGTGTGTGTGTGTGTGTGTGTGAGAGAGAGAAAAAGAGAGAGAGATGTGTCTGCTCACAGGCCAAAGGCAAACCCATGCCAGGGAAAGCAGGGCAGTGCCACCCTATCTCCAAATCAATGTCCCTGCTCAGTTTAGCAGTCAATCCAATCAGTTGCACTAGCTATGCTTTATCAAAATCAAAACTGGTCTGAAAACTCCAACCAACTTGGATCAATTCTACAACAGGCTCTTGTTTCACTTTGTTTTGAGACTTCCTAATTATTGAGGCTGCGTTACATGGCAGGAAAAGTGTTACCAAAGGGGCTGTGATGTTCTATTGTACCTCTCTGAATGGCACAGAACTGCATTTCTGCACATTATCTATCTATGAAGATGTTTTTTTTATTGCAATACAGTGACAATGCACATCAACTAAGACGTGTTACCTGACTTCTGCTACCACAAATTCACTGATATTTAGAAAATACAGAAGAGTTACTGCAAATAGAAGAAAAAGATGGAGGCATATTTTCAGTTTCAAGCTCTTGGTTTTACTTTAAGCTGCTACATGCTACATTTTTTTTGTACTAACAAAGAATCAAATGATTATGCTTATGTAAAATGAGTTTCTTTAAACAATAAACCCAGAGATTATAATCACCTATCTTCACAGTTACTGTAGCCCCAGCTCTGTGGAGCATTTTAGCTCTAGTAAACCCACTGAGCGCTACCTGCACGGCATCAAACTGCAGAGAGAGAAATGAAGTCGGTGGCTAGTGGTGAACACAATGGGGCATTTAGCAGCTAAAAAGAGTCACAAATTTCCCTCAGGAGGAGGAGGAGAGCCAAACAGAGAAACAAATATTGGATGTGCATTTGTCAGGTGGACACAAACAGGGCTGAATGCTAATTCTGCTACATAAATGTAAGATGCTGTTTTCAACTCCACAAGGTGATCATGTTTTTATTTACAGCTTGTGGCCATTAAAAAAAAATGCTAATGCATCTTTAACACCATCATTAGGAGAAAGCTGCCTCCTCTAACTTTTCCTAATGATGGTTCAAGCAAAAATGAAATCCCTAGCTTGAAACATTATTTATTTTTGGAGTAACTCTACTGTTATACTACATTTGACCTGTGGTTTGTTGTATTTGTTGTCCAAAGCAGCAACAACATAGTCCATTGATCCACCACCCAAGTGACACAGTTATTATTTTCATCATAGCTGGATTTCCACCTGGAGGTTTCGAGTGTTAGCAGATAAAGCACATACCGTAGTGTAGCTGTTCATATTTTCTTCACATAATATGCAAGGTCACTGCATTTATCACTACATACCGTAATGCTCTCAGTTTAGCACTGTCTCCAGAATAACTGTGCAATATTGTTTAAAGCAAACAGAAGAGGGAATGCTATACTATATTTTAGTAACCTTTTATGCAAATACAAAAAAGCAATTAATGCTTTTTTAAAATATTAATATTAATTTTAAAATTCTAATCTGAAGCACTTTAAATGACGTTGGTTGTTGAGGCTGAATGAACATTATGGATTTAGAGGCTACTTGTATTTAATTTGGTACCTGCTTTGATTTCTCTTCATCTTTCTTCCTCTTTCACCGTTTGTCACTGTTTGCAGAGCTGATAATACTCTTGTGGAAAGTAATGTGAGACAGCAACAAAGGTTGAAAAATAACTCTGACATAATGGTTTTTTCTGTTGAAGCTCTGCCACCTTTCACTATCTTTCTTTAATATGTTGTTTCCGGGCGTGTTTATACCTGTGTTTAAACTGTGCGGAAGAGTCAAAATGTTAAAGACGAGGGCACAGGAAAGACGCTCTCCCATCGATGAGAGGGCACAGGTGAAAATGCTGTGTCCTGCAGTGAGAGGTATGATTCTGGCAGTCGGTGCTCTTTATTGATCTGAATCACAGATGCTCAACAACACGTAAAAACAACAACAACAAAACATAAGCATAAAGCTGCTGATCTCAGTGCAAGGTCAAGAGAAGTTTCACTCTCAATTTGTGTTCCCTGGTTTTCACTGTCTACTGGTTTTACTTCTGTTGAAATAAAGTATGATTGTGAAAAATATATAATTATGTCTTCATCTTGTTATTCTCAGAATAAATTCTTAACTTCTTTCTGTCGAATCCCTGCATTTATTTTGGCGCTATATAGGAGATATTAGGAAGTCCATGATTCTTCAGGCCAATCAGCAATTTCTCTGACAACTTCCAGGAGCCCAGTTGTAATGAGATATGGGGGCTGTAGCATGAATGAATATGGACACCTTCATTTTGAGAAAATATGCGATGAGATTTTTAAGTAGAAGCAAGGAGACGTAGACTTGGCTATGACTTTATTGTGTTATCTTTGACAGGAAATGCCTTGAAGTAGAAGCATTTCCCTTCCCGTCATATAAATTAAACTGAGTAGCATTACTCATCTCTACTCATTACAACGCATACACTGTACACCTTGCACATAGTCCGCTAACTAATGAGGTTACGCGCTTCACAGAAGATGGGTGGGTAACAGCCTGCCAAGCGCGTGGAGTAGCATGTCACTGTCATTAACTTGGAAACGTGGGAGATGGAGTGCAAAAGGTTTTCTCTTGAAAAGAAGCCGAGTTCTTTTATCATAAACTGTCAAATATGTGTTGGAGATTTTCACTGTTGAAATTTCCGAGAGCTGCAGGTTGCTTCTCAGAGAACACCTATTAAGTAGAGTCATTTAATGGATAATGCTGAGGAATGCGGAGATGCCTCAATGAAAAATTATCCTTCTCAATATAGAGACCCTTCCAACAGAAGGGTGGTTTACATCAAGCTTCTTTTCCCACACTATCTAACAGTCACATCTGAAGCTTTATGGTGTTTATACTCAGCTAAATGTTCAAACCTCAGGCTACTTGATTTTAAAATATTGTAGATTTATGAATACATCAAATGCAGCCTGACATATTTTGTAGGGTAGGGAGATGTTAGGCATTGACCATGTGACTATAAAATCATTGGTTCAATTAAGGTTTTCTTCATCTGTCTCTTGTCTTCATTTTGTGTATGACCTGTGGCATAAACGAGGCAAAAAGAAGAAGAAAGTTCAAATAAAGTTCAAATGATTATACAATGACTAAGAGCCTCACTCATAGAAATACAGGTAGCTGCAGCCGCAGGGCCTTTTCCACCAGACTGCAACTACTTCTTCCCTCAAGCTGTGTGACTCCTGTGAACTTGCACACCTATGTCAACTCAACCATTCCCCACACACAATACCACCTGCCTGTATCTACTGCATCCATTGACAGTGATGGTTGTACAGGAGGCTACACACCACTTAAACCTTTTGCGCTTTTTTTTTCACTGCACTCAATATCATAAAGACCACCACTCACTTGCTCACAGTAGTATTAACATTACAACAAACATCGTGTGGTAGCCAACTGAGCAATCAGCTAATAAGCCAAGTTATTAGTGCTATACATGCCTTTGTGATACCTTCATATGCCTACATTTAACGTTTTTGTTATCTTTTAATATTATTATATTTTTTGTTTTGTTTTGTTTTAATCAGGAATTATAATTGTGTTTGTTCATGTCTATATGTGCTTTGTTTTCCTTGAATAAAAATAAAGAGTCACCTTCACCTTCACCTACACCCAACACACCCACACACAGGACTAAAAAACAGAGAGAAAATAAATTGTTCTAACAATATTGCAATATTTTAATAAAACAGCATGTGCAAAGACTATAACCATAATACAAATCTTAATTCATAATTTTCTTCCACCCCTTTTCTGGTTGCAAACTCGTTGATTATCCAATCAGGTGCAAAGAAAAGTGACTCTAAAAAATGTCCTTGCAGAAATGTTGAGTGTGCTGGGATAGCGCGGGATCTACACCGTAAAGAACCAATTAAGACCTTGGTGGTCGCACCTGGTGCTCCATCTTTGAGGGGCGTACGTAACGTGGCCGCAGGCGGCGCCACAGGTCACGGTAAAGGGGGAAAGCGAGGACGTGTGTATGCTGGGCCAGTATTGATCCGCACAAACAAGCAGTGCCTACATGCATGCTTGCAAATGTTCGCTTACCCTCCGCAGTTTGACTGCAGGCTATAGCTGGACACTGGTTGGGTGGCCAGGGAAAGGAAGGCCCTAAAGCTGCGGTCCTGAAAGTTCAGGATCTGCACACCATGCAGAGAATTTATTAGTGCACCTGAAATAAACATGGCGGCCATAGTAGGCCAAACTTCCTAGCCACTTTTGTGTGTAATGTTGTGTGGGGCTGCAAACTGTCACTGCTACTACAGCCTACTCGTACACGGACTCGAATAACGTCTCCTGCCGACGTTTGGACTCGTTTATGGGGGCAAAGTTTTCTCTACCCTCCGGTCAGAGCTGCTGACTATGGCCCAACAAGGAGCAGAGTTGCCTGAAATCACCACTTCAACTTGATTAAGGTAAGTTTCTGCTCATCTACACGTCTCTGAGTGTCAGCTTTGCTCTGTGCCGTGAGGCTGCTGCTTGTTGTTCTGCTCCTGGTTTCTGCTGCCTCCTCATTTCTTTCAGCTGTTTTTTTTGCTGCTTCATTTTCTCATATGCAATGTTTGTGTGTTGATGTGACTTGCGCATTAATTTCCTGCACTGGTTGGATTTTTTTACTTAAGGGTTGTTTTTAGCATGTGCATATTTATGCTTTCATGTTGATAATTGACTTAATTAGTTGTGAAATGCCTACTCATGGTTTGAGTATTATGAGTGTTGAGGGTTGAATTGGTTTAAGGCGTGTTTGACTTGTGACTGGATTTCTGGGGCTTTATTCCGAAGAGTAAGTTCAACAAACTCTGAGCTGCTGGTCTGAGTTGGTTCATTCACCTCAGACTGTGTCAACTTAGAGTGTATTATGTATTTGTAATGACCATCACAAAGCCCTCATCAATGGATGCTCTTGTACAAATCACCATGGTAACCAGTGGAGGAAACAAGGCTGCTGTCCTTCACCTCAGTGATTATAAGTTCCTATAGCAGCTCCCTCCATCTCCTGGCTTGATGTGCATTATCAGCAGTGAGACCTTGCATGGACAGGTATATGTGTGTGCATTTCTTAATCTTCTCCAGTAAATTGAATTTACCACGCGTTCTTGTAGAAACATGTCAAAGGGGATGAAGTGAAATGGCAGGAAACAGCTGCTGAGCATTCATGTGTCAAAGCACAGGGTTTTACGTCAATCATACATGCAATATTTCAGTTTTTCCTTTGATGAATGAACAATATAGTCCTTATGGCATGTATGAGGTAATTTTTTAGAAGCAACACAGGAACTTTAGGAAACAGGAAAAAGAGTTGTGGCATGGGAGATAATTGTAGCCTGAGTCATTCAAATTAAATGTTTCGGAACTTTTTTTTATTCCGGTGCAATCTCATGGGCACAGACTGGAAGCAACTGGAAATTAAAATGTAGGGGGGAAAAAACTGGGTTCAAGCGAGGTGGGTATATTTTGCTTACATATCCAAATTTAGTTTTTAATCATATTTGACTAAATATCATTCAGTATGAATACGTGTACAGACTCAATAGGTACAGATAGAAACGCTTAAAGTCAACCTGAGTAATGAATTATAAAGCAGCTAAATGTAAGATTACTGCCAGTGAAAAACAAATTATTTTTGTCTAAATAATTTATGGTTATTGAAATTTTAACATCTCAATTTTTTATACATCTGCAACAAATATTAAATTTCACAGAAAAGTTTCACATAAAAATAAAATATTTTAAAGTTCGGTATTCAGCTCTGTTTAGCAAGATATGTGGCACTCAGTTTTTTATGTATGTCCAAGTAACTTCTAGATGAGATGGATATTTAAGACTCTTCATCATTCATTATTCATCATTTTAGAATTTGATTACTTTAAGACATTCAGCAACAACTGCGTACATTGATACGTTTGGCAATTTATCCTTTACAGTTTCTTGAATGTTCAGAAGAAATTTTGAATCCAGTGAGAAATGGGGAAACAGCTTCTGGTACATGTCCAAAAAAATATATAAAATATGACTCAGAGGACCTAAAATAATAATTAAAAAAATTATAATTAAAAACTATTCAGAGTTGTGCAAGCTTCTGTGAATTTAATAGAAGTTTTTATTCCATTGCTTTCCAAGCAATTCTATGAGAAAACTTATGCATTCTTAGTGAGTTGGCATTGAATGACCCAGAGGCAGAGGAGCTGGCCCGGAGCCATAATACTATGCGACCAGCGACTGAAGGCATCCCTGGAGAGAGCTCATCCAAACCACTAACCTCAGGGACACAAGTGCCAACATAAGATGTGAGTGTGTTTGAGTGGGTCTGTGTGTGTTGCTGTTGTTTTTATTTATTTTTTTATAAAACAGTACATATACAATTTCCTCTTTGGGTTTTTTTTTTTTTCATTTCTCCCAACAGTCACTGCCAGTGTTATCTGCCTCGTTGAGCCTCCTGCCACAACAGAGCTCCTTGCAGCTGTAAGTGCTCAATAACTCCAGAGATTTTGCCAAATATAGTGGTTTTAAAATCTACTGAAACAGAATGCTCTTCCTCTGCACAGCATGGCAATGATGATGAAGACACAGTCTGCTGCAACAGACAGGGACTCAGGGAGGCCCACAGAGAAATGTATCCATATATTATGTAGGGCTGAAACGATTACTCGAGTAACTCCATAATTCGAGTACAAAAGATGATTGAGGCCATTTTTCCTGAATCGAGGCTTTGTTTAAGTAATTACACTTGTAATATGCGGCATGCACCGCTTGTGTTTCACGTGGACTTTTATTACTGACACACAGCGTTGTCAGAGTTCTGTGGAGCGATCTGAGAAAAGACAGAAAATACGGAGAGAGAGACCAGATCAAAGGCGTGGGACCACTGACTCCATGCTGTGTTCACTGTAGCTCAAGTTTCATACTTTAAAGGGATAATTCAACATTTTGGCAAATTGGCCCATTGCCATAATCCCTATAGTCATAGCAGTAGGTTTGCGTTACCTTTAATTGTCGGTGCAAGCTATTTTTAGAACGGCGGAGTCAAGTCGCGAGCTGCTCAGAGCTACGCTACGGAGTTGTGACCTGCAAGAACGTGAATCCATTGTGACGGCTGGTTATGATGTCGCTGACATTTATTTTAAAAAAAGATGACGCTAGGCCTAATTAGCTCCAGGAAATGAAATAAAACGCTGCTACGTTCATTTAGCCTAATTAGTATTTTGTTGAAGTGATTTGGCCTAAAACACACAAGAACATACACTCCTTTTTATACAGCACCAAAATCAAGGAGGTTGATAATAGTAGGGATTGGAGTTTAAGATGCAAAATTATAACACGGGTATTATATTTAATAAGCATATCAGTACATCACAATTATTGATTGTTCATTTGCAAACACGTCTTTTTAATATAGCAATTTAATACAGCAAAACTCTGTATTAGTTTACTAGATTAATCGATAACATAATGGGTAGAATAATCGATAGCTGCAGCCATAATATTATGTATCGAAATGATTGTCTCTCCCCATGTTTTTACATAGGACTTAGACTGGACTGTAAATTGTTGGAACATTATTACAATACAGACTGTTGCATTTGCATTGGTGGGAAGAGGAAATGAAACATGAATGATTTATCTTTTTTTTTTTTACTGCTGGGGGTGTGTGTGTCTTTGACAGCTTGTCCATCCCTGACATGTGCATGCAGGATGGGATGGTCTTCCTCACTGATTACTGATTAGCACAGCAGACTGTAGCTATATGTGTGGCAATATTATGGAGAACATTATAAATGATCTCGACATTGCAGAGAATGAGAGATATTAGTTGCAGTATATTTATTATGATGTCGGCAGCTAATGTACCTGCACATTAATGCAGTGTAAAGACTTGACTGTGCGTCTGATGTAAGGCTGCAGTCATCAGCACGTCCACCGTGGGTCTCAAACATCCCCTGCCAACGTAACGGCTGTGCAAATGAAATCGACTCCGACATCGATTGGGTAAACGAGAAATAGGACACCACATGTCCAACAGCTGCTTCAGGCTCAGCAGGAGGAGATGGGAAGAAACTCTGGAACTGTTAAAAAAAAAAACCTGCTCACCGGTTAGTTTCACTGAGTCTGTAACCACCACTGACTGAAAGTTTTTATCTTTCTCTCTGAAATGGAAAACGTGATCCTTCATCTGAGGGCTAACAAGCTCAGTATTCACTAAACTCGCTTTCTTGAATGTGTCCCTGCTGTGTTTGTTTGTTGTTGTTGTTATGTTTTTTTCCCCTTTGGTTCATCCCAAACCTGGTGGAAGATAATTATGTACATTGGCTTTAGAGATGTAAACAAGAATGCTTTCATGTCTTAAACTCAACCTGGCTTTTTTTCATGTGTAACATCAGTGGTCACATATTGTCCACAGAATTCATGTGTTGCTAATAGGGGTAGAACAGTTCAAAAACCCCCCCCCCCCCCCCCGGTCGTCAAACGAGTACTCGAGTACCCCAACCGAACCGAGACAGTCGAACCGTTTGTTTTGTACGGTTTTCATAAACCGCTCCATCCCTAGTTGCTAAGGATTAAAAGAGATTTCTACTGAAATCAGTGGGCTTCATTTCACAGATTGTTTTGCTGTTATCGTATCATAATTACAATTGTTCTCTTGAATTGCTGCTTTACCATTTACTGCTGCTGCAGTCATTCCCTGCCAGTGCTCTGTGTTCATTTGCAGCTTTTAACTGCTGTGAAATCTCTAATATGCTCAAGTTAACAAATATCTGCTTACACGATTTAGACATGTTCCCTTCATATTGCAATAGATGGTCATGCTGCACCTTTTAACTAATCAACCTCACACTTGGCATAATGAGGTTCTGATGTGAGAGTTGTTCTCACTCACCAGTCTCTGTTACTCTGAGCTTGGTGTGAATTTGTCAGTGGCAAAGTCATGGGCCAACATGCAAAATACCAACTGTATATAACATGGGAGTAGGGCTGTTTTGGAGATTTGAGGCAGATTGTGAATCCCTCCAACTGGCAGCAAAGTAAAGCTGGGATCAGACGTGAATGACAGTAAACATCCTTTTTTTTGTCATCAAGGCATGTTGCACATCTGCTCTTGTCTCTTATTATTTTGCATTGCTAGTGTAACATCTCATTTTCTCCCCTACATAATAACTTTTAACCATTTAAAGAATATTCCTCTACTGAAATCAAACACCCAGGTTTTGCTGGTGTTATGAATTTAACTCGCGATACAAGACTCCTTCAGTGGAACTTGGCTTTGGGTCAAATAATCCCATATCTCAGTCTGACAGGTAGACCTGTCCAGTGGGTAATCTCTTTAGCCTGTGAGCTGATAAAGCTGCTACTTTCATGGAGTGGTGTTGCATGCAACCATGTGTGATCTCCTCTTACCTCAATCATTTCCAAAACTAATCTATGTGCTTTTAATTTGTGAATGTAAATAGTTTGCATGTAGGTTACAGAGCGAGTTGCTGCTGAACATGAGGAACAGTTAAAACACTAATATTATACATCTCGAACACTCATATTAATGGGTCATGTTTTACAATTCAGTCCATGAATCTGTTTAGCAGAGGTGACATGGCACTTAGATCCTGATGCACCATGACTTGATCAGTTTAATTACATCGACAACAGCCATGCTCATTAAGGATCTCTGGTGTTGTGTTTGGCGTTGACAAGCTCACCCTGCTTTATGAAACTGCAGCAAAAACCTGACCGTCATGTTGAGTGGCTCATGAGCGCTGTGGGTGGGTGCTTTCAAAAAAAAAGTTGAGGTCTCTGTTCCTGTCACTGTGCTTGGTTTTCCAAGTGGCGAGCGGTGCATAAAAGGTAAACAGGACACCGTTAATTGTAATTGTACAGTATGTGATTTTAATCCCTGGCGTGTTGTAGCGGGGGTTAATGTTGGGATCAGTTGATTAAGTTGCAGTATGTCTTTGCCGGGGGCCAGAGCTAACAGCTGGTATTTTGCATCTCAGTCAGTTTTAACGGGGCGCTGCAATAATACAGCACATTGTCTGTATATGTCAAGGGTTTCTGTGCTCCTCATTAACTCCCCTTGTTGGTTGCGAGCCCCTCTCTCTGCTATCAGTGCTGTGTGGGAGGTAGCTTTAGTGTCCAACAACTAAATTTGACTGCACTTTCAGGTGCAGTTACTTTAGATGTGGTTAACTAGACTGAATGCCACTTAATTTCACGAGTTTTTCCATTAAATCGCTGTTGTTTATTTCCTGTGCAGACATATTTTCCGAACACTCTCCAGAAACTCATGGCGGAAAAAAGAAGAAGACATCTGAGTTTTTAAAATCTAGTCTGCTGAGTTGTCACTGTTGATTAATGTGCTCTGTCCCACGGAGATGGATAAAAAATACCAGATGTGTGTGCCAGCTGATCTTTTAATTAAGGATTTTGTTTGTATTTTCAGTTCATTGACCTTTCCGTCACTGTTACTTAAAATCTTGGACCTGCTGTGACGGCATGCAGGGAGGCGATGTTTCCTCAACAGTTAAGCAAGCGACAAAGACACAGAAGGTCTTTTGTAGACTTGATTTCCACTGTTTTCAAGCTGAGACTTTCTGCCAACCGGCGTACCCAGTCACTGCTCTTGAAGGAGAAATGGCAGCCTCGTTCTCCTCCCGCAGCTGTACTTTCACATATTCACAAATGCTGCAGGCGAGACGGCTTAACTTGAGTGTGGAGGGAAGGTTTTGCTGAAGGAGGGGGAGAAGGTGCGGGTGGGGGGGACTTACATTTGAGTGGGCGCTGTGGGATGGCTGAGGAACATGAGCATAATTGGATCCCTTGACAGCTGTTTGACTTCCACCTCATCTAAGACAGGACCCTCTTGCACTGATGCTTTAATTCACAGGCAGATGCTCATTGCTATACATGGCTGTCCTGATCAGTTTGAGCTATACAGTGGTGATTACCTTTAATGACCTAACATCCATATACCATCAGCGCGCCTGCTGTCAGGGGTATTCGCTGGGAAATAAAAAGAGAGTGGGGGAACAAAAAAAAAAACAATGTCCTTGTGTACTTGGAATATTTAGGCCTCTGAGCTAAAACAAAGTCACATCTTAATTCTAAACTTGTGTCTGTAGTCTAAATCTGGTCAGAAAAAAAGTTAGATAAGACCCTATATGTATGTATATTTTGCTTTGACAGTTCAAAAGAGAAAACTCCGGCACACTGTTTTCACTTGCATCAGGTTTATTACACGATGCTGTGTAACAGAGACATTGTATAATAAACCTGATGCAAGTAAAGACAGTGTGCCGGAGTTTTCTCTTTTGAACTTTGTTGGCCTTTTGGTCCTCTACAACGCATCTGTCGATCTTTTGAGGTGTGGATACATTTTTTGTTCTTTTACAGTTCTGCATTCATTGGACAGAAGGTGGACAGCTGACTGGAAACAAGGATAGAGTGTGAGATGAGATGTAATCATAGGTACATGCATTAGTGTTGGACGGCATGGTGGAACTCTGGTTAGAATTGTTGCTTCTCAAGAAGTTTCTGGATTTGATTTTCCAGGTGGAGTTTCCATGTTCTGCATGTACCTGTGTGGGTTTAGTGTGTGCGCCGTCTCGTTCATCTCTATATGTCAGTCTAGCAATGATAGACCGACAGTGTCGTGTATCGTGCATTCAGCTTGTTGTCAGTATTGATGGATTTTCTGACTGATGCACCTGCAGTGGGACATTGATGATTTGGCCTCCTATGAGCTCCAATAATTTAAACTTCATTTATGATATGCTTTTTGCTTTCATATTTGACATAGAGCATCGTTGTCAGTCAGCTGGAGAAATGTCCAGTATTCGCTCTCCTTTTGGGTTCTGTTTTGTTCGCTGCCATCTCCAGAGGGAAATATCTTACTGTTCAAGAGCTAAATGCTTCACTACATGTTCACCAGCCAGTTGTTAACTTGGTCTTTTTGTTCAGTCCTGGACAGATTGCGTAAGGCTGCTTTTTAAAGGCCTTTCACAGAAGAACAGCTGCCTGCAGGGAGTGAAAAACCTCAGCACTGAGCTAAGAGATGCTGTCTTGCTCCTGAGAGCTGAGGCGAACTGGAGGGTTGAGGGTGATAGCTCTCTCTGGGGGTGTCAAAGCTAGTGACCTCTTTTTACACAAGTACAGCCCTAAGATCTGTTGTTGACATACAGATCACGGGCGGTTTAAGATTTAGTTTTAAGATTTGTGCTTGTTGAAAGTGGAAACTGATCACATACACAGCTCATATCAGGCATTGGTTTCTTTCCTCCTTTTTGTAAAAATACACAAACCATAGCAGAGAACATGTTTGAACGCACTGTTCACGAAATGGCTGAGCTCCCTTGTTTTTGACCTGAGGCTTACAAAGTTATATACAGAAGCTTTCTCTCTGATATACTCAAACTACTCTGATCTACATTGCTAGTCTGCTCTTTTGTTGTAAGCTTGGTGTTTTTTTTCTCCCAATACCATGTCTTTTTTTATGTCATTGATAAACCATATTTATGTCGATGTAATGTATTTGGCTTGAATGAAGAGGAAGCATTTTACAGTCTGGTACTTGGTGTTCTGATAATGGGCACATAAAAATAAGCCTGTTTTTTGTAGCCTATTCGACTTGTTTTTTTTTTTTCTCATCTGTGTCTGTCCTGATAGGAAAACAGATGGCTGGAGGACTGTGTGCACCACAAGAAATCAGACAAAGCAGACAGGAAGGAGCCAACACCTCCCTGTCTGCAACACTGGCGCTTGATTGAAACAAAGTTTTAAAGGGCATGGAGTCGTCTCTGTTTTACCAGATGCAAGACAAGTTTTGGATACACATTAGAGCATCACGCAATGGATCAGAGTGAATGGAAAAAAACAATATTGAATATAAAAATGAACAGTAATACAATTTTAATTATTTATGCAGTTGAAATTAATTCCAGTTCATTTCTCAAGATCCCCTATACTGAGTAAAAAATAACAGCTATGAAGAAAAACAACTGGGAAAAAAAGCCAGCCAATGAGCAAGAGAATGTCGAGTGCTGCTGAATCGTAACCCAGATGCTGCTCTGTTCACCTTGAAGGTCCCATATTATGCTGTTTTTCAACCATTTCACACACTATAGGTCTAAGTGGCCCAACCACATTGTATTCGTAGTGTATTGCCCCCAAACAATCTGCAGTTTTAAATCTCAGCAGTCTAAAAGTGGCTCTCCAGAGCTCTGCTGAGAATGAGCCGTTTCTGTCTTCACCTTGAAATGCAAATAAGATGTGTAAACCACGTCCACTCCACACCCGTCACGGAGAGAGTAGAACTGTAGGGGAAACACTGAATGGGTTTCATCACAAGGCATGAATGATTATTGATTAGTGGCTATCAGCAAAGTCCCCTCAGGAGAATACATTTACCTCAAGCTCCAATTAAACTGCCTATAGAGGAGAAATTTCATTTGGATTAGGGATGCACATTTAGATTTTTTTTTCTGACTGATAACCAACGCTCATTAACCGATTATTAACCATTAACCAATAAGATTAAAACGCTCGCGGGGGCGATCAACGATGTTTTTTCCCCCGTTATAAAACACACACATCTGTTCTGCAACAGCAGCACCACCACATCCACTGTGCTCTGCCCCCCCTCCCTTTTTTTTTGCAGCGCCGTTGTTACAGGTGATGCACATCTATGTCCGTGTAGCCATGTTGTCTGGCCTTCCTTCACGGGGATTGCGCTTCATAACTGGCACATACTGTCAGTCCTCACCCTAATAGCAAATTTGGCTTTGGCTTGGATGTTTACAGAAGTTTATGACAGTCCATATCTGTTTGAATCATAACATAGCCAGACCTCTACCAGAACTGTACAAACTACAAACAGTTCACATGGCTTTAGCTGGGCCTCATGGCTGTGTTCAGTTGAAGCCCTATGGCTCTTATGTGGCCCCCATGGCTGACAGACCAAAATCCAGACTTTACCCAGAACTAGGGGTGGTATACCGTACTTCGGTATACCACGGTGGTGTAAAGCCACGGTGGTGACACCGTGAGATTTCCAAGCCCACGGTGACGGTAATTAATTAATTATTTTAATATTATGCGGCGCATGCCGGCGCAACTCCACTTCGGGAACTCAAAACATTTCACTTCACGTTCACATGCAAGTCGGCCGGAAATAGCTCGCTCCTTCATTGGTTTCTCTTTTTTTCCCCTCTCCGGAGCTCCCCCACAGTTCTGGGAGGCACATGTCACTGTACACACGCACGTGCTTTTGTTTACAACGGGCTTTCAGATCGGCTCTGGTGCCTACGCTTGCAGACCAATCACAAATCGTGATTGGTTGAAGCCGGAGGAAACCATAGAAACACGTTGTTGGGGAAAAAAAAAAAAAAAAAAAGTTTGGCTCGTGGTCGGAGAGCGGTATTTGCTAAGCCCTGCTAACATTGGGCTAGTGCTAACACGGAGCGTGTGTGTGTGTGTGTGTACACACAGACATATGTCTGTGTGTGTCTATAATAGAGAGAGAGACTAGTGACTGAATATAAATTACATTTAGCTGACACTTAAGTATAAACCAAATATAAGTTGTATTACTTTACATAAAGCATTTACTTTAATTTTAATACCGTCACCGTGAAATAGGCCACATTTGGCCCTAAGGTATATTAGCCCTAACTGAACCATAACAAAACCATACTTCTACCAGGAGTGAACTAAATTAAAATAATTATATGGCTCATATCTGGGTCACATACGGAATACGTGTGGCTCAATTCTGTTGAATCATTGTGGCACACATATGATTGACAAAATGAAACTGGTGCTCAATTTTTTTTTTAACCAAATCTAAAACACACATGCATAGGAGCATTAAAGGAGACATATTATACCCCCTTTCCACAAATTAAAATAGTTCCCAGGTGTTTTAAAGACTGTGACGTGCTTTGGTCAAAATACCCTAAGGATTACACATCACAGCTCTGTTCATACTCTCAAAACAGCCCTGTTCATAACGGCTGGTTTCAGTGCCTGTCCCTTTAAATGCAAATGAACCACTGCTTGCCCCGCCCCACCCCTTCTACCGGTCCCAGGTATTAGGGTATTATGCAAATTCGAATCCTAGTTGCATCACTGGAAGACAACTGAGGGAACAGCTCATAAAACCACATGGATTTCAACCTAGGGAGCCTGCACATTACAGATTTTTTTGAAAATTCTCACAAGACAAACATGTTAAAGAGCCTTCAAAAAGTGATATTTCCATAATATGTCCCCTTTAAATTAGCCAGAGCAACAACCAGTGGGTAATAGGCCTATTTGGTTGTTTGACTGATTGTTCTGCAAAGTGTTTGAAAAGAGTGACCATCTATTCAAAACCCAAAGATAATGAAATAACAGTGGAACGAGCCTCAGATTTAAAGAACTGGAACCAGAAATTGTTTGAGTTATTACCCACAAGAAAAGACTGAGAAAACAATCCATTATCAAAGGAGTAGATTTGATTTGCTTGTTTTGCCCTTGCTTTTTTGACCAACAGCCCCAATGTGCAATTAACTGTCATATCAGCCAAAGAAAAACAAAATGCTCTCATGTTTGAGAAACTGAAACTAATGGATCTCCTGAATCCCAGCTATTTTTACTTCCTTTCTTATCATATCAAACATGTCTGGAATTTTGTTTTTGTGTCTGAAAACTGCAGAACTCTCTCTCTGCATACGAGGAAAGAAAAGTAATGCCTTGGGCGAGTAATTCTGTTGCGTTGAGCTTGAAAACCTGTGTATATGAACCTAAACCTTGTCTTCCCTATTTGAGGATCATATAAACCCACCCACACAGCCACCCACAGTCGCTGAAGCGCACACAGGCGCAGATTACAGACATGCACGAATAACATGAAAAGAAAAAAACAAAACCAACAACAACCCAAAGACAGTATGAGCACATCTGAGAAGGCTAGCCAAAAGCATTGGTTAGCATAATCATGCCAAAGAACTGGCTGATATCAAAATACCACTGTCACAGTCTTGAGCATACATGGTGGAAAAAAAAAGTAATTAAATGAGTCATCAGTCCATTGCATACTTTAATACAGCGTAACATTGTTTGCCTGAATGATGTGAATTCATTTTAGGCAGATTCAGATTCCTCCTCATACCATGGATTTTACAACGCACATCCTGCTTTCTAATGTTAAATGCCTGAAGCCTTGAATAATTAGTTTATGAAGAGATGAGTGCCTTCATTTTTTTTTTTTAGAAATGGTGTTTTTGGGAAGGGAGGCTGTTCCTTAATGTTCATTCAGATATTTTGACATTTGTTGATACGTTTCAGTTTTTATGAAGGTGCTGTCTGTCAGTATGAGTCCTCTAGGACTACAGTACTTAATGACTAATTTATATTATCAGCCATTTTAAGATAAAAAAATATGTGAACAAAATAAAGTCAGGGTGTTTATTGTATCCATTTGATAAGAGGCATCTGTTCTGGTTGTAGCAGCATGCATGTGTTTGTTTACTTTTGTAAAATCAGCAATGGTACTGATGGCAGCATTGGCAAAATATGGGACCCCCTCGTAAATGAGATGCATCTCAAGGGGCTATCCCTTATTCAATAATAAATTCAGAATATGAGTGAATATCATCCTTGTATTGGTCTACTGTTGTGGTATTTTTAGCTAAACTAGCAGCCTGTTTTAAATGTTTGGTCTGTGATTGATCTCACGTTGAATGTCTTGAAATTTTGCATATGGTTACCCTATGATTAATCTGAGTGATTCTGATGCCAATGTGAAGTTGGCGTTCAGTCGTTTGTGGTTATAAGTAATACTCGCTCCACTAATGTTGGCGGTATCGCCTGCCATGACATTTGGTTCAGTCATGTTCCTGTTTCTCTTATAGTAATGGTCTTACATTTTCATCTTGCATGGGACTCAAAATCTGTCCCGTAAAAATTTAAAGAGCAAATTAATATGCTGATGTTAACGTTTAGCTTACAGCAGTACCGTCATCGTGATATTACGCATAATACCTCAGAATCTGCAGGTGTGGTTGAAACCCCATACATGAAGAAATCTGGACTGAACATGCTCGGATCATGGCAATGTAAAATGTCACATCAAAAAATCTCCACATATGACCCAGATTCTTGCAAGGGCCTCTCTGCTGTCTCTTTGTTTTGGTGCAGTTTTCTCAAATTGTTCCCAAAGGTAGACATTTCACAATATAATTAAGCGCTGAAAAGCAGGAAGACCTCACTAGCAGCTGGAACAGCAAATTTCTTCCCTGATCACTGACCTGTCTTGACAGTAAACTGACAAACTGATTAAATGACACGTTTTTCCAGCAGACATGAGAGAGAGAGGTATAAATTGTTAAGCGATTTGAATCTTTAAACTTGGCCATGAGCTGATTTTTCTTGCCAGCAGGCAAACTTTTGCGATATTGACACATTTTGGCAGAAGAAATTATTATAAATTGTTTTTTTTTGTGTGATTAATGTGAACATTTTGGAGGAAAAGAAGCAATGTGAAATAAAAACAGTTGTCCAGATGGCCAGTCTGCATTCTTGTTTTTTGTCAGTAAACTTATATGTCAGCCAGACAGAGTGATGACAGTGCGCCTGCTTTACTGGCTACACTGCTCACAAAGATCAGGTGCTTCTGTTAAAGGTATAAAGTATACTTCTCCTGTCTGTTGTCACAGTAAAAACCTATACACTGACTTGAGAAGTTGTTTTGAAACTGTACATACAGTACTTTGTAGGATTGATCCTTCAGCTTTAACATATAGAAACATTCCCTTTGCATTGCTGTTTTGCTTCTGCCTCTAGTTAACTGTGGCCCTATATCCAGTCTGTCACAGGAAGTCACGGGGTGCACAGTCAGCAAGTGGCAGAGCTGATGGGATAATACTGGCTGATCACAGGCTGAAAAACTATAAAGACTATATACATATCTACAGGGGCATTGACCCAGTACTTACCAAGTCTATTTTCCGTTGTCAGTGTTCCCACAGTGCCGATACATGCTGGCTGACACATTTAACCTACCTGAAATGAGGTAGAAAAAGGTGAGGATACATTATGTATGTGAGTGCAGGGCTACAGGCCAAGCACTCAGCTGTGGAAACACTAAAGCCTGCCACTCATGCAATAAGAGTGAAGGTCGATACAAACCCGGTTTGCTTCTCCACAGGTCAAAATATCAATATATGCTTAAAGTATATACTGAATACAATATAGAGCTCAATTGCAGACATTGTAATTGAGTTGATTAGATTGGCCACCAAGTCCAGTTCCAGCAAACGTACAGCTCTCTCTGCACACCCTGAATGACAGGCACACAGAGATGCTCACCGAAGAGATAAACTGGGAGGATTAAAAACATACATGAAGTTTTTGATGGTCCACTCATGACACAGGATTTCCTCTGGTGATCCCAATTTTCTACTTTGACAAACTGTGTTGGAGAGACATTAAAGCAGAAGTAAGTGATATATTTGTGTTAATATAAGTCTTAAATAGTTATATCTTCCGACAGCAATCACTTACATAGAGTGTTTGGTCTGAAACACGGGTCTGTCAGTCCCTCTGCTCTGCTCTGAGTCGAGAAGAAAACATTTATCGTATCCTACAGTTTTTATCCAATGAGGAGAGAGAACGGCATGCAGGGCTGTGTGTGCAGCCAAGGGACGCCGTGAATGTGGCGACGTAGGGACGAGGACTGTTATGGTGCGTTCAAGGAAACTCGTTTTTTCCGACCTGTTAAGTCGTACCAGTTCGATCTGGTACATAGACTGTACAAAAAGACGTACTGGTACGATTTCACGGGTCGGAAGTTAAGAGTGGCCGTTATAGTGACTTTCACCGGTAAAACAGGTCGGAAAAACACGAGTGGGTGCCTGGAACGCTACAAAGTCGTAAGTTGTGACTTGAAGCTGTAATTTATGATTTCAAAAGCCTGCCTGGAACGCAGCATTAGCGAAAACGACCGGATCACTCACTTCTGCTTTAAGTTATAATGGCAAAAGATGATGATAAAGAAGGAAAATAATCTTGAATGTTGGTTTTGTGGTACGGGTTGACACAATGAAATTATTGTATGGAAAACACTACACTTGTGGTAATTTAGCCAAATAAATGAATGGATAAGATTAAAAAAACTCATGTGGATATAGCATGATGGTGACCACCAGTACACAGGAAAAGACAGTGGTGGTGGGAAAAAAAAATCAATTTCCAGACCTGTACACTTCAAAGAAGCACCAACCTGTTTTTTAAAATAAAAGAAAGCGAGAGAGAAAAAAACATCTTACCTACAACAGTACAAACAAATGAGTCTTTGGATGCATCCTGTGATTCAAAAGAAGAGACTGATGGGGGCAAACCACATGAATGACATCAGGGCTGCTCATTCATGTTGAGTGTATGAGTTGCGCTCATGTTACGCCCCTTTAATGTCTCTCTCAAAGGAGAAAAGCTGTTTGTTAGAGATTATTTGACCCTGGGGTCTTTTCATCCACATTGCAGCGAAAGGACAAAGCTGACCTTGAAACTTTGGATAAAGAGGGACATGTCTTCAAACACTTACTTTTTCTGCATGCTCTGTCTTTTTTTTTTTTTTTTTTGGACTTCCTCCCCTCTGTGTTCCTCTCATCCTCTTCCCCAGCTTAGTTGGTGGGAACGGGAGGAGATTCATGTCCTGGGGAGAGTATTTGTCAGTAACAGATCAGCTGGTGCTGCTGTGGTGGCAGGTATCTCCATCACCCCAGTGGTGCCTTTCCTCCCCTGCATTGATCAGCGCCCTGTGTCTGGCTAAGTGGGGTCTAGAAACACATCTGCTGCCTGTGAGACCCTCCGACGGCTGGAGACTAGTTTGAGATCGGTGCTTAAAGCTCTGCGGAGGCTTGGCCCATAGCTCAGACTGAGTGTAGGTGCTTTATCTCAGCTCCGAGGCTCATGTAGGAGGATCTGGCCAAAAAGCAGCTGCTCTCAAAAAAAGGCTCAGAAATCGGAGACCTTAATACCTTACTTACAGAAATTTAAGTCATATGCACCCTCCCTCTGTGTCTATTGAGCGCTAGATGTCATTGCAACACTCCTCTTTCTCAGAACACATAATAGACTTGTCCAATATTCAGAGATAAAGCCACACCAGCCCTAACGCGCTTCGACACCGACTTTATAGCGCTCCCATGTTCTTCTGAGTGAGACCAGGAAACAAGGTGTCGCATGATGGACAGACACAATCACAGACTGTTTTCTTGCACGTACAAATCTGTCAAGCGCCTTCCCATTTCTTAGATACATCAGTACACTGTTTGACAGGAGACGTGATACTGATTCTCAGGGTATTGGTTGAAGAATAGCTTTACTGGCAAACTTTATTATCCTTTGGTCTTATTGACAAAGTGTTGATGCTCTGAATGCGTGTCTCCGGAAGACAGCTGAGCAAGACATCTTTTTTTTTTTTACGATCGTGTATACTGACAGCTGTTTTTTTTTTTTATCCTTTCTTTTTTTTCTAGGGTTGCATAACCTGTGTCAAATTTACTTATAAATTTGCATCTGAACTCACTTACATAATGAGTTGCAGATACAGAGGAGGAAATAATGAAAAAAGAGTTACACAAACAGACAGGCGAAAATCAAAAGGTTCTCGAGATCAAAAGGGTCTCACACAGAGGGCTCCTGAAAAGGGACGAGGTTTAGCTTCATCAAAGCTACCCTGATTACCTGGCAGGTGCAAACTCTTAGCTCCCTAACTGCAATGGTCTAATGTGGAGGACAGGACAGCCAACTATCAGGGCCAAACAGATCGATGTGAGTCTTTCCAAACATTCTAAACTGGGCTTTGGCTGTAATGAAATTCTGCCTCCCTGGAGGCCAACACGTAAGACCGGTGAGATGGAGAGGGAGAAAATTACTCCAGCTAAGAAAATAACTCCCACTTCAATGGCATGAATAAGTGGAACACTGAGATTCTCAGAGTTCATGCATCCTTGAACAAAGGGTGAATATACTGTATTTCTTCAGGTTCGCAAAAAATACATGGAAGTGTCTTTTTAAAAGGAGATGGACCTTGCCCTTGTCCACTGAGCAGAATGCTTTGAGAGTCTCCCAACTGCTCATCTACTTTCTTAACAATTGGATAATATCATGGCAGTGAACCAACTTCGTGTGAGGAACTTTCATACTTTTGAAATGTTTGGGGACAGTGATGATGAAGTAAATCTTATTATGTTAAATGTTCCATGACAAAATCTGTTTGTCTCAACAGCTTAGAAGCATGTACTGTAATAGATTCTAGATACAGACAATGAAATTTTTGTCTCAAGGGTTTTCTGAGGTTGAGTCTCAATTGAAAGCAAAGGCGTCAAACTTTTTCTATGATACCAGGTACTGACAAAAACACGTAGCCACTGCTTTGGTCCAAGGCAAGAAATCAATACCTTTATTTTTGGGCTATTTTCATGGACAAATTTGACAAAAGTCAAATTATTCTGCATTCAAAAAAGCTTGTGGCTTGAAGGCCAAGCTTTTAAAGATGACTTGATGCCTTCTGCTGTGTCAGACGGACGTCACAGACACCACACTAAATGTAGTCACTTGTCAGATGAATGCATATTTTCTACAACAGTCCATAGATTTTCCTCGCTTTTCAATGAATGCAAAACTTGAGAGTTCAATGCAGGGAGCAAAATGGTCCTGGGGGGAAGCAGCTGTGATTTCTAATATTCAGTTGCCCTTGCTTGCTGTTTCACCTCAGATAGTCTATTTGGGGTTTGAGGCAGGCGTTCTCAGTTGTCACATTGGTCGTGGCCTACCACATTTTTGTCAATTACTCTGCAATGGTCTGGGACACATTGGAAAGGTTGAGGTGGGGCCTTTTTGGCAAAAGCGGGATCCACTGATGTAGAGTGACGCTTGGCGTAAAGTGCCCTCACAGAGATGGCACAGAGGTAGAAGAGTGTCAACTCCATCAGCCCGTGGAGGAAATCCCTATCAAGTCCGTTTAAGAAATCTCAACATCTTCCTCGTCTGCATGCCGACTGACTGAGGACTCAATCGTTGATAGGACCTCTGTTGTATGGGTCAAAATGACTCAGCACCTGTGTCTCTTCATCTTAGTCTCTGTCTTTCTTTTCTCTGTCTTTCTGTCTCTTTGTCATTCCCTCCTTTTCACATCATGAAAGTGATGTACTCTGCAAACTTGGAAATAACCATGTTATAACAATATTCATGAGTTCAGCAGTAGAGGTTGACTAGATATCTTTCGTGGTCATGTGTTTCAATTGAAATGATCAAACTATATATTAGTTCATCAATTATTATGTGCATTGATTAATCACTCAAGTCATTTCCCAAGCAGAAATGTAACACATTTCCTGGTCATTGATCATTGTAGAATACCCTCAGGTTTAGACTTGTTGATCAGTATTCAAAGGCGCCATCTTGGGAAATTCAAATTTCTGCCACTTAATAGACCAAACAGGTTTTTCATGAGATAAATTATTTTCATATCCTTCAGCAATGAAAACACTGATTTAATTGTGCAGGTTAGTTGCAACCCTAATCCTCCTTTTTTCACTTTAACTTGGTCAGAAAATTCTTCAGACCATGATTATACTTTATTGTACAAATAATGAGTTTTCATTTAATCCAACACTAAGGAACTTTTCAACCTTCATATAATATTTTCATAACTTCTGTGATGGTACATCGACTTACAACAGGTTGAATGACACCTCTGTCATGGCCTGAGGGGGTCTGTATCGCCTTCACTGGCACTAAGCAGCTTTGAGGAGCATGGTGGGAAACCGGCTCTCACTTAAGTTTCACTTTCACTTTTGCGAGTCACGACGAGGAGGGAGCAGGCAATGCGGCACCTTTCCGTCGGATTGTGCATGTGTGTTTACTGTGAAAGGATTTGCTGGTAACAGAAACTTAGTTTGGATGTCTTCTGTTAATTTCCATGCACCGGTAGATTAGGATGTTTACGACGCTACGCGCTGGTGCTCATGGGAAATGGAGTCTTCTTTCAGGCAAAACACTACTGCTTTGGGCCACTGGCGCCGCCAAACTCAACCAAAACTGAAAGTTCTTAAGTAGGCTACTGCTTTAAGGGTATGCGGATGAATTTCACAATAGCGGGGTCTTCTAACAAGGCTCGTCACGATACCAGAATTTCAGTAACGATACCAATACCAGTGAATTTCCACGATATTCAATACTCATTCGAAAACGGAAAGCATGGACTTTTAAATTCACTACTGTTTTATTTTCCAGCTAGTACAGTTCACGTTCTCACACATTTGTCTTCACTCTGGTCTGGTATTTTTTGTGTGTTGGCATTGACTATCAGTTCTCATGACAAGCCCTAGTTCTAACTATGCAGGAACATTATGCACATTGGTGCTGTCAATTGGCCTCCATGACATTTTCTAGTTAAAGCAGATATCAGTGGAATGTTTTTGTTAATATAAGTCCTAAATAGTCCTATTTTCCGTCAGCAATCACTTACATGAAGTATTTCAGCCTAAACACGAGTCTCTCCGTCACTCTGCTCTGCTGTAACCCGAGGAGAAAATTTTCCTTGTGGGATACAAGTGTTATCCAATGAGGGGAGAGAACGGCATGAAGGGCTGTGTGTGCAGCCAAGGGATGCGCGTGAATGTGGTGACGTAGCACGAGGACCAATTGATGCCTGACAAGGGCGGGGGCTGCTAACTCATGGTGCGTTCAAGGAAACTCGTACTTTGTGTTTTTCCTTCCTGTGAAGTCATACCAGTTCGATCTGGTACGAGTTCACGGGTCGGAAGTTACGAGTGGCCGTTATAGGGAACTTTCACAGACAACAGGACGGTAAAAACACGAGCTACGGGTTACCTGGAACGCTACCAAGTCGTAGTTGTGACTTGAAGCTGTAACTTACGGTTTCAAAATCCTGCCTTGAACACAGCATTAGCCGAAACGGCCGTGCCGATGATATCTGCTTTAAATTGGAACCAAACCTGTTGCAGTGCAAATAATTATTTGTTGGATGTGATGTTGGAGCTGAATGAGCAGGTTTGACTTGTGGCACAAAGATAGAATTAATCAACAGGAATAAATCACCAATTATTTGGATAATTTCTGACTAACAGAAACAAAACATGCCAAACATTTGCTTCTGAATTGTGAGGATTTCGCTGCATTTCTCAGTTTTGATATTCAGTTACAGAGGAATAATTTTGACACTTTGTTAAATCTTTTTATTCTTTTTCTTTTTAGTAAATTGCCAATGACTAAGAAACCCACTAAGTATTCATATTAGTGAAGCAGAAATTATCTCTCATGCTTTTCACTGTCTTTGGCATCTTCTAATGGCTGATTAAAGCAGAAAATGGCCAGTAGATTAATCAACAATGAAAATAATTTTGAAACTTTTCTTGCAGGAATTAGCCACATACATAGTTAAAAGCCCCTTTCTTTATCTTCCCCTCCTGACACTTTTACTCTTTGTCTGATTATCTCTTCATTACACTTTGAAAGAATTCATTGGTTGTCCACTTCCCTTTCATCAAGGCTGTACTCTCCCCTCGGGCTCTGACTGTAACTCCGGCTCAGGTGCTGCTGTGGGAAGTCGCTGTAGCTGGTGTAACAGCAGCGGGCAGTAGAAAAAGGTTACCTGTCGACTGTAGCTTTTTAATACAGCTTGTCCTTGTGAGTGTGTTTTCCCGTTTCTGTCTGTTCTCCATGTGCGAGTGTGTGAAAGGAACAGGGGCACTGTGAACTGATGCAGAGAGACGAGGCGAAGTTCACTCCCTGAAATATTTATCAGCACAGGCCTGGGAACGACATCTCCCTAACTTTCACACTCATCCTCTCCCACAAAGGGCAAAGGGGCAGTGTAGCAGCCGTATGTGCATTAACTCATGTGCTCCGATGCAGCGACTCTTTGCTCTGTTGTCTTGAAGGTTTTTTGTATTATTTGTCCGGACAGAGAAAGTGCAACCGAAAGAGGGATAAGACATTAAAACGTCCAGTGAATAGAGTGTATCAGCTCAACTTAACTTCTGTGGCAAAACACCTCACCCGTAATGTGAGAAAATAACGTGCTTCCCTTGAAATAAAAGGTTCTGATTGGTTCAACACTGCTCTGAAGAAAACAACCCACAGAGCTCTCTTCTACGTTTCTGGTTCATGGTTTGTCTACCTGCAAGATGCATTCAAATACAGACAGGACAATAGGTATTTCCAGATTGAGGGGTGCAAACAATGATTGTTTGCATTATTGATTGACCTGCTGATAGAAAAAGCACGCACATCCCAAAATCTCAACGCTGGGTGCCGGACAAAAGAAGTCAATGATATGAAAAAGGAAAAGTCTGCGAAAGGGTCTTAAGCCCGAAACGTTACACTCCCCCCTTGGGTGATAATAAATTATTTCTCTGATATTTTCTTATATACCATCAGAAAATGGTTAATTAAGACCAGGGCTATTTCATCCAGTGTTCACCCAGCAGCCCAGGGCCCAAACTTATTCAGCTTGTAAAATTAAGAAATTTTCACATTTTAGGAGCTCAAAACCAGAGAATGTCTTATTTTTGCTTCTTTTTATTGGTGTTAAATTACTGATAAGTCCTCAAATTAAACACTAGGGCTGCAGCTTCAATATTCATTTCATCATTAGTCAAATTGTGATTTGATTAATCATTTTGTTGATAAATGCTCAGATATTGGGTGAGAAAAAGTTCATCTCAGATGTTGGCAAATGTCAAGTTTTGTGAAGAATCATCCAAAAATGAAAAACCCTTCAAGTTTCAGTTCAGGAGAATTAAACAAAAGAATCAGCAAGTAATCAAACACACAACTATTTTGTGATTAACGCTTCTTCAGCTTTAATCACAAAATATTTTAGCAATTTATTAAAAAGTAGCTGAAAACAATTTATTGATTGCGAGCTTTGCCTCAAATTGCGAATTTTCTGTCAAACAAATTACTGGTTAATCGTCAATGAAAATTTTCATTGTCTGTTTTGTGTATTATTTTCTTGAAACCTGCAAGTTATTATTTGTCAGGACATGCAGTCATACTAAAGATTACAGTATGGACATTTTATGGAGCTCAAGGTGTTATTTTCATGTTGCAGGCTAAAAATCACAATTATCTACAGAATGCTATATGTGAAGCAATGAGAAGCTAATGCTCATCTTTAAACAGAAATGTTGTCACTGTTGAAAACTGGCTCTAATGATGAATAATCCAAACTATTTGCAGATTAAGCTTTTAAACTCATGCTGGACTCACCAGTGTGATGGACACGAAGAGCGCTGCTCCACTTATAATTGCATGAAGTCATTAATTTATTTGCATAATTAGCACAATAAAATGCTAATTAAATTGTTCAATAATTAATTCATTTAATAATTGTTCTCCCCTCAATAAAGAGAGGAAAAATATGAAGTGAAACATCATTAAGGTTAAACTGAGAAACTGGTGGGGCGGCGCAGTAGGTTGAACAGGGCCCCACGTGTAGAGGCTACAGTCCTCACTGCAGACAACCCCGGTTCGAATCCCGCATCGGGCGGCCCTTTCCTGCATGTCATTCCCCCTCTCTCTGCCTCCCCATTTCCTGTCTCTCTCAACAATCTAATAAAAGGCACAAAAAGCCAAAAAATATACTTAAAAACGAAAACTGAGAAACTGGCTGTGGGTCTGTCAGTTTCTATAACATTACACATTATATTCTATAATAACCTTTAAAAAGGTAAATATTCATGAACGGACATATTACAGCTGCTGTTTTACTCATAATTCTTAATTTTAGATATGTTGGCGTTAACATGGCTACACTTTACAGCATTATATTGCACTGACAATGAAATTCAATTAAATAACCTATATGATGAATAATAAAATGTAACAGTAATGAGCTGTCAACACGATAGAGATGATAAATACGCTTCATAAATGCGGTGTGTGTCTCGCTTGTAACTCCTGATGACAAATGACTGCAGTTATGTCATAGTGTGGCTAAGTTGTAAACCAGTGGACAAGGAATGTGAGATGGCAAATGTACAAATGAGATAGATAGATAGATAGTTATCTATCAATTAATCAGCAGCAAGGAATCGCAAATCCGTCACAAGTGGAGCAGGTGCTGTGTGTGTAAGTCCGACCTGGCTGCCCTGTTGTCATTTCCTCATTTCCTCAGCCTGTGACTATGTCGTCGCAGTTTAATGAAACAGTGAGCTTGAGATGACAGCCTGCAGTTTTAATTACCAGTTCTGTGAAAGTCAGCTAATTCCAATTTTTATGGCCCTCGTCAATAATTTAATGCTTTGCCAGTTAAAATTGGCGTGTGTTTTTCCTTTTTGTTCTTATGAGTGAATTACTGGTGTAAGGGAGGGAGGGGAGGGGAGGGGAGGGGATGGGAGAGAGGAGAAGGTGGGGGGTTTGGCTAACGAGCCATAAGCCACTTTGCCCCGGCTCAGCCACACCCGCAGGGACCGCCAGGCACAGCTGATGTCGGCCACCCAAACTTAAGCAGAGGGTGAAACAGATGTGGAGCAGAGTGCTAGCAAGCAATATTGTAACTTATTGATCTGTGAAGAAGAGAAGGAAGAGGAGGGAGGACGAGAAATGTAGAGACAAAAAGAGGTCGAGACTAAGAGGAGTACTGTCAGGGGAGGGCGGAAAGCAACAGCTTCACAATTCACTTCAAAGGAATAATTTGGGAGTCGCCGTAACGTAGAACCGAGCTTCCTGACAAATTATTGATACCCAGAACAGAACAGAGTATTTTGCTGCAGACCCAGGAAATAATGTGCTGTTGTTGCAACATCACTTAACCAAGGGAGTGTAACTCGGGGCTAGGCATCGAATACTGGCTCAGATAATGTGCCTTGCAACAGTAGTGGGTAATTATAACCAAACTATTGCTTTTAAATTACCAGTGCTGTAATGAGATGGTTGTAGGGAGCGGTGATCTGTCAGTCAGCGAATACCAAACCAAGTGAAGTGTGTGGAACATGTACAGCTCCAGCTTCATCAGCGGGGGAGCTTCACACATCGTGATTTCCAAAAGGTTGTAAGAGATAACTTAACAAGAGTTACCCTTGTGTGTGTTTTAAATCCCAGAAGTCAGAGTAGCAAAAGATCAAGTGTTGCAGACTTTTCCCCTCTTTTCTGCAGATTCTTTTCTCCCCTATAAGGAACACCATGTTACATTTCTGGTGTATACATTTTTTTTTACTTTATCTCCCATGCATAGAATATATTTGTTACCTGATTCAAATAAAGAGTAGGCAAACAGGATTAATGCACTTTTCTAAATTATTTGCGTGTCTATCCAGTGACAGTGAAGGCCAGGCGTTCCTTCCCAAGAGCCAAGGAATCAACGATTAACTAATTAGGTTATATAGTTCATTAGTTCACAAGCACATCCACTCTGTAATATCTCCCCATTTTGTGGACGGGTCTGTATACTGCAGTGTCAGGCTTTAAGATACTGTAACACAAGCTCCTCTGTCCTGCTCTTTATAGAATGTGGTGAAAGTTTACACTCCAGCAGCCACAGTTAATGTTGCCCAAGATAGTGTTACATTTGCAAAACACATTAGGAAGGCTCCATCCTAAAAGCCTCATCTTTCATACTGTTGGCTCTTGTAAGTGAAAACAAGTTTGAAAATACAAACAAATTGGTAAGCAGCCAAACAGGATTTAGAGTGATAACAGCCTCTTACATCTTATACGTTTTTTAATACAAAGTAAGGTAAATGTATTCATAAAGCACCTTTTTGAGTTAAAAGTACTGAAGGAACAAAATAGAAAATGAAAAAAACAGAATAGCCGTTGAAAAATGAGTTGAATAAAACTGCACAAGAGGCAAAACTCATGCTATAAAACAAAGTGTATGACACAGGTGTATTCTTTATGCCAATGAAAGCTCGTTTTCAAACTTGGTTTTAGGTTTTGCAGTGGCCATGTGCACCATCATTCAGCTCTGTAAGGTAGGATCAGTCTGTGATGTGCTTTATACTGTAGGTGAAATAAATTCTGCAGTAAACAGGTAGCCAGTGCAGAGCAGCCAGTGCTTATGTAATATGCTATGTCACGTCTCAGTTAAAAGTCTAGCTGCCTCATTTCGGACCAGCTGGAGCTTTGACATGGATGAAGGAAACAAAAAAATGAGTGATTTCTTTTCTAATGTCTTGGAGATGGGTCATCAGTTTGTGGGGATGCTGCTGACTTCCTTGTGTGAGACATGAAGCTTTAAACCTCAGACTTTCTGAGTCGGAGTCTGACTGATGTAGGCAGCTTTTAATTGAATATGGATGACCCCCCTCCACAAGATCTTTTAAAAGAAGTCACTTGGAAGTTAAAGAACATGAATTAATCTCTAAGATTGCTGCAGCTGGTAAAATCTTTCAGAGGGCGTTGTCGTCTCAACTGACAAAGCCGATAGTCGGCAGCTAGAAATGGATTTCTAGGTCAAAACCTAGTATGAGGCTGGACCGCCTGTGGTCAGATCCTGATTTTATTACTGGGACTCCATGGGATGAAATCACCAAACACATACATGAAAGATGGAGACTGAGCTGTGATTTCAGTTGCATTTACTAATAAACTTGGAGGGACAGACTGTCTGTCTTTTTATCAAGATATTTCTTTAGGCTTTTGCTGTTTACTTCAGTCGTAGTGAGTGGACCCAGACCTGAACCCTGGCCATAAACCTAAAGCCAAAGCTTTAGGTGAGCTGTCAGTGCACACAGCCAACGATGGACTATATTTCTTCTTATGTCTCTCACACCTCACACCCTCCAACTAAAACTTTGGTTTACTCTCAATTGCAGAGTGTAACAGACTTTTATTAGAGGCAGATCTCTGTCGAACTGTTGGTTGCTCAGAAGGGTTTGAACGAAGTCTGGAAACAAAACGACAACTTTCCTTACTTTCCTCTGCTCAGTTTGTGTTTAGCTGTCGTCCCTCTTTAGTAATGATACATGCAATGAAAGCAGTTTTATTTGCTGTAATGGAGGCGAGGCTTGGTGTGTTGGAGGCCGTCCTTTGCTTCGCTGCAGTGCCCGAGCAGCAGAGTAGCTTGGTAGACTGCGGCTCAAAGTACCGTCAGTCAGTCAGTCAGCGACATCCGCGATTACAGGGTGGGCTCTGCTGTTGCTGCCCAGCCAGAAACAACTAAAAGTGGTAAACCATTATTGTAAATTGCATATGGGCTCCGTTGTTTAGCAACTGCAGAGACCATTCTTCAGTTTTAAATCCAATGTCATTGTTCGCTCCATCTAAAGCTCCTGCTCCCCAGGCAGCTCTTTCCAATGGCAGATAGACAATAAAGCCAGACTTCATATGTAAAGCTTTCAATTAACTCAATAGCAGACAAGCACAGGTTGTCACAAATAATTACTGGGCACTTAATGAGGTAATTTCTATTAATGTTACTGACATTTAAATAGCACCTGTGTATCCGACCGTCTGACTTGTTTAGATTTATTTGTTTGTCTGCCGAGGTTCTTTGGATGAGGTATACCCTTCAGGACTATGCTGCTGTGTTTTTTGACCTATACGTCTCCATTATCAACAAGCGCTTTGACTGGCACTGTAGGTTCAAGAAAATTTGCTGCTGCTGTGAGTGGAGAGGGATTCTGCTCCTCTGTGTTCAGAAACTGGCAGAATCCCTGACATATAGCTTTATCTTACGCTCCGACTGACGTCTGATAGGTGGCTTGTGAGGTGAAACAAAGCAGGGACCGTGGAGGACAGGGGGGACATGCTGTCACTGTGGCATTTTGTATGCTGTGCGAAAGGCAGGTGCAGCTCCTTGAGAACTCCTTGTTTTCTACCGTTTACTGGCAAGAGGATACAGGCAACCAGGGGTGTAAAGAATAACCGATTTGAATCAGAAAATCAGTTTTGATTTAAAAGATGCAAGTGCATTGGTACACGGACTAATGAATCTGTCTCAATGTACAGGAGCTTGAACCGGCCGATGGCTCAATTACAAAGTGATTTTTTTAAACGAAAATGCCACATTTACAGTACTGACATGTTAATTCATTGTAAAATGATCATCTGCTTTCAACAAGGAACTATCATTGCATCATACCCCTCGAATTGAGCTGTGCCATATTGAATTGAATCGTATCGAAATCCTATCGAATCAAATCGTTCAATTTTAAAATGTAGCAATCCTAAATCGTATCTTACCCCATGTATCGAGATACGTATCGGATCGTCTTGTATTGGAGAGATTCACACCCCTACAAGAAACCCACTCCACGTTTTTTTTATTCCTTTACCCGAAAGAAGCAGGCATCCATGTTGGTAGTAGTAGTAGACCATCTGCTTGGGCCGTTGCTGAGGAGAAAGCACACGCTCCCTGCAGCTTTCTCAACATCCATACAATAGATATTGCTTTGTAGAGCGGTCTCTACACAGGACTTCTTCCTGCTTCCTCTAGCTTCAGGTGAAGAGCCTTCTATAGTCTATTTGTTCTGTAATGCATGTGAAATCAAAGCCAAATGTCAGACAGCTTTTAGCAGGGGAGCCTGGCATGATTATATTGCAAGCCCGAGGATTCAATACTACTGTATATGTGCCCTGACTGAGTCTTTGGCACCGGTGACTTTCACATGATACAGTTAATCCATCATAGTGAGCATTCACTGGGCAAGGGATATTTGGTCAATGCAAAGGTCACAAATTTGGCCACTGTAACTGTTCGTGAATGAATACGATTTTTTTTGTGTGTGTGATTTTTAGTTTTAGTCATGTTTGCTTGGGGAAAAGGTGTTGCTTTTTTTTTTTTACCATTCAAGTAAATTTTACATTTATATTGGATTACTGGTCACAGTCTAAAGAGGAGGAAGCACATAACCACAGGAAACACATGATGTGAGTGGGGTCAATCACTGGCTACAGTAAGTCTCCCAGAGGTTGAGAACACGACCACCCGTGTGCACAGACCAGTGCAAAGCAATACTCAGGTGTCAGCAGGGAGTTAGGTCAATTCTGTTAGATGTGATGCAGGTGAATGGAAACAACACAAACCTGTAATGCTGGAAATAGCACTTACTTCAAATAAACCGTTCAGGTGTTTATGGGTGAGTTTTTGATGATGGCTTAAGAAGTTTTTTTTTTCCCTTCATGGACGGATGTTTTGAAAACACTTTGGCTAGCAGTGAGAAAATTGGCTGTTTCAAAGCAATTTATCCAAAGATTTCAGTTGCTATGGTGCAAAAAGCAACACACATCTGTTACGGTACCAACCTCCGGTTAACAACAGCTGCTTGTTCAGTGTTTATGGAATCATGTTAATAGACAATGTTTTGTTCATTTCAGATTACTAGACTGCTGAGACATATTATACTAAATAATTTCCATTCTCCTGTGTCTTTCTACAGATGTGAAAATCAAATTTCTTAGTTTTTTTAATGGCAATACTCATTAGGCGTGTGGTGACGTAAATGCTTATTGATTCAAGTATGCTAACCATGTTAACTCGTCTAGACATTGGAACTTTCATTCTGAAAATATGTAGAAAAAATATCTGCAGTGACTCCTACTGTACTTCATGCTGCCCAGGTTTAGAGTAAGTCTGTATTTATCCGAAAGAGTGACAATATATTTTGTTGTCACAATACCCGTGGGCAGCTTGTTTCATATTCAAAAGAGCATGAAGGGGAAAAAGAATTGTATTAATGGTGATGGATGGATTTTCCCCCATGGCTGAGTGCTTTGGATGTATGTTTGTCTATTTTTTATTTTCACCTCACGAGTCCCACTGAACAGCAGCACTATAGAAAATGCCCTGTCCAGTGTGAGTCAATCAAAATACACCTTGCTAAAGGCTGAGAATGAGATACTAAAACATGATTAATGACACTGACTACCTTTTATAAATAGACACAAGTTACTGTTCTGTTTATTGTTGTAGAGTGCAAAACTTGCAGATGAAAAGACACATTTTGCGGAATTTCTCCACAACCCCTATTGTGTGATTTGTTTTTAATTAACACATTCTTACTTTTTGCACAACACCATAATAAGTCTTACAGTAAATAGCTAAAAGATAAATTCCAATAATGTTACTTTTTAAAGTCATAAGTGAGATGTGCCTAATCGAAGTTAGAGCGGTGAGTGCTTTTAATTTAACTCTCTCGCTCAGTCTCTTTGTTCTGTGGTTTCTCCAGAAAGCCTTAAAATAGTTTTAGATTCATTATGTAGCAAAGCACTTCTGAAGACATGAAAGGTAGCAGATGTCCACAGACAAGGTCTTGTTGTGTCCCTGACATTTTCAAAAATGAATCATTGCAAATAAATTTACAATTCAAGATCATTTCCCACATAAAGCAGCTGTTAGGACTTATGTAAAGTTGTGACATAACAGCTATATAGTCACCGCCCTCAGCTACACCGTAACCACAGTCCACCTTAACTCACTGGTCCACCTTAATTAACAACATAAAAACAAACTGTCATTCACTTAGTGAATGAAACAGTAAGACAGAACAATATTGAGCAAATGCTGGCCAATGGCTGGATGTCAGAAAGGGTTAGTCATTGTGTGGCCTTCAGTAATATTAGAGACCGGTGGATAAAGTTACTGTAGCTCTCTGAAATACTGAAGCATTAAAGTCCAATTTCAGCATTGACCGACTGTCTCCATTTGCTCTTACAGGTTGGTTTTACCAAGCAACAGTAGTAGGCTACAATCCCTCGTGGTTGCCTTGGCAGTGCTCCACCCATAACAGCATCAGCCAATCAGAGTGGCTCTGAGACACCTGGTTTTTGCCAGACCTACAGAAACAGGAGATAAAACTAGAAAATTTCCTCTCGGGAAATTTTGAATGGGCCACGGGAGCTACTACGGGTTGTGCCATCTCTGTCAACATGGGAATCAAACCCACGATCTTAAGGTCAAGACAGAGCTGATCAGACAGACACATGATCATCTTTCTATAAGCACTGATATGGAGGAGCTGTAACCACATTAGGTTAACTCTGTGTGTGTGTGTGTGTGTGTGTGTGTGTGTGTGTGTGTGTGTGTGTGTGTGTGTGTGTGTGTGTGTGTGTGTGTGTTTAACTGTAATCACATGAAGCTGGCTCTAGAGTCTGTGTGTGTGTGTGTGTGACTGACTTGACACATAGTTAGTTAGTAGCTGCATCCTGTGTCAGTCTGATTTAGCTGTGTCTGTGTTTATAAACATTTAAACGAGCGCCAGGTGGATTGTTTATGAAGTTAACGAGCTCTGGCCTGAGGATCAAAGAGGTTACCACGGCGATAGGGGCCCCCGCAGGCTGAGGCAGACAGAAACGTGGAGAAAAAGAGCCATTTTCTGCCTCTGCACCGGTCTCACATTTAGGCTTAGCATGACAAAACGGTAACTCCTATCAAAACAAAACACAGATCAACGTTGCTCTAAGGACTTACTGAAAATTTCGGTACGATTTGGTGTTTCTACAGTAAATATTTTGGCGACGCTGGCAGTTTTAAAACATCAGGCCGTTCTGCTTCTCTCAGAAAATATTTGTATTGGACTCAATGAGGAGCAGAGACAGACGTGGCCGCACTCAGAGGCTGATTCTGTCAATTCTGTAAGTCTCTCTGATATTTTGAGCACATGACATGAGAGATAACAAGTTTGTCTTACAAATTCTGAAAAAATTATGTGTGTAGACTGTGAATTGTGGCCGTGCTGACAGTTTATCCAGAAAAAATACAGAATGTTTCTTCACTCTCTCCCACTCTAACCGATGATGTCACGCACTCTGACACGAACATTCCATGCAATACACACCCATTATAATCTCATAATTTCTCCAAAAATGATCATGGTCATTGATCAGGGATTGATCAAAAACTATATGACCTATCAAAACGTGGAGTAATACGACAATACACAAGACTTGTGTGTTTAAAGCTTAAATGGAGTCTCTAGGTGAAAGTATGCCTGAGCAGTAGACGTTTGTTAAACTCCAATGATTGGTCTTTTTCGCTCTTTTTTTTTCGCCCGTCACATTGACTTACATGCAAAATTTTGCGTAGTGTCGCGAAAAATTCGTACACTGTTGAGAAAAGTAATAGCACACCGATCCCGATCAAGACACACGTTTTGATATATAATTTGGCCTGCAACTCTTCGAGTTGCAGGACTAGTAGCGAATCGAAAATCGTCCGGAAGAGGACGAAGAATAACTAGAAAAAACATTTCCAAGAATGGAAATTTGTCTACAGCTCAGAATTTGAATGAAGTCTCTAGCTGAAAGTAAACTAGAAACAGCATTTCCTAACGGAACATGCGTGTGAATGCTGAAACCCAATGCTGAACCATGCTGAATTAGCAGAATAAATTGACAAAGACATGCGGAATGGCATACAAGAAACATGTCCATGGAAGGAATTGAACCCACAACTCCATGAGTGGTAACCTAACACACTAACCATACGGCCACAGAGAACCTGAGTTACAATGAGCTTTATACTATGAGGAATCAAAGACTGTCCAATGACAGCTGAATAATTGGAATCAAAACTCAAGCAATGATGTGAAATGCCTGAGGCAGGAATCGAACCTATGACCTTATGATCATAAAGCCTTCACTCTGCCACTCGGCTACAGAGAGCACACTGCTTTCAAGACTGTTGTCATTCATTGTAATGTGATGATGTGCTGCAAACTGGTATGAGTAATCAAGCAGATAACAAACACCTGTAACCAATTGAAGGCGGTGGAGGAGAGCAGAATTCAACATAACATAACAAGAGTTCTTCCCTTGGATTCGAACCAGTGACCTTGGGGTTGGCAAATGGCCACCCTACCCCCTACACTACAGTGGTGTTGTGCAAAAGAGGTTGAGACTTTGATTTTTCAATGATGCTTAAAAAAAAAGTAAGGAAAGTGCAGAAATTAGCCACACCAAGCAAGAAGAGGACTTTTTTGTGACCTGTGACTATTTTTTGGTGAATTAAAATGAATTAAAAAGCACTTAACAGCAAGTTACAAAGTTGAGCTCCTTCTCCTGCTGCAGAGCAGAGAGCTCCCTGGCTGCATTTAAAAAATATTTTAAATTATTATCTAAGAATGGAAGAATGAAGAATGGAATGGAATTGTTTGTTTGTGTATGCGTGCATGTGTGACTGTGTGTGAGTGTCTGTGTGTGTCTGTGTGTGAGTGTGATACCTGTGTTTGTGCGTGGACATCCTCTGTCAGTCTGGTTTATCATGTGTGTGTGTGGGGCTGTGTTTAAAAACATCTTAACGAGCGGCCAGGCTGCACCTGCACTTGTTCTATTTATAGACTTTGATAACGAGCTGGCCCCAACAGCTGGACCAACTGCACACAGAGCAGAGCAGAGCAGAGAGATTTGAGCTCAGCGCAGCTTCTGAAAACAGCCCATAAAAAGAGAACCGTACCTCTGATCAGAATGTGGCCATGTGACTACTGGGGCAAGGAGACCTTCCTGAGCACATTGATGTGCATTAAATGTTTGTAGGGCAAAAACTTTTCTCAGGGTCGCAAGGTAGAAAAGGGGGGCATTTCTGCTTTTCTAAAAAAATCAGCTCCTACTTTTATATTGAAGTGGATGAGCCACTGGAGCGGGTCTAGCTGGACAATTAGGCTCATAGAGACAATTCTGTAAGTGTGTCTGCTGTTTTGAGCACATCAGATGAGACACGACAAGTGTGGCTACAAACCAGTGAGGAAATCATGTGTCTAGAGTTTAATTTGTGGCCGTGCTGGCAATTTATCCAGAAAAAATCCTGAATGTTTTTTCGATCCCTCTCACTCTAACGATGATGTCACTCACTCTGACCCAACCCCATACACACTCATTGAAAAGTGTGAAATTTGTCAGAAATCCTCATGTGCTTTTAAAGGATTTATCTCAAAAACGGTACAAGCTATGAAAAAGTTGTAAATACAGGATGAATACATTAGAAGTTTGTCTACAGCTCAGGATTTGAATGAAGTCTCTAGCTGAAAGTATGTGGACGCTTTAAAGGCTGAAAGAAGTAAGAAGATTTGAAGAGTTTCAAGACTGTTCCAATGCATTCTCTATGGGGAAAAAAAAATCAGAAATAGTTGAATATTGCAAAAAGTATGAATAGTTGAAAAGAGAAAAGACATAGCACACCTGTCCCGAAAAGGCTGAACATTTTGATATTTGAATTGTTGAAATAGCACAAAGTATGAAGGACTAGTTACATGACGAAGAAAGGCAGAAAATGGCCGAACCGAATAACAATAGTGTGAATGCTTCCAGCATTCACACTAACTAGAAAAAACATTTCCAAGAATGGAAATGGTGTGAATGCTGGAAGCAATGCTGAATGAGCTGAAGAAATTGTTGAAAGAAAGAAAGAAAGAAAGAAAGAAAGAAAGATTGAAACAAGAGAGAAAAAAGAAAAGGACAGAAAGAAAGAAAGAAAGAAAGAAAGAATCAAACAAACAAAGAAGTAAAAAGACAGAAATGGAGTGAAAGAAAGAAAGAAAGAAAGAAATGGAGTAAAAACAAAGGAAGAGAAAAGGAGTAGAAAGAAAGAAAGAAAGAATCAAACAAACAAAGAAGTAAACAAACAGAAATGGAGTGAAAGAAAGAAAGAAAGAAATGGAGTAAAAACAAAGGAAGAGAAAAGGAAGAGAAAGAAAGAAAGAAAGAAACAATCAAACAAACAAAGAAGTAAAAAGACAGAAATGGAGTGAGTGAAAGAAAGAAAGAAAGAAAGAAAGAAAGAAAGAAAGAAAGAAAGAAATGAGAGAGGGGGATGATAGATAGAAAGAGGTAGATGGATGGATGGATGGATAGAGAGGGAAGGATAGAAAAAGTTACGTAAAATACAAATGAAGGAGTAGAAGAAAGAAAGAAAGAAAAAAAGGAGACAGAGGGGTTAAAAATAGGGAGGGGGATAGATAGATAGATAGATAGATAGATAGATAGATAGATAGATAGATAGATAGATAGATAGATAGATAGATAGATAGATAGGACACATGTTAAAAGCTGCATCCTATGTCCCAGGCTCCACCTGTAATTGTACTACTATTAATAGAGTTGGAAAGACTAAACGTCTGAACTTAAATTCATGAGAAAAAAATTAATTGTTGGAGATGTTTACATCAAAAGTATAAAATAATTGAGAGCCTGATGAATTTGAGCTGAAAACCTGTGTGTGTGTCTGGGTGTGTGAGTCTGACGGTCTCTCTGTCTGTGTGTACATGTGCAGAAAGTAAAACTGTTGATAAGCACCACAGAACTCCTCTCTCCCTAATGATCTGATTGATTGGCAGCCTGCCCTCAGAAGTTACCATGGCGACTACCATGCTTACATTTTACTGTGTGGAACAGTGTTGTGTTTGTGTGTTTGTCTGTTTGTGTATGTGTGTGTGTGTGACTGTGTGTGAGTGTCTGTGTGTGTCTGTCTGTGTGAGTGTGATGCCTGTGTTTGTGCGTGGACATCCTCTGTCAGTCTGGTTTATCATGTGTGTGTGTGGGGCTGTGTTTAAAAACATCTTAACGAGCAGCCAGGCTGCACCTGCACTGTTCTAGACTTTGATAACGAGCTGGCCCCAACAGCTGGACCAACTGCACACAGAGCAGAGCAGAGCAGAGAGATTTGTGCTCTGAGCAGCTTCCCAAAACAGCCCAGAAAAAGAGAACCGTAACTCTTATCAGAATGTGGCCATCTGACCATCTGGGCAAGCAGACCTTCCTGAGCGAGGCAATGTGCATTAAATGTTTGTAGGGCAAAAACTTTTCTCAGGGTCGCAAGGTAGAAAAGGGGGGCATTTCTGCTTTTCTAAAAAAATCAGCTCCTACTTTTATATTGAAGTGGATGAGCCACTGGAGCGGGTCTAGCTGGACAATTAGGCTCACAGAGACAATTCTGTAAGTCTGTCTGCTGTTTTGAGCACATTAAATGAGACACAACAAGTGTGGCTACAAACCGGTGAGGAAATCATGTGTCTAAGAGCTTAATTTGTGGCCGTGCTGGCAATTTATCCAGAAAAAATCCTGAATGTTTTTTCGATCCCTCTCACTCTAACGATGATGTCACTCACTCTGACCCAACCCCATACACACTCATTGAAAAGTGTGAAATTTGTCAGAAATCCTCATGTGCTTTTAAAGGATTTATCTCAAAAACGGTACAAGCTATGAAAAAGTTGTAAATACAGGATGAATACATTAGAAGTTTGTCTACAGCTCAGAATTTGAATGAAGTCTCTAGCTGAAAGTATGTGGACGCTTTAAAGGCTGAAAGAAGTAAGAAGATTTGAAGAGTTTCAAGACTGTTCCAATGCATTCTCTATGGGGAAAAAGAAATCAGAAATAGTTGAATATTGCAAAAAGTATGATTAGTTGAAAAGAGAAAAGACATAGCACACCTGTCCCGAAAAGGCTGAACATTTTGATATTTGAATTGTTGAAATAGCACAAAGTATGAAGGACTAGTTACATGACGAAGAAAGGCAGAAAATGGCCGAACCGAATAACAATAGTGTGAATGCTTCCAGCATTCACACTAACTAGAAACAGCATTTCCTAACGGAACATGCGTGTGAATGCTGAAACCCAATGCTGAACCATGCTGAATTAGCAGAATAAATTGACAAAGACATGCGGAATGGCAAACAAGAAACATGTCCATGGAAGGAATTGAACCCACAACTCCATGAGTGGTAACCTAACACACTAACCATACGGCCACAGAGAACCTGAGTTACAATGAGCTTTATACTATGAGGAATCAAAGACTGTCCAATGACAGCTGAATAATTGGAATCAAAACTCAAGCAATGATGTGAAATGCCTGAGGCAGGAATCGAACCTATGACCTTATGATCATAAAGCCTTCACTCTGCCACTCGGCTACAGAGAGCACACTGCTTTCAAGACTGTTGTCATTCATTTTAATGTGATGATGTGCTGCAAACTGGTATGAGTAATCAAGCAGATAACAAACACCTGTAACCAATTGAAGGCGGTGGAGGAGAGCAGAATTCAACATAACATAACAAGAGTTCTTCCCTTGGATTCGAATCAGTGACCTTGGGGTTGGCAACCGGCCACCCTACCCCCTACACTACAGTGGAGTTGTGCAAAAGAGGTTGAGACTTTGATGAATGTGAGATTTTTCAATGATGCTTAAAAAAAAAGTAAGGAAAGTGCAGAAATTAGCCACACCAAGCAAGAAGAGGACTTTTTTGTGACCTGTGACTATTTTTTGGGGAATTAAAATGAATTAAAAAGCACTTAACAGCAAGTTACAAAGTTGAGCTCCTTCTCCTGCTGCTCATTCAGCCCATCAGAGAGCTCCCTGGTTGCATTTAAAAAATATTTTAAATTATTATCTAAGAATGGAAGAATGAAGAATGGAATGGAATTGTTTGTTTGTGTATGCGTGCATGTGTGACTGTGTGTGAGTGTCTGTGTGTGTCTGTGTGTGAGTGTGATACCTGTGTTTGTGCGTGGACATCCTCTGTCAGTCTGGTTTATCATGTGTGTGTGTGGGGCTGTGTTTAAAAACATCTTAACGAGCGGCCAGGCTGCACCTGCACTTGTTCTATTTATAGACTTTGATAACGAGCTGGCCCCTACAGCTGGACCAACTGCACACAGAGCAGAGCAGAGCAGAGAGATTTGAGCTCAGTGCAGCTTCCGAAAACAGCCCATAAAAAGAGAACCGTAACTCTTATCAGAATGTGGCCATGTGACTACTGGGGCAAGGAGACCTTCCTGAGCACATTGATGTGCATTAAATGTTTGTAGGGCAAAAACTTTTCTCAGGGTCGCAAGGTAGAAAAGGGGGGCATTTCTGCTTTTCTAAAAAAATCAGCTCCTACTTTTATATTGAAGTGGATGAGCCACTGGAGCGGGTCTAGCTGGACAATTAGGCTCATAGAGACAATTCTGTAAGTGTGTCTGCTGTTTTGAGCACATCAGATGAGACACGACAAGTGTGGCTACAAACCAGTGAGGAAATCATGTGTCTAGAGTTTAATTTGTGGCCGTGCTGGCAATTTATCCAGAAAAAATCCTGAATGTTTTTTCGATCCCTCTCACTCTAACGATGATGTCACTCACTCTGACCCAACCCCATACACACTCATTGAAAAGTGTGAAATTTGTCAGAAATCCTCATGTGCTTTTAAAGGATTTATCTCAAAAACGGTACAAGCTATGAAAAAGTTGTAAATACAGGATGAATACATTAGAAGTTTGTCTACAGCTCAGGATTTGAATGAAGTCTCTAGCTGAAAGTATGTGGACGCTTTAAAGGCTGAAAGAAGTAAGAAGATTTGAAGAGTTTCAAGACTGTTCCAATGCATTCTCTATGGGGAAAAAAAAATCAGAAATAGTTGAATATTGCAAAAAGTATGAATAGTTGAAAAGAGAAAAGACATAGCACACCTGTCCCGAAAAGGCTGAACATTTTGATATTTGAATTGTTGAAATAGCACAAAGTATGAAGGACTAGTTACATGACGAAGAAAGGCAGAAAATGGCCGAACCGAATAACAATAGTGTGAATGCTTCCAGCATTCACACTAATAAGAAAAAATCCACACAATAACAGTAGTGCCCGGGCAAAGCCCGGGCACTGGTCCCTGCAGCTATTTCATAGCTGTTGGGACCAGTGCCCGGTGCGACTGCCCGCGGCCCTAACTACTGAGATACTTATTGCCACTAAAGAAAATCTAAACTTTTATCCATGAGAATATTATATCATAAATTCAAAATGCAAGAGAATTTCATCAACACCAGCACAGCATACTAACACTAGACTTTGTTTTTACATAATTTTACAGATCTAAAATTAACATTTGAGATTCATGTCTTTTTCATAGGGTTGAAGAGGTCAGAACTAGAGAAGGGTGATATCATGTACTTAAGTGTACCAATCAGCATCATTTGGCAATGTGAATCACAACCTGATGACACTCTGCGCTCATCACTATAAATCAAATCTGATTAAAAGACTGTTGATGAGACAGAGAACACTGTTGCGGTAGCATTTAGGTTAATTTCCACATTACTAGAAACCATTTATTCACTATTGTCACAAGTGTCTAAACAGAAATTATTTGCAGAGAGCCTGAACACCATCAGAATTTGAATTGAGGGAGTATGCAAAGTCAATTAATGTTAATCACGTACTAAAGGGGTCAAAACAGAGGCTCAGACATATGAGTTTTCATATCCAAAAGGTCAGCGACCTTATAATGATTTCTGGTAAAGTCAATATGCAGATAGACACTTTACATTCCCGTGGTGTGTTTTATTTCTGCCAAGCATAAAATGACAAGAACACATTTGTGTGATCTTCCCGATGGTATCCTACCTAAATGGTATTTGCTTTGTCTGCTCTTCCTCTGCAAGCTCAACTGTAAATTGTTTAAGAAGACATCACTCATTGCACCTGCTGCACAGTAACATTAATAGATTTCCAATACTACACACATGTGGCGTTTCAAGTGACACGGCAGTAAATTAAGTTCTCTAAATCGCCATTGCTTTGTAGCCTATACCATGTTTTATTTCTTAATTGTAAGAAACTGGGGCTGATTACCTAATGTCGCCTCATTAGCTTTGGCAGTGATTTCATTTGATGTCCATGTAAATGTAACCAAGGAGATATCTTTACTGCTTTTTCACCGAAGGCGATAGTTATATTGTCTAAAATAATTAAGTCTGTCAAATGAAGTAATCCAGAGAAATATTTATCTTTTCAGCTGGAATAAGTCTCCATCCTTTGAATTTAATGTTTGATTTAAGCATATTCATTATTAGTGACAAAGCAAATCTTAAAGCCCTCTGACAAAATGTTCTTTGTCACATTCTACCAAATCCCATTTCACAGGGATGTCAGAACAGGTGACAAAAGTTTCAATTCTTCCTCAACGTTGATATAAAACATTTTAAATAACGCCTCAGCCTGACATCTCCAGTTACACTTAGTTTCATCCAGATGCATAAATCAAATGTTTTTTTCCCCTTTAAGTCACTGGTGTATATCTGAAAATCAGAAAGTAATTTCTTCCAGTGTTACATCATCAAAGGCCCTGAATAACTACATCCCTGAAACAATACGCAGTGTTCTTGCCATCAGTTTGATAGATGCTCATGAGCAAAAGCCCATAATTTTCCTCCTTTTGTCCACTGCCACTCTCTCCCACTTTTATTCCCCGCTGGTGTGTCAGACAGTACAGTATGTCTATAGGCACCTACACATTCAGAGGGCCATTTTGGTTCATGTAGCCGCAGAGAACGTCCATTTCCCATTGGAGGAACAGCGGTGATCAGAAACCCTACACATACACAGTGACCAATCCTTTATCTTGCTGACAGAACTCTGTGCAATTTAATACAGTATGTGCTCATCTAATCTGCCGCAAATAGGACACATCCCCTCTGGGCACGCTCTGCCTGACACCTCTCTAAGTGTGAACTGCTCTAAGACTGCATTGCTATTGCATATAAAACATTGGTTTAACAGTGCAGCCACTGCATATATTCTCAGGTGATTGGGAAGCAGGAGGCACGTCTGAGATGGAGAGTGTGAGCTGTCAGCCTTGTCAGACGGGCCGCGCTCCTCCGTAATCTGCCATTTCGGTGGCCAGGGAAGTGCAGTGCAGTTGAGTGTTACCCAGAGACCGGCGAATGTTTGCCGAGGGAAATTATTGTGTACCTGTGGACTCTAACAATGGCACGGGTATCTACTCCATTAGATCTTTCATCAGCTATCAGAAGCCATTAAAGCTTTTAGAAGGGCAATTTTCAGAAGCTATTTCCAACTGGCATTCAATAAGAGTTCAAAGCATGTCAGTCATCAGGCGACCTATGTTAAAGACGCATGATTACTACAGATTCTCAGATTACTTGCATCATTTGCAGAGAGAATGAAGCCTTTTCTTGATGTTGTTTCATATTAGTCATGACTTTATTTCATATTTCCCCTGTGTTTATCCCCCCCCTCTATGTTTTTTTCATGTTTTAGTACAGACGCCTCCTTGTTCTCTGTGTTCAGTATGTAAATTCAACCTCTCCAACACACCAACATAAAAAAGCAGCTTCTTCAAATGCAATATTACATTTTATTACATGAACTCCAAAAAAAAGAACAAAGAAATACATAAAAAGAAAAAAGAGTAATTTTTGCAAGTGAAAAAAAAAAGCGAGCTCACTTTTATGTCTTTTTGCTGCACAAGTGGCATTTACTGCCTTGTCACCTCAAATCAACAGAATATGTAATTTGCCCAAACATTTTCATACAAGTGTTCTCGCAAGAGGCCTTTATATTGTCTTTCATTTGAGACCAGCGCAGGAATTTCACGAGGGCCACGAGGGCCATGGCCCTCGTGCCCGTCTGATTTGGCCTTGTGCCCTTGAAAAAAATATCTGCCCTAAGGCCACAGTGGCCTTGATGCCCCACCCGCACTGCCCCGGTTGATTTTGCGGTTTTCTCCGTTGCCTCTTTCCTGTCAACACGGCTTTGACACCTGCGTCTTTTAAGAAAGAACAATGCGTATTTTAATGCCATTCTGGCAGCAGCATCACCAGGGGTGGGTTTGATTCGAGCCTGGCATAAACCGCTCGGGCGGCTATAACAACAGTTTGATGACCAGTCATCACCGGCCAACCAGGTGACTTCATCAAACACCCCCCACCCGCCGAACCAATCATGTGGCTGGAAAAGAGCCAACACGTGCTAAGTGTTTGGGCTGCTACAGCTGTGCACGTCAGCAGAGGAACCGCCGGTAAAAAATAGAAAAAATAAAGAAAGAGTTTTGCCTCGGAAGAAAATGTGAAGGAGTCAAGGAGAACTCGGATGGCTGACCGTGAAAAGATGCGTGGTGCGTCATTAACTCTGAAGTAACGCTAAACTTTCACAATGGAGACGCCAGACAGACAGTTGGAGCGGACCGACGTCCGGCCGCGTTCACACAACAAACGGACGCGGTCACGGTGCGGCCGCTCTGCTGCTGCTGCTGCTGCTGCTCAGCCCAGAGACTGTTGTGTTCACACCGACACAAACGCACTGCACTCGGCAACTGTGCCAACCTGAACACTGCCCAGACCCAGGCAAGCTACTACACTAACATCTGTTTTATTTATATGATACTGTTGTATAATGTTCATCGTAATTACATCTGTCATGTTTAATTTTTGACAGGAAAAAAAAAACACAAAATAACCTTCTGATAACTTCAAATCTCACTTGTGCCAATAAGGGAATATTTAAGCCTGACCAAAATAGTGATTTGAGTTATATCGTGATATAAATTGATGTGGACTGAAAAATATTATCGTGATAAAATTTTTTCTCATATCGCCCAGTGCAATAGTGAACAAGTAAGATAGGAATTTCAAAACATGGACTGGACCCTTGTGCAAAAAATTAAATGCATAAATGAATTTAAAGTAGAAAATTTCTGGTTTGCTTGAGCCCGTTTTATGTATTAATTTAACAGATACCGGTAGTTAGTAAATTCATTAAAGACGTGGATTTAAAATCATTGTTTTATATTATGGCCTTGCTGCCCTGGCTTTTGGCCTTTGTGCCCTCAAAAAATTGACAACACGAAAGGCCAAGTGGCCTTGCCCCTAAAATGACGAAATTCCAGGCCTGTTTGAGACGTTGCGCAGCACCCCTGAGATGGCAGATTTATCTGAGGAATAACTGCTTCATTCAGCAAATCGGCCTTTTAGAGCATAAAACAGCTGATAAATTTTCCATATCTTTGATGCTGTAACAAATGCGGTTGGGGCTATTTGTTTTTGTGTTCAGAACTAATGTGCGCTGCTAATCAATAGAAAGCATGTGTTAATTCAGCAGTATTGCTTCTAGTTCATTATACAGACAAATGAAGCTCAGTTCCTGAGTAAACCCTACCTATTAAGTGATAATGAGAAACTCGGGGGATGCATTATGCCGGGATATCGCCAACCCCTGCCTTCTTTTTCTCTCATGCTCTGTCAAGTGTCTAAACTCCTCCTTGTTTCTGCCTATTCTCTAAAGATTTTTTTGTCTCAACTCTCTTAGATCTGCCTTCCTGCACTCATCAGTTAACCATATTGGAAAAATACCACCTTTTAATGACCAAACCCCTGTAAGCAATCTTTGCTGCTTATGAAACACCTGGGGGTGGGAGATGATACTTTGCTTCTATTCTGTGCTCATCTGTTTTCATACTTTTATCTTGCACTGAGAAGATTCCCTTAAACTCCAGTCTGCAGCATCCATCTCCGCTCTAAAACCAAGGATCCTAAAGAGCCTTGCTGTATCAAACACTTCAGAAATGAAGCTTGTACGCTGCAGGGATATACATTTCTTGTACGCTTTTCTTTGTGGCTTAGGGTCTGTTATCTTAAAAGTTTTACTCTCAGCGTTGTATCAACTGCACTGCTAGCAGCTGGTGGAGTTACAGTGAGTTACATTCTGAAGGAATGAAAACAGATCAAACCACTGAGCGACAACAAATCAAGTGAAAATGGGACCTTATTTGAAGCTGCAATTAAAGAAGTCTGCACTGGAAAAAGACAATACAATTACAATATAATTACATGTTAATGGAGACGTTGACTAGAAAGATTTTTAGCTACAAAAAAAAAGAAGAGAGAAAATGGGAAAGAGGACAGAAGGTTGCCATGGTGATGCTTGGCAGTCAATAGAGAGCTTGTGTGCTTCTTTTTTTCTTTTTTCTTTTTTGCCTCCTTTGAAAAGCTGATTGAGTTGACCGGTGGGTAGCGGAGCAGAATGCTACAGACAGCCTATCCATTCCCCTGATTAGCCCTCCACCCTGTTCCATTTTTCATTCATTGTAATCATTACTGCTACAGTTGCCGTGTGTCAGAGAGTGCTGTCAAATAAGGGACAATTCCCTTAAAACTCTTGAAGCGTGTTACTGCGGAAAAAGCATCGGAATAATGTTAACATGTTTCCATACAGGTCTAAATCAGCTCTGGCACCGGCTTTATTGCAGTGGGTCGAGGAGAAAAAGTCCTCAGCTACAGTCATATTTAGAAAATAATTCAGAGACTAAGTGAGAGAAAACTACATGAGCTGAAACAATTAGCTGATTGATCGGCAGACACAGAGCTGAATCCAATTGATTCATTTATTTCCTCATCCACTGACGACATAATTGTCAGCTATTTTTGTAGTTCATCATTATTCAAGCAAAAACACTGAACTGTCACTGATTCCAGCTTCTCATAGTGTATATGGAGAGTTTATTTTCTTCCTTCCTATATCCTATGGTTGCGACTGTCTATCAAAGATATAATGTCTTATAGTTTTGGACTATTAATCTGACAAGGCAAGCACTTTGAAAAAAAAAGTATATATATTTATATTATACAACAAATTGTTAATAGATAAATAAGCATTTTGTGCAAATATGAACACTAGGTAGCTGAAGAGATTTAAGGGTGGTGAATTTGATAAATGGATAGGCAGTTGATGTTAAATTAATTGGCGTCAATTCTAATATTGCGCTAATATATTAAAACCCAAGCATTTGCTGGTTCCAGCAGGACTAGTGGCTTTTCCTCAATCTGTGTAATTTCCAATTAAATTGATTTGGGGTTGAAACTGCTGATGGGAAACACTAAGTAATTTGGAGATGTGAACTTTGGCTCTGGTAAATCGCCCCAGGCATTTTTTTTTTATAAACGGATCAATTATTCAGTCCTTTAATGAAAATAGTTATAATCAATTTTAAAAAGAATTCACTATAATATAAGATGATTCCCACAAGGTGTCATGGTTAGTTTCTACATTTGAGAGGACCAAAGGTTTTATTGAAATCACCACAGTACCCAGTGTATCATCATAACAATGAGCTGAAATAATTGGCAATAAGAAGCAGAATATGTTAGATATGATGTGTATACCCTATACATTACCTAATTAACATCCGACATGGTTCATGGCTGAAGCTAATCCAAAGGTAAGGTGTTGCTTTAAGTCATCAGGGCCTAGGTAAATGAAAAACCATATCATATGCCACAGTGTATTTACCGTAATGAAATTTGAAATGGTAAGTGTAATCACATTTAAATATAATGGCTGTTAGTTGTATTTTTGCTGCACCTTCACGACCATCTAACATCTCCACACTGAAAATGCCTTATAGTAAAAGCTGTCCCTATGTACGGACACGAACACAGTCTCCTGTTATTCTTATTCTATGACTAAATATAATTTAAAACAACGAAATACAAGTGCTGATATAATCAACCCGAGAGGACGGTGTATAGTTGTAATATTCTATACTTTGGTGTCTGGATTTCCATCTGGATTTCCAGCACTGTACTGTATAAAAAGCTGATCCACAAAGAGCTAAACCAGTAATACAGCAATTACATGATGCTGTCACACTCACAGACCTGAAAGCCAACCACTAGGAGGATCATACATGGACGAAACGGGCGGTGTAATTATAGTGTATCCAACATGTACAAGTACCTGAATAGCTTCACTCCTACCTGCTTCATTCCTACCTATGGAACATTGCTAACCATAGTAATATGGTTAATATATATGATTTATATATACTATATATGTGCGTGCGTGCATGCGTGTGTGTAGTATATATATATTTTTTTAATGGCTGTGTACACACACAGGCATTCAAGAGAAAGGTCATGGGCTCAAGGAATGACAAGGTATGTCTGTGTGTCGACTACTTCATCCACTCCTTTCCTTTATGACTGAATGACTGCAAAACTAATTTCCTTCCCATCAGCCTCGGTTGCACTTCGGGTCCATTGCTAATTTTCAAATCTTAACATGTTGAGTTAGATGCAGAGTCATGGCAAAATGTTTCATTCTGGATGGTGTTCTTGACACTGAGGTCCCTGACTGACTCTCAGACTGTTGTGCACTCGTCTGTTGCACCGGTACGTTTTCATTATCCAACCCCTCACAGTACACAAAGAATTCCACTTCTGTGCATTGGGTGGAGCAGCACACTGATCACATCCAGGTTGGGGGGACAGCATACAGGAACATCTGTACTGTGAGCGATTTAAACCTTTCCATAATGACATGGGAACGATAAGTGAATGACAACGATGAGATAAAAATCCTGTGAGACGTCGAGTCACGGCCTGAGTAGGAAATGAGGTGATATTCTGTACATTACAGCTAGCTAAATGCTATGCACCGTTCTTTGTACTGTAGGTCTAGGTAGGACCGCGCCAGTGCCGGTTCCTCCCTCCCAAATCAGGGTTCTGTGCAGAGGGTCAAGTTCTTTCCAATCAAATGGAAAAAAAAACAGGTTTCTGTGGAGCTGCCCCTGTACACAGGAGCATTGGTTGAAAGAGGGGCAGTCTCTCTCCCAGCAGCAGTTTTTGGGGCTTTGAAGCTTCAGTGAGAATCACCTGGGTATTTGAAGTGTTGAACGCAGGTTACATACAGTAGAGTATTCAGATGATTCACCAAAATCTTTGTAGATTTTAAATGTGTCTGTTTCCAGCACTTTTATGGAAGGTCCTGCAGGTGTTTGACTTTTCAATATCACATGGTCACATGAGAAATGAGAACAGTGAGAAAACAACTTTCATTTTAACTATCACAAGATTAAATCTCCTTTTCTAAGAATAATAAATGATATGCGCTGTGTAGTGAATGATCTTGGATCACTATTCTTTTTACTTCATGTACTGTTCAGTTTTTTGTAGTTACACATATACAATAACAAAAGAATAATAAAAAAAGATGATTACCATGGCAAGGGTCAAAGCTTTGAGGCATTCAGTTCTGCTCTACTTCCCTAGAATGTTAAGGGACCCAAAACATGAAAAATAGCCCCAGGCCACAAATGTATATAACCATATTGTACAGATGCAGCTTTGAGGTGTCTTCCTTTTAATAATCTTTTGGATGTACAGTTTCCATTTGGAGGATGCAAATGGGAATGGAGTAATGGTTAAGTGGTTAATGCTGTAGGCTACAATTTGAGCCCTGTTGTTGTAGTTGGCAAATCAGCACCATTAAAAGCAGAGTCGGCTATTATCAGTTCTTTTTAGCAATGCACCAGTGGATGTGTAGAAAACCGACTCACTTTTGTACTGAATAATACTTGAAAAGGCATTTGCTAGCTAGGGAAATTGATGATAATTATGTACTTGTGTACTACTAGTGAGGTTTGCACAGTGACATGTGTAGTGAGAACGTGAGGCTGAAGGAGAAGACATTATAAACAAAAAAGGACACATTAGTTCATCGGTATGGTAACTGGTGACTGTTACTGTGCGTCTGCCCCAACTCTGAAGCAGCGGCAGCATTAATGAAGTAGCACCGAAATGAACATTTTTGGATTTTTGAAAGAATATTCATAAAAATTTTTTTTTTATTTTTTTTATTTATAATTCAGTGATTCTTTTGCTTACCACTAGAGGGCGTACCACACTTTGAGGATCACTGTCCTAAGCAGTTATGGTTAAAGGTCAACCCCTCTGTGTTTATAGCTGAAGGCAGAGAGTTAGATGCACCTCTCTTAGATATACTGTTAGTACTGTTAGTACTACCAAGACCATGTTCACTTCCTTCACATCCTAAATCTCATTATTTGGTGGTTTCCAGACACAGCTTCCAGACCTAGGTGATACAGTATCTGGCACCATCACCAGATAACACAATACAGAAAGGGAGAAACAGTACCATCCCTCCTAGGAAGTGTAAATCTTTATGGCCGTGCTAACACATCTCTATATACAGGCTCTGTCCACTTTTACCTATAAGAATCCGAACTTAGACTTAGAATTCGGGTGGCATCATGCACTCGTGTTGTGTCCATGACTCTTGTGTCCTCGATCAAGTCCAAATAAACTTCTCCTTCAGACATCCAGGACTCCGGTGCTTCTTCTTCTCCCAGCATCACCCATAGAGTTTCTCCCTAACATCTAGATCCAATCAGATCAACAGACACTGACCAAGCAACTGAAATGGTTGGAATTGGCTGTGAAACTGAAAGACTCAAATGGCAGCAACATGAAGAGGACTGAATTTCGGACACTGGAGAAATAATTGAGGCAGATGAAGTAAGTGGAGGTAATGCAGAAAGAGTTAAGAGAGGCACTCAGGAACACCTGCATCAACGAAAGTACTATCATTCTGCAAAGAGCCCCAAAGGAATTTGTGAAGATATTGGGGGGAAAGAAAGTATGGAAATATGAGTTCCAGCCGGAAGGAGTGAGAGAGGAAATTGAATTAACAAACACAAACATGGATTAAATCAATTTTAATGCATTTAATGCCATCACCTTTGCCCTGTTTATGCAAATCTGTGTTTTTTTGAGTTTGGGATTATTAATTATTTTTCAACTTAAAAGAATATAATACATTAATTTTACTGTTTTGTTTTATCAAAAATAGCTAATTAACAGAAATCCTAGAACAATAAAATATCCATTCCACCCACCCTCACAAATGGTAATTCAGCATCATTTAGTATTCATAAAGTTCCTTTTCATCAGTTCATGATCTTTTTTTCTTTGATATGTAATGCATCGTGCTCCCCTGTCGACTGGCCTTTCAATCCATACATATATAAAAGAGTTAATAAGGTTCATGCTTTGTTCTTTGAAACATTTTAGAATAACACTGCCGAAAGAACTTTTACTGTCAAAGACTTCAAAGATAGTTCCCTTAATAGTCCTTGATTAGTATACTAAAGTTAATTGATTCTTTTTTCGGTCTATGGGATTGGTGAAAATGATAATTGACTTCATTATGCAGAGGTTGGTTAGTGAAGGAAAACATATAAGTCAGACTCTTTTCATTAACTGAAATACTGAAGCTGTTTAATAACACCTGCTGATTGTAAATTGCATGTTAAAACCATGTAACTTTAAAGGAGCCTGTTTAAAACCCACTGTGATACGGATATTCAGTTTTTTCATCTGGCATCTTCATTTTGCTAAAGGAGGCAGAAGAACAACAAATCACAAGTCACCGGTAAAAATGCTTTCTACTATCTGCTTTAGTATAGCTCCAATAAAAGTCTGTTCTGGAGTTGAAAGTAAATAAAACCTAAACTATTGTGGATCCCAGATGGAGGCTATGCTCTGTGTAAGAGACAAAATATGAAATAAAGTCTATGTCAGGCAGGTGCCTCCGTGGCTCGCCAGGTAGAGTGTGTGTCATTTGGGCTTAGTCTTTGCCCTGTGGCCCTTCTCGGCGGGCCATCCTGTTTCTCTCTCCAATTTTCCACTGTCTCTCTCACCAAGTCTGAAAAATAACTTTATGGAAAGATTGTTTGTATCTCTTGAGTGATCATTTTACAGTATATACTGCTGAAATCTCAGCTCAGTCTTTGTCTTTTATACTGTACAGTATATGTGCATGTATTTGATTTAATCACATGACGTTGCAGCCAAGTTTTAACAACATCGTAACGGTCAGAGGCCACCAACTGTCCAGGGCTTTGTTTGGATCATTGTCAGTTTGGATTGCATTTACTTTTTAAAGCTGTAATTTTAGTTTTCCTTTTGGTCTTGCTGCTGTACCTATTTGTTTTGTCTCTTAGTGGCAAAACAAACTATCATATGAGACGGTAAAAAAAAATAACATTGATTCATACCCTTTATAATAACAGTGGGCAAGCACATCGTAGCCAACTGAGAGGCGATGATGGAACAGATGGTAGAGAAAAAGCAGTTAGGAAGCAAACAAAATATCACTCCTGTGCAGCAACAGTAACAAAAGAACAGTAGCGCCAGAAGAAAGCACACTTGTGAATGTTTAATGTGGTCTTATGTGATCACATGGTTGTGTGCTGCTTTGTGATCAGAGATTGCTCCTCCGTCAAATTACCTCCCTGTTCTCCTGAGGCGTGATGTTTGGCAGTCAGAATCGTCAGCTGTGAGTATATGCATTTCCTGCATATCCAACAGGTCTTATATAGCTGCTGCTCCACAACTACTAATTTTGAAAGGGTTGTTCTTGAGGCATGAGCTTTCATTTTGTAAAGCCTAGTCAGTGTGATTCTTTCTGTCTAAGTAATACCCCAGACATGCAGACTTGGTTACAGACTCCCGAGACTCAACGATTAGAGCGTCCGGTTTTTAAAACATTCAGGTCATCTTGACTCGGGGCTTCACCAGTGCCAATCCCATCAGGGCATCCTTCTGGACAAGACATCGTAAAAAACTTTGGAAATACAGCAGAGGAAGACATGGTGCTTGAGAACTAAAAGTACTCTCTCAGTCATCTGTCAGCCAAACTTGTGTGGCGCACAGCTCAAGCCCCGCAATGCTTGTGAGGATTATTTGGCTGATTAACACAAAAGACCCTGATGATCACGAGAGGAATCCTGCTGCTTGGTTTTTTGGATTGATGGCATTCAGGGATTATCTGAAAGTGTGAGGATTTTACATATTCAGTAATACCCACATTAGTCAACAGCATCACTAAGCCAGCCTGAATCTTGCAAGCTCAGTTTTTCACCGCAAGTTATTAGTCTGGGATATTCCCCGAGACCCCATTGTGGCGATGAGGACAGGTCTGCAACAACAACCACGAACAGTGCAGTGTTTTGAATATGAACGACCTCAAGTGCTGGCTCAAGGCCGCCTGACCTCAACCCTGACACTTGTGAACAACCACTTCAACAAGGTAGCGTACTAGGAAAATTAAACATGATTCAGTAAGAGTGTTCAATTTGATTTTGAGGGATAGTTAAGGTGACGATGTTTCTTTGACTGCCATGAGTTTGAAAACATTAAAGCGAGTGGTTGCTCATTGAGTTGGATGAATGAGGAAGGTCAATTGAGAGTTAATTGCCTGTTGGTTACAGGTTGATCTAATCACCTAAAAAGTATTTTTGGCTGATGAATCCCACAAAAAACCCACTGGCCATTACAACTGTGCTCTTGTTCTAGCGGATGTACAGTGGACGGAGCGTTCACTGGCTGCACTTTGTTGACCCAGGGCTGCAGGTCAGTGAAGCATTTTAAACAACAGATGTCGTTTGAGAATTTTCCAACTATTATATGCAGGTCTCTAACCCAGTTGCCCCAATTTCCCAGAAGCTTTTGGCCTGGCGAGGGGTCAGTTCAGGCCCAGCCGGTTACTGAAGTTGGAGTATTTAGGTGGAAACCCCTTCAGATCAAACTGGTCCTATGTAGTTTTGGGCTGGGATAAATGAGCTTGGATTTTACAGTTTGTTTCCAAGCTTTGTTCGTTCCTTACCTCATACTCCCTTATAAATCAGACTGAGATCAGAGTTTACATTTTATACTCTATGTCTAGCAAAGCAGAAATTATTCTAAGGTTACTTGAAATCATCTGCCCTTAAGCTTCTGCTGGGCCAAAGCAGTTATTATAGGAACAACTGTAGTACAATAATGATGTGAATATCAGCTTCATAAACAGAATACTGTAGCATACATCACTGTTTTAGATTTGCTGTGGCTGCAGAATACCACCTGATCAAAGCTGGATGCACATCATTGATGTGGCCAGAAACACTAATAATCGCTTTCCACTCTTAACTTAACCTCATGCTCACCCTGTCCTTAACTACTGCTTACGAACTTCATTACATTATTATTTGGAAAGGAGAAAGTCTAAGAGTCAAGCAATTACGCCATTAACTGTGTTCCTCAAGCTACAACTATGACTGCTGACCTGCAACAGTTTTGTAAATCACAACATTATAGATTAAAGTTCCTGACATCCCTGACTTAGGAGTCAGCTGGGTAATAATGTTGGTTACACTGATAAGGAAATAACAACTTGTCCTACTGTGTCCCTGTCTTATCAGTTAATTTTATTAATTCCAGCTGGTACATTGCTTTCTGTATTTAAACTCTTTCAGACATTTTTCAGAGCAGCGAGCTGTCAGCAATAATTTTGAGCTGCCAGCTGGATCTGTTTAGATGCATTTGTTTCTTGGTTGCTGAATATGTGCAATCACCGCCATTTGGGATTATTTTGGAGTTTCTAGACCAGATGCCCATCAAAGACCTGGGTGGTATATTATACATTTTTTAATGCTGGTATTGATACAATTCCTGAGTTTGGTACTTCGATCCAAAATAGTTTTCTTACTTCTAGGTCTTACTGGACGATAATTTAAAATAGATTTTTTTTTTCTTTCTATTTTTTATTCTTAGAAAATAAACATTTGCAAATGTTGCATAAACACTACCAACTGTACAAAAGCTGGTGTTGGGTCCTCGTTATACATATTCATTGTAAAAAAAAAAAAAAAAAATGGACCATCTTTTTAGAATGGTGTAATAGGGTTTAACCTTATTTATAGTGTATTATTTCAATTAATTAAAATAGTGCTTTGCAGTTAAGGAGGTGATATGATTGTGTATAAACTGGATTTAGCATTTTCTTGATCCACTAATTATTTTTGCATGTGCTGGTTGCGCATATACAGTCTATCCTTTATTGGATACAGTACCGTTAATTAAAGGAATGAATCCCCTGAGTTCAACATGCTGGCCCTGAGTGGACATCTTCGCTCAGTTCACATCTGTAACTGCCTGAAAGCATTTCATTTGAAACACCCACTACTGTCTAGAGAAATCATCCACTAACACTGTTGGATAGGGGAGCCAGTCTAACAGCAGCAGTCTTAGAAAATTGTTCAGAAGGCCAAAAATATGAATCATAATATGGTGCTGTATTTATTCACGGGAGCATCATCATGCAGATTTAATGATCTCATCTACCTTTGAAATCTGTCAAAACACATGTCTAAAGCATTTTAACACACACATGTTGCATTCGAGGTCAGGGGTGCACACAAAGAGGACAGTTAGTTACTGCATCACAGCATGAGATCACGCTGAGCCGTCGAAAACCATTTCAGTCAAATTCAACAGGAGTCTCTGGGGTCAGCTTGACTGGGTGTCTGTGGATATTTTGTTTCTTCTCAAGTGACGAATCACAGAAAGGATAATAAGCTGATGTGACAATATTGCCACCAATATTTCAGCACATCTAGAAACTGTTGGCACATTTTCACTGCTGTAGAACAAACTAAGCCATTATTTAAAAAAAAAACAGTACAATTCAAAACTATAGCAAAAATTTTATAATTCCCCACAAATACCTACAAAATACATAATATCACTTAAAGTTATCAGGTTCAGGGGCCATGAAGCGTTCCCTTTACCCTCTGGGCAAACAGAATATAAAGCATCTACGCCTGAGTGATCAAGTGTTCAATTGAAAACGCAGTTTGAATAAGTGATTTTTTTTATATAAGCCATAAGCCCTGATTTTATTTCTAACCTAATTAAATATAGTGTCTTAACAAGCTGTGGGAGGTGAAAGTTTCAGTCCTGAACTTTCAGTGAAATTTAATCAGCTGTATCTAAGTAATATTATTTATGTGAGCTGGCAAAACAGACAAATGACTTTACATGTGTCTGCTTGGATGAAGATGGACGCCCCACCTAGTGAGAAAAAAGACGGGGGGTTTCAGACTTCAAAAACACAGCTGTGACTCCGACAGTATATACTGATTTAATTATCCAGTTGATCGTCTGGCATGCCAGTTTCAACACTTATCCACCCATCCATCCATCCATCCATCCATCCATCCATCCATCCATCCACCCACCCACCCATACAGACTTCAATGAAACTTCATTAGCTTAGAAGTTGACTTTGCTGTGATTGATTTGAACCATGGCATGACAATCAACCTCATTATTTAACCTGATTAGAACAAACCTACAGTAGAGTTTTATTATTGGAAGAAAACACAACATTTTCAATTGCAAATGCAGTTACACCCCGCCCCCCCCTCCCAAATTCTTCAAATTTAACAGTATTGTTCCAATCCATACAGACTTATTGACTGGGTTAATGTTTTTAACCATCACCGCGGCTCAGTGGTGCAACACAGCAAGGAAGTGGCTGTGCACTCACTTTGATTGGTCCCTAATTTGACGAGTGTAGCTCTGCTAATATTTTGTCAGATTTGTGTGTGTTTTTGTGAATTCATTCGTACAAAATTGCAAACATCTGTTTGTCAGCAGACAGATGATTCTCCCACTGCTGCCAGATTTCCACCACCCACAAATTAGTCACTCGGCTATGTCTTGTTAAAATCCATTAACTCCATAAAGGAAGTTTGAAGCATGAGTGAATCTTTTTGAAAGGCTGCTCACTGGAGGTGCTTATTAAGGAAATGACACCAATACTGCTGACTCTTTGTCGTGTCACCTAATATGAACCTTAATGATACAAAGTTTAGCTGTGACCTCTGTTCTGGGTTAATATGTTATCAATTATCTATTGAGTGGGTAATAGGCATATTTTGCTGCTTGGTACTTTCATGTAATAACTGGAAATAAACTTCTCGAAAAACAATGTTACAATAAAGTAGGTATAGCACATTGTACTTTGCCCCCATCTCTCTTTTTTTTTTTTTTACAACTACAATAATACAAATCTCACTTTTTTGTTTGATAAACGAGCGTTAAGATTTCGTGACAGACAGATAAACGAGACAGAATATTTTACATGTGTTTTTAGAATAATATAGAAAATTTGAGCTGTTGGAATCCAACAGCATGATAATGAATGCTAACACTGCAACATTAGACACCTGCATTGAATAACAGCTGACACTAAGCTGTGTGGGGCTCTGCACAGTTGTGAACATCATAATTAACCCTGAGCAATGTTTTTCAAAAAAGAGAAAAAAACAAGAAACAAATGTGCGGGTGCACAGAGCTGGGCGCGCACTGATGTGCTCTTTTAAAACACACAATATCAAATTAATGATAGTTTCTATTCACCTATGATAGCCTAGCTAAAAGTGTAGATACTGTAATATCCCCATTGCCGGTTGCATCAGTAATATACAGTGGTAAAAACAATTCTAATTTGTCATGTTTGACTGCCCTGACCTTATCGAAACCATAATTATCTCATTATCTCTCTTTGCATAACTGCTCCATGTTGCTGAGGTACTGTTGCTACAGGTAGACTTAGAAAATAGACCTTTGAGTTTGATTCATTGGACATTAAACACAAGGAAGTAACAAGGAAGTAAAAAAAACCCTGATGTATGCAGTAAAACTCCAATCAGTGCTGGCATTAGTGGACAATAAACACTCCAGACAGACAGCAGACATGTTTTCTTTCTTATGGTGAACTGTGTCCTGTGAGTAAAGTGCTTATTTCTAGACCTGCAGCCCGGCTTCATCTTTGTTTTGCCCACAATAATCAGTACACAATAATCTCCAATCACCACTGGACAAACCCACAAACACAGCAGCACACTGTACAGTACATCTCCACACTCCCTATGCCTTGACTCCACCGCAGCAAACCTAAGAAAACAAAATCACACACACAACAAAACACATGAAGACAAAAAAAAACAATTCATACTTGTGTATGCATCTTCACATCCACACACAGTGTATCTTGGCTTCTAAACCACCACACTTTTAAAGGTTGTGCGATTGTCCTCGGTGGAGAAACATGTTGCTGGCCCAGACAAACGCTTCAACAAAATGTGAGACCAGTGACTTCACATTAAATGCGGACTTGACAGCTCCTAATCCACGCAATTGATTCAGTTGCTTTTAGATAATTAAAGAAATTAGTCATAACTGCTTCAAACCTCGAACCAGCCATTCTCTAAAATCACAGTAAGTGCAATCCCGGAGAAAATTTTGAATCATGGATGTATCAAAAAGTAATTATATTTTAATTATGTTTTGTGTAATGAGAGACCAGTTGGCTCCGTGTCCCTAAAAACTTTCATTATAGATTTTTTTTTTCCTGAAATTCTTAAACACAAGGATGGACAACAACCAGGGACAAGCTGGACTGTGAATTGTATCTCAATACTGTAACATGAATGCGAGAGAAAATAGATTAGCTACAGGGCGTCTGAAATTCTTCTTCCTCTTATTTTTGGGCAGTTTCTTCCTTGTAAGAACAGCCCACACAATAACATAAGAGTGTCCTTTAGAGAGCTTTACCGTTTTAGAAACATCTGTGGGCTGGATCTGCGGGCAGTGATCCACGCCACAAGAGGACGGTAACTCTCGGAGACATTCTTTGACAGGATGAGACAAGTTAGATTTTCCTGGGAGATTGGTTAAAGGAAGGGACGATTGGAGCTGCCATGGTTACATTGATGCGGAGATGGAATCGATGTTGAGCTTTGATTGGACACTGAAGATAAACATCTCACATGGATCAAAGTCACTTAGGAATCTGCAGGGAAGGCATGTCATTAGGTTCTCTTTGCCCACAAAGCCTCATTGTGCCTTTGCTTTTCATGTATTGTGGCTTAGGAAACTACAAAGAATAAAGACACTCAAGTTGCTCTGGAGAGCCCGGTGTCGTCAGAAAAGATAGTGACGTAATAAATAGCTTTTATTAAAGCATGAATGACCCTTAGGTGTCTCAGCAGCAGCACCCTGACAGCCTGACGCAACCCTCACTCATTCACTTTCCTTCCTTTTTCATTTGGTCAACAGCAAGACGCTCACTACAGTAGTTGTTGTTGGTGACTTGACTGTGGCAGTGAAAAATGACACCACGGGAGAGGTTTCTATGGGAACAACTTTCACGGTCCTGCGGTGCCGCTCCTGTTGTCATTTCACGAGTTGAGGGATAATCTGTGGAAGCGGAATCAAAACATAAATCTGAGGAAGAAATTAATCAAATTTAAATCAGGTTTTGTGTACCGGGACCTCGCCGCTGTGCGCGTGACTGACCCGCTAATTTGTGAAGCAACAGGTTTTGATTTGCTTCCCTGATGAATATTTTCTGTGTCATTATGAGGTCCAGTAAATCACAGACAGAGAATGACACGCTGCAGAGATCTAAATGGTTAAATACAGTTACGGAAAGCTATTAATTAGGTTTAAAATTGGCTCATTGTTTTTACACGATGCTTCTTTCATGTGTTTTCACTTTGTCACTTGTGGACTTGAATGTTGTGTTTGCCGTTGGATCTCTGCAGCCTGAATATAAGCACAAACACCATTATATGCTTAGCCTGTTTTCAATATTTTCGAGCTTGTGTTTATGTTTTTTGACAGTGAGTTTATTTGCGCCGAGCTTAAGGGCTTTATTTATGAATTTTGTCCTTTTCAGGTTTTGGTGCTCATTATTTCAAATTGAGAAACAGCGTTGAGATAATGGGGTAAAAAGACCCCTTGAAAGCAATTTCAAGTGAAATGTCAGGCTAATCGGAAATGCAACCCTCTCTGTATTCTTAATCCATTAATGACAAATTAAATATATTGGGCTACTATAAATAATTTCACATTTAGATACCGAACAGAGCCTACTGAGTGTGTGATTATGCAACATGTTTTTAATTTGTGTTTATTTCTCACCCAAAGAGACAGTAATAAACAAGTCATATACAGAAGCAAGTGTGTTGTGCAGCTGCTGATGTTTTATTTTACAGTTAAAAAATATTCACATGCATGTTTGAGTTCTTCTCTAGACATGTTTTGAACTGTGTAAAAATACCCTGCAGTCATTGATATTTTATTTACTGTAATATAATTTCCCAAGCTAAAGTGAAAATTGATGCTCATTAGTGCTTACTTCCTCAATGAGAAATAAATCAGGACTAGGCTCCGCCTACAATTCCTGCTTGTGCTGTGTGGACATAAAAGGCAGTGAGTGTCAATATGGTTAATGAAGGAAAGATATTCCTTTACTCGTCCCACAATGGGGGAAATTTCCAGTATTGCAGCAGCAGACGTAATAAATGGATAAAGAGCACAGATGATGGTGATGGTGGTGACAGTTATATACAGACAACAGACAACATCAGAGAGACTCAGCCAGAATCAATGGGAATGGTTAGCACTGTTACCATCTTTTATTTGTTTCTGAGTGTTAGTGACTGTGCTAATGAAAAACTCTTGCTCTGTGTTCTGACAAGGTTTCAGGTTCACTTTGTCGGCCCCAAGTTTGCACAAGTTGACGTTTGGGTTTGGTAGCTTCAATGTGTTTTGAGTGGAAATTGGGGGTCATGGTGTCAATTGCTAAATGTATTGCTTGTGCTATATAAAAGACATCAACGAGAACATGTTTACAGGGCTAAACACTTGATTTTCATCAGAGGAAGTCTTTAAACATATATGATAACATAATTATTCTGAGCATATGCACTCCAGATTGTTGCACAGTGTCAACATGAGCAAGGCTAAAAACTGTGAGCTGTTTTTTGGGTATAAACTTAGGCACTCTGTGGAGCAATTTTTAGAAAAAAGGCAAAGAGAAATAGCTCTGTGCATAAAGACACCGGTTAAAATAAGCAAGGAACTTTTTCAGCTAAAGAAAGGTCCTGACTCTTGGTTTCAGTTTTATGCTCTTTTTTTTTTTAAGCGAGAAACATTTAGATTTCTGAACGAGGATGAAAGCTGTTGATGGGGAGTGGGAGGAAGAGCCCAAGGCTGCTCCGTGGTGTGGATGCTGATGAACTGATGTTATAATTTGCTAATGAGATCTAAGCTGTCTCTTCTCCCTGGCTTTGTCCATATGAAGGGACATCTGCCCTGCCGTGGGCACAGAGACAGCACCCTCGCAGTGTACAAACTGGTCAGTAGGTGTGCGCCTGTGTGTGTGTGTGTGTGTCTGTGTGTGTGTGTGTGTGAGAGAGAATATGAGGAGGATGAAACAGACACACACACCTGACATCCTACATTTCTCGTGAGCTGGAGGGAACAGAACTTGAGAGGGAGGTCCAAACTCGCAAAGATGCTGAGGCGTTCAAAACACGTTTCAACGCGTTTATAAATAGCACAAGGGGGGCCGAAGCACAGACGTTTGGCAGGTCGCCCTCGTCAGTGTGCTGTGACAGAACTCTCTGCAGGCTTTTTATGAACTGTGTGCAATTACTTAATTAGTGAATTCACTGAGTGTAGCAAAATACCATGCCAAATGACAATTTTTGGGCCAAGCACAGATCATTTAAAATGGCAGATTTAAGCTGTCAGGAGTCAACAAGCACATTTACCTCTCTATAACTTAAACTAAATGACTGTGACTAAAAACAGGTGTAATGATTGTGAATATTCAAAGTGGGGAGATGAAGGTCCTATTTGAATATTCAACATCAACATAACCTCTGTTACAAGGACTTAAATAGTTCAGATGCTTTATAAACGAAACATTGTTATCTGTCATTGGGTTGCATCACATTTATATTATCACAGTTTTTTATTTGCTTACGTAGTCCCTAAGAACTCAAATATAAGCGGCAAATATTCACATTGAACTAGGAAATGTTGGCATATTGAGTGACTTATACAATTATCTGCTTATCAAAGTTGTTGGCAGTGGATTTTATGTTGACCTTATTGATTACGTAAGCAGTTGATCGACTGATCATTTCAGCACGGTGCCTTACTTTGACTGATAGTTGAAAGTTTTATTTTTTCTTATTTTTTACATTTTAGGATGAATGTCCTTGAATGAAAATTCTCACAGTGTGTGTTTGACCTTATCAGAAATCCTGTTTTATCTATATGCAAATAAGAGAGGGTTTGAGAGAAAATGAATATAATAAGACCATAAAATATAGTAAAGTGTTTAGTCAATAAATTATGTATTAAATACATTTTTTGACATTTCATTTATCTTTGTTTTCCCTGCTTGTTGAGAGTAGTAAACAGAAGAAGCTGACAGTGTCCCATGTTTGACCTGTGAACGCAGGATGTTTAACAGTGGACCTGACTTTTAATTATTGAGCAGCCGTCTGAATAAGCAAAGCGACTTTGTAATGATAATCTCAGTTTGACACACATAATTCACCTTAAATCCTCTTTCAATTTACTTGCCAGGGCCGCTGCTGGAGCTCGCAGCAGTTTAGTTCTGCCCTGCTGACACAAGTTGCGTGTCCCTACAAAAGTGATGCACTTGGAATTGAACACGACACCCCCCAATCTCACCCCACCCCCCACTCCCTCTTTCACCAGCCACAACACACACACACATACTGTACAACACACACACACATGCACAGCTCTTCAACCCATGTCTCCTTTGCAGAGTAAATGCTGATTCCCCATAAACTTCAAATGTAGACAACTTGAACTTGGGACGATAAGACTTCATATACGTAAAAGTGTTTGTGTGTGTTTGTGTGTGTGTGTGTGTGTGTGTGTGTGTGTGTGTGTCACCAAAAATAACTTTCTGTTCAGGCTTTCTACCAGACTGACCACGTCTGTCAAAGTTTGGAGATTAATATTCAACCTGCGCAGTCGTCCTCCTAACACCATTACTCATCCAGCATCTTCATACAGCAGTTTACACTACAAGGCCTAACAGCGCTACTCAGAGCGGTACAATTATTTGCTTAACTTCTGTCCCTCAAACACAATTCATCAGATGGGTATACCGACCCAAACAGACAAATATTGCTTCTGGCTTCGCGATAATAAATATTTTGAATTTTTCCTGGCTCTGTCAAGTCCCATTTGGCGCTAACATCAGCCCAAAAGGGAGATGGGCTCGTTTGATACAGACTCACTTTATCTGCAGATGAAGTTACATGTTGAGAGACAAAGGGAGCAGCTGTTTTACAGTGATACAGCTCGTTTGATGGCTCTGTTTACAAGGACATTAGAAACCAGGTTATGGGGGGCTGATTACAGCAGGAAATCAGAGGTTGAAACCAACAGAGCTTTTCACATCAAACCTTAGAAGGGACCTGGACTGTAATGGTTGCCAAAGGTGCTGCAGCTTGAGTATTAAGTAAAGGGAGTGAATAATTACAGTATGTCAGTATTATATTTCAGGTTTTCCCTTTCAATACATTTACAAAAAATTCTCAATGACTGTTTCTTCTTTTGTCATTATGGAGATTAATGAAGAGAAATAAACTTAAATGTAACAAAATAGTGAACGTTTCCTAACCCTATTTGCTCTGCCCAAACCACGGCTACTCTAAAACCTGCACCCCCCACCTCCACCTGCTGTACTACTGACCGTATATTTAAATTGATGTTGGCATATTTTTACTATATTGAGTTCATAAGATGCTGCATGCTGTTTTTCTGTTTTTGTATTTCCACCGAGCATCTGTTAGCCACTATATTAGACATGCCTCTACACATAAATTCTCCTCCTCAAAAGCTTATAGTATAGAGATTTAATTTAACTATATGTTTATAATAGAAGTTGGAGTTATAGGAGGTGTTTTATTGGACTGCAGCCACGGAGACCGAATTATTTAGAGTCCCAGAAGCTTTTTATTCTTGATGTTAGTGGAGGCTGGTTTGAGAACTGTCAGCTTGAATACTCAGTAGACACCACAGCACTGGACAGCATTTTGTATTACAGACTCACGTTTTTACAACTCTGGAAAGTTATGGTGACAGCAATTATTTCATGGAGGTAGTGAGGTAAACATAAGCAAAATTCACTGTCCTGGTTATCCAGTGGTTGAGACACACTCGCGTATAGTTGCAACATCCCTGGATGTATGTCAGATGGAGCCTTATTTGCACACTGTCATCTCCTCTCACCTCTCGTTTCCTGTCGGTCTCTACTGTCACTTTCAATAAAAGGGAAATAAAACAAAACAAACATAAAAGCGGCTGAAGTTCACTGTTCATTTTCCAAAGTAATCCACCAGGAATGTGCAGCGGGTGATGTTGCATTGCAGCAAATTCAGCTTTGGCTGATGCTACATCCCCATTGAAATTAATGAAGGGTGAATTTTTTCATTCATTTTTAATACCTTTGTCTGTCTGAACTCAGACTTTCTGCTGCATTTCATTTTTTGCCGGACTGTTTCTTTCATCCCGCTGCACTGCTGCCACAGTAATCTCTGTCATGCACTCTAGCACAAAGGCCCACTACAAACCTGCTTAAGTGTACACATGGCCTTGAAATCAGGCCTCTCCTGTGGAGAATGGCCGTGTTAACCAGCGTTATTCCAAAGCCTTGTCCCCATTATACTTTCTCATTTATACAACATTGCAGAAATTATTTTACAGAAGGCAGCTGAAAATGTAAGCCTTTATATTACATAATATATACATGGCATTACATATATTCATTATGTACATTCATCATTCTAAATATTCATCAGTACGCAAATGCAAAATGAATATCAGATATCTTTGCTGTAAAAATTAAAAAATAAACATGCTGCAGGGCTGCGTGGTGGCCCAGTGGTTAGCACTCACAGAATGAAGGTTCTGGGTTTGATTCCTTAGCTTGAGGCCCTTTTGTGCTCAGTCTGGATGCCTGCGTGCACATTAAGGTAATTGGCAAATCTAAAAGGCCTTGTTGCATGTCAGCCCTGTGATAGACTGGTGACATGTCCAGGGTTTCCTTGCCCCTATGTCAACTGGGATTGGCTCCGGGCCTGATGGCCTGATGGATGGATGGATACTGTATGGATCTGCTGCGGTCTCTGTGTGAATTATTCAGCAAAACAATCCACCTTTCAACAAGACATTTAGTCTGATATTGAAATGTTAAAACAAGTGAAACCACATGATGACATTGTTTCACTTAGTTCTGACTACAACTCTAATTTTTTGGACATGTTATAGAATCCAGGGTCATTCTGCTGATACCAGTGCAGCTGTTTGATTTACACCTCACTCAACAGTCAGATCATACTTTGTCTTAACATTTGAGAAAGTGAGAGCGAAAATAACTTTGACAAGTGTAACACTGGTGTTCTGCAATCTAGCTGGTAGTTGCATCTTCTTCTCTGTTGAGCTGTGGATGTCTGAGGCTGTTTACTCTGTGCCCAGTGTGTTGGCTGCCTCTCAGTGAACAGCAGCTGGTTCATAAACCTTCACATGGCTGTGGGATTGTTGTGTAGACTCAGACGTTCTGTCAGATATGGCAAGATGATGTGAAACAGAAACAAATATGTGCAACATTTGACAGCCAACCGTGACTCCATCAGCAAGACCTAAAAAAAAAAGGTAAAATTTGAAACAATACAACAAGCCTGCTTCTTTATTCTCAGGGTTGTTTGTGAGGTTGTGAAAATGTGTGATGCTGTCCTAACTTTCTGTTGTTCAGTAGTGTGTGCAATGGGAAATGCCACTGTGTGTCTTCCCAATGCTTTTCAGACAGAAATGAAACAAAGTTTGAAACAACCTTTGTTTTACTTATTGCCACAGGTTTATAAGTGGAAACGCAAACTCTGTTCAGCATAAAAATAATTGCTCCTCGAAATGTCACCAGAAGTTGCCAGATGATATCACTGTAATTTGCATAGGAATATATTTCCTGCTGCAGAGCAAAAGGCTAAACTTTGCATGGGGAAGCACTGTGATCATCAGATCTTTCTGGATTAAACAAGCAAGTGGAACAAATTGGAAGAGTGTCAGCAGTATCAGCTGGTCTACAGATACTTTGGTCACAAAAACATTTCTTTGATTTATTTATTTACCAGACTATAGTGTTTAAAAATTGTTTTAATGACAAGTTTCTGTTCTGTTTCAGTAAATCCTGGATGTAAATTTGGTCTTAAAGCAGCAGAATATTTGCGTATAATACAGTGTAGCAAATTACTGAAAGAATTTGACTTCAACCAAAATTTCAAATCAGTGAGAATAATGTATTCTGAAAAATTCCCATTAGGATTTAAAGGATTTATGGTACTTGGATTTGAACAATTCTTACTGTGACTGTGCTGAAAGCAATGCGGTTATCATGCCAGTTCTGACTGGGGTATTTTTCTGCACACAAAACATTTACCATTTCTGTGACTCTAAAATGAAATCCCAAAAATTGGCTTTATTTTCCATCCATTAACAATACAACGTAAATTATAAGGATTAGGGTGATTGGTTGGTAGTGAGTTTGGTAAATATTATAGTCAAATGCACAAGCAAATATTTCTCCATGTAATTCACTCTTGGGGTCACACCTAGAAAAGTCCAGTTCCTGAACCTGAAAGAGCTATAAAAAATAAATAAACTTGAGAGCAGATGGTGTGAATCTTAATTTGCAGCATTCATGACCGTATGTCACCAAGTTAACACCTTTACAGCTGCCAGTGCAAAACTCACAACAAACTAGTTTGACAAGGTATTTTGCATCTAAACAAGAATCTACAACCGTGAGTGAAACTGCAGTAAAAGACATAGAGGTGCGTTAAACTAATGATAATGTGAGCTTGCTGATAGGCTCACACTAATAGTGTTAACATTGTGATGTTTATAATATACATTTCCTCGAACAATTTACTAGCATGTTAGCGTCCTAATATTTGCTAATTAGCACTTAACACAAAGAACAGATGAGGCTGATGGGAATGTTATTCTTGCAGGTATAGATCATAAAACAAAGAGTTGGATTAACAGAAAATTTTGACCTGACTGTTGAAAAGTAAACAGAAGTTATTTTCAATTCAGAATAACAGTCCATCCAGTTATAGTTGAAAATCTAAACTTTTCTAAAGTGGAGATATTTTGCTGGATGAGTGGAAAGCATCATGTTAGATGAAAAATCACAAGGCATCGCCAAAGTCAGTACAGTACAGTCAAAGTCTGGACAAAATTTCAGGCAATTCATCCAATTGTTGATGAGAGATTTCAGTCTGGACCAAAGTGTTAAATCGACCAAGAAAAACCTATGCATCCATTTTGTGAATCACACGTCGTGTTCTCTGCGAGTCGCTGGCAACTGCTTCCAAGATATTTCTGCTCATCTGAGAGCAGAATGAAAACCTTTTGGACATTTTACTGCTGTTTTAAAAAGTTGGTCCAAACAAATCAAACACATAAAAATACTGTCACATCTCCAATAACGTCAATATATTCAAACTGGGGAAGTGAAACGTTATATTAAAACCATCAAGTATAATATTAAAACGATCAAATTCACATTTTAACTGCAGGGATCATTTTCATTTTTCATCTCAATGTCATGGGTTAGAGAGATTAAGAAAGAGGCAGCTTCATGTTTATACTTTCTGTTTATGTTTTATGACAGGTCTCTTTCCTGAATATAACATTAAAAAAAAAATAAAGCACGCAGAGACTGATTTTTGGCACAGATTTGTGCAACTGTCATCAAAACAGTCCACCTTGCTCAACACCTGCAGTTTTTAATTGGAAAGTTCATTTCATGTTTTCTTTTGTGGCTGCCACTTTCTCATGTGAAATATTCATAATTCAATTTATGAATTCAGTAAAGATAGCTATTACACAACGAATAGGGAAATAGAAAGATAATGGAGTGTGGAGCGGCTGTAAGACAATGAGAGAAAGAAAAAGAGGGCAGTGAGGGTAAAGACTGATTCATTGGTCTCCTACAATCCCGTTCTGTCTGGCAGAGCTGTATAAAAATAGACTTGAAGAGTAAATGCAGCCTGTTTTTTTCCCCTCCCAATTTTCCCTCCACCAGCATGGCAATTTGCTATAACACTTTCCAAATATGTAATATCTTCACCTGTGTCAGTCCAGCAAACAAAGAGTTAAACTGTTGGCCTGAGAAAGGTTAATTAAAAAACCCATCTAGATCATCTTAAGATACTAAGATGCACTGGGCAGACAGTGACAGACTAGTGAAATGACACAAAAGCAAAAAAATAATTACATTTAATTGTTTTTCGTGTTTCTTCATATGTTACTTATTTTATGTTCATTAAGTTCCTTTCCGATCCATTTACAGTGTCTACAGGTGCCACTTAGGTAAAAGTAATATGAATTTAAATGTTTTTCAGTGTTTAATGGTAAACGCACAGTTGTTGATTAATGTTCTCATGGGGATAATCACAGTGGCTGAAAGAGCTCAATGCACAGCAATTAAATGAAAATATATTGTCAATTAACAAAGTTGGAGCAGATTGAGAAAAACACCTTGACAACACATTCAGTGAGAAGAAAAAAAAGCACAAACTAATTAAAGAATATGTTTTTCAATTTGACAGTTTAGACAGACGTACTGCAAATACACAAACCACAGCCAAAGAAAGAAACACTGTGCGTTAGAAAACAGAACAACAAGGGCAGTCTTCTTCGAAACACTCATCAGTGAAACTGTCTCTCTAGTAGCATCTCAAACATGACATGACATAGTTAAAAAAATAATCTCTGTAAATAAAAACGGGCGTCACTCAGACTTCTGAAGATTGTAGTTGGCTGTTCCACCATCTTGCCAGAACCCGACTCAGCTGATCCCCCAGTTTATCCCCAAATGGGTTGGTGCATATTCTCATCCCACTGTCACTCAAAGCAGCACACCCTCAATTATGCAGAACTTAAAATGTCAGCAAAATTTGAACTAATGAGTTATGTAAGGAAAATTAATGTTTAGGCATTTTAACATGGGAGTCAATGGGGTTTGACCAAACTCAAGCAGCCGTTGATACTTGCATGTTGGGTTAATTTTTCAGCCTTGTACGTTGCCGCTGGAGTTACAACTAATCTCCACATAATGAAACCACATTAAACTTCCCGGCATGTTAGAAGCACATGGGAAGTGTACTGTAGTTGGTGATCCACCTGTTGTAGTGTTTGTCATTTTCATTTCATTCTCCTCTGGGATAATTGTTCAGATAATTGCCACCATTTCTGTCATTCTGCCACTCGTAGATATTCGCTTTGAATAGCAGGTAATTAGCTAAGTAGTTCAGCTATTTAAACAGCCTTTCTAGTTTTATTGAATTTGTCCTTGATTGTGTAGATTTGCTGAATGCTCAGTGTTTCTGCTGTAGAAGTTATATTTACTGGCTCAATGGCAACGTAGCATGTAACTGGATGAGCTTACTACTTTGAAATGCATGCAGCCTGAGGCCACAGTAACTGGGACACAAAGACCAGAGACTTGGCCCTAGTCTGTCCACAGCACAGGTTCAAAGGAACAACAAAACAGTCTGTGACAAAGAACTGGGACTCCTCATCAGCAAAACACTGTCATGTTTATGCAGCTCACACCGACTCATTTAAAAACTGCTCTAAAGTTTTCTGTTGTTGGGAAGGACATGCCCCTAAAAAATCATAGGCAAACTTTTCAGTGGAGCATGTTTTGGGTAGATAATAATGGTTTGGTTCTGGGGGGTTGACAGAGCCAATCTCCCCAAATGACAGGTCTTAGCTGTTAAAATGTTCTTTTGCAAAGGAAAAGCAGTACAGTGGAAGCTTAAAAACATCTGCAAACATTTTAGGATAAAATGCAACGAAAAACTTCCCTCAAAACATGTTACATCAACTACTCCAAGTCTGACAAAAAATGAGGAGGGTTAATGGAAGATGGTGTGTGACAGGCCAAATAAAGACACAATCAGCCCTAAAAACACCCACACACACACATTTACTTGCTGTCTAGTTCAAGTGAATATGTTTGTGTGCTTCAAATCTCACACAAGCAACACAACAGTGTGAAATAATGAATGCAGTGACATTGTTCACCAGTGTTTCTTGAATGGGCCTTTTGTGATTTTAGCTTCACTTTCTTCTTTGTTGCCTTTTTCTGTCCTTTTTTGTTGCTGTTATGTCTTCTCTGTGCTTAACATCACCTGCTGTGCTCACTGCAAATCTCTGACGTTAAAAAAGTTGTATAATGTAGCTGTGCAAAAATAGACTATAGAGAGTTTATTTACATAGCTCCATTCATTCAAATAGATTTACACAGACATATAAGTGCAGGAAATACACTGAAAATAGAATATTATGATAGCACTAAAAATACATTTAAAAACAAAGTTGAATAAGTAAAGGACATTGAAAACAAGCAAGTGCGAATATATAAAGCACAGAATTAAAAACAAATTAATTGGATTTATTTGGTAAGCTGCAGAGAGAAGCCTGATCTGAATGAGCCGACAGTTTGAGCAGATCTCAGGTATTCAGGGAGGTTGTTGCTCAGCTTGGGAGCAAAGAAAGTAAAAGCTGCTTCACCTTGGTTTGTTTTGATGCTGGGAGCACTGAGTAAACCTGGATCTGGGTGGTTTGTATCGTACAAGTAGATCAGAGAAGTATTTGGGCCCAAGACCATTTAGTGCTTTATAGACAAGCTGTCGGATTTTAATATCTATCCTTTGACACACTTGAAGCCGGTGCAGTGATTTGAGGAGCGGTGTGATGTGCTCCACTTTCTTGGTGTTAGTGAGGACTCTGGCTGCAGCATTTTGGATGAGCTTCGGCTGTCTGCTTGATTTTTTACGAAGACTTGTGAAAGCACCATTGCAATAGTCTAGCCGGCTGAAAATAAATGCATGAATAAGCTTTTCTGTATCCTTTTTAGACAGAAATCCTTATATTCTTGCTTGTGTTTAAGCTGTTTGTCAGGTGATTTTCGAATAATGTTTATGGCGCTGTTGAAATTTAGGTCAGAGTCTACACCTACCTGGATTCCTGAGGTGATGCCTTTAAATGTCTTGTTTTTTTCACCTAAAATCTTAAGACAATATACAGTATAAAATGGAAAGAAGCAGCACATACACCTGAGAACGTTCTATTACAGGATTACTGATGGTGAATCGGTTATCAAAATAACTGCAGATTAATTTCCTTTCAATCAGATATATGTGATTAATTGACTAATAGTCATAGCTCCATCTGAGATTAGAACTTGCCCCCAATATGACAACTGAAGCTCATTATGATAACAGCACAGTGTGTGAGACTGTGGGATATAAAGACAGCAAAGTGATGGATCTCTGAGGTCTGTCTCTTTTATTTTTGACCAGATGGTTTCACAATCTGCCACTTAAAAAAAAAAATCCTAAACTAACCACCAGTCTCTATTGTAACACTTATTAGCCAACGTCTAAAACACTGTTGTTTTTCTGTGGTTTGTTTTGTTGTTGGACAGTTAACTCTAATGCTTCGACTGCACTTGAGACACATGCTTTAGAAATAGCATCTTCATTAACTGGCCGGCCGCAGGAGTAGTACTATACCGGGACTTACACTGTGTGGGTTGCACAACAACCTGTTGGCGAGTTGAGGAGAGCTTTTTTTTTTTCTTTTTCCCAAAGCGTTGGAGAGAAAAATACATCTCCAGATACAAACACTGAGCACAAAACTAGCCAGAAAAAAGAGGCATTTTAGGCATATCTGAAGAGACGGAAATAGCGAGGGAGAAAACAGATGGAAAGAAACAGAGAAATATTGAGATTCTGTCGGCTCCCCGAGTTATGTCTGGTATTCAGTGAGAGAAAGAGCCTCTGTGGCACAGAGCATAAAACTTTCATAGCTCTGTCGGGATGCTGTGTTTCTCCTGGATTATTTATCAGATAGTAAGAAGTTGTTTATCACACAGCTAATACTGCTCGGCTCAGGTAGGGCCTAGCAACTTCACATATACTGGGCTTCATGATAAATATTAATCTGTTTCCCAGCAACATGAAGGGAGAAAAATGGATGTGCCACATTCATTTGACCTAAGCGTGGAATAAGGTGGATGCTGCACAGCTCGGCTAGAGAGCTCCTCCTGTGCTGTTGTCTGGAAAAACATATGTGGCATAAATGATTTAATGAGGATATTATTAGGGATGGATATAGTACAGTGTTGGTATTCAGCCAAGCTGCAGGACAAGAGTCGCTACAAAAAGAACTGCAGTATGGGAGTGAAACAGTACACGGCCGTCAGACAACAAACAGTCCCACAGAAACATCAGACCTCCTGTTTTCAAAAGGTGAAGCAATCATAGTTCATCGCTAATTGACCCTTTTGAGCTGCGAGGGCATTGTTTTGGCTGCACAACAAAGTCATTATCTCATCCTAATTAGTCCCATTGTAAGCCATGCTCGGGTCACTGATGGCTGTGTGATGTAGAGGGGGTGAGGAGGCAGAGCCGCCTGCTGCTGAGACCTGCCAGGGACAACTTTGTTGTCTCGCTTGCAGAACGCCACGAGAATAAAAAGGAGATATCACCAGTCATTTTATCATGGCTGCAGTAAACTAAAAATACATTTCATCACGGTTTAAAGAAGTGATTAGCTTTTATCCTATAGTTCATAGACCCAGTGATGAATCCAGAGAAGCTAGTGGTTGTACTAATACTACTCCCCCTCCAGCTGAAGTCACAGCCTTTTACAGCCAACGTGCTGTCAGGCTGAAAACACACTTGTCTTGATCCTTTGTCTAAATGAATTAATACTGACTGCAGAGGTGTCACTGGTTCCCTGTGGAGTTTTCTTGTACAAAGTGTTCCTCTACACAAACAATGTCAAAGCCATCTCCTCCCTCATGAAACATTTGTAAATCCGATGGTGTTTTTTTTTGTGTTTCCCCAGGCTTGACTTGCTCTGGGTGTAGGTCAGGGCACTCACCGCCTCGGGGGCTGAAAAATGAAGGCAACATGTCAAACACCCAAAACTGCAGTTCCTCAAATAGTTAGTCTATCCCTGTACACGTACCATGTTAGAAGAACTTTACAGCAGAAATAAACATGTTTACAGCCTGGTACAAAAACAATACAAAACAAATAAAAAAGATTTACCCCTTTCATGATAAGTGCACAGGCAGCAAATTTCAATATACTGCAGCTCAAAATCTGTTAGGCTTCAAGAGCCACTTAGGTGACAGGTGGGTGAGCGTATTCCTGCCAATAATGGTGATGGAAGATGGTGCAGCTCACTGTATACAGTCTGGGTTAGTGCTCTCTGCACCGAGTGCCACTCGTAAATCCATTTCTTCACACTGTGACGCATGTTGTCTTATCATACTACACAAACAGAAAGACATTTACAAACCCTGAGCTAATTTCTTGTTAGTCTTTTCTAAACAATCACATCAAAATGTGATTACAGTAGCTGCCTTTTTTTTGTTCATTTTGCCAGCACTGTCAGTCGAACCACACCCACGCACCGCTGATGATTGCTGCATATTTACACCTGCATTTTTAATGTTGCAGTGATGTTTTCAGGTCTGTGTCTCAGAGGAATAATACATACAGTAGTGTATCAGGCTTTGGCTGCACAGACAGTCCTTGATAGCAGCTTACATTTTCTTTCTGGGGGGTGGGGTGGGCTTTTGTGCCTTTTTATTGATAGGAGATGGAGAGAGACATGAAATGGGGAGACAGAGAGAGGGGAGATGACATGCAGCAAATAGGGGCATCGGTGGAATTGAGCCTGGGCTGCTGCGGTGAGGACTATAGTCTCTGTATATGGAGGTTAGGGTCTACCCCACTGAGCTAAACAATGCCCTGATAGCACCTTACATTTATTGGTAGCTTTGGTGTATTCACAAGCTGATAATTATTACATTATTACATAGAATCATCTTTGTCATTGGAAACTGTTGGGAAAAAGGTTGGGTGCTTTGTAAAATAATTGGCAGGGGATTGGATGAACCATATATGTCGTTATATGACATAAGGAAGTGCCACAACACACAGTAGGTCTTGAAAGCAGTAAAATAAGGGAGGAGTAGGAGAAAAACATAGAACAAGAAGATATTGTCAGTTATTTAGGTAATTTCCTGTATTTTACCATGTTGCTCTGTTTAGCCTAGGAAAAAAATATTGCAACACAAGTTTAGTGCACATAGCCATAGTTCTGGTCATTTCACTCCCACTTGGGGAATATTTCCTTACTGTAAGATGACTTTCTGACCAGGCAGGTGAGCCTTTTCAAATGCAAATATTATGCGAAAGTCAAATGTACTTGCCTCAATAAAAAAAGGGCGATCTTCTGCATTTGGGGAAAGAAAAAAGAAGAAGCATTTTGACCGTCTTTCTATGGCACAAATGGAAAAAAAAAAAAAGTTTTCAAAGTTTGGATATTTTTATGCAGGTAGTCAGATCAAGAAGCCTTTACAGTAGGAGGACCACCAAATAGTTTACTAAGGAGCGAAGAATACATAATTTAACAGTGAAGCACTTATGCAGCTTTACCAATATGAAATAACATTGTGTAACACCTGTACTCTCACAGAAGCCCTTTTGCTTCATGAAAAATTCAACATTTTTAAGCCACAGTGTTTCTTATTATAATGCTGGGAATGAAGTGCAGTCTTTTTTCTTTTTCTTTCTTTCTTTTTTTTTTTCACTGTTGTTGTTGTAAGGCAGGAGGTTTGGCTTTCTTTTAGTCCCAGAGGTGCACAGTATAAACCTTCCTATTCTCCCACCTTGGAGTATAATAAAAGTTGTATTCTGTCCTTTTCTATTTTATCATGACTTTGTGGTTTGTTTTTTCTGTTATGCAGGAGACTGTTGACAGATGTATTATGAAATCCAGCTGGATTTCCATGAAATTCAGTGAAGACACACATAGTGCTCAGAGGCTGAAGCCAATACACTAGACTTTTTTATTTATTTATTTGTTTATTTTGGGCGTGTCAGTTAGATCAGTCATCATCACACATCATCTTTAGTTTAAATAATACAAGCACCGTGGCCGAAAGGGAAAGTGGGAGAAGCAAAAGCTTATCTAGTCCCGCCCCCGTTACCCACAGAACACATTATCGTCATCAGACTTTTTTGACTTTGGTGATCACCTGAACTTTCCTATAGTGCCACCATGAAGTTTAATTTAATTTCTTGGAGGATATCAAGCTGAGGATAAATTCTCACTGCCACTATCAGAATGTGAATAGTCTATTTCTTTGGTTTATTAACAAATACTTTTACAGTTTTGTGTTCACGAAGCCACTGTTTCAGCAGATAATTGGAAGATGAAGTGATTTTCCATCAAGGCGGCATTAAGATGGTTTTGATGAGAAAGGCTCAGGTAAAAAGCACCAGACTGTCTGGAAACATACATTCATTTTCTTTACCAAGTTTATTCACTCTCTCAGCCTTTCAGTGAAACAGCCTGTGTATTCATGAAAAGTAATCCATGTTAAATTATTTCAGTCTGAACAGCCAGAAGTTTGAGCCAGAGGTTTTATAACACTGTGGTGGTGAAACTCAGGGTCGGAGGAGAAGGGCTGGAGATGTTGTGTTGTCCATAAATCCGTCTGTCCGTTCTATTCTCATGAATATGATATCCCAGCGAGTCTTTTTTTCTTTTTTCATATTTCGCACAAACATTCACTCAGACTAAAAGAGGAAGAGATTGGATTTAGATGGTCAAAGGTCACTGTAACCTCACAAAACATGTTTTCGTTCATATCTACCTCACTCATACGCTAATGATGTCGTAATTCAACACAAATGTCAGAAGTCACCTTCACAATGACATCACAACAAAAAACCCTTCATTATTATTCAGTGCTGTGACTCAGGAAGGGGAGATTGTGACCACGTCTCCTGCGCCAGCTGCTTGGCAAAGACTTACAACCATAAGGCTGTAATTCTAGTTGGGTCCTTTTTTTCATCTGTTGTTAAACTCATTTCACCTTGTACTGCTGCTATTGAACATTACTTAGAGTTTTGTTAATTGATCTACCTCACAGGCAAACTGAAGAAGTGTCTTAACAAGTGTTTGGAAGTAGTTAATTGGTACAAGAGTGTAAAATTGTTTTACTGCTGTTTATTTAAAGAAAATATCAAATCCAAAACAGTTCAACAGTTTATGCCCCTGGAGTTTTGGGATTATGTTTTTCTCACAGAAAACTGGCAAATATAAAACGGCGTCTAATCTCATTTCTCAATATCCTTGTCTGTTGACATTGCAGTTTTAGGTGCAAGTGCTATGCAAATGTATCTGGTGATATACTAAATCAGCTACAAAATATGTTCCAGCAACTTAGATTGACAATATATGAAAATATATTGTCAATGTAAGTTCCTGGAACATATTTTGTAGCTGTGTGCCAAGAGTCTGTGCTCTGAAACAAACCTGTGAAGAAAACTGTGGCCATATGTTTTGAGTGTTAGAGATGCTTATGTCTATATTTATATATATGAAAACAGTCTGCTTCTTTAAAAGGCTCTGAGATTGTAAGAGCATGATGCAAATGTAGTGTGTTCACAGTTTTTTATTCTGAATCATCAATCTAGTCACACTTACATGATGTAATGAATATAGGAATTAGTAATTTCCACTACCTATTTAGGAAACATTTTTGTGAGTAAAGTAAAAATCTGCACTATCCTTCATCAAATGTGGTCAAAATGAGAAATTAATTAATTATTTCTAAGGAAAAATGAGCCACAATCTCTCTTGTAATTTGTCAACTTGTGATAAACTAACCTAACCTAAAATAATTATGACATAATAACCAGAATACCAGCTTTCCCTATTGCTCATCTTCATGCTAAAATAAGTTAGTCGCTGGCTGCTGCTGGGAGTTTTATCAATCTCCCGACTGGACTCTCGGCAAAGAGGCAAGAAAGCTTATTTCCCCAAAGGTCGACAAGCAGTTGAATTGAGTCGGTTTATGTTTCCCAGTTATAGCTCCCCATCTGCTTTTCATGTACTTTAAGCAGTGAATTATTATGTTGTCTGTAGATGGCTTTGTAGGTAACAGATGGGCTTTAAAGAATCTCCTCATCACCAGCGAGATATTTGGCCTTGAAGGAAGAGCGAAAGATCACATTTGAAATTATTTAAGTAGTATAAAATATCATGACTCGTCTATTCTGGGTAATTTTTAACAGCCTTGTGCGGAAGTTTTTTATTTGTCCCCAGATAAAGTGCTAAATATGGAAACATTTCAAGTTAATGCCACTGAGATCCAAACTTTTGAGGGCAAAAAAGGCAAAGAGCTTCCCTCCGGACGAGAAAGCAAAAGCCCTGCCTGTAGTTTAAGGTATGATGGCTCAATGAATGGATAATAAGACTGCAGAGGCAGTCTGGACAGACGGTCAGTGATCTCCCTGCAGGGAGAATAGAAGTTATTTTACAGCAGATTGCCTCACACTGCCCACACGAGCTAATTATACAGACTATTCATGCGAGTCATGTGGCAGAATTGTATAATTACAAAGTCCCTGTTCCTGTGATAATGTGCTATGTGAAAAACTGATGGAGATCTTGGTTTTACAAGTGATATGAGCCTATTAGGTGACTTTCTTTCTTTCTTTTTTTTTTTTTTTTTACCCCGAGGCACAGTACGTTTTATTTTACTTGCACATGTTTTCACTTAACACAATTACACAATGTTACACAAAGTGGACTTGTCTTTGAAGATGGCCTTTTCAATAATCTCTTCAGATGAAAGTAATCTCACTTACTCCTCTGGGGTACAAATTGAGGCTGAGCCTGTGTGTGTGTGTGTGTGTGTGTGTGTGTGCTGTGTCTGATGTGGAGGTGAAAAAGGCCATGTCATAAGATGAGTCTTGACATAAAGTGGTGGCAGTGGACTGTTTGCGTTAGGGTGAAAACAGGAAGTGTGTCCCTGACAGGACTCAGCACTCAGAACAAGGTCAGTGGTTCCTCTGAGCAAAGCCATGGAGACTCTACAGCTCTGCTCAGCGCCACGTCCACGACTGGCAGGCAGGGCCGGCGGACAGGAAAGGTGACGAGGGCAAATCAACAATCTCAACACACATATGAGCACAGACAGATCTCCTAGCTCGAGTATGGTGAAGTGCTCAGACTTTAGGGAAGCTATTTAAAGTCCTGACTTCCTTTTTGAAGTTTCCAACTTTAGGGGGCACAGAGCAGTCAAGTGGGGCCACCTTAGGTATTATCTGACAACGTGGGGAAAAACACCGTTCCACCATCGACCCAGCGAGTGTGAGCGGTGAGATATCATGTCCTTGTTGCTGCAGGAGCTAAAAACTTGAACTGTGTCGTCCTGGTGAAACACTTTGCCTTCAGGTGAAAACGAGCAGATGGTGACTCCATGAGACTGTGTTAGTCACCATCCTCATCAGACCAGCAGCATGGGTCCATGGCTTCAATGGCTCTATAATGTACAGGAAAATAGCAATCAGAAACCCCCCACACCCCGAACTGACTAATGCAACGCTGACTCATGCAGTCATAGCTGTGTCGACGGTGGCAACGGTTGCTTCCCACAGGATGGTTGCGATCTTCAAAGGTTTGCTTCTTGAACCTGTTACAGCGTCTTCTCGCCTTGCAGAGGCAACACAAGCTCTTTAATGTCAGGAAGCCAGGGAGTAATTTGGTGCATGTACCACAGTCACTAAGAGGGAGGATAAATATATTGTGTCTCAGTAGCACAGTGAAAGCGAAAGACGTCATATTCATGGCGTCTTGGGTAACTCGTGATTATTTTTTATTGCTCATAATCTGCCCATTACTTTCTTGATTAAAACATAATAAAAAAAAAACTGTGAAAAATGTCAGTCACAACAATCAAAATGACAATCAAAATGAAAACAAAAGGTGTTTTGTTTTCTCCGAGCAACAGTTCAAAGCCTCTAAACAAAAAAAAATTGCCGTAATGTTGCAACAAGAAAAGCAGAGAAGTCTCATAAGTGAAAACCTGCTGCTACAGTACATTCTTTTTTTTTTAAAGGGACTTAAGCAATGACTGCCAATCATTTTTTGTCTTTGAGACGCTGCTTATATGTCTAATCACAGGAGCTCCGGTAGGAAGCTATTGTGAAAAACCACTATAGTATGACATTTCAAATGAGTGAGTGACACAAAAGTACCTGTGCCATGTAATTGGTGCATGAGTTAATGGCTGCCATCTGATCTGTTCTTGAGACCTTGATAACTGTTCTCATCCCCTCAATAGCAGTTTCTGTAGCCTCTCAGGGATTTACTCCTGTTGGCCTTTCTCTCATCGTTGATCGACACATGGGAGTGCGCAGTGATCCCTCAGGAGTCTGAATCTAGTCATTATCTGAGTATACTTTCAGCGTTTCCCCCCAGGGAGTCGACTCAAGTGTTGTGTAATCTTCACGTAGCAGACGTAAGAAAATTGATTTTATATGAAAGAAAGGTTTGAGTTGCTGCAGTTTATTACAGACAGAACTGACGAATGCCTGTGCCTGAAAACGTGTCTCTAATAAACTCAGCATGTAGTGACAGTGAATCGAAGTGTACATTAAGCGGAGAGAGTTCACAATGAAGCGTTCGGCTCTATTCTGACATTTCATTCAGTCGTCTTTAAGAACGCCTGGTTAGCCTGGCTGACAGGACGCTGGGGTTTGAGTTTGAAGTGACAGATCACTTCTCTTGATCAGTTGTTACTTCCAGTAGCAGGAAGAGCAGTGCATTTGATCAAAGGGTCTGGTATCTTATGAACAGAAATCAGATGTAAGCTGTATGTGCAGTGGGAGGTGCGCGCGCGGCGAGGGGAACCAGTGGGAGAGTGTGGTGGCGGCTACGGATGTTTGCTACACTGCTTTTTGACTAATTTTATGTTACTTCAGTGCAAAAAACATATGATCTGAAATCTTTATCTCATATTTAAGTCCTCTTCCATTTTCTTCCATAGTTTAAATATCCCAAAGCCCAAGGTATCATTTGCAATTTTTTTGTTTTTTTCCCTCAAATTCTAGACAAAAAAATAGCAAGGGAAATTTTAAATTAGACATTTTTATATAATAGAAAACAAATAACTACTTATTGATCAACAGTGTCTGCTGTCCAGCTGATCAAGAGGCCAATTGATTTTAGACAGTATTTCCCTTTATCATCACAGAATGATTGTGCGCTCTTTTGTTCGTCTGGGTTCACTGCAGCTAGTTAAAGATTCTGGACACTGATACTGGACGTGTAGCTGGTTTGTTGTTTGTAACCGGTTGTTGTTGTTGTTTCTCTGAGATTAATCATGAGGCTCATATATGAGAATAGAAATGAGTGTAAATTAAGATTCATAAGAGATTCACAATGTTAATTTAATATATTCAGACCAGTACCCAACACAGACACACAGCAGCTATGTCCCCCGCCCAAGTATTGTCTGTGTTCCCAAATGTTCAACTGGGGCCCCTGGTGCAGGGACTGGCATCGGGGCCCAGTTTGATCACATATGCCCCATGTGTGTCTGCAGGTGGTGTGAAGGTGGGTTATGAGTTGGACCCATTGTGAGCAATTATTCTTCATTCCCACATGGACCGTTTCCTGTTTCCCCTTTTTTGTGTGTGTGTGTGTGCGCGCTGATAGTTTTGCCAAGGTGGAACATGAGTGTGGTAAAAGTTGGGATCAAGATGAATGATCAGTTGGTATCAGATGTATGGTCAGCTAATTGTTTTTGGATGTTATTCTCCTGATTTGTGGTTATTGGCTGAAACTGGTAAGGTCAATCTCCAACATATTATTTGCGAGCTGTTTACAGTAGATACATGGAACAAATGTGATGAATTTCACGCTTTCTTTGCAAAAATGTGCACTCAATGTTTATTTTCTTCAAAATAGGTCAGTGCCATTTTTAACTGATTTAAACTCTTTGCGCACCTTTACCTGAAACCTTTAGTTTTCAGATGCAAGAATGCACTTAATAATGAACCATAATTTCTTGCAACAAGAAAAAAATTCCAACAATCAAAAATGCAATGCCATGTTGAAATCCGGACAAAGTCTTAAGATAAGAAAAGAATTGCAAATGTTTTGTCAAAGGTTTTTTAAAAAAGTATTTAGGGTAACAGAGCATCAGTTCAAACCATTTTAAAAATGAAGCATAACCACTGATAGTGAGGTGTTATTTACTGGAGTAATTGTGTTGGTGGAGAGAGTGGGATCAACATTTCAGGACAGAATGACACAATATTCTCAATATGTTCTCAAGCACACATTTTTGTTTTTGTATTATACTTTTTTATTTTTTTTCATATGAAACAAATCAATTCTTCCAATGTCTTTGAAGTGTGAAATGTCTTTTATCATGAATTCTTACAGTACATTCAGTTAATGTTAATCTGAAAGAAAACATCTTTGAACTTGGCACTTAGAAAACAACCACAAAGTATTGTCACCTTTATTCATTTAGAACAAAATTTACAAAGCCATTCAAACAGTCATTTTTTTAATACTTTTATGTTTTTTAAACTCAACTGTTGAGAATATTCAAAATACACTTTTTAATGTTGCTTCTCTCTCTCTTTGTACTTACAAATATGTACATTAAAGTCTCGGTATCCTGTCACATGTCGTCCCATAGACTCTTGATCACTTGTAGTAGTAAAAATCCTTTTTTTTTTTTTTAAGGGGTTTATTTATATCTCTTCACACGGTTGGCACTCTATTGAGCTCTCCACTATCTCCTGGAGCTGGAGTGTCTGTGAATGTTGGGTGTGCTCAGATGGATGTCCCGTGGCTGGGCTCATTGGCTTCTGGGATGGGTCCTCCTGGCACTGGTTGGTAGGACATTGGCATGGGTGTCTTGACTGGGCTCTGCCGGAAGAGGCCCCCGTTGGGCGCCCTGTGTTTGCAGCGGATAGAGGGCATGGTGGCACTGCTGAGGGGCAAGGGCAAGGTCCTGCCAGCGGCTGCGCCCAGTGTCCTTCCTGCCCCATGACCCTCCTGGAGGAAGGTGGTTACAGAGAGTGGCCGCGGCCCCCGATGGGTTGGGTAGTCCCGAGCAGACAAGGCCTCCAGGGACTGGCTGGGCTGCATGCTGCCAATGTCCAGAGCAGAGATCTCGATAGACTGGCCTGGCAGCTGCTTGTGGGCCAAGTCCTCGTCCAGGAGGCTGTTCAAACGCTGGTGGACCTGTTCCAGGTTCACCTCTTTGTCCTAAAGATAGATGAAAAGAAAGGCAGAGCCACAGAGTGTGTGTGGAATAAAAGAAGCCAAGAGAAAGGATGGTGGATAGAGGTTTTAATGGAAGGGAGAGCATGAATGTAATTAAGAATGAGTGTGATAAAGAATAAAAGTGAAAATGAATGTGCAGTGAAAGGGGTTAAGAGGTTAAAAGAATGAATGGGATGAGGATTGAGAGTGAAAGAGGACAGAAAAAGAGGAGTTACAATGGTTGTTTCATTATCACCATCATGACCAACTACCCTAGTACAGGCGATGCACTTCTACTCTATCATTCAGTTAGAGACAGCCTAACACACATCTACAGTAGCAATTTTCATGTAGGTTTGGAGGATGCTAAAATAACTGACTGCCTTATTTCTGCTTCCCAAACATATACATTAAGAATATACTGGAATTTCTCAAGCAGTCAACATCAAGAGGGACATTACCTTAAAACAGTAAATCTTAAATATGGGGCTGTAAAAAGGTAATGTCTCCATTTCTGAGATGAAGTTAAATGAAGATGTCTCTTCATGCAGAAGTGTTTAAATTTTCTCCACAATTAGGTGACCACACATCTACAGGAGGTGCCTCTTGCATGAAGAGCATCAGCTGTTAACAAGACACGCTCAAACGGACACACAAACCCAATGAATTGGACTTTGTGACAATAAAATTCACATGGACATGTAGTTTAAATCAGTTAATCTAAATTACAGTCTAATTATCTCATTCTTCAGTTCCAGAAACAGGCATCAATGAGACAAGTACTGAATGGGAGAGGAGAGGGAGAGGCCAAACAAAGAGCATGCAACTTTTTAAAAAAAAAATCACATACAGATTTTCCGTTGTTTGTTACCATGCTCGCTTTTGGCTGCACCCTGCCCTCCACACACCAACATTTTATCATCATGCACCCATTTAAGTGGAGCCACACAGAAAACAGATAAAACCAAAACGGCAAATAACAGAGACCATGGGGTGAGATGACAGATGAAGCAACTACAATCTACCCCTGCCCGGCCCCATGCCCCGCCCCTTCGCCCTGACACAGCCAATGACCATTCAGTAGAGTATGTCAGGCCTCTCCTGACCTGTGTCAAGAGCCTTGGCCTCCTCCCAGTCTCTCTCTTTGTCTGTCCATATGTCCCGCCTCCCTTCCGGTGAAGCGCTTGTTATGTCATTATATGTCAATGGACCAGAAACCCTTTCCAGACCATAATCCTTAGTCACCTGCTGGAGATGATAGACAATGATACATAACCAAAACGGTCCCAGACATTGACATATAATTACAATTAATTACTACTAAGGCAAAAAGAGGAATAGTTCAGCGTTTTGGAAAATCCTCTGATTTACTTTCTTTCTGAGAATCACGTAAAAGATCTAGTCTACCACTCTCATGCCTGTGTGGAAGTGAGACTTAAATCATTTGTACAAAATATGAGCCACTGAGCTTGAAAATATCTGGTTCTTTGTCTAAAAAAAACTGATTTTGTGCTTTTTTTTTTGTTCTACATCCCCCTTGGTGCATTTAGTGTTGCTATTAAAAGATTCTGCTCATACTGGGCAGAGGCAAGAAATGTCACTGTTCTGAAAACGAATGCAATTACTAAAACTAATCTGCAACTTAAATAGGGTCATGACTATGGTTTTAGTCCTATTAGTTTTCAAACCAAGACACTGTGTCTTCACGCAACTGCAACGACAAAGCAGTTTTAATTCACACCTCACCTCTAAATTGCTTTTTTATTTTCTCCATCGTAACAGCAGCCAGAGCTCGCCGGTACTTTCACATTTTCAACAAGAACCTTTAAAGTTCTTGAACCACTAATGTGTGAAACCTCACTCTGTGGTTTTTAGAGTGAGTTACTACTTTTAACTACTTCTCGGTGAACAGCAGGCAAGTACAGTTGTCGCTGTGAGATTACAGGGGAACCGGGAGAGAAACTGTTTAACAAGGTAACTCCCACAGATGAACCTCTGACTGAGCCGAACTGTTTCCAATCTTCATGCTGAGCTCAGATAATCATCTGCTGGCTGCGGCGTCTCATTTAACACAGACACTGGAGTGGTATCGATCTTCTCACCTAACTCTCAGCAAGAAAGCAAATGTTTCCCAAAAAATTGCGCTGATGCTTTATATATGGCTGATATGTCCAATAGCATTAAGTTTGAATGGCTGTCATAATGTCCACATACTGTATGTCTGGGCTGTCATGGTTCCAATGACTCTTATTTAAAGAGCTCCGCCACCCAAATCTTTTGAACATGTGACACTTGTTTCAGCAGGTTTGAACAATACTTACAACAATTTCCATCAAGTTCCATTTTTTAGAATAAACACACTGAAACAATAAACCTGAACTATTAAGTCTAAATCTTAGATATTATATTATAGTGACAAATAGAAATTTAAATTTTATCAGATATCAACAGGAATGCTTTGAATCTGCTTGCAAAAATGCAAAAATAAGAATAAAAAGATGTTTATGTTGATGTAGGAATAGGAAAAGGAAGCCAGCTGTCACATTTAAGCAACAAAAACTGGAAGATCTTCATCCATTTCCTTCTATCAACAAGTAGATACGTTTTTCCCCCATACACTTCTGTTTAGCTTTTGATTTTTTTTTTCTGCTGTCCCCGTTGGATGCAACTGTAACCGAGAAAACTACAAAACTTTTAGCCGCATTTCAAGCCTGAACAAGGTTATTGTTTGTTCATCAACAGATTTTGAGTGGAATATTGCTTCTGAACATGTCTACAAACATAATAATCACCGAGCACAAAACCACGGTTGTACTCAGACAACACATCAGACAACGCTTATGTTCTATAAATAATGAGACAGTGATGTTTGCTGTGAATCTCACATGACAGCAGTATGTGGTTATTATGAGAGCAGCTGAGCACAAAGACTGAAATAGGAATCGACACCAGTAACTCAAACTCCTGTCTACAGCAAAAAGTTTGATTTACTGTGATTTATTTATTTATTTCTCAGGACCGGACTGGGTCTTAAATGGCATGAGTCCTCAGTCAGTGGTTCAAGTCAAACAGGCAGGTCAAGGCTCAGATTGTTTGCTATCTGCTTTTGCTCACACTTTAGTTCAGGGATCCATGTCAAGCCTTAGTTGTCTGGACGCCTCATGCAGAGGGGCTGCCCAGTCCACAGCAGCAAAATGAAGTCAGAGCTCTAAAGCATTAAGACTTGAATGGATTAGCTAAAGAGAGCTATTGTACGACTGAAGCACTTATCGACTCAGAAGTACAATTTCATTGTGTGGTTTTGAATTTGTAATACAGCGTTATTTACTGCTTTCATTCCAGCTGCGGTTCTCTCACATGTGTGACTGTGACTGTTCAACCCAAAACGTGGGCACTGCTTCTGTGTGTCAGTATGAGAGAGAATCACATAAAGTGTGTTTGAGAGAGAAGCCTCAGAGAAGTCCCTAACAAAGCACCCCAACCTCTCTCCCAACATGAGAAGGAATGAGTAGATTGATCACATGATGTCTGGACTATCATCCGGGGGCACACCTATTATAACTGGGTGTACTGCAGCTCTACTAAATCGGGGCTGGCGTCAGCGCCTGGTGGATCCATAAAGTAGAGTGTGGCAGTGGCATCTCTGGGCAGGACCGGGGGGCCCGGGGGTCTCGGTCTCGACCGGGGCCTTGGAGGGGCAGGGGGACCCATGGTGGCCACCATGGCCCGGTTCTGGGTTAGCAGGCTTGGGCCAGGGCCCTGGCCCGACGAGTTGTCAGTGGTCACCTCTTTGGGCTGCTCTCTCCGGCAGTGGTTGCTGTTCCACCAGGTCTCCAGCGCGGCCACCAGCAGGGCCAGCAGCAGCCCGGCAGCCAGGATGCAGAACACACCGGCAAAGCTGTGGAGACGCAGCGCGCGTCCCTCCGGCTGGGCGTCTGCGTAGCTCTGCAGGTCACAGCGGCCTTTCTTCGGCCACCATTTCTGCTTCAGGATGTCAAGGTCACCTTTTTCCTGAAGCTCCAAAATCCTGTAGGAAGGAGAAACAGTGAGTAGTTCTCACATGCACAGCGCTGAGATAACACCACATGAAACCCGGACAAAGTCTTCAATGACATTGATTCAGATCATGTTAAATGCTGGCTAATCAAATTACAGAGAATGGAAGTGGAGAATGGGAAATTAAATAAAAATCAATGTAAGGCTGCTATAGATGAATACAATTACACAAAAATACTGTGTAGATCACATAAAACTAATACAGTTAACTTGTGACATAAAACTAATAAAAATATGAGGTAACAACCAATGCTAATACAGTTCATTAACATCAATTAAGACCCATGGAGGGTAAAGTGCTATTAAAAGCTGCAGATTGCATACTGTACTGTAGCAGCAGACTGTTAGACGTGTTACTGACAGCAGTGTTGAAACAATTAATAAATGCTAACAAGAGCTACAAGAGCAGATCTATGTAAACAAGTCAAAGAAAAAACAAATCACAGTGAGATTAATTGGTTTCATATCAAACTATATAAGCATGAAAACAAAGATGATCAAATACTACAGTCAGCCCATTAGTTGGTGCAGAAAGGGCTGAGAGGAATAGATGGATGTTCTGGTGGAGAATAATGACGGCTGAGTACAAACAGAGGCGAGACGGTGAATCTGTCCCATCGGAGCGGTTAGCTTTCTGCACACTCATTATTCAACCTCTTCAGCAGTGAATGCCACATACTGACTTTTTGTGCACAAACTTGCACATTCATTCAGAGCGTCAAGGCACACCCAGGTATGTGTAAACACAGCTGCCCAAGCTTTTGATATGAAATCATTTATAGACAATCAAGAAACATCACAACTCCAGACGCCTTCAAATCCCTTCTTTTTTTATGAAAAATCTTTCATCCAGGCGCTGATTGTAGTTTACAGAGTGATCAATCCTGCACCTTCAGATGGTGTTTGTTCTGATTTCTATTTTTTTAAAAATGAAGCTTCCAGTCCTAATTCGAAAATCACTAATATGACTCATGTAAGACAACAGTGAAAATATGTTTGTCTCATGTCTGAGGCCAAAACAGATTAACCAAAGACAAAAGGTAAACAGTACACAGTGAGAATATTAATTTGTTCCTCTCTGTCTGCTTCTGTCCAGAGAAAGTGCTCAGGTTGCAAATGCTCAAGCTCTAAATACAACTTTCACTGAATCCCAGCAAAACTAATACAAAAAAGACAGTTTAGCACAACGAGGGTGATGTCTTCATAGCTGGGGCCACCTGTTAACGTCGCACTGGCCAAAGTGATTACTGAGATCTGGATCTCACACATGATAAAAGAAAACCTGCAAGGTAGTTAAACTTGTTCAGAAGGGAAAACAAAAGCATAAGGTAAAAATGTGGCCAATCACTTTGTTAACATCCATCATCATATTGAAAGCCATGGTTCAGCTTTAATCCACTGTAATTTTGCCGTATTATGGTTGTGTGCAATCAGACTTTACTTATGGACTCGCTGGTTTCACCTCCAGATAAAGTGGCTAAACCCTGAGTTTGTGCACAACCTGTTTGATCATCTGGCCGTTGGTATATTATGCCCATCTTGATCTCTCTTTCAAATCGCTGTGTTTCCAAATCCCATTTGGTCTGTACAAAGTTATCATATCCAACAGGACGGATGCCTGGAGCTTAGCTGTAATACACCTTAGATATCCTGATTTCAAACAATTTACAGGACGGCTGATACCAGCACCAGGAGGTACTAGCTGGTACTGCTACTGCTGAGAATGAATTAATGCTTCACAATTGATACATATCACCACATATTATAACATGTGTGTATGTGGACATACTTCTGAGAGAAGAGGTCTCTGTAAGGACTGCCGTGCTGCAGGGCAATGCCGTAGCCTCTGGTGCTCATGCTGTTTCCTGCTACGGTCAGCGTGCAGTCGTCGTCTGTCAGAGCAGCGTACTCCACCACCGCCATGTCCCACAGAAAGGCATAAGACTCTCGCTTTGCCTGGAAATAGAACAAGTTCCCGGGACACACACAAAACACACACGCAACAGCAAACGTATTATGACAATGTGAAGACGGTGACGCTAATGTATCTGCCACATCGGAAAGAACGACTTTAGAGACGAAATGATCCTCTTAAACAACATCATTCCCCTGTGACTAATATTCATCAAGTCAGTGGAAATAATTTCTTTGCTATTTTACACCTTGAACTCATGTCTCTGTGTTGGTGGGAGTGTGGCAAGAACAAACAGAGCTCAGTAAGGCTGTAAAATATTTGCAGAGAAATTAACATTATCATTTTTTTTCAGAGTACACACTGAATAACTTATGCAACTTTTTTTCTCTTTAACGAACATGATGTACAGTTGGATCCCTGTTTTTCCAGCTCTGTGTAGCATATTTTAAGAGACATGATCATGTGCTATTGCCTCGAGTGAAGACTCTGTCTGATATCCTACTGGAGCTTTGTTTGTTTTGGTCTGTGTTTGCCTGCACTTCTCCAGCTTCTTTCCGCTCCAGTGTAAGACCATGCTCTCAACTATATAGGGCTCTCAATTCCACTGACCTTTAATAAATAAACACATACTGTACTGGAGGAATCACATCCCCACCCATCTGTAAAACTCAGAGAAGTCAGAATGAGGAACATGCAAGGAACAGTAGATGATAATGTTAGCTAAAAAGAGCAACATAGTAATTCAGTAGCAGCAATATGAATTAAGTGTAAGTGTAAATAAAACACAGAAATAAGATATTTATTTATTGGCAGGCTGCCCCGCCCCCAAAGGCAACGGTTGGGGAAAAACTGCAGTTTAATGCTTTTAAAGTGCATATGTCTAGACTCCATTGTAGTTTGTTTAATTATGGATTCTTCAATCTGCTCTTTCAGAGTGGGTCTGTGTAGCCATGTGCGTGTTCTTATTTGTGTTTAAGGCAGATAGAGAGAAGAGGAAATGCATTAAAAGTTAATTTAGCAGCACAGCAGTTTGAGAGAATAATTAAACCCTCACTATTCACTAGATTAAAAATATCACTTTACTCACAGGCTGCTGTCAATCAGTGATGGAAATTATTGAACTAACTTTGAGTTGGTTCCTACCTGTATGTGTGACAGTAACAAGCTGGAGTTAATTATCATCAAGGCTGAGCTTATGTTTCATAGTATCATTTCTGTCGGAAGCTGAAGGTATAATTATAATGTTCATAAAATCTATTTAGAAGTAAACTAAAAGGAAGCCCTTCATTGTCTGCTTCTTACTACTGCAGTTCAACCTGTTCTGTTTTCTGTGGCTTAACAGAAACGGTGTGTTAAATACACTATAAAAAGACACAATTTGATTTCATCTGACCTGTTACCATTAGATAGGTCACTAACAGGGATATAAAGTTTTTGTTTGGTGTCTCTATGAATACGATAAAAATCCCTCCAGGCAACGCAAGATTGAAGGGCTCCAATAATATTTTATTTATGACGACCAAAATAAATACTTACCTTCTTGATTCCCTCAGATGGGCTGGAGACAGAGTGCTCAAAGCCGTTGTTCTTGTTGACCGTCTTCCAGAGCTCGGCAAATGTGTTGTCCTGCTCCAGAGGGTTTGTACCTTTGGCCCGGAAATATTCATACACGGCCGAGTCCCTCACTGTCCCGTAAACCACATCCACCTGCTTGGACAGATCCTGGAATGACCTGCAGTCAGGGTCACAGTAGAAAAGTAGTTCACCACATTTGACAGAAAACCGACAGGAAATAAGAAAAAAATAATAGATAGTATTTTTGCAGAGTAACAGAATAACATTTAATTTTGGCTCAATTATTGATTTTATTGATAATTATTGAATATGGATCTCGAAAGAACACCATGTACTCTGTCTTTTCTGCGTTATAAAACTAGTCTGTTAAAGAGTGACAGTTAAGCGGGCTGAAGAGGAGTCAGGCCGAGGTGGGCTGGAATATATACAAACATATCATCAGCAAACAAATGACATTAAGGGCCAATTATGTTATTTCTGTACATTGTAAACATCAATGGACTAAGGATAGTATCTGAAGTGGGTTGCCACAGGGATCTAAGATGGCTTCACAAGGAAACATTAACATCAACAGTCTGATGCGTGATTATTAATATAAAATCCTGATATACAGTCACTTTCAAAGTTTATATAAGACAGTACAAATTTGTCAGATCTTTTGTTTAAAATCTTTTGAAGGGCATAATCATGTTTTCCATCCTGTGTCTGTGATCTTAAAATGTTATAATACTTATCAAGATTCCCTAAACAATGTGTTTATATCTAATACAATTGCTTTTTCTCACATGCATGGACTGAATTACAAGGTTTTTGTCAACAAAGCTGTTACGCTTTTACTTTGTCAGCTTGTAAAATCACATCTGTGTCTTATTTCTCTACAAACATGATGCAAGAAGTTACAGACTTAGGAAACACTCCTCTCCACTGTTATTCATTAGCCACCTCAGCCTCCTGGCCTGCATCCTCGCATATACACATTTTTCACTCTGTTTAAAATTCACGCTTCAACTCCCTCCAGGTTCACTCCATCCAATCAGTAAGTCTAACATTACCACCTCCCCCTCCTATGCACCTAGGAGCAAATCACTAATCAGCATGCTCTTTATCAACCAAATTAGCTGCACCTGTAGTGTGCTACCTGCTGCTTGTGATGTTGATGCCAATGCTTTACCCGGCCACCACTTTTCCTTTGCACACACCTGCAACCTGAGAAATACTGACCAGTATGGGAGTGGGGGTTCATGCACCATGATTGGACATTAACCCCTAATGCAATCTGTACCAAACTCTAATCTACCTTTCATAAACATTACTTTATGCCTGAAAACTACTCTCTGATTGAACAACCTTCACTGCAGATGCTGTGTGAGCAATAAGAAATGAGATTCCTTGCAGCAGCCATATTTTATATGTAAAGGTAATTGCCAATTTTGTACAGCATCATTTTCGCTAAATGCCAATGTCCTTTTAATTAGAATTTGCTTCCAGCGTAATTTGAACGGCAGTCTACCCAGATTACTTACTTCCATGACTTGTATTGGAGTGATAAGTTTGATGTTACTGCATCTGTGCATTTTCTACATTTTTTTTTAGAAAATTATACTAGATATCCAGCAGGATGTTTACACAACTCGGATTATTTTCTCTCCCGCTCTCTGAAAAGTGAGAGAATCGAAAAGCTTATCTCAGGATGATGTTGTTGGACTAATTCAGAGATTTAATTAGAGGCCTGTATCTGGTGTTAACAGTGGTTGTTGTGGGGAAAAAAGCAAGCAAGACAGAAACAGAAACAATGCAATGGATATTTCATGGTCTACGGCTTATTTTGTTAGATTAAACCAAAAGCTTTACTGCACCAAGTAAAATGCTCAGTTGTAACGGCTTACTTTTATATCACTACACAAACACTGTGACCTGTGGTGCATTGTGGAACTATAGATCTGGGATGAATCAGTCCCATAAATATTTAGATCTACCAGCTGGAGTAAATAGAATAACTAAAAGAGGTGAAAGCCCCTGTATTGTAATGTAAAAAAAGAAAGAAAAAACAATAGACAGATGGCATATTTCAAAAATCAAAGATATGGTAATATTAAACCAACCACAAGTGGTTTTATCAGACAGTGACCGTTTGAAGTAGTAGTCACTGTCTTGTACTGAGGACATCTGCAACCCATTTTTAAGTGCCTTTTCATGTTTGACTTCGCTGTCTCATAGCAAAGCAACATACATTTTGATTCCTGATCAATACAGAGAGGTCCAACCAAGGCCTCTGTTCACCATCTATAAAAGCTGGACTATTATACGAAGCACAGCATCAATCAAGGGTACAAACCACTTCTCTCTCTCTCTCTCTCTGTAATGCAGAACCACAGACATAAACATGTGCAGAATTTTCTTCTTGTACGTATGCATGCCACTATTTTCCTCTGAGGTGTTCCAGGCAGAATCAAAGGCACTAAATTGCTGCCTGCACACTTGGTCATGGTCATGGTCATACTTAGCTTTACAAATGTAAAATCAGCTATAGCAGTAACAGTTAAAAACAAAAACAGGAGAGCTCAGCCAAAGACATCATTTAATTAGGATTAATTCATGTGATATCCTGGGGGACAAATAAAGTGAAGGAAACGTGACCTTCTCCCTGTTTTTCTCTCTCCGATTACAAAAGGAACATACAAATAGTTTTGGTTGGAAACTATTTCATCTCTGTGTCCCAAGGCTGAGGTTTTTTGTAAAGGCTTATTTATAGAGAGAGCAAACAAAGCCACGTAGTGTTTATACCGTATTTATTATAATTAACAAATGTTGGCTAAAGTAACCACTCTACCCCAGGTAAAAGTTGCTAATGGGTTCCAATGCACCAAACTAAGCAATGGTGCAAGAACACATTTAGGAATACAGACACGCAGGCAAACTCTGTCTTCAACTGACTTATAGGAGACAGAAAGTTGATTTCAGTAAGAAAAATCATAAAAAACATCTTGACACTTGACTGATTTTTTTTTTCCTGAGTCGAGCTGCACCTTAATCTATCTGGTTTTAAAGTTCAAGATATTCAAGACATATTTGGCAGAAACTTTCCAAGGTTTGGACATTGGATTTATGGGGGACAAACAGCAAATAATTTCTAGAGCAGGGAAGACATATTAAAAAAAAAAAATCATTTTAAGTTTAGAGATGTAGGCCTACAGCCTTTTCTGTCACACATGTCATATATTAGTAGAACTTTGGTGACCAGGTGTAAAACGTAACAATCACAGATGCCATGGTATTGACTATAGCGCAGATAATGGAGCCTACAGTACCATAGAACTGAACAGTGGGGGACTGTTAACCTGCCCTTCCTACTTCAATACAGCAGTACATCTTCTTCAAGTCGTTTGCCCCCCGGTTCAGACAGTCAAGCCTTTCTGCCCCAAACACAATGACTCCCACACAGCTTTTTAAAGCATTTTACCAATGACTTTACCTGCCATCACCATATCTAATCGCAACAGTCTTGCGGATGCTTTTCACATAAAGATTACTGTACTTTCCCTTACTGAAAGAACTCATTTCCAACTGTGTTTCCTGTCCCCTAATGGTGCTGTAGATGCCCCCCACATGAGTTGAAAATAACCCTTCCTCTTCCAAGTCAACCAGTGCTTCTCTGGACAATGAGAGAGGCAGCAATAGCTTTGCCCAAAACACCTAATTCACTGTATACATTTCCAGTGCCATCTGTCCTCTAGTGGTTCAGTTGATGGTGCAAATGCTGTTTCCAACCTCAGAGGAAGTGAAACCCCATAGAGAGAGAGAGAAAGAGAGAGACAGAGAGAGAGAGAGAGAAAGAGATGCTAATCTTCCATTTTACCTGATCTTAAGTTGAAAATGATGCAAAGGCAGCAAGTTTTCTTTCTTTGAAAGAAATTAAAACTTAGGACAATAATGGACAAATCCAGAGTTGCTTTTGCTGTGATTTATGTGGTAAATTACAACTGTGTGTGTGTGTGTGTGTGTGTGTGTGTGTGTGTGTGTGTGTGTGTTTTTTAAATAAACATTGACTTCGTAATAGAAAACCAATCATTGATGTTCCAGAGACTTGGCCACTTTTATCATGGTTAATGGCAGGGACTGCTGTCCACTGTCAGTTTATTGAATTATCAAGTGGACCACGAGCATGCTTTAAAAGAATGGAAGTGGCCATTTTTTCCTCTTTAAAGGCAAATAACCTGAGGTGTACTTCCTCGGGCCCCCTCCATTACGATACACACACACACACACACACACAAACATGACCCCAGGCATAAAAATATAGTTCCAGATTTTATCTGGGGAAAAAAAGTGACAAGTCCCCTGTGTGTCCATGACATTGTTTGCTTTCTGTCTTAGTTTGAATATTACAGGTAGGTGGGGGACTTACTTAGACTACTAGCAGCATAGTCGGGGTCACAAATGATGTTGCACAAATGTGTTCTCATCAGGTTTTACATTTAGAAGAGTATTTACTCGCACAGTTTATGTAATTAGGAATTGGAGCGGCAGAGTTAATTTGAATGCTGTGCTGCTAAGTAAGACCTGATGCTGGGCAATTTTAGAGGCGTCTCATGCACGTCAGGAAGGCAATGGAGTACCAGTTAATTAAACCAATAAACATGTTTTGGGGTTGCAATGATTTGCTTTTCTACTTGCAATAAAGGAATCTAGGTGTATGCAACTAAAATAAACTTTGTAGGTAGAATGATTAAGTCCAGCACTCATCTCACATTTTCCTCAAATAAACAAAAAGTGCATTTTTATTGCAGCTTGAAAGTTTATCACCTCTACAAAATCTCTCAGGGATGTACAGGATGCCTCAGAATTTATTGCTGAAATTATGTTCACATTTTCTGCACAATGAATTTAGATTGGCCAGAATGAATCCTACACAGACTACAAATTTTATAAAGCAGTTACAACTGAGAACAGCAGATAGGAACATGTTGGCCCTGTGTTTTCATTGTTCCAATTTAAAATTTGGTCACAGTGCACTTTCCTCTTTCCTCTAACTCCAAAATGTGATAAAGTTAGGTCTATTCCTTTCCCTAAACTGCATCCAATGTACTATGAGAAAGATTAATGTTGTAGTAATTGCCAATCTAAACATGAGGGAGACAGCGCGAGAGGTGGTCTCTTCACAGGTGAGCTGTGTGCTGCTCAGCATTCACTTCCCCTCCTCACATGTCCACATGCGACTATTTGTTCAACGGGAGACAGGCCCAATGTAATCGAATGCTTCTCTGCCCGCTCTTTGGGGAGAGACAGCACACCAAATTGGATTTACTGACAAATAACATTTGGACTGAGGACAGGCTAGTTGTTAGGCAGCAGGTCAAAAATTACAGAAAGGCATTCAGACCACTCTGTACCAAGTGCTGCTGATGAGAGATGCACATAAATGAACCCTCAGCCTGAGCTACAGCACCCGCTACTGTGGCTGAAATATTGGAAAACATAACATGTGCTACCTCAAGAAAACACTCCACACATAAAAAATAGATTGCACTGCAAGACACAGACACAGACACACACACACACACACACACAGACACACAGACACACAGACACAGACACACACAGACACACACACACACACACAAAAAATGACAACATGAAAGCATGCAGAAACCTTATAGCTTTACATCAAAGACTGTTCAGAGGTGTTTGGGAGCACTGCTGCATACAGTACAAGTTGTATCGAGCCTTTTGTGACTCCAGGTGGAGCTGCTTGAAATCTGATTGGTTGCCTCAAGTGACATCACTTGAACCAGTGTTTGTTGTGGCTGAGCAAATCAGGGTATGGAGGTAAAAATAAACAATAGTACGCAATGTGTATATTTATGCTCTATGGATTTTGATGATTTATTTAAACTGCCTGTGTGAAGTGTTTGAGGTTGTTGTTTGGAGGCTTTTGTTTGGAGTTTTCACAGGGAGTCAATTGAGTGCATTTCAGTGAGTAAGTAAAACAATTTCAAAAATGTAAATAATAATAATAATTGAAGACATTGATCTACCTGACAGCGTTGTCCATGCGTGACACCGTGAGGTAGGCAGCCAGGTTCGCTGTGTACGATGAACACACAATGAGGGTGAAGAGCCACCAGCTGCCCATGACAATACGCAGAGCCACGGAGCCCAAAATGGAGTCGCTGCCTATGGAGGCGCAAGAGGAAAAACACACTGGCATTAAAATGACACACAGGGAAACACACACCCACCACCTTCCTCCTCTAATACAACTATCTCTAATTTCTAATTTAGTGTTAATAGTGAAAATAATACAATGTGACAATCCCAGAAACAGATTATACACACAAGTTATGCATGTGACGTTGTTGTAATTCAGCCAAAATGTGTAGGAATGGCTTATTATCATCACTGTTTTGTATCCTGATCTTATTGTTTCAATTAGCGTTTATATTATGAGTGAGCCAAGAAAATTAAGCCCCCCTTTTTTTTAATCTTAAGAGCTTATGTTTTGAAATTCAGTATTATTTCTTGTATTTTCCCGTATCTACTTCTATGCAGAAGCAGATACGCCAACATGCTTTGTGTTTGTCTGTTAAGTAAATTGATTATTCTGGTGCAATATAGTCATAAATTATGAATAATAATTCCTCATGTTTCTTTACAGTGATAAAACCTTTTGTGCAATGTTTCCTTGAGCTCTGCTTTTGTCTTCAGAAATAAAAATGACTTCATAGGATGTTACACGGAGTGGTAAACACGGGTGAGTTAACTAGTGATTAGTGGTTAATCATATCACACACCATTGGTGGTGCTACAAGTTGTAATTTCTCACTTTACAGATAATGCTCATTTTTGCATGTTAACTCTGGAGCGGCTGGCTGCATGGATATGATGATTTTGTGTAATTGCACTATGTTTTCATCCCCTTTTTTCCAAAGAGCTCAGCTTATTGAAAACCATGTACTCTGAAATGTTCTTTCACAGTTTTATGTGTCTATTGCACATCCAATTCCATTTATTTCCAAGTGTAGTAATCATTAATATTCCTTCATCTCCCTGTCTTTTTTAATGTTCTTGGTTTCATATCTTTAATCCTTTCCTTTCCCTTGTTTTCTTTGAGGGCAAAAGGCTGGTTTGTCACATTAGCTTTGCTATCTTCACTTTTTCTCTGTCACACTGACTCTTTTTCTCCAAATATCCAAAAAAACAGTGTATGAGATGCATGAGAAAAATGTCTGCACACATTCAAATTTTGAAGAGTAAAGCCATAGAAATGTCATCTGTAAGATTCAGGAGTGTGAAATGTAATGAAAACATATTTGTCCGAAAGTGTCACAATCAACACAGCTGCACCCTCAGGACAGCTTGGGGGGGGGGACTGAGAGCCTTGTCAGATGCATAGCACTCCAGCATCAGTCATTTTTATTACATATGGCTTTGACTGATTTCTTAAGGTCATCAAATGCAAAATGTGTATGAAATTTCACTGGATCTTACCCCACTGCAAAGATCCACTATGGTGCAGTTCCTTTCATCTTTTGAAATAAATTGATTAAATTCTCTAATCATAAGAGAAGTGTGTTATTTCCTTCACTTCTAGACAGCATCAGATTATTTCCTACCTCTCCCTGACCTCCATATAGAACAAAAGAAAGGCAGTCCTTGTTTGAAAAAGGCAGTGAAGAGAGTCAGTCCATCTGTGGGTGGATAGTTTAATCTGCGCTGAACATACAACAAAACCCAGCCATGTGTTGGCATATCATTATGAAATCATAGGGGGGATATGGTTGCCAAGTGTATGCTCTCTGACAATGGCACACTAAGCATCAACAGTCAGATCCATATCAAAGTGACCCACGCCATCCGAAGAAAAAAAAAAAAAGCAATCCACTTGACTGGAACAAAAAGTGGCAACGTTGGAACGCGAGCCAGAGGAGAACAGGGAGAGAATAAAGGCAGAGAAAAGACATGGAATTTAGCTTCACTTGAGATACAGTGGGTGTTGGGTTAAAAAAGGCTCATAGGCAACATGCCAGACTTTGATAGATGCAGTTCAGGCTTTAACATCAGTTGCTGAAGTAGTCATTTATCCAAACCGGACATACCTGGATCTCCACCAGGCCTAAAGATGACATGTTCTCCTTGACAAGGGCACCTTTAGAAACTGCTAGGGTGGGCGTTGTGCCTCTCTAACTGGCTCACTACTGAATCAGCATTTGTTATATACTGCCATCCATGAGCGTTTTAATTAATGTGACTTTTTTTTTAAAATCTTCTATCCTTAATCCCCTCAAGTACTTTTCACTGTTTTAATTTCTGTTTTGTTCTGTCTTAATTTAGGGTTTCACATTTAAGAGCTGCACGGCTGTCACTTGGTGATCTGCCACGGAAGGCCAAGAGCGTTCAATAATTCAATAATACCACTGACATTAAATAATGCCACTGACTTTATCAGTTGAAGCACACCTTTTACAAAGAGAAGCATTAACTAGAAACAGTGTGGCTAACCTGCCAAGCCTCAGTTGTCCATTATATGCCAAATACATGATTATAACTGCCGTCCTTGCACATTGTTGTGGCCAGACTAAAACGGTATCACCCACCTTGTTGCACGAAAGCACCGTAGACAATCCAAATGGCGCTCTGAAGCGAAGTGGAGACAGAAGGTGGCGGATGGCCCCCTGCACTGTTCTGGCAGCGCACTGCCTGGATCCGCCTGAGGAGGAAGATCATGATGCCCACTACGGGGATGGCAGCGGCGATGCACGCCCACACTGCCAGGTCAAATGGTGCCAGCAAAGAGAAAATGTTGATCTTCTCCTCTGATTTGCGCATCAGGATCCCCACTGAGTAGTCCAGGTAGCGTTTGCTGAAATCCACCACACTCTCACGCTCGGGGGTGATGGTGATGGCTGAGATGGCCAAGTCAGCTCGCTGTGGGTGAAGAGCCACATGATTCCAACATTAGTGACCTCACTATTTAGGAGGTGAGGCTGGTTTACACTGTATGTGTCTCTGGCAACATCATGAAAGGAAGCTTAACTTTGAGGACCCTGTGATCATCGTGCTTGTGTCCCCAGCATGCAAACATTTCTGCTGTTGTTGTTTCCACAGGTAAAATACATTTGTTGTTCACATTTTCACTCCCAATAAAGCCTGTGAATATTCTCATTTGTCCAGGTCATCGTTATCCCCAAAGAAATTTAAATCAAATGCAACTGGACTTGGTTATTTGTCTAGGAAGACGTTTCATCTCTCATCCAATGAAGTGAAGTGATGAAGCCTCTTGGATGAGAGGTGAAACGTCTTCCTAGACAAATAACCAAGTCCAGTTGCGTCTGATTTCAATTTCTTTGGGGACTTCCAATAAAGGAGAAATCTATTCTTTTTTGGTAACACTACTGTAGTACTTTTCCTAAAGAGAATCAGTTCACATTTTCAAATTTAAAAATCAAACATCTCCCGACTCTTTACCCACACAGGCCTCTCTTCTAAGTAGCTTTCTGCTCTCAGTAAGAAGAAAACCCTTTGATTTTTTGGCACAATCATATTTCTTCAATGTCAAAACCAAACTCTGGCTTTGCCTTTTATAACTACTCTATCATCTACCCACTACATTGTTGACTTTGAAGCTAATAACCTGGGAGCTCATTAGATCTTCATGGAGGTTTAAACTCAAGAGCACTTTCTTTCTCATGTTGAATTTATGTGTGTACTGTGCGGGATTGTGCCACTTTATATTGGGAAATATGGTCATCAATGATTAATAGATGTAATATAGTTGATCTGAGGGTAACATAATTTTACAAGCATCTTTTCTTCCGCACAGTAAACATCAGTTCCTTAGGTATTTCAGTTAACACATACAGCCTAATGGCAGTAACCACACTGGAACTATTGTATTGCCATACAGGATTAAAAAAGAATCTGAAATTCCCTCAGACACTTGAACTTAGAAGCTTAGAATTATATGAATATTGTAGCTTTCACATTAAGATTAAGAATATAAATATTTAAAGAAATCTCTATATTTCATTTTCCCTACAATGTAATAAAAACATGTAAAGTGAAAATCCCATTATCATTATGACCGAGAATAGCCTCAAACTTTGTCAGTTTCCCTCCAGGAAGCAGAAATCAGATGTTCACCCAGGGGAGAAAGTGGATTTACAATTGTTGGCTGCAGAATGTTTTTTCTGATCTTTTCCATTTTACTAACCCTTATAATTGGGCTCCCATTTCAAAACAAGACAATGTGGCTTGAGTCCCAGAAATAGGATTTGGACAGACATCTGGACATTGATTGAGATAAAAAGAAAAGATGCTAACCTTTCCAATGAGTTCTCCAATCATGCCGTTCCAGGATCCATTAGGGAGAACTGAGCCATACTTCCCATCTGCAACTTGGTAGATGTCATACTTGAAGCCCAGGATCTTGGCGAGAGCATCCAACACATCAATTGAGAAACCCTTGTATCTCTTGGGTTGGCCCAGAATGTTTTCTGCCACCATCACAAAAGGCTCTTCCTGTTGAACGAATAATGCACATCTGGTCAAAGGGGCTTTAAAGAATTACAACATTGACATAATGATAATGTTGAGAAATGTGAGTGTGCGCTGGTTTTGTCCCTGAAGCTAAGATCTACCTTCAAAGTCAGTAAAAAGCATAAAAGTCAGTGTGTATTTAATCACAGGGATGTCATTTATCAAAATGCACCATAATCTCCTCGGGACCAGATCAGGCGACTGAGACGAGGACACATTCAGTCATCTTAAGAACTTCGGGGTGACACCTTCATGAAGAGCTTCGAAGGCGATCTAAGTTAAACTTCATCTTAATAAAACAGTTTCCTCAGCAACTGTTGACCTGTAACACATGGCACCATGGCAACTGCTATGGTTCATCAACGTGGAAATTGCCATTTTAAATTTATTGCACCCACACCATGGTTCTTCTTTATGGGTTGAAAGTGTCAGGGCAGAATTAAGTGGGTGAAGGAGGAGGAGAAAAAAAGAAGACAGGGAGAGCTAGCGAGAGGGAAGAGAAGGTGGGGGTTGTTAAAGTGGGCAGGGGGCAAATGACTTGATTAAGTGACACTGCCAGGAAAGAGCTGAGCAGAACTTATGTGAATAAATATGGTGCAGGTAAATCATGTGTGAAGAGGAGAAAAAGCAGAGAAAGTGGGAGGAGATGAGTGAGATGGAGAGGGGGAAGGGAAGAGTGGAAGAGTTTGTTTCAGAAAAGCTGCTGCAATGCACAGTAGGATTTATTTCTGGTTGGTCTTACCTACTATTCTCTTTTCCAGGAGAGAAAATGTCAGTGAACATGACCATATAAAGTAAATTAAATGAGGTCCAGTTGTCCAATATCCAGTATTGTTCCTCTTGGCTCTACATCCACCCGTGATAACAGCCCACTGAACCGAGTGTAACAGTTTGTATCTTGGGATGTATCTTTTACTGTATGTATGTTACTGTAAGCTCTTGAATAGTGAACACTATCTTTATTGACCTCAGAAGGTAGGAAACAGGTGTTTCTAACATGGTGCTGCTATTACAGACAGGAATTTATTTCCAGTGTTTATCAAGCCTATTAAATAATATTTTCTGCTTGTACTGACATTGTAATATGCTGCTGTGCTTGTTTTTCTTACTCAAATAATCGCCCACATAGGTCAGGCACTAATAGATTCAGTGCACTCTCACAACTCACCAGTAATGTTACAATCTTGAGTGTCACTCCCTGCATACCGCTCTCTATGCGATTCTCCTTAAGGCTACCATTCATGCCACGGGTGGAATCCCAAGTTGCCAGCTAAAAGAGAGGGAGAAAAAAACATATCCATGAGAAAAAGAAATGCAAAGGGGGGAATAGACACAGATGCTAGAGTCATCATTAAAACGTGACGTCCATTGCCAGTAGAGAGAAAGAACGGATACCATGCGGCAGCATAACAAACTCAAGTGAGGAAATCATCCCATTTGTCATTTTGTACCTACAGTAAGTTCACAATGATAATCAACCCCTGAGTAGCCAATGTCTGCATTAACATTTGAGCTGGTTTCCAAGACAACAACCATCGGCCATTAGAAAGACATTAGGACCCTCTGTTCAACCTCCAGCACTGAATGTAGAATGTACTGACACACTTTGTAAGCAGTTTACATTACGCTCTAATCATACAGATGGTGGTGGTGATAAGGATGATGAAGATGATAATGATGTTGAAGAAGAGATGCACGAGCAATAGTACAATTTTCTGTAATTACAACTTTAAGTGGACATCCGGCACATTATGTGAAAAGTGCAGAATAAAACACACACCACATTCAGGCATCAGTTTTAAATTTGTACCTCGTCTTTGAAACTCTCATTCCACACTGTCAACGTTCTGAGTTATGTCTCAGGTTGCAAAGTTGATGTTTGTTAAATTCTTAATCAGTGCTGCAAGCGGGACAAGGGTTCTCAAGGATCTGACACATCATTTGGAGTGGTCTTTGAGATTTGAACTGACAGGACAAGAATGGTGGCCCGAGGCCAAACAACAGGCCCTCTCTGGCCTCAGCACACCTCAGTCTCCCAGCGGCAGGAAGTTCATAGTACCTTTCCCACAGAAACACACTGTACTCCACAGCACAGAGGGACGCCATTAAAAAGAAATGATATTAAAAGATGTGCAATTAGTTTTAGATTAAATACAACAGAATACTTTTCAAACAACCCTTGATGAGATGCTTTTGGTAAACTATGTGCAAACATGTTAGTTCAGTGAAGTTCTCACGCTGCATGTCATTACTGCCACAGCTTGAGTTCAAACGGGTGCAGGAGAAACTGCAAACGTCTCAGTCTGGAACATTTTACAACCTGCTGAATCTTAATAGGCAGCTTACATGACTAACTTTCATCAGTGACGGGAGGTTGATACAAAATGCTAAAAGACTGTTGGACCCCAATAAGATAGCTCTGGACCTCCAATACAATATTAAGTAGAAAAAGTGGAGCAGAGATATTTTTAAACTTCAAGGTTTCATTACAAGTGCTCTTAACTTTGAACTTTGAGCTTCATGAAATATTGAGGATCCTTTGCTCATTTATTTGATTGGACGTACTGTAGGCAGTTGAGTTGAGTTCCTGAAACTATCAGAAAAGAAGAATATGAAAAATAAATGTGTTGTCCTGATGTTTTTTTTCTGTCTGTTCTTGTGATGATCCATTTGGTTACAGTCGGCATTGATGAGTAACACAAAATGAACAAAGATAAATGTCTGTCGCTGAAATAATTTGGAAAAGCAAACTTGAAATTACAAACGACTATACAATCAAGGGGAAAACAATTATTTCAGATATGCAAGTCAGAAACAAAGGCTTTCAACTGTGAATCAAATAGAAGATTGTGTGGCAGTGAAAGAGGCTCACAAAAACGTCAGAAGAATATTTCATTATCACTAAAATCTGTTGTTGGTCTCCAAACCCACTGCAGAGCATGTCATCCTCAAAATCCTCAGTCCTAACAGTCACCCTGAGTTGCTTCATATGCATAGCTTCAACTGAATTGTGTGTATAACCTGCCAGCTGGTGTGGGTGTGCATAAGCAGTTTTCTCCCTATGCAGGATATCACTTATGAAGTGTACCTCCTAAGGGTCTTTATGTAGGAACTGTGAGCATGTCAATGTTGTTTATTGTAAATATAATGCGGGGTCATGCCGTATGTATTTACCTACTGCACTTTGCTCAGCAACATGTAAAATGAGATGACAGTTAATCTTGAGTCATATGTGGGTATAATGAATGCAGCTCTGTAGGCAAGTACTGCATTACAATCTAATTGAAAGAAAAAAAGAAAAAAAAACAGCTTGTATACTTGTTCATCTGTGTATCCAGATGTATGTGACCGTGTCTGTGTGTCTGTGCGTGCCCGAGTGTGAGTGAGGCGAAATGTCAGTCTGCGTTGCCCGCTTCACAGCTATTTTCTCCATGAGCAGCTTCGTCCTCACTGGAGAACGCCAAGCAATCTCTGCTCTGTAAACTGAAGAACACTAAAGAGGAACACTTCTACTTCACAGAGCTTTGCACATCGAGACACCATCGGGAAGGTCACAAACAATACACAGAGTGGAGCCACACCTCCTGCATATGAACGAGCAACACTCGACTGGACACTCTGTGCTCTTTGATTACCAGCTCTGAAAATGTCACTTGTGGATGAATAATTGCTTTACAACCAAATGTAAACAAATTATACACTCATCTTGCTCCAACAAATAAGGAAATTAATTTGAGATTTTCAAGGACAACACAGTGAAACAGGATACGTATTTATGCTGAGGAAGGATGTATTATATAAAAAAAAATATTCTTAACGAAACATGAAAGAAAAACTTATTTTTGTTGCTTGACGCCAAATCTTAAAAAAAAAAAAAAAAAAAGGCTTTTCAAGCCCCTTTTCCTGCTTCCTTCCTGCTTCTTTCTTTGAAGTGTCAGCTCATTGAGGATTTAAGTTTTAGATCGTCTTCCTATAAATATGCATAGCAATCAGTCACCAGGAGTGTACCTACTGTACTGTAAGTGAGATCAAAACATCCAGTTGTTTCCCCCTTGTATCTGCAGTACAATGGAGAATATTGTGCTAATGACATTTTGCAATATCCTGTTCAAAAAGCCACAACAATAACAAGGCACCTCTTTACCTAATGGTTATGACCCTTAATACCTTAAAATAATCATCTGTAATGGGTCTGAGTAAATGCCAATGACCGTTTGAAAACAACAAAAGGATGGAAGTCAAATAGCCCTGGATTCTTTGCACCACAATTACATTGTCTCCTAAAAAAATGAAAAATACCAGGTTCCCTTTCATACAGCCATTTAAACTGCACCATTATAGATGTGTGACTATAGTTTGAGCAGCTATTGCAGCTATTCTACGTTTCCTATTCCTCTGCTTCTTTATATTGACAAGCCCATCATGCTACCGAGCTTCTTTATTGACCATCACTGCTTTGTTTGCTACACTAACTGTGTCTGTGTAAGTGTATGGAATATATATGTCATGTTCTAACTTCCTGTTATTTCCTGCTTGTGTATCTTCTACTGTGACTAAATGCACCCGGTATTTGTATTTTATAAATATTCATGCATAGGTGCACATGTGATTATATTGTGTTTGCTGCTACAGTATGTTTCAGGCTGGGGAGGCACCAGTGTGGTTATCTCTAATATAAACTGGCCATTTAGATCAGTCAAGACAGGAGACATCTTATCTGTCCTGATATACTAGAGATGAGCTGGGCAGACGCAGCATCAGTCCATTATTCTACGTGAGGCAGCAGCACCTTTTTTTTTTTTTACCACTATGTTCAACTCTGTAAAATACTAAAAAGCTGAAATATTGAGATGAGGGGGGAAAGAAATTAGGAAAAGGGAAAGAAACATGAAGAAAAGTTTATTTGTCTATTGAAATTAAATCAGAAGGAGAAGTGAAGAAAATAAAAAACTGAAAAAAAGTAAAGTTCACAATGATTCCATTTTCCTGTTTCTTTTTCTTTTTATTGTACATGTTACCTATGTATTGTTTTAAATGTGTCATAGTGCTTTGAAGAAAGGCCAAGGAGCGAGTCGGATCACTGCAGTATACAGGCAGGCAGAGTTATCCCCTATCTTAACGCCTGTTTCAGAGTTAAGCATTGTGTTGCCTCAAAAAGACTGTGTGCAAGAGATGAAGAGAGACCAGAAAGATCTGGTGGCTCATTGCATGCAGTGTAGGCTTCAAAAATACTGTTGCACAGAGTTGAAATTAACATATGAAAGTGAGAGGTTCTCATACAATAAAAATACTGATACTGATTCTGTTTTCAACTCATTGTACCCACTTATGAACTGAAAATTATTATTTTTTACTTCATATTGTGAAGTGAGAGCAAAAAAGAGCAGGTACTGTCAGTGATGTGGTGCATTTAAATGAACTTGGTGGCTATTAGGTTGGTGACATTTGTTCCGTATTGTTTTTATGATGGATTGGGGCACATGAGAGAGAACAAATTAAGGGATGTGAAGAAACATTAGCCACATTTCATCCAATTATTTTGGGACTCTCAAGAGGATTTCCTTTTGTCAGTGTGGAAGTAAGAACAACCCTAAATGCGTATTGCCAGCTTTGCAAGCCCACTCTTGTGAAAAAAGGCAATTTGCACACATTTACAGTTCAACATATTCCAGAGGTACCACATAATAAAATGGCAATGTTACTGTGATAGAGTTAAACATAGCAAACACTTTAATTTGATATAGTTATGGAATTTTGAGTTACTCTAATGCTGTTGATTGTTGACTAAGGAATTTCAGCAAAAACAGGTGCCTGGCACTGCTGACACTGGACTGTAATATAATTAAATATAACAATGTAATTATCATATTTAGAGAGGGGTAATAATTATCTAATGACAAGACTGATCCAGCAAAAAAATAATTAGTGGTAATGATTAAATATTTTATCATGGTGCAAATTTGCAAGATGTTTGCTCGTTATTGTGCTTTTTTTTTGGTGTGTGAAATTCACATTTCTGGCTCATAGTGCTGGTATTTATCTTCCTGTGGGTGAAAATCCAAGCAGGTAGGGGATGTTTCAAAACACTACATAGGAGCCAGAAAGTGAGTTTGGAAAAGCTAGACTTCCCAGTGTCTGGCAAAGTAATCATAAATTCAACAGCCTGATCACCATCACCCATTTCCGCTTTGTGAGCCAGACACATATGAAGACACCAGCGATCAGAGGTTGAAGAGGTGGTGATGGAAAGTAAAAAAGCTCAGTTCCTATCACAGACACTATAGTGACAAGAGTCAGGCTGATTGTGACCAAGTGTCATCTCACTTCTGTCCTGGCACCACACAACAAAATGAGAACTGGCTCTGGTCGATACATGGCTGCCATATTTGGCCAGATTTTGGAGGGTATGGACTTCTGGTCTGAACTAGGATAAGACTTGGCTCCAGTTAGCAGCACTTGGGAAAGCTTTGGGCCACTGTTGGAGCCCAGATTTGGATGGATGTGCTTGTTCTGATTCTGGAGTGTTACTCTTTCAACCTGGCAAAGGTTGTTTTTTAAATCCCCCAGATTTAGGATGCTGATGACACAGCCATTTTGAGTGCCTGGGAGGAAACGGAAAGATGCACGTAATGAGCAACAAAAAACTCAGCCTTACATTTAAAACAATCTTCCAACAGAGCATGGTAGCTGACTGACTCACCACAATGGTTTAAAAAAACAAAAAAACAAAAAACAGTTTTAAATCTGAGGCTGTTTTTCACCTCTACTTTTTCTCTGGCTAATGGCACAGTCACATATTGTCACGTATTATTTCCAGCACCGGTAAGGCTGTTTAGAAAGGCCATCTATGGCAGGTGAGTGCTGCTGTATGCTGTACATTATACCTTTATGAAAAATGTATTTTTGATGCACTTTGTGACCAGAAAATTGAATGTGGAGAATTTAGAGCTGCCCTTTCCGGGGGCATTCACAATAAGAGGCAGGCATACGATATTAGGATATTTTTTTGTCGTAAAATAGCTCAAATGTGATTTTGAATAATGAAATAATGCCCACGCTGTAACTCTGGACATGTTTAGAGATAACTACTGCAGGATGCATGCAAGAGAAAATGCAAGTACGAACAATTACATTCAAATGAATTGACTTTTCCCTATGAAGAGCTTCGCGTAAGCTGGAAGTCATTAGCAATATCTGCTTAGAGACGAACTGACACATCAATAAGAGCAAACTGGGAGACCAAAACAACAACAACAACAGCATCGATCACTCTGCAGCATCGCTGGCTGGTGGGGAAAACTCACAGTAGCCATCCAGGAAATAGTATTTCAGTCTTCATTACAGTTTCTAACCAGAAAGACGCCTCATCTAAGAGCCATCAGGCTGGGGAGAAAATGGACCGAATGCAGATAAACGATGATGGAGAGGGAGGAAACCAAGGCTGAAAAATGAGGAGAAAGCGTTAGGGAAGAGAGGAAGAGAGCAGAGAGAGGAGGATGCAGTGGACGGGTGATGAGATGAGAGGAAAAGATAAAGGAGAGGGGAGAAAGGGACAAAATGAGGAGGGCTCTAAAGGGGTGGATGTGCGTCGCGGGGTGGAGCGGAACATGCAATCCCTGTTCAACTCCACTCAAAAAGACAAAAAGAAACATGACATTACAGTGCATTTCAGAGGAAACCATGGAATGGTGTGGCATTTATTTATGCTCCACACCAGTTTTACACACTGGACCACGCTGGATACATATATATGAACAATCTATTTACAATCTATTACGGGGAAACACACTGGAAAGGTACATGTGTTTATGTGTTTTCCCCCGGTAAATGGTTCTGCCAAGTTGTGGGCAGACACACAGATAGACATGCCAGGTAATGAACAACAACACTGAATGCACTTGGCATCCCATTATCTGGCCTTGCTGTCCCCTTTTGCCTCTAATGATTTTGAGATACAAGCGCCCACATGTTAGCGTGCTCCGTGGCCTCTGCTCTGTTCGCCTGGCTGCATGCTCTTAATGTCTCAGGTCCAAGAGAGTGTGTACAATGCAGGTGTATGCGTGAATGCACTTTGGTGATTCAGTTTTTTGTGTACTATGCTTAATATAAATGTGTGGCTCTACTGATGGACATGCATGTGTATGTATGTTATAAAGTGTGTGTATATATGTGTGTGCATGCGCTTGTGTGTAAACACATGCTGTGTAGTGGGTCTCCTGCTAATTCTAATGGCCACATTATGATGAATTGGCTTCATGATTTCAGTTAGACTGAGTGGTGATTAAATCTTCATTACTGCTTCTGGTCAGTCCTGCTCTACATAGATTGCCAAGAAACTCAATTTCTCTTCATTCTGCAAGAAGTCCCTGACTGAATCAGGGCATTCACAGCGACAAACAAATTACGGCTCGGAGAAGAGTGCACAAATAATGTGCCCCACCTCTCACTTCAACAAGGCGATGACGGTCAGCTCAGACACCCTGCTCATTATTAGTAATACATGAAAATGTTTGGATACAGCACATCAGCACAGAAAACCTCTTGTTGTTAACTCGCTGTTTGTGTGGTGATGCATAGTACGTCTGATCTGTTAAAGCCTCAATAAAACAAAAATGGTGAATTGGTGAAACCAAAGATTCAAGGAGAGAGCTCAGGTTAATTCAGGAGCTCCAGTAGGGGGAACCTCATCCTCGTACCCGACACCGCGCTGTCAAATGCTAAACCCTGTCACCTCAGTTCTGAGGGACCAGAGTGCATCTTATTTTCTATTCTACTAGTAAGGTAATTGCATTCACCTGACATCCAAGGGAACAAACAAAAAACAGCAGGGATTTGGATCCTCAGGATTAGGGCTGAGAATCATTGGTCTATATAAAAAACAGTGTAGGAAAAAACAATAGGCAGTTCAAAGCCTGTCTGTACAGTACTTGTTCCTTTGAGGCACAAAACTGGACCTCCAGCTATTTCTAGTAGAGGTGAGACTCAGTTCCATGTCCCTGGGGACAAGTGCACTGCAGATCTTTTTTACCTCCCTGGTCGTGAATGAGCCCAGACCTGATATATGTGTATCTACCTAACAGTTGTGGGAAACCTATTTCACAAGAACAAAAACCTGCAGGACGTAAGTTCTCAAGGACTGGAAGTAAGTATCTAAACTTAAGAAGTTTGCAGGGGGTCCTTGAGACAATAGGAAACACTTTAATTTCCCTTTTTTTCTCTCCTCACACAGTGAGTGGTCACATCGAGACAATGTCTAAGAAGGAAGAAAAGCCATTTTCATCTGCGGTTTCACAGAACCTGCTGTTCCCTCTACACCTACAGACTTCATGCAACGACATCAGCAAAAAATAGCTTGCTAAATTGACTTCTATACAGATACAGCTGTAATTGAGGGGTTTGTGGTCTAATGCATACAGTATATCAGTACATTACAGTGACACACTACTGTTATTTTGTGAAATGGGAAAGTTAAGGCACCCTGCTGTGGAATACATTACTAATAACTAGCAGCTACAGTACATAGTTATTTCTGACATAGTGAAAGAAGAAGAAAAAAAAAACACAACTTATGAATCTCCCAGTAGAGAAAAATAACAAAATATTCACACAACTCATAGTTCGATTGTTTTGTGTTTGTTTACGTGCCACAGTGTAAAATTTGGCCTGGAACATCATAACATGTCTCGTGAGGTGTGCCCTGAGGAGACAACTTGACATATTATATGAGCATAATACTGTAGACTCACCCGTTTCACATCTTTCCCGAATGTCTCACTGTAGCTGGTTCCAAGGATCTCAAACTGAACATGAGAGTTTGAGCCTTCAGCGCGGAAGTCCATCAGACCTGTGAGTCCACTGATCCGTCCCTACAGGAACAACAATTTACACTCTGTTTAAAATCTCTGGGTGTAAGACAAAAGAAAACCTGCAGATGTTTATTGTCGATAAAACTCCTCTGCATATTATATTTCTTGTTGCAATTTACAGTGGTGTTCTATAAAGCATGGACTATGAATGGGAAGAGATTTGAATTAATAAACATGAGCTGGGACTTTGACAGCTTTTTTTCCAATATTGTGACATTTTGCAGTATGCAATCATCAAGGGACATTTTCAAGTTTATAGCATATGGTTTATGCAAATCATGCATTAAATGTACCATTTAAAGGATAATTTATGTGTGTCATTCAAACAGGCTTGCAGGTACAGCACACATTACATAATTCCAGATAAATGAGAATTCTGTTGCATTTTTGAAAGAAGTATAAACTATGCCAGGAGTCGGATCGATTTAAGTTTTCACTTGCAGTTCAGTCTGAACAGAAACGACACAACAATGTGACAAGAGAACCTTTGTTCCAGCATGTCCCAGCTGAGATTAAACCAGTGCGACTGACTACAGTACAACAATGAAAAAAAATCCATTATCAGATTGAAATGGATGAAATCAAGTGCCTGTCTAGTATGTGTGGCCTTATTTCAATAAGAAAAACAGAGAGTTAGACAAGCACAAAGAGATAAAAGCTCAGACTCTGCCACAAATCCATCCTGAGGCCGAACCTGGGGATCACATTCAATAATCAGATTCCTTCAGGGTGTTTTAAATGTAGTGAATTTGAATCTGAGGAGTCTTCAGCAGAGATCATAGTTCAATAGACTTTTCTAAGGCGTGCCTTGACTGTAGAAACCGCTGTTTATTCCTCTTATAAAACTGTGAATTTTTTGTAGTGAACTATTCATATGATCATCAATGATATAATATTGCAGAAGTTAGAGATTCATTATTTCTCACAGAATATCAAATAAAGTGTATCTGCGCTGCTAAGTGAGGAATAAAAAAATAACTGAAATACCTTTTGGATGGTGTCTAGCATGGACCATCCTCCGTTCCATGGCTTGGTGGACTTCCTCATGCAGTTGAGGCTGGCCATACTGTGCCACTTCCTGTCCTCCAGTTTCCTGTAGAAGGCGTTGGCCAGCATCAAAACACTGTCGTACAGGTAGAGGTTGGACACCTGTTGGGCGATAAAAGGCAGCTAATCTTAATACAGTACTGTAAATGCATGCTTGGATTTTGTTGGTAGTTTGCAGTGTGTCCACGACAGAACACAACACTGCTGGTTGCAACAAAGAGAACAAATGTACAGTATATCACAGCACTCCACAGCTCCAAACCTGTGTGAATGGAGCAGTGACACAAAAGCAGTTGTCTTTCAGTCTGTTTTCAGCCTGTGATGGTGGGAAAAAAAATCTCAGTAGGGAATAAAAGCTTGTTTCCTTTCTTGGAGAGAGAGGATGGAGAGCATGGGGACAAATGGCGAGCAGTTTGTACTTTTTTCTGTCTCTGTCAGGGCTGCTTTTTGGTGTCAAGATGAAAGGCTGTTTTTTTTTCCTCTCTCTTTTCATTACAACACTCAAGTAAGACACATGGACATCGGCAGCAACTCTGCCCTGACTGTCCATGTGCTGTATGCATGTGTACTTGGGGTGAGCTCAAATCAAGAGAGGGCAAAATTATGTTTCTTGTTCAATTATTGTCCTTCTAATGAACTTCAGGGCTGCCATCGGCTCAACTGTCTCCCTCCTCCTGCAGTGCACCCTGTCAGGAATCATGTCCACAGCCTCCTGTCTTAGTGTGACAGTGAATTTGATAGGTCTTCTAGGTCAAGTCAAGTTAAATCCTCCTACAGCAGAAGATGCATGGAAGCAATACAAGCTGCCACTCCAGGCGTTCAGTTCATGACACGTTTGGACTTCAATCCAAGCCTCTCGGCAGTAAGACATCACACACTCCACTTGCCTCGAGGTCACTCATACAGAAGCTATGTTGAGGTGATTTTTGGGGTCACACTGTAGCTCATGGCTTGAAAGAGGGATTTGTAAAGGAAAGCGCTGAGTTCTCCTCACCGTTTAACTATTCTGATGACTGCTTTAACTGCCATTACCCGATATTTAACCCTCTTTCATGTGAATTATTGAGAACCGTGCGTGCACCCACCACATGGTTTAGCCATCTGTCCGGAGTACGGATGAAAAGGAATGAACATTTCAATAGAACCACAGAGCACAGCCATTTCGCTCCAGATGGATTAAGCCAAGGAGAAGTCTAAGAGGTGTGAGGAAGCGCTCTTAACTTTCAATAGAAAGTAATAAGTGGCAGCGTGATTGAGATTACAACAAAGACTCACGGAAGAGAATGACACTTTGTTAGGCAGATAATAAAGCTGTGATGGTGCAGAAGGGCATATCTTCTTTATTGACCTTCATTGTCATAGTAAATTTACTTTAGGCTGGGTTCCTGGTTGACAAATCCTTAATTCAAATCATAGATAGCATTATCAGTTTTAGAGCATATGGTGCCTTCCACTGACACCTTTGTTAAAGCACATGGTATCACAACACTTAATTAATGAATATTGTTTTTATAACAGTTTGAATTTATTTACAATTTTAAGTTGTTTGCACCTTGATAAAAACAAGCTTTTATTTACTTTAGCACAGCATTTTCTCTGTTCTGCCATTTATTCCCCAGTCACACTGAGCTGCAGTCATTTATATTCATGGACGTGCATGTCCCTGATAATTACCTTATCTAGGGAGTTTAATCCATATTCAGTTGCATACATTATCAGTTAATATTTGTATTCATGTGGCACTTGGCAGATGCTTGTCTATAGTGTCCTTTAGCCTGGCTGCGTACACACTGTATGCTGTAATGTGTGTGTGTGTGTGATCAAGCAGGAAACATGCTCACAAACCCTTTCAGCACTTGTACTTAGCACTAAATGAACCTGGAGACAATCTTCCAATGGGATCACACCAACAGTGACCCATGAAAACCCACTATTGTCAGGTCCAGCTGCACCCATCTTTATCTGTGGTCTTTATTTTGATCGTAACGATGAGTCAGTTACAGTATGTTTCCTGACAGACACACAAACAGCTACAGAATTAGTCAGAACCATGTCTGTTGCAGGTCCTGTTACAGAAGGTGTCTCCAGGACCAAATTTTTCCATGATGACTCACACACACACACACACACACACACACACACACACATGCTCGCAAGGTGAAAACAATACCAGTCTCTCTGTCGCAGCAGGTAAAAAGACCACACTATGCTCGTTTTATAGTTCTGTCACTCTGGTTGATGGCGACTGTTCCTCCTGTTGGCTGCTGGAGAAAGTGGATGAAACATGCTGGTTGTTCCTACAACACAAACTCGCTGTCCCATAAATACTTGCTGCAAAAGGGATAGAAAACAAGACAGAGAAGAACACAGCCTTGCCACCAGTCAGACACTCAATACATTCTCATCCATCATACCGCTTTCATGTTGTGTATTCACCCTCCTTAAAGCTCTGAATCTCCACTGAAAGAAGCTTATTTTGGTTTTGCTTTGGACATCTTGATACTTTTTCCTGATTCCTGACAATGTGTCAGGTTCAAACACACGACGGTAGCTCATCTGTGTCAATGGAAAAACAACACAGCTTTTACATCTCCCTTTAAAGCATATAGAAATGTTTTCCTTTGTCTGTGCTCAGAGTATATGGCATTACTGTATGCCACAGCATAAGCTTATAATTAGTGCCTCTTCAATAGGTCATTATTTCATAATCGTACATTCAAGGTGTAAATCTTTCTATTTTCATAGACCTTGATATTAAATATGATATTTTACCTTTACAAATGTAGGCTATTTGTGTTGTCTCATAAATTCATGAAACCAGGTGAGCTGTGCTTTGCACCTACATACAAGGCTAACATTAGTCATTAGTTTGAGCCTATCAATTTTTCTTACCACAAAAACTGTGAAAAGATTTCAATTTAATGGGGTAGAAAAGGAATAAGTGGATTTTTTGAGTGGATTGAAAGACTGAGAGAGGTCTCTTTTTAATTTAAGCTGTTTCTCCCCTCATAAATGGGTGCAATTACTTGAAAGAATAAATATCTGGCACACAAACCCCATGATTGCCAATCAAAATATTTAAATTTAAATTAAAAAAAATTCAAAAAAGTCTTAAGATTTTCTGAGGATAAAATTGAACCATTGTGCAGCCTTGATGGACGGACAAAATCCAAATGTCTGTTTTTACCTCCAGGGACTGCAGATAGCCATCCTGTGGGTCACAGAGCAGGGAGGAGATGCGATGATTGTTCCTCATACAGCGAACGTTGGTGTCCCTCCACAACGGGAAGATCTGACGGATGACGGTCATCCGCCCCAGAGAGCTGTGAACCAGCTCCATGATGTCTGCATCACTGACCTCCTACAGAAAAAGACCACAGGATGAGTTTAGTTGAACAAGTTTTTGTCTTTATTGCGAAGGTGTAAAATGGGTTTTTGTGCCACGAGGCATCATGACACAAACCATTAATTAGCGGGTAATGAAAAGCTGTTTTCTGAGTGGAAATGTGGATAACAAACAAACCTCGGAGGGCTTTGCACTGCCTGTACCTGCTCCTTCAGCAATTAATATATCAGATGACATATTGAGGAGCTACAGAGCAATCAGCTCCAAGAAGTGGGGGTAATTCCAACAAGTACAATGGGGAAAACTGATAGACGCAAAGGCTGAAAAAGAGACTTGGAAGCTTAACTTGCTTTTCTGAATCTTCTTTTCCTGTTGCTGTTTGTTGATCAGGGGCCCAGTGCACATTAACAGTGATCACACAAAGCTTATTTCCCAGCACTGCTTCATCTAATGACTTGAATCAACTGAGTCTAGATTTTCTAGGCCAAAAACAAAAATCACATTTTTATTTTTGGATGGTAGGATTTTAAGAATTTATGTTATTCACAATCAATAAATCAACAAACATTTCAAGTGTATCCTTCATGATAATAGTGTAGGTGACCCTTGGCCCTCTTGAGTCGGGGGCTGCATGTGTGGAGGGTCAGTGTAGAGCAGCCCTGCGAAGGGTAGGATCAATATTCATGAGACAGTGAGCTGCCTGCTGGTCTCCAGGGCAGGACGATGGTCAATGCCGAGGCAGACAGAGAGTCTCCTGGGAAACACTGGGTTCATATACTATCTGACAATAAAGCTGCGGGGTTACTGTCGGGTCAGAACTTAAGCAGCTCTGGGTTGATATAATCCTTCACCACACACGCCTGAATCCGTGCTCTCTATCTGTTTTCCTAATCAGACATTCTGATCTTTCCCTTTTGCATCGACCTCTCTGTGTTACTGCTGGTGTCTGTCCTCCCTCGCTGTTAATATCTCCTGGCGTCTGTCTTTGCATGGCGCCTTTCTCCATTCATCCAAATGTGGATTTAAATCCCTTATCTTGCTATCAGTCTGACGTAGACTTTCTTTATGTGGTTAAATTATGTCAGCTTACAGTCAACCTTGCTATGTTCCCAATACATTTTCCTTTTCACCTCTAATGCCATGCATCACATATATATTTTAAAGTAAAATCACTTTATGGTGAACAATTTGAACTGAAAAGCCAGATTCTTTTTTCAAAGACTCAGTATTGCCACTTCTTTTGTCTACGCACAGCGTGAGTAAAACGCTCCTCAGGTGATTCTAACTTGTCTAGTTTTATCCAGGGACTCTTTTTTCGGACTCTTCACAGTTAGTCGGGTGGAAAGTATGAATATTTATGAGTTGCCGTGACACATTAATCAGATGAATTATGCTGCATGGTTCACTGAGCCGAACCCTCACGTCCAAGCTAATAACTTCCAGTGCCACCCAGTCCAAGTGTTCTGTCACCATCATGGGTGACGTTTGTGTCATAACCTGACCCAGCGATGCCACTGACCAACGGCACATGGTTGATGAAATGCGTGCCTTCCAAGTTCTGTCTCCGGAGAAGGCACACACCATTAAGTCACAATTTGGACACCACTATGATGTATTTCACTTGGAAAATAGGCATACAAACGTTATTAGTATGTGCCATTAGTGCATAAAGAGAATAAAGGAGAGATACATCAAGGCCTGTGATTACAGTGATTTTAAAAAAGCAGCAGCATTACAAAAGAGATGTGATTAATCTAAATACTGAGTTGTATGCAGTGTAAGATTACACCATTATAAACTACTGTTAGTTTCCACAGTTCTTTCACAGTTAGCACACCTCCTTCGTGGTAGCCCACTCAAATTTGTGAAGAAGTGAATACAGCATAGTCATGTTTCAATGACAGCCGACGACCAAAATACATTAATCAAATCAAGCTGAGCTGACAGATAGGCTAAATTATCCTCTTTGTGCTGTTCAGTCAATGTTATTAATCTTTTGCGAGAAATAAATAAAAAAAATGTACCCGTAATCATGACAGCAATTTAATTAGAAGTAAGGTTTTTGAAGCTGCAGGCAACTAAATTGAGAAGTAATGCGAGTCAGGCAAGGAAGAAGAGAGCACTGTGCGTATGACATTAATTTGAGTTGTTCTAGCCTACGAACATGTTGTATACAGGTCCTTTTTTTTATGCGCTTTCAGTGCATTGTTAGGAAAAGATTTTAATTAGTCGGGCAGAAAATAACCTTCAGATCATTTTATTACTTTATTAATCTAGTTATCCAGAGACAGAACCAAATAACTGGTGCCCTGCTGCCCTTTTATGGGAGAAGCGGGGGATCAAGCTTCAAATAACACAGGGTGCAAGCTCCTGCTGATTTTTGAGACTATGTGAAATTATCCGAGGTGTTCTTTTCAGTAGCAGTGGCAACTCTAATATTCAATTGAGACTTCCCTCTCCAACATCAAACAATAGACATAATAACTCTCTGAGAAATTATGCAAAACTGAAGGGTTTTGCAGTTAAATCGCTGCAATGTTCTGCAGGCAGTTCTGTTGTGCTGAAAATTGATCATTAAGTGCCGCAGCCAGAATCTACATCATGTTGAGGACAGAGAGTGATGACATAATTCCCTGTTTTTCATTGTGTAGATAAATATTATATCATACTCATATTAAGAACCATATCATACAGTCAGAGACACTGCTGCTGTATTATCTATTAAAAACATACAGTGCAGCCATTACCCTTTTGATGGTCATTGTTCTATTAAAGCACATTTAACACATACATTAACATTGTCTTTGATTTTAGGTATGAAAAACTGCAGTAATAAAACAACACAATGCAAGAGTTAAATCACACTCATTTTATACATTTTATGAGGCAGTAGAGGGAAAATCAGCTCTTGTTCCAAGTTACTTTTTTTTTTTTTTTTTTACAGTTGCCTCTTAAGGACTAATTAGTGATTGTTTAATCCTCAGACTGGTGTGCCATTGTAATAAGGAGTGAACCAGGGTATTATTTGGTTTTATTTTACACCATTATATTTATTTAATGATGCTTGGACTGAGTGCCAGTAAAGAATGATTCATGAGCTTATGACAGTTGAAGTGACACTACTGTGTTTTACTTCCCCCCTGGGGATCAATGTATTTTTTATTTTTTTGGTATAAAATATGCATCAGTGTCAGTGGCAAAGAAATATCTTTTTTTATTTTTTTTATTCTATTTTATTGAAACAGGCAGAAAATACGAGTGGGTCACATACCCATGGGTGTGGCCATGTCATTTTTTGAAGAGCAGCTGTGGAAGCTGGCGAGGGATGAATATTTCAATTCCTGTCCTTTTACAACGATGTGAGGAAACGCCAACAACTACTGTACAGTAGCATGTCATCAATTAAGTCAATCATATCTATGTATATTTTTCATGCACATAATAACCCCACATCTTAAAATGCAGCAAAAAAAACAAACTCTGGCTGCTCACAGTTCATGAGAGCTAGAGCTTTAAATAAAACTGAAACAAAGCAAGGGCCTTTTTTGCAACAACATGTGGTCTAAGCAGCCGGAAATGCAATGTAATTTCATGCCAAATTGCACCACACCACATGATCTGAATTAACATCACCTCAGCTGAGCCATTCCAACCACCGTGGTGCACGTGGGTTTGTGATGAGGCAGAAATTCATCAATCCAACAGAAAATACAGAGTTCAAGCTTAAGGATAGCAGCAGTATAATTGTGTTATCACTTAAGATAAGACTGGCTAAAAACTGTTTGCATTAATTTGCAAGTACAGCACACCTGAATAAGCCATCCCATAACATCCCTATACAACAGTCTAATGAGACCAATTTAAAGCTCAGCAGCTAACACAGGTACTCATATGATGCATACATTGGTTGTTTGTGAGGGGTTTTTTTTTTTTTTTTTTTTGCTAAGACGGAAGTTACATTTCAACCTTGCGGTGCAGTGAGTTTAATCTTTTTAATGAAACATGCTGTGTATAATTTGAATTGTCCACTTAACAACCTCAGTGACTTTAAATGACTGTGACTGAATTGGGTTTCTGGATGGATACTCATCATGGTTAATGGTACAAAGGAAAGGCCTATAACATCAAATTCAATGTTTTGATAAATGCAATGTTATATACCACTCTGAATAAGCAATAAGATAATTGAAAAATGTCTTTATCTCGTAAGTGGCCGCTTCTGCAATCCACTTTCCCGTACTACAGGGCGCTGCGGTGGAGATTGCGTCTGTAGAATAGGGTCTCCATCTCAGTTGCTTGTTGGGCACTTACCCAAGACATCAGTCATATCATGACTGTCCTCCTCAACTCTGTCTGTCACAGAAGGCACAGCTGCCTAATCCATCAAACATTCTGAGGTGTCACCGTCCCGTCTTCGAAGGGGGGAAAAAAAACAACAACAAATCCTCTCTGGACGTGCAATCCATCTCAGTCCACTAGACAGTGTCAGATGCAGACAACCTTCTGTGTGCTGGCAGCTGCAGCATCCTGGTTTAGTGGGTGGTTTAGGGAGAAGCATGCCCGCCTGTCATCCCTGCGCCCTTCTGCTCACTTCAAGCCCTGCTGTACTTCTTACACTCTAATTTCAAAGCTTTCTCTGTTTTCTTAAAGATTATTTTGGCCATTTATGTGTTGAGTAAGTTTCACACCCTTAGGGCTCATGAACTGTGTGCCACTCAAACCTACTCGTTTGGTTTTCAAATGCATTAGTGTCAGTCTCAAACTAATGTAGAGAGTCTCAGAGCAGAACACAAGGCAAACACATCTGAGATGTGTTGCATTCTCGGCAAACCCCAAATATTCCCCAGCTTAAAGACTTCGGCTTTGTTCTGTTCTCACAGCAGGAAACTTGTTGTGAAGATATTTGCAGCTCTGTGCAGAACACCAAACCTGGACTGGTGTTTACACTTTCAGATAGATCAAAGCTTCTTGGAAAAAGCAGAGATGGGCAGTTGCTGCCATGCATTGACTGTGGTTTAACCTCAACAACTACATAGATGGGAATGGAGTATTTCCTAAAATGAGGTTAAATCAGCAGACCAGTCCCATATCACTGCTTGACAAAGATAATCAGAGAAGGAAGAATTGAGCTAGAACTTCCCTTCAGTGAAGAGAAATTATGTTGGGGAAAAAGTTTTGAGTGTTTCACTTTCAAGGGCACTCCACTGATTTTACGCAGTTTTATATTGTTATCTGTGACTGTGGAAGGAGTATTGTTAAATTTCATCCTCGGTTTGGATTTATAAAATTTTGTTACGCTGTAAACCTGCATTGTGAATTAGGGTTTGTTATGTTTGAAAAATATGGGCGTAGGGTCTAATGAAAACTGCTATTGAGTTGTAAATTTTGTGTGACTACAGGTCAGGATACTTCAGTCTGTCCTGCTGCAATTTCAACCATGTTCTGTCTCTTGCATCCATAACAAGTGATCTAAAGCCTTTAACCTACTGTGCTGTTGAATCTTCTAAAGTTACTGTGTGAAGAGAGAATAATGTTTAAATGTTGTGCTTCAGCTTGACGAACTGCAGGAGACAGACGAGCAACAAGCAAGGAGACAACGCTGGTCTTCTTCAGAGCAAAAGGTTGAAGAAGACTTAGGTCGAAACATCAGCAGCCACACCCAATAAACAGCTTAAAATTGACCGTGTGCTCAAGCATCGTCTCCTTGCTTGAGAATAATGTTTATGACAGCACTGAATAAAAAGAGTTTTCAAGACACAGCATCTGTTCCACTATTTCTCGTCTACCTATGAGTCCGTTACACCTTATTGTTTTTCGACTTGTGATCATACTCGCTCATCATCACCATCCATCTCACTCTGCTCTCACTGTGCTCTTATCACATCTCTAGCTTGACAACTACATTCATCGAGCAACATGTTGCTGCTGGTGGCTGATTACCATAACCACTTGTTGTGAGACTTGAATGAAATGTGAGACCAGGCTTCCACTGTGAAGGGTGTGAAGGGGCTGGCAGGTACCTGTGGAGCTGACGGGGGTGGGATGACAGTGGCGAGCCTCAAGATCACATGAGTAAATGAATGTCACAGTTAAGTCATGACGAGGCAGATAAAATGGACGAACTGCCTGGAGGAATACCACAAATCTACGAATCTAAATTCAACACTTTATTTATTTCAGACACAGTAATAATTCTCAAGGTTTATTGGCAAAATCTGACTATACTACTATATAATTGTATAAGTGTATAATCGCTATAAAATAAAAGTTGTTTGATTTTCGTAGCCTTATACTTGTACTTTTATATATGCATATAGCAAGGGTCTTGCTTTAGAGAGTGTTGCCCCTTATGCGCCGCCATGTTTGTATGGCATGGAAAGCCCAGCCAGCCAGAAGCACGTTTCGCGAGTTTCGCGAGTTTCGCGAGTTTCGTGTTCATAAATAAATCAACGAAGAAGAAGGCAGAAGGAAAGAAGACGAAGATATGGTTAAGATCTTCACCTCATCGCTCCTGAAATACTCCCAGTCGCGGTAAACAAGTTTTTTTGTCCTGGGAGGCCACCGTCACTCTGCCGATGGGAGGGGAGCGAGCGAGCGTTGCAATCTACAATCTAAATGCTGGATGTCAACGGTTCCCCCCCCCCATTTTACACACTGGACCTTTAATCATTGTGTTTGTCTGTCCGTGCACGTGTTTGAATTAATTACCAACAACCCTGTGCAGGCGCTCAGTGCCATCAGCCATGTTAGGAGCATCTTAGAAATCAAATCACAGTCTAATGGAAACAAAGTAGCTTTGCACCTTCCTCCAGTTTCCCTTTAGAGCAAGAATTGTGGATAAATCATTTGCTGTTAGATTTAATTTTCATGGGGTCTCTTGTTGTGCTCTGAGAAAAATAGGATCTAAGAAGACGAGTGGACGAGTTACGTGCCCTGAAGTTTCATGCTTGTTTCTTCTGTACATGTGAAGTAACAGAGAGACCAATATCTGGTCAGCATGAGTACTATTACATTTTCCTGTTAGCCTTTTCAGCATGCCTCTGTGTTATTCTCATTTCAAGGTGATTGTTAGCTTCATGGGCAGTTTATCTTGGGTGATGAAATGAAAGGCTGAGGCAGAAGGAGAGAGAGGGGAAATAAGGATAAACAGAAATTACTGTGAGAGGGAGAAAATCTCTCCAGTCTTTACAAAGACAGAGAGAGGGGGAGGAAAATTAAAATTAGAAACTGACAGAGGGACAGAGGAAGGAGAATGGGGATATATTTCATAGTTCACAGATACAAACAGCTATACTTTTTCCTTTAAATGCACAACACTGAGCCACATCACATCCACCATTACCGGAGTGCCATAGGGACGCACATGGCATTTGTTCTCAGAGTCTGATGCAATTAAAGCTAATGTCTTGGTGAAGGTCTTAGTTTGTATGTGGGCACTGCTTCAAATTAAGAACTACAGTCTGTGTCTTCTCATGCTATCTCCACAAATTCTTTTTTTTTTTTTTTGGAGACATATCGATGAGATAATGTGACTTCAGCTTCCAAACACAGCGAAAGTTTAAAAGAACCCAAGGTCTCATTAGCTGTGCTAAATCAATACTTCAGTCATGTGTGTGCTGAATTGAACAGTGAACATGAATTCAAAAAACACAAGGCCGTCATTTTTTATAAAAACTCATTATGGTCTAAAATGAGGTACTTTAGGCTGCCAGATAGCAGCAGGTTTCCAACACATTGAGCCTCATTAACTTTTGTAAATCAATATTTAAGCCACTGAAATAAACTGAAATGTTGCACAGTGAATTCCTAACTACAGTAGAAAATGACAGCTATTAAATGTTTGTTGGTTAAAGTCTAATAGGTATTGTGGTCGATGTGTGTTGTCTTCCTCTGTGTTTGACTCCCCCCTGAGTTTTACAATAGCTTCATATTTCGATGAAACATAAACAAACATGACTATTGGAGAAACGCACACACATTAATCATGCATTGTGAACAGTGGCTCAATATCTGTCATGTTTTGGATGTCGGGCACAGGCTCAGATGTTCCTATAAATGTGGAGGTGATATTTCATTAAAATACATCGACATTGATGTATGTGTGTGTGTTAGAGAGAGAGCTTGTATTAGGAATGGCAACGCTAATATTGGATGGATATCAGCTGGGAGCAACCTTTTATCTAGTGTATTTCATCAGCTGCTTTTAGTGTTGAGCCAATCCTATGACTCCCCCTTATCTCCTAATCACTTTGAATCAATGGTAATGCAGCGCTGACGTACTAAAGCTAAAGACACAGTCTGCTGTTTTCTATTCACAAAGTGCACCTGGATTTTGTGCTGTTACAGCCACTTTAGAAGTTCATTTAGGTCAATGTCAAACGCATAGAGCATTTGTACACAGGGGGGAAAAGACACACTAACATCAACAGTTAAAGGCACAGCAATTAGACAATATCAAATAAAGCACCAGGCCCCTCAGGAGCCAAGGTAAAATAAAAACAAATGATGTGCTGTTAATCTAATTGGATATGAAAGTGTACAGACTGACAGCCTTATACGTTTCCATGTGTCTGTGCGTGCCTTGGCAGCATATGAGACCATGTGTTGACAGAGGCAAACTGACAATGAAGTCTAAATTCACTCAGGTGCAAAGAGCTTAAATGTGTTTGTGTTTGGCCTCACCTCATTGGCATAGACCCAGTGACTGTCCTTGGATGCCAGGTTGGTTTCCACAGCCTGAAGTGACAAACACAAAGAGAAAGAGAGAAAGAAAAGAGACAATTTAGATCGTTTTAAGAACCTTGTGTGTAATTCACTCTGATCTTACAACAGTACGTGCCGGTCCTCAGGTAACTCTGCAGCTTCATTTGTATGGTACTCTGGATCACAGAGGGGGTGATCTGATCACTGGGGAAAACATAGAGGAATGCAAAACCACTCTGCCTGGAGCACAATAGACTAACCAGTCTTAATAAATAATGCAATATTTAGCACATCTGCTGCATGCATGGTGCAAGGTTTTTGGATATGAGAATGAAGCCTGGAGTACAGATGTACATATTACCCCCCACCGGTTCACTAGGAATTCATTAGCCATACTTTGACTATTAAAACTGACCAGCTATCAGTCAAGTTTCCTTATCTAAATCAAATGAGTTTACCAACTTCAGTATTTATTTTGGAACTACACTTTTTATTTTTATTTTTTTGGAGGACCAGCTCTGAGAGTGCACAGCTTTGCAAAGCATGACTGTGTCTATATTTTTTTTTACAACATGGTCACATTTTAAGAGGTAGAAATTGGCTGCTTTGTGAACATCTATCTTCTTATCCTGCTGCTCTGCTGTCACAGTAATGCTCTCCATGTCTGAAGTCTTTATCAGGAAAATGCATAAACCAGGTTACCAAAAAAAAAAAAAAAAAAGTGCCCAGAAGAAAATACATTTTCTGTACATCGATTAGAGAACCCAGGTTCTTTGATGTGGAAGAAACTGGGTTACGGCAGAAAGTATGTAGTGTAGCTAAATTCACTAAATGACCTAAAGCTTCTCAGCAGAGGTGAAAATAACCGCCCTTGAAATAACTGTAAACCGTCCATTTAATTATTGAGTTCCTCCACCTGTCAGACAACTGCACACATTTGACATCTGTCATGCTTTGAGTCTCTGTTGCAAATTGCTGTCATTAGTGTTTAAATGAATCCCTCTCACAGACACTGATGAAGACTGATACACAACATACAACAACAGCATAGAAGTGATGGAAGCTCGCCTCATTTTTACTTAACGACACCACACTCATCAATAACAGCCTGTGCAGAGCAAAGTACCAAAAACGAATCGATAGTCTAACCTTGGAAGAGTCATGATTTGATTTTAATGCTCCTCTCATTTACAGATTGTTCACATCAAACTGCAAGAGGACCATGCCAGTGCAAGACCAATGTTCACCCCCGTGGTCGCGTTGCCATGTAGGGTTGTGCCGATGGACGAATGTGGGCTGAGTGATCACCCACACTGTAGTGTAGCTCATGCCTTTGCAAATGTCAAGATGATATTTGACTTCTTTTCCTATTAATGTAGGAACTTATTATTATTTGTAGTAAAAAATGAATAGTACTATTAATTTGCCCTGCCACAGATCCACATATAATTGCACACACACATAGAGCTGTCATCTCTCATCCATGAGACAAAGAGGGAGCAACCCGAATGTCATATCTCATCGACATAAAATTAAAGAGCCTTCAAGCACTGCCCTGTAATTCAAATGTATAGAGCAATCTTCTCAATGGATGCTGTGAAACACTAGACCGACACTATTTTACATGTTACAGATTTATGCAATACATATCACATCATACATGTAGGGACTATACTCATCAGATTAATGTAATGAATGCTGCTAAAATGTACAGTATGGTGTTGTATTTATTTTAAGATTCAGAAGCAACATTTGATGATGAATAGATTCCATCAAGGAGTTGTATCTTTTGACATTATCAGTACTATCGTTATTATCATAATTTATTTAATATAGGTATTTATCATTTATCATTGCAATTTAGCTTTAGGGGGAAAAAAAAGAAAAGCTTTTACGACAGTGTTGCACAGCCTTCAGGCACAACATTACACTGGAGATATATATATATATATATACATACACATGTGTGTGTGTGTGTGTGTGTGTGTGTGTGTGTGTGTGTGTGTGTGTGTGTGTGTGTGTGTGTGTGTGTGTGTGTGTGTCTGCAAGTGTGTATACTTATTTACAGATGCAGAACAAAGCAAGATTTACAATGGAGGCTCTGGTGCCAAAAGTAGAGCTGTAGGGAGCACTTGAGGCAAAATCTGAGCAAAAAGACAGAATAGAAGCAGATAGAGGAAAGTGAAGGTTAATCTGAGTATGACCCATGTGAGTTTGTTTTTTTTAGAAAAAGATAAGCAGCATTATTATTTTCTCTCTGTTGTACCATTTCAGTTTATTCCCGGCTCTTAATGCACTGTGTAAAATATACACATGGATAATTTCATTAGCACTTGAACCATCCCTAAATAAAGACAACATGCCTATTTGCTTTGACAAGATAAATAACCAGACACTCTTTCATCAGTAAGATGTGGCATGTGAAGCTGTGACCTCACAGGCACAACAATTCACTGTAAACCTCTGTGTTAAATGCAAAATGATCATTAGGGGGTTTCTGTAATCTGTATGGAAAGATATCAGCAAACATCCTTCCATGTATGAATAATCCAATAATCCAAATTATGATAACATCTCTCTGGTCCTAAATAAAATCGGACAGTGAGAACCATTGTCTGCCTTGAAGATCAATCTCGGCGTTTAAGAGAGAGGACAGCTCCTTGAACTGCATGAATTGTTCCAGACAAAAATCTGTCATCAAAAACAAACGCAAACACTGTAGTCTGGGTTAGTTAATGTGAACCAGATGGGATGCAATGTTTTGTTGAGGCCCTGGGCACAACAGAAACCACCACTTGAGAGGTTCAGCACCAGTTCACAGCACAACTGAATGCTGACAACTGCAGACACTCTAGAGATTAAGTCTTGTTAAGCTAAATGCTGTTTGTGAGCTGCTGTATGAATGTGACTAACACATAATTGCTGACATACTTATGAGTCTGCTATGGCAGACTGAGAGCTCTGCTGAATTCATAGGTGATTGGTTTGAGGTCACTTCTTATTTTCTCCAGCAGCAAGATACTTTGAATTTCCTGGAATTTCAATTTTCTTTTGTGTGTGTGTATGTGTCTTAAACTGAGACAGAGACTTAACATTCACAGCTTGTTTTGTTTTCACCTCCATTTACAAGTGACCCACAGGTCAGACAGTTCTCCATTCAATTGAAAATAGAAAAATTCATTGAAAAGAGGCTGAGTGCTGGGAGCTCACAAATCACTAACCCCACTGTGCTTGCTGTGCTTTAGGAAGTTGCTCTTTAGGATTCAAAACTTGCCACTCTTAAGTGCAAAAGCCCCCTGTGTCCCAGTACAATTCCTATATTATTTTACCTAATCAGCCCTTTCCTGATCGCACATAGTCCTTTTTCAGTCGACCTAAGCGAGGGTTTTCCGCTTTGCTTGAAATTTATCACACCAAAGCCCAAAAATCCATTTGAGACCTTAAATGTTATCGGCATTCAGGCAGAGTAATTTTGCCTTTGTGTGTTTTCTTTCTTTCCATTCATTACAAGAGATGATGTAACAGTGAAACTCTGGAGAGAAATGTGGATTTTGGAGAGGGAGGCAAGAGTCTGGAGTGACATCTGAGGAACATTCTATACCATTGATACAGCCACAGCCTGACGACGGTAAGATCTTTAATCAGGGAGGCAAAGTACCCCAGGCATGTTCTTATACAGTAGAAATGCCACAAAGGCAGCCAGGAGAACGCCAACTCCAATTTAAAACCGTGACAGCAGAAAAGGGATTGAGAGGAATTGTGGTTAGAAGGATGGGAAAATAGGTGGGGGGAGGTTTGGGCAAGACTCAGACGCCTGAGGATGGATATCCTGAATGTGAGCAGATGAGAGAGCTCGGTGTAATAAACTCATTCAATACAATTATCTGTTACAGTACACAATCATCTTGATACTAGAAAGCAAACACACATAGGTACACCTAGCTACAACTGATGCAATCTATTACAACAATCTTACATTATTGGTTCATTTTTTGTGATTTTGAGAGGTGCTGATCCAATTTCATAGTGGCTGCAGTTTGTAATGTTGTTTAACTGTACTGTGATATAATGAATGGTTTACCTTTGGGAGTAATTAGGATGTGATAAGGCCTAGAAACTTCTCTATGTGTCAAATATTGGAGTCTTGATGCACAGTAGTCTTGACTCTTTTGTGCAACAGACATAAATAGGGCATAAAATCATAATTGGTATTGATTGTTCAGCATGAAGCACAGGAAGACAGCATGGAAACTTCATGCATAAACAAGTTTCTTTCACCCACGGTATCTTATATAAGTAGTCTGCAGGTTTACAGATGGAGCCACTGCACAGTAACGGTTTGCTGTTCTCATCAAAGCAAAAAATAATGAAAACATTTCTGATGGTTTAATTAATTGTGCTTTGATAAGAAACTAATCAGGGGCTCTAATTCCATCAAATGTGCTATCTAATACATTAACCTGCAGCTCTTCTTATTAAGAGGCCATTGTAAAAATTACTTTAAGAGATTGATTAATCAGTAAGAATAAAAGTAAAGACAAGCTGTACTTGCTAATTAAAATTATTGTTTGTGATAATTGGTTGTTTGGGCCCAATACATTTAGTATCTTTGCATCCCAACACCACCTGCAGTGTTTCTCTTTTTTAATTTAGCTGGGCTTTAAGCACAGAGTCTGGCACAAAAAAGAAGAGAACAGAAAGAGAAAATGATGAATGCCTTGCTTATGGTAGACATTGTTTGTGTAATGATCACAGTTTAGATAATGATTTAAATTCAGTGTGCTTTCAAAACAAGTATCTGTATTATCGCCATGTGGAAAGAATAAGCACATCTCCTCCCAGCTGGAAAAAAAAACACATTTATTTGTTCTGTCTGAGTGATAGCTACTTATCGTTTGATTTCTTTAAAATCAACAATATGCAAGATTTGCTCCTGAAAAATGTTTCGTTGGTTTGTTTCTATCAGTCTTAATCACTATATCTATATGATTGTGCCTGTATTCATTTGTCCGCTTGTGTGGGTATAACAGCAGATATTTCCAATCAAAGACCTGCCAGAAGAATTCAATAACACTGCCATTTTAAAATAAATGTCAGACTATAGTCTACAACTGCTTGTAATCTTTACGTTGCGCTTGCAGTGTGTAAAATGTACAGACAACTCGGTCATTACCCACTAATTCTAACTGGACCCATCTCATCCAGGTTCCTAAGGCCACGTGCTGCTTTATTTAAAAAGACATGTGCAACAACAGCATTATTGGAAACACAGAAGAACGACAATGACCCTGGAATTGAGGTTAACAACACTCATGAGCACTGGAGAACTGAAAATGCAATGTGTTTTACCAATGTCTGTGTGGCCGAAAAACAATTTCATGGTGAATGTCTCATTCAGATTATGAAATATCAATTGAGGGAAACACACAATCTTAAATGGTTTTAAGTAAAAAAAAAACTAAAAAAAACACCCTTGTGGCTGAATCAGAGTGTAAATTAATTTGTTAGTTCAGATTGTGGATTGTGTGGATACAGAACTTCTGTTAGGGAGGGATACACATCTATAACTTTTATCCATTCATCCATATGTATCTCATATGCATATTTATGAACTGATTGTTATTATTGTCTCTGAAATTCTCTGAGAATTCAGCCATGGCTTTATTTTCCTTTTCTTTTCTTTTCTTTTCTTGTTTTTTTAAATGACACCTCGCTCTCTTCTTCTTATTCTCTGCTCCCTCTCTTACTCTTGTTCAGTGTGTGTGTTCAGTGACAAGAGATTCATGCCTATTTGAGCCAATGCACCATAGTTTTAAGGTCATGTCTGGGTGCATAGCAACCAGAGTATCCTGTTGGATTGAAGTCGGTGCCTTTCACAGGGTCTCAGTGTTTGGATCTAATTTGAAGATGGTGGACAATGAAAAGGTTTTGGTTGCCGTCACACCTTCTGTGTTCCTTTTTGGTGTAAAAAAAATCTTTCAGAAAAAAGCCAGAAAGGAGTAATGAGGCCTGTCATAAAAGATTCACAATAGTCCCTCTGAACCCAGATTTGCCACGGTTGCTGTGGAAACGCACCTTAAGACCACTTAATCTGCTCCATCAGTGCAGCATGGAATACAAAGGTACCCTTGCTATACCGCCACACTGGCACAGGCATACAAAACGGGCATACCTTTACACCATACATTGAAATCTGGAGTCTCATCACCACAGTTTCACCATTAACTAATGCTCAATGCTAAAAAAGAAACAGCAGCTGAAAAAAACCTGAGAGAAATGTCAGTTTGGATACTGATCTGCAGTCCTTAGTGATAATCCAACACCTGAACAAATCTTCTCTGACCTTCCACGGTTAGTATTCAAGACCAGGTGGCCCTCCCAAAAAGATGGCAGACGTGTGATGAATTAAAAGCAAATCAGGACTCCCATCTGCCCCTGCACTAAGGCTGCTAGCTGCTCTCTGCATGTAGTTAGCGTCCCACAGGCCTGATATAGCTATGAGTGGAATAGCTGATGTTGCCAACAGGGGAATAAACAGTTGGCACATTAACCTCGCTGAATGAACTAAAATTAGAAGAACCTTAAAATTATATCAGCAATCTTACACCCCAATACACCGACAATAGTAGCATCAATAACACCTGCTCCATTACCAACTTTGAGCTAAATAGATGGCAAAGACAACTTTGAGAATAAAAGATAAACATCTGTAATGTGCTGTGGAGTTTTTTTCCCCCTTCAAAGATCAACAAAAAGTCTAAGTAACAGGTGCCACTACATTTTCTGGATGGTTGGAAGCTCAAAGTATGTAGTGGACTCTTGAACTGCCCTCTGCATCCGTCTTTCCCCTGTGGACTTGCATGTGTTGTGAGCCGTAATGTTGTGAGGGGGATTTCTGACAGTCACTAACAGGATTAAGCCCAGGTATGACATTTTATGAATAACACAGAAGGCTAAAGAACCTCCTGAGTCAAACATCCAGTGAAGCCGTGAGAAACTTCACGGCGAGCGTTTTGAAGTAGTTGTTGCTCATGCACAGGGTGGTGGACTCAGCCACAGCTTGGATTCAACCCACTAAACCACAAACATTTTGAGAGGGCCTTAGGAGGAGGCTGGATTATGTTTTTTTTTTTCCTGATGCCATTAATAATTTCCTATCTGCAACCAATTCCATGAAATATTCATGTTAGTCAAATAAAAGTGTCATCTTTGCCTACATTCCATTAGCCCACTTATGATTACTATTATTTCTCAAATAGTTTTGACCTCTTGTATATAATGTCATCAAAATAATTCCCACAGCAATCAAAATACAAGCCTGAAACACAACAGAAGCATCAAATCTTAATTTTACTTGCTGTCCTCTCATCACAGAAAAATCACAAAATAAATCTGTGTGCCTTAAAGACCCACTCCCGTGAAAATCGTGTTTTTTGAGCTTTTCACATGTTCCTGTGGCATTTTTCTTGTGTTAGAGCACATATCAGCAGAAAAGGAAGTGCAAAATTGCATTTCTGAGTTTTTCTGCCTTCAAACTGCTGTGAACCAATGGCAGACGCAAACTGGCAGTTTCAGGGAGACTGGAGCTGACGTGTCACAGCTCCAGGGGACGGCACTAGTGCTACAAGCTCCCGCCCCGCTCTGCATCTGGCTCAGAGGTGAAACGATTGACAGCTCGGTGTAGCTGTCAAGGTATAACAGGTATAGCTCACCTGGTAGAGCAGCTTGCACCGTGAACAAGGACTATGCTCCAGTCTGGGATCGAATCCCAGTGTGGAGTTTTATGCTAAACGCGGTGAATCTGTAATTGTACAATGTCCAGCTGTCAGCGAGGGGGGGTGGGGTGTGAGGAGGTGGCTGGGCGGGTGCAGAGCAGCGCAGTCTCCGCCCACCCCACAGAGGTGCATTGCTAATGTGCATTGCTAATGAGCTGGTTTTAAAATGACCAAAAAGGGTCGCGGGAGTGGGACTTTAAAGCCCCTGTACGGAGCTTTTAACTGGATACACAAAAGTCTCTGGTTTCTGCTGATGTGTCACTGTTACCTACAACAGCAAATGAGCCCATCAATGTGAAGATACACTATTTCTAAGTAGTCTAATTCTATACCTCTGGAAGGCATGGTCGGGTCGGACCACTGACGAAACGATACGAATAGATACATTACGCTGCAAAAAAAAAAAAGCAAGTCCTGTCTTCTTTCCGACGTTTCCAAAATAAATCTACACACGTCGGATTTGTGCCAAACTTCCAAAGCAGACACTGATTGATTGATTTAGAGATGTAGCCTCTGTTGTATACAAGACACAATCACTGGCTGGCATGTTTAAATGTTTAAGTTGATAATCAGACATTTTTCACCTGGACAGAAATCATTACAGTCTAAAAAGAAAGCACTTCAGTGAGCGAAATTCAAACTTAGTTAGCATTTTAACAAGACACCAAAACACACTTCTTGAACAGTATATCTTTGAGGAAGATGAATTTGCATTTCAGCAGTGTGCCCTTGGGGAAGCACTGAGCTTCAGCTGAAACCTGCACCTGGGGGAAATTTATGTTGTGGATCTTTGATGATATTTGCAATTGAGTTTTTATTGCATAGCTGATGGATGTTATAACCCAAGATAATTACTGGAGAAGAAACTGATTACCTCACCAAAAGTTATTTTCTTCATCTGTGACTACAGTTACAACACAAGGACATGCAGATATATGGCCAATTCACTGTACAAAGTAACACACCATAGGACAGACGCCCATTTTACATTTACATAAAACCAACTCAAATGTTGTTTTATATTTTAACTTGGCGTCCAAGCAGAGAACAATATAACACAGAACATTAATGACCTGGAAAATGAACAGTATCTCTATATACGCCGCATGTAGATAGCTTTTTTTGACAACAGGCAAACATGAGTATGATCTATCCAAACCTTGCTGATCCCTGACTGGCTGGCTGGCTGACTGACTGACTGAGTGATGTACTTCTGTCACTGTTTAGTGGTGTGCTCAGTCGCAGCCTACTGAGCCGCTCTGCTTTCCCACAGTGGGAACTGCAGTGAAGCAGAGGAGTGTGTCCCATAGACATAGTCTCACCTCCATTACAGCAAATCAACTACTATGTATCATTACTATCATTACTAAAGGACACGAAGACATAAAGACTTGCCTCTTATAAAAAATATGTTGAGATTTACATATGTTAAGGTAAAACTATTGTGCTATAATGAAAAAATAAGAATCTACATTGGAGCAGCCTGATACATCACCAAGTCCAAGTCCTAGCACATGTACTTTGGGCTTAGCCTTCGCCCCGCTGGCCTCTGACCAGTGGCCATTTGCTGCATGTCATCTCTCTCTCACTATGACTGTAATAAAAATAAATAAAAGCCTGAAAAAATAACTAAAGATGGTCTGACTCTGCTCGATGTTTCTCCGAGTGAGCACAGGTGAAATCTCAGCACACACTTTGCCCTTTGTTAATGTGTTTGGTGTGTTTTTTTCCGGCATCGGGAATGACTTGGCAGACCTGGAAGGTGCAACATCCACTACAGTCAGTCAACTTCAAATGTGTAATTTGTAGGAACTTAACCAAGGGAAGACAATAGATAAGCAAAAGAATGATATTTAAATACAAATGAATAATGCATGCTGCCATTACCTAACATTAGTCAAATCATTTCAGGTGAGTGAAGTACAATAATTGTTTTCCATAAAAGCACTTTGCGCCATTCAGAGGCTATTTAGAATAATGAATCACATAACTTTCTCTTTACACTGAACTCCACACCTGAAAAACACTACTTAAGAGAGAAGTACCGTAAGTTTTTATTTGGAAACATGTAAATAATTAAGCTGTCCCTTTAGTCAGTGTTGCATTCAGGGCACGATATGTAGTCTCACACAAAAAAGCAGCACAGACAGCAATCTCTGCTCTTCCATTCGAATTCCTACAACAGCTCCATGTGCTGGGTCTTTGGGGTGACACTTTCATCTGTTTTGTTCCACATAAAAGCTGACTAGCTTCGACGCTTGCTCCGTTTTGTGGAGCAAGAAATAAACCGCTTTGATTACATGCAAGACAGCTGCGCAGGGGTCCTTGTGGACAATTACAGTATAATTATATAGTTCTCTTTTTAAAGACCACCATAACCCCAACAATGGAGTGTGCTAACATGGCATCAATGGCTGCCAAAGCCTCAGTCCTCTCATGTGCTGTGGACTTATTTCTCTCACTCGCCTACGAGGTATGAAACACCCAGACACATTCACAGACAACGAAAGACACACACTGTTGTAATCTCTGCTCAAGGGTCCACAATCACACTCTGATACTGTTGAAACTGCCCCAAAGTCACTACTCACAGAAGGAGGAGAGGAAAGTGAAAACAAAGGTAAAGTGAGAAACCTGAAAGAAGAGGATTCTGTAGCACATCCTCCAAATCTTGTATCCAAATCGTTTTTTTTTTTGTTTTTTTTTACTGCAGTTGATATATACATTTTGAACACATACAAGTAAAAGTAAAAGCATGGACTGCTCTCTATGCAGTCTCATATACTGTCTCAAGCCACAGTTACCTTCATCAGTTCAAGTCAGTAATGTTCAAGTCATTACAGTTCTCTCACCTTCTAATGTACTGCAGCGGTTCAGTTCATAAAACCATGCAGATACAGCTCAAGAACTCCAGTCACTGTTTACATAAAATATGTGGCTGTGTGTTGGTATGAGATGTGCTGGTTTAAATAATTCTAAAACTGCTGATTCCCTGGGATTTGAGAAAAACACAACATCCAGAAAACACCCAGAAACACCTCGTTGATGCAGGAGAGGCTATGGTAACTCAGAGATAACCACTATTACAACCGTGGTGAGCAAAAGAAAGCACAACACGTCGAACCTTGAAGGCAGATGGGCTACAGCAACATTCGACCACGTCAGGTTCCACTCCTGGCAGCCAAGAACAGAAATCTGAAGCTGCAGTGGGCACTGGAAAAACACAGGCCGGCCAGTTTCTGCTGAAGCATGCAGATGGTATGGTCAGAATCTGGCACCAACAGCGTGAGTGCATGGACCCAACCTGCCTTGTGTCAACAGTGCAGGCTGCTGCTGCTGGTGTAATGGTGAAGGGAAATGCTTTCTTGGCACACTTTAGCCCCTTGATACCAATCAATCACGGTGACACAGCCTGTCTGAGTGTTGCTGCTGACCATGTGCATCACTTTATGGTCACAGATCCCCAACGTCTAATGGCCACTTCCAGCAGGATAATACCCCATGTCACAAAGTAAAAGTCTCAAACTGGTTTCAGTGAACTTTAGTGGCCTCCCCAGTCACCAGATCTGGACCAAGAAGAACACATTGAAAGAGAACTGGAGACTTTTAAAGCATGAATGTGCAGCTGACAAAGCAGCAGGAGAGTCGCATTGCATTAAGCAAGGCAATTACAATGGAGCTTAATGGCTGGTGGTCTGAGACTGCATGTTCTGTACATAAGAGGTAACCAACTCCTGAAAAAAAGACCATTCAAGCTCTAACCAACTCAATATAACTAAAGGAAAAAAAGATCCTAGACATTGAATAAAAGATACATTGAAACATTTTTGGCTTGCGACAGTCTTTCGTTAAGTATACAAGCCCTAATCTTCAGGGGAAGTGAAAAGCCTGGGAATACATGCAGAGGGTAAAAAGAAAATATAATGGTAGAGGAAGGGAGACTGCAACAAATGACTGAAGGTACATCAGGTACTTCGTGTTAATGTTGGCCTCTCCTAAAACCCACAAGGTAGAGCTGTTTTTCTAATTACTGCAATGTACCCCATGCATCTGTTTACATTCAGTTTTTCTCTTCCCAGAAATGGAGAACTTCTCTGTGCTGCTGAGTGCTAGGTCGGCGTGAACAGACAGACTCTATGCACCACACACTGCCTGATTGGACACATGTAAGCAAGATAAGTGCTGTAGATAGGAAAATAAGACAGAAATAAGATGGGTGGGTGCAAGAGAGGTAACTGTGGGAGGTTAGCTGGGCCAAAGACGAACATGAATCCCATCCTAATTATTTCCACACAGGTTGAGACATATTCTCAGAACACCATGGGAAAGAAAAGGTGCTATGGAGAGTGGGAGTGTGAAAGTTTAAGTTTTGACATAATGCTAATTCCAAACAGCAGTGACAGACAGGAAGGCTGCAGAGAGAAGGAGAGGAGGAGGTGGAGGAGGAGGTGGCAGCCATGGCACTTTGCCAACCACTGCAACGGTGAGAGATATTGTTATAAGATGCATTCGTTTTGTGAAATTTTAATTGGTACTGCATATACAGTACAACAGTGGGCTGAGGAGAGCATGAATACTGGCATGTATGGTACTTGATGAGGTACACAGGTACCTTTATAACCTGTATAGGCATTAATTCCAAGTAAACAACACTCTGGGGCAATTAAAGAAATGTATGAAAAGCAACCGCGCACACAATAAAATAGGGAAAATGCACTGTAAATAAAGCATTTGTGCATCCTTTTTTTGTTCCCTCAAGACCCCTGTGGTTACATGAAAGATACAAAGAGAGTTTTTCTCTGAGCAGTGGTTTATGTTGCTTGGAAGGAATCTAATTTGCCAGCATGCTCTGCTAGTGGCCTCAAGTAATAGTTGCGCTTGCTTTATAGCTGGCACAAGCTTTTCAATACACCTGAGAAGCACTTTAATTTAATCTGTCTCATCAAGATCAATAAATGTGTCTGAACTGTGACTCTTTGGGACATACTGCCCGTTAATAGGCCACAATGATTTTTCTACAACCTCATATACGCAGTTTGGTGTACTGCTATACTGGAAATCAACCCTAATCAAGCCAGAGAGCCACAGCACTGCCCAAATGTGCAACAAAAACCTCTCCCATACATTAACAGAAGCCTAAAAGGATATAATATGGAAATACATTTTTCATTAACGCAACCCATACAGTATAGAGTGAAGTGCACGTAGAGTGCTATGAGAAAAAGACAGATATGGGAAGGTGGGAGGAGAGGGGTTCCCAAAGCTGAGGAGAGGGCGGAGTTGTAGGAGAGGATAGAGGGTGCATGATCAAAGCCTATATTTTGAAATCACTTACTTCTCCATTAGTTTGATTAATGGGGCCAGTCTCACAATCAGACAGAGCAAGGGGCTTGAAAAATGATGCAATTACTGCTTTTTGAATAGAGGGCTGCAAAGGCCTGTTTGAAAGAAGGATCTGGAGGAGATTGTACAGGGCATCCTGGACAGCAGTCTACCTCCTCTTCATCCATCTATCCCCCCCTGCCACACACCCTGAAGCCTCACAGCACTGCTATAACCCTTACTCTCCAAAGGCGTCTCTCATCAGGCTTAGAGGCATGCTTCACTGGCCCTCTCTAAGCTAGAGGAGCATATTATAAATTGTGATTAATATGTATCTGCAATGTTTGTGTCGCATTCTGGTTTAATGCTCCACTCCATTCCCTTAATGTAGACTTTCTTCATTTAGGTTTTTGACAACTTGTATTTAAGCCATCGAGTAATATGAAAAAAAAAGAAAAGAAAAACATTATGTAAATCTCTTGAGTGATCAGCCATAATAAAAAAATGTCTCAAGTGCCTCTTACAAAGATGTTTAATGAAACACCATGACAGTTATCTCTGCTGCTTTGAAACCAAGTCCACTTTAACTGGGTGTTAATAATTACAGATGATGCATACAACAAAGGAAATAGCAATATTCTCTTTTCACACCACAGAGTGGCCAGATCTGTGTTACAGAGGAACAACAGAAGACAGGTTCCATTGCCCTAATGTAAGGTGAGTGTTAAAGCCAGTGCCAGATAGAAATGTGTAATTTTAGACGGATGATTTCAAAATACCAAACGTCACCTGGAGAAATGCCTTAAAGATTCACAAAAGGATCGCTCACCTGGACATCAACCTTCACAATGGATATCAATGGGACAATAACACCCCGACTGTCAGAGTCAGTTCTAGCTGCTTTATGAGCCACTCCGTATGGAAGGCAGCTTACAGGACTCTCAGCAACAAATTGGTCAGTTTAGATCCCAGTTTACCACTGAGCTCCATCACTGAAGTGCCAAGAGAATGTCAGGAGGAGATAACGAATAAAAAGGTGTAAAAGGAAAGAAAAAAACACACACACAAAGAAAGAGGATCACGTACTGAAGGATTCAGACTCGTCAAAGTCTATACAATCCATTTCACTGGAGTTTTCAGCCGAATGCAGCAGGTACATGACAACTTCTCTGGAAAATGGAAAGGGCAGAAAAACTATTCTCCAGTTTTTAAATGCCACCTGAAGTGTGCAGTTGTGAGCAATAACTACCTTTAGCCACTCTCTGTTGTAACTATGATTACATTTTGTGCTTCATGGGTGTGTCCTCATTATGACTATAATGAGTTTTCCAGCAAGTGTGTGTGTGTGTCTATATGGATCAGTACAAAATTGTGTTTTTATTTCATTAAGATTTGTAAAATAGCCTATAAGGTGAAAAATGAAGTGACAGCACGTAGTAAAAGCTGTAGGAAGAAAAGTAAATAACACTTTAACGGGCAGATGAATCAAACCAAAACCAAAACAAATCAGAGTCACAGTTTATGCAATTAATTTCTAACATGATCCAAATTTTAATTTGACAGCGTTCTAAATATTTCAAGTCTAAAATATGCTCAAATTAAGGATGTGATGATCACGGGTAAGTGTTGGCTCAGTGAATCAAACAACATTCTTGGCAGAGAGTGACAATGAGGTTCAAAAACCGTCCCTCTGTGCTCAATTATACATTAGCATTTACAGTGATTCTCACATGAGTGCTCTTTGCATTTGGGTTTTCACACCAAAATCAGTTAAGCATCTCACTCAACGCTTTTCCAATGCATAGCAAATCTGCTACTGCAATTGTACAGTACGAGCACTCGCAGCCCTATAAAACTCCCACACGCTTGTGGGATAAAGCAGCTTTCAGCATCGAGGTGCTGATAACCTGTTGCACAAGTAATAGCTTCACTGAATGATAGGGACAGAATCCATAATACCTATGATTATGGATATGTGAGAATCTATATTCCTTTGTGAGATGTTGGAATTTAATAATAAATGAAATGATGTGTAACTGTAAGTTGCTCACTATGAATGTTGTCTCCAAATAAGGACAGTTTGTGAATGTCTTCATAACCAACAAACCTGGGGCAAACAAGTCAGAAGCAGCTGGAATATCAAGCTGCCAAAGTAATTTCCTGAAGACATAACTGACTGATACCTGAGCAGGATGCTGAAGAACACCCATATAATTCATGCTGCAGGTGTATTTTTTTGAGGGGGAAATCTCCCTTTTATAAACTGCAAATTGTTGTGGACACTGAGAACAGGTTACAGTCCCTGTATATCTCCACCTACAGTGGTTAGACATAAATTAGATGCAGCGTATGGCCACATCTCTCAAATGTGGGTGTTAACACAGACCTGTGAGTGAGACATCAAAGGAACGGATGAATATGCATATGCACATGTTGAGCACTGACTCACACGTAGCCTAGTTCTGCAAGAGCAAAATGAGGAAAGGGTAAAGTAAGCAAGTAAAACAGGTAAGAAAGGGGAAAAGGGACACCTGAGCTGCCATTCAGGTATTTATATTCTTTCCACTCGGGCTGTACTTTAATTGAACACTCTCTCCAGAGCTTTTGGACTGTGATAGGCTGTGTGCTGGGTACCAATGCAGTACTTGTTTTCCAAGTGGTTGGCTTTGCAATTACCCTTATAACTCTTACTGTATTTGGAGTCTGCCACTTGGGAGCTGGGCAATAATCCTGAGCCCACAGCAACAATTTCACAGAGACAGAACTTTCCTACAATATTGTAGGGTTTTGGTATAATTGCATCTCATATTATGCTGCAGGGAGATAAATGTACAGAGTGATAAAGCTATTAACGTATACAAAGTAACTGTGTTTTGCCTATTCCATTTCAACAGGAATATGAACTACATGAGTGTTCTGTAAGAAGAAGAAAAAAACCTAAAAAAATAGCTGAGATGCCTCTGCACCACAAAAGATAATTATTGGACATAGAGTGCGCTTAATACTTTCTAACCAGCTGACCTTTGTGCTTCCTGTTGGCAGACTTACTGAAAAAAAGAAGAAAGAAAAAAACCCACAACAGGCTATGAGGGAGCAACACTGCCATTCTGCCTCTAACACTTACATGGAGCTGTAGAGGTCACCAAATAAATGAGATAGACTTCACTGGGTGCCTTTATGAGATTAACTGTTTTCCCTCCTGAAGAAATAAGAATTGCCCATGAGGTTTACTGTTTCAATAATGCTAAGCATGATTCATAATCACAAGCATCAATCAAAGTTTATTACCCTCTGTCAGGAAAAGAATGTGTTTTGGGTGCTGCCACTGAAATACATAAAACTGAGAAGAGGTTTCTCTCCTACTGGCCTACACCTGACTGGATTAAACATTTCCTCTTATTACTGCACAGAGACATCAAGGGCAAGTTTAGAGCGATCACAGAGGTAAAGGACCAGCCGTCAACTGAGGGGCTCTGGCGCTAACTGTGTTGTTTTCATCACCTTCCACATCATCATCATCATCATCATGATAATCCCCTGTACCACTGCCATCATCGTCAGTAACACAAGGCTCATGTTGTTTACCCTTTGAAGGCCCTTCCTCACATTTAAAAAAAAAAAAGTACCCTGACATTGATTAATGTGAATGGATAAGCCATCACCTCACATAACACCATAGTTTTAATTCTCCAGCATTACTTATGAAAAGGCAAATTATTTATGAAAAGCTCTTTAACTTCAGCAGATGAATCATACTTGTGCAAGTAATAACAATCCATCAAGTAAAGAGCTTGCCAACTGCCCCGGTTTCAATTTTAATATCATAGTTTCGATATACAGGCATTGCTACTGCTTATCCTGCCCTCCCTTGAAATATGTACCTGGGGATGTGGTTTTATTTGGATTTTGTTGTAATGAACTACTTTGTTATAGAAATGCTGTGCTGTTGGAGGTAACCTATTGTATGCATAGGCAAATACTTCCTAAATATTTCAAACTCAACAGCCGCAGAGTGTTGCAGAGTTTCTCACAAGCTCCCTGGAGGTACCCTTAATTGATCATGTAGTGAGAGGGAGCCATCTATTATTTACCTGTCAAACTGAAGCATTTATTAATCACACAAAGCAATTAATATTTTCTCTGCATGCACTACAGTTTCGCCATGCTCCATGGTAATAAAACTTGGCTTATTATGGAGAAAAATCACTTGGAGGTGCTGAATTTAGTCATAGCCAACTTAAATTGGTTTGCTTCAAGCCAGGAATGGGATTGGAAATTATTTGTTGGAGTACACAAAGGCTACAAAATGACACAATATAACACATCTGCTACTAATGTTTTGCTCTATCATTGCTCAAAATTGTGCTAGTTATGGTGTCTATTTACATGTTAGAAAATTACATGGAGGGAAAAAAAGTCATAAATAGTGTGACTCTAATGTGTCTGTGTCAGTAACACAACCAGAGAGACAACAGAACAAATAGGGAATATTAAAGAACAAAACAGGTTTGCACAGAGGGCAAGAAATGAACAGAAAGAGAAATGGAGACACGGACAAAAGTATACAGTGCAATAAGAGAAGAGACAGAAGGGGATGAGGTTATGAGGGGAAAAAAGCAAGGGCAGAAAGATAAAGTGCCCGTGTAGAGAGAAACATGAAACCATTAAGGTGAGGAAAATACAAAGAGGAAAAGAGGGAATGTCCTGTAACAGGGACAGAAGGGGAAAGGGAGACAAAGAGAGAGAGAAGAGGAGCGAACAGAGGGCAGAAGAGGATGAGATGTCTTACAATGATAGATCGTTTTCTGGCAGGCTCAATTTGTCATGCTGTTATTGGGAGGAAAATGGAATAGAGGAGCAGCAGTGAGGGTCAGAGGGAGAGGACAAGGGTCCAGAGGTGGGAGCGTTAAGCCTGGTGGGAGCAACGCCAGTGGACGGTAAGCGAGATAAACTCCACACCTCTTCACCTCTGGCCTTCAACAAATGATCACTGAGGTTACAGTGTTCTGATGACTCCATCCCACTAACCAGTGTCCCACCCAACACTGGTGGACGACATGCTGTTTTAAACATGAGCACGCCAGCATGTGTATGTTTTCAGAGATGGATCAAATTTGGGCAAAATGAAAGCTCAAACTGCAGTTAAATTCTGTTCTTATCGTGGCCATCATGTCCTTATCTACATGACAAGTTAACAATATTATACATTATGATCAGTTTACTAATAATAAGATGCCTTATTCAGCTTTATAAAGTCCTCTATGGCTTTTGTGGAGCTTTGCAAAGGCTAAGAAAATAACCTTGATGCTGTAACCAAGGTTGGGTTTGGAAATTCAAATTTCAAAGAGGGGGTGTGGAGTTTGAAAGACATGGCCATTTATAAGACAGGAATGGTGCAACAAAAGATGCTATTGAATTGAATTATGTAGGGTAGGCATATAGGCACGGGATCCTCTTCAGAGCTTGACTGATACTAGGGACTAAAAGTCAGGAACATTATATTTATAATATAATGCAATCCTTAATCCCTAGAGTGCCCCCCTTAAAGAGCTTATTTTATGTTTCAGCATCATAAATTCTCCAAACATATCTCCTAGCTCACAGTTGAGTTTCAGTAATAATCAACGGTTTAATATTTTTTTTGCAGATGAATTTGTAGTTTGATTGATTACACAAAATCTTTTTTTATTTCTTTTTTTGTGCACCACAGTTTGTCCACGCTCCACGGTAATAACTCTTGGCTAATTATAAAGATAAAACAGAGCTACTTTGTACTTCAGGGTAGTGTGACTTGCCTTGGCACACATGTTTAAAAAAAGAGAGAAAATTTCTGTTATTGTCCTTGGTATATCGCATAAACCTGAGAATTAAATATATGCACCAAAGATATGCAAATAAACTAGCAAATATATACAGTTAAACTGAAAAACATCAAGTCGAGAGGCACTTTTGTAGCTTTTTAATTATACCTGGCCTCACTCATTAGCACTAAGGGAGGGGGTGTAGACAGAACTGGCAGTGATGGATCTCGGGAAGGAATGAGGGGTGATGCAGTGAAGGTGTGCATGTGTTTGGGCGTCCTTCTGTGTGTGTTTGCATGAATGCAAAGGCTGTTGTTTGTGCCAGCATTACGCTCTCCTGCACCAAACACCGTGCTCCCTGTGTCAGGTTAATGAGTCATGCTGGGATAAACACTTCCAAGTCATGGCCAGTTTTATTTTTTCTGAGGGAGCGGCAAAGTCCAAGTGCCAAGAAACAACTGTGCTGCAGGCTGGAGAACTCTGAAAAAAACAGGACTGGGTAATGTGATGTCATGTGAGGGGTGGTAGGGGAAGTGTATTCCCTCCTGGTGGCTGCAGCAAGGACCACAACCCATCATGGCTGCCAGCAAAAGACTCGGTGGGGCTGCCAGAGCAATGGGTGCTGGGCTCAATGATGTGGAGAGCAGAAAGATATGAAAAAAAGTTTAGCAGAGAGGATCAGAGCTTGTGATATTTAAATTAGTGAAATAAAGTTTGATTTGTAAACCTGATTTTTTAAAGCCTTTAAGTTAACCTGTTTTGAGGAAATTGAATACAAGGAATTCAAACACAAAGTCTCACTGTCTTTATTTCCTGCACCCACGCTTCACACTTCAGGAGAGAAGCTCACCTACTTTACACATCACAGTAAAATGAGTACAGTGGAGTGACAGGGCTTTACAGCTCATCGGGATTTTTGATATTCTATCATATCTTAGTAAGTTGTGTTATCCGTAGAAGAAGGACTGTCGAAAAATTGGAGCAACAATAAAGGTGAGAGGAAAATATTGGAGAAAGTGAGTGAAAGCAAAGGTACTGGGCACAGGAAATGAATACAGTCTAGACACCGGGGATATCAGCTGTTACTGCTGAGAGGTGCTGTGGGTGGAAAGTGGTTTTGGACCTTTTGCACAGTTTGATAACAATTTAAAGTGGTGTAGATAATAAGAAGGAGTACTGTTTGGTTTGAAACACGGCAGATAAAACTGAGTAAATTATTTTTTACTCAAATTCAGCCACTTTTTGCATCCCTGCAGTCTATTATTGGAGATTCTTTTTTAAAGCAGAGCATGCACCCTGTTGGGAGTACATTAAAGGGAATGCAGTCTGAAACACTTTTATTTTTTCCATAATGTTTTCAACCTGTGACACTCTGACTTTGACAAAACAATTGGGAAGGACACAGAAATGTTACACAGTGAGAGCTTACTGTCAAGAGTCATCTACAGTACAGCTTTCATGTCAGAAGGATGTGGATGAAAGTGTGGGTGAGACTCGCATGCATGCATGTATGTGTGTGTGTGTGTGTGTGTGCGTGTGTGTGTCTGTGTTGTGCCTCACAAGCTGTCATGTCTACAGCGCTAAATTCCCAAATCAAAGGAAACCATCATCGCTGTCTATTTCCAAAGCACCCCATAATAACATGTCAACCCGGGACGCTTTTAAATCGCCGTCCACAAGCATTTGTGACAATAAGATGGAAGAGTCCTTGACATCAAAACACAATTCCTAGCAAGGGCAAATGTGTTTATTACATCTCACACTCACGTGTCACAAGGGTCCATTTTTAATCAGCAATTCATGGTCTCAAGTCTTGACAAGTTAATCTGTTTCAAACCTCATATGCCACGCAGTCAGATGGCTTCACAGACATGTTCTCAAAGGCCTTATGCGCTTTTGTTGTCGCTCAAAAAAAGGAATTACAGCAAAGTCACTGTTTCACTGTTGGGTGTTAAATGAGTGGAAAAAAACAAACATGGAGGATTGTGTATTGAAAGAAGTCATTCTCAACATTTAATGCTGACATTCTGGGATGGGGCAAGAAAGTTAAAGCCCATTTTATGCCACAGGTTTGCTGAAAACAGGAAGTGCATGTTCCAGTTGGTAGAGATAAATTGGGAAAATGCTGAATACTGAATACTCAGCTGCCTACAACTTAAAATAAGGCACAAGGAAGATGCAGTAATCCATTACCAGCAGTATAGCAGGTGAAGCTGTATGTCCTAAATCCTTTAGCAGGTCACATGGAGCTCTGCTGCTGACAGCACTGGGAATGTCTGCATTAAAAATTGCTTTTATTCAGGATGGAAAACCAAATATAGAGAGAAAAAGAAGCACAATCTTCATCGTATAGTGACAGATTCAGGATTTTTGTATTTCAATCTGACGTTTTGTAACAAAGTTGAGTAATGATAATGTTTACTCTCAAAGACAGGTGGTGGATAAGGCAGTATATCCTCTACAGTTGAGACAGCACTTCTGACAATTTTTTACTCCTGCGTAAACATAATTCAAAAAAAGAAAAAAGAAAAAAGAAACTTAGGCCGGCTGGATATGTCACAGTCAATTATTTAAGAGAATTTCAGGGATAAAAATTGTTGAAATAGTATAGAGCACCACTAATAAAATGAAGTAGTGTTAATTAATTATTAGAAACACTACCAAAATAAGACTATGATAATTACGAGAGTTTCTGCACAATGGTATTTTAAAATGTCATCAGATGATCTTGCAGTGAGCTCCGGAGGCGACTTATCATTCAGGTTCAAAAGAAGAGATGGTAACAAGGTACAACATAGTCTATTTTTTTCAGAAAAACAAAACTGCACCTCCCTCCAGCTGAATTCATTTCAGCTGTCACTGTGACAGGAAGGTATGATAAAGCTGCGAACAAGTTTTCATCTTTCCCACATTAGATGTGCAACCTGGGAAGCATTCACACTTTCATAGGCTACAGATTAAAATGCTTACAGCTGTCAAAATATATCCCTTAATTATCTCTGAACACAAAAACCATCCTTTTTCCCCACTGGTTTTAAAAAACCTCCTTTCTTAAATAGCTAGGCTCTCTGGTGGCTACGGCTCTCAGGTCCAGCCTCTCAGCACTCTCGTTGCTGCCATCTCATCTATTAGATTCTACCCATTACTGTTTCATGCAGCTAGTGCTTTATTATCTTGGAGCCCCTTTCTAGCTCCCCATCTTTTACTCATCTTTGACCTTTCCTCCCTACATCCATCTCCCCATCCTTTATATATCTCTCTGGCTTTGTATCTGTCCTTGTTGTGCTCTCTCTCACCCCTTGTTCCTGTCCTCCTCTCTTTCCCCTCCTGCCACCATGTGCAGCATCTCCTTCCCTTTCTCACGTTCCCTGGCAGAGGGAAGCAGTGCTTGTCACTCTTGTAGCTTGGTGTAGCCGCCGCACAGGAGGCAGACCTCACCCGGCCTCTCTGCTCCATCTATCAACTGGCCTGCAGAGCTGGCATGCAAACCGACACCACCCATTCTGTTTCCCCTCAAATCAACAGCTTAAGGAGGACACTGTTTTGCAAGCACAGTGAGAGCAGAGGCAATAGAGACTGGGGAATTTCACCTACATCACATTACAAACGCTGATGCAGATTAAAATGAACTTGAAAGAGCTGCAGGTTCAGTTACTAAGAATAGTGCACTCTTAATATAAACCCATATTCATAACATGTATTAGTCTTAATATTAAGACATACGATTAATTTTAAGAATTCACATTCAGTACAGGTATACCAATTACTTCAAGCAGTTTAATCAGTGTTGGTGAAAATTATCTCCTGTCTCCAAAAGCCAGAACCCAGAGAGCCAAAAATCTAATTTGGGTGTCTTGAAGATATATAGCTTGGAGCTGCACCGTTGACAATTAATTGGAGAGTGACTTTGGTAACTCATAAAAAGTGTCAAGTTTTTGTACCTAAACGTGCATGGTTTTATGCAAGAGATTTAGCAAACTCTCACTAATACAACCCAAGGACGTAGAAATGGGACAGTTGAAAGCTTCAAATTCCACTTTATGGCTCTCTAAAAGGCTCGCGTGACTCAGTGACGCTCCCCTATCATGAAGGGAACAGACAGTAAGTTGGGTGTCAGGAACGACGTGGCACCGGAGCTGACAGAAGACGCTGCATCCTCTCATGGCTAAAGTGAACGAGAAACGAGATGGCAACTGTCTGGACGGGAGAAAACAAGATGCCAGAATTTCAACATAAAATCGCAGACACTGTCAATGACATATGCATGGCGTTTGGAGTATGAGAAACGACTGTGGCCTGAGAGTAGACTGGCGAAGTGACAACTGACTTGTGACAGAATGTGTTACTCAGGGAAGTAGAACGTCATCTGAACAGAATATAATATGTGTCCTCAGATGACTTTTTCTAATGCACTTCTGTCCTTTACTATTAGTCAGGCGAATTAGGAACTTGAAATTAAAAGTTATGAATATGGCCCGGCCATATTAGTCTTTGATGAACTGTCGGCCTGACAAAGGTGACTCTTTATCCTCTGACCAGTGTGGAGTGGGATATTATTTCCTCACCTCCATCCGACCTTGTAGGGGAAGAAGTGGGCATGGACACACATGTAAGGCTTCCTGTTTCCCATAGTGTACATACTGTAGGAACAAAATAACTGCACTGAATGTGATGAGGTTATATGATAAGTTGTTTGTAAATTTTGTTGTGTCATTCTGTATCTCTTTACAGTTATTAACCCATAAGAACCCAGACCCATTTATCCTTGAAGGAAAATTAAGTGGGGTGAAACACAGACCAAGTGGAATGCATGGAACACATTTTTGAAGTTTTTTTTTGAAATAGCGCCACCTATTGTCAGAGATCTGGAATGTTGCATATATGTCACATCGGGCGTTTTTGGTATCTTAAAGCTGCCCTGTGGAGTTCTGCTCATTACGAGCCATCAGCAGTGTTTTTTTTCGAGTAGGCTACTGCAACAGTCAGCCTGCGCCGTTCGATGACGTTGAACCCCCCCCTTCCCTCCCTCCCTCCCCGAACGGTAAGTGCAGGTAACCAGGCAACCAGGTGACTGGCGAAGTAGGAAGAGAAAAAAAAGTTGTGGTCATTCAGCTTTGGCATTTATTTAGGGGTGTGACCTTATACATGTGTAAACGTTTACACGGAATGAAACTGTAAACGTTTAGTAAAAAAAAAAAAAAAAAAAATCCCTAAACGATATCTAGGCCTACACGCAATTTATTTTCATATTTTTATACATAGGCCTACATTTTGGGGGGGGGGGCTGGGTGAAAAATAGTCCCGCACACTGTCTTAATTTAGAGAAAACTATGATTTAATAAAAATGATGCTGTGACGCGCTTCCCTCCTCCAAAATGTGTGTAAGTGCGTTTTTTCTTTCCTTTTTTCTTGTCTTTTTTTTTTTGCGAGCGAGTGTGATGGCGCCGCCACGCCGGGTCAAACATTGCTTTTCTGGTTGCCAAAAAATATTCTAAGCAAATATAGCCTCCCTAAACACAAACAAATAACCTTAAACGGATTGAAAGGGGTGTCTCGGGACATTGAAGACGGCCGAGGACTGACGAGACGCCTCTGCTCCTGCCCGGTCTGTCCACTCCTCTCATCCGCACTTCAGCACCTGTCCTGGGCTGCACCGTGTCGGCTCGGCTCGCTCCTCGTTTTAAATGACTTTACTCCTTTTAAAAGTAGTGTAAACAATTTACTGTTCTGATCACTCATACGCGTGTATAGTTAGGCTATACGTTGCATTATTATAGCTACTTCAAAAGTAAAGGACGGTGGAGCGAGCCAAGCTGTAGCCCAGGACAGGTGCTGAAGTGTAGGAGAGGAGGGAGAGACTGGGCTCCGCGGGGCTCTGGCAACTAGCGGCGGATCAGAGAGGGTGGAGGACCGACATGACAGGGGGTCTTGGTCTCCTGGTACCTGTGCGGTCCAGGACCGCGGAGGTCAGCGAGAGGGGGGGTGCGGTGGTCGACTCTGAACGCGCTCACCGGGCGGATCTCTCTAGTTACGGTGCGGTGCGTGTCGGGGGGGAGGGGGGCGGGACGAATCCGCCGTCGGGTCTCCTCCGCTCCGGTGGCTGCAGTGTCAGTGCTTCCACCGGCTGCATATCAGACTAGACAAAAATAAGATAACATGTTCTTCTTCTCTTCTGTTTACCAGCGCTCTAAACCCTACGTCAAATCCGAACGTTGCGTTGCATGCGTAATTCCCTGTGCGACAGCGCGGGAAAGTCGCTCCTCAGAGGCAATTGCGCTCCTGGGTAAACCAGGGACTGTTGTGTGGTGGAGATGCGTTCAATGATCATCCTAATAAGTCGTTTGGCAGTGGCTGCAATGTAACGGACATTGTTTTATATGTATAAACTCCACAGGCCAGCTTTAAATTTTCACTTGAAAATAAATGGGCTTAACATTTTCTTTTGCTCTGTAACACAAATTTGACCTTTTATTTGCATTTCCATAACATATATCAAAATTACAAATTTGCTGGTTACTATTAACACCTTTTTAAGACAAGTTTCACAACAAAAAAGGGCAAACACTATAGAAATGCGAATATTGCCTCATATTGAAGGCTTTAACCAGTTACTGAAGCCTTAAAAGCTGTGCAACCACAATTTTCTTTCCAACTACAAATACCTTGGCATCTGGATGGACAGTTGTCTTAATTTTAAGCACCATATCACCACCCTCATTGCTAAACTAAGAACAATACTTGGCTTTCTATACAGAAATAAGCACTGTTTTCCTACTCACCACAGGAAAAAAATTGGAGACACTATTTTTTCTCTGTTTTAGACTATGGAGATGACTTCTATGTAAGAGCTGCTAGTTCCACTTTGATTCCCCTGGATGCTGTTTACCACTCAGCCTTACATTTCATTTCCAATGATTCATATAATACTCATCACGGCACTCTTTATCAAAATGTCGGCTGGTCATTTCTGACAGTAAGGGGAAAACAGCATTGGTTTTTATCAATTTTTAAAGCCCTGTCACAGTTATTGTCTCCTTATTTATCATCTCTGTTAACTATGAAATCACAAAACATTGGTACCCACTCACAGAACTGATAGTTGGGTCATATTCCATTCGTCAGAACTGAGCTGGGTAAAACGTCCTTCTCTCACAATGCACCACATGGGACCCTCTCTCCCACCAGTACAGCAGTCCAGAACCCTTGTCTCAAACCTGGTTCATGACTGTTTGACTGTGTTAACTTTTCTTATTTGTTTCCTAATATTTTCTTATGTAAACTCTCATTCTTCTTTGCTGTATTTGTTGTTCTGTATACAACATCTATTGCACGTCTGATGATCGTCAGTGCATCCTGAACACTGTATCCTATTTTGTTACAGAAAATACAGCAAAAAAGCATAATTACATTAATATGGGACCAGCATGGGATACTAAAATCTTGTTCATTTACTGAGAAGAGTGTCTCTGCTAAATCTGTGGTTCAATTTCCGGACTGATATATCATTTTATTAAATATTGATTGAATTTGACATTATTTTTATGTTAACATTTTTAAATTATGTTTTAAATTGAACAACATAGAGTATATTAATTCAAAATACCTGAATCACCTAATTTAATTGAGCAGTTCTTTCCCATTTTCCTCATTGTGACATAGGCGTCACATGGTATTTTTCCTGACTTTTTTAAGGCTAAGGCCCGATGTGACGTATATGTCACAGCAATATTTTCTTAAGTTGTTTTATATGAGTTTCTTCAAAAAATGAGGTCAGAACAGGTTAAATACAACAAGGGACATGTTATAAAAGGATTTGCATTGTGAAATGGGTGGTGGCTTATTTTATTGACAGAAAGCAAGCTTTTTAAAAGTAGCGGCCTCTGTGAAATGTGCCAACTCTGCTGGCCACCATCTTGGAAATGTTGTCATGGATAGAGAGATTCAGAGTCATGTGACTGCACCAGGATGTTGAGTAGATGTCACTTAGGGACTTTATGAATTAAAAGTTCAACATAAATATGTGTAAGGGGCTTTCCAGGACACTTGAAGGCAGTGTGACACCCGTGTCACCGTGGGTCCTTATGGGTTAAGGCCCAAGGTCTGACCGGTATAAGGATCCTTTTGAAACCAGCGTGTCTACTATTATTCTCCTAGTAAAAAGTATTTGCTTTTACTTTGTGAGGATCTTATGCTCAAAATGACAAAAACCCTGCACACACATCAGGCCTGGTGAAAATTTACTTGTGATATGAATCTTGCACATGTATGGTATACCTGTATAAGCTGCTGTATCTTTGTGGTTATTGTCATTTACTTAGTAGTTGTTTTGAATTTGTATTCACATTGCAGCTTTTCGTGGTATTGTTGGTCCCTGCACAGTCATTTTGGATCTTAATATGTCATTTTATGTTTCCTCACAGCGGTTTAGACACTTATTCAGTGTCTTTATATCATGTTGCATATCTCTGCAGCCGTTTTGTGTGTCTGTCTGTGATATCAGTGGTTGTTTTTAGTGTCCTTTTGTCAATGTGTTCTATAAAACAGTACAGGGCAGATCAGAAGAGAACGACTGGAGCTGAACAAACTGTAAAACACAGAGATGACAAATGAAGAAAAGGGCAGGAGACAGAGGACGACTGTGATGAACAGCACTGCTACTCTGCAGCAGATCAACTTTATAGTTTCAGTAACAACTTAACACGGCCTTAACATATTTGGTTATGCCCTGCACATCCTGTTCGAGACCTCCAATCCCAGTAATCCCAGTACTTTTTCTTAACATTTAGAACCATCATGAGAAAAGATTAATTTTTGATCTCCTGACTTCTGTCACCATGGCAACTTTACTTTTTTCTCTCGTGCTGAAACTGTTTCACTCTCTGAGGCCTCATCATCATTCTCCATTCACATATTAGCATATTTACATTTTCTCCCCCAGTATCTCTGGTGGGGAGCGGGAACACTCTGCGACACCAGTTACCAACATATTAATGAGGCTTTGGTGAATTAACAAATCTCCAGCAATTCTAATATATTAACATATTCACAGGAGCATTTGTGGGGTGTGCTGAATGTGGAGCTGTACTTATATCCTAGTCCCTGAGATGCCTCATGTTAATTGTATAAGGAATAATAAAGAATTTAATTGATGTGATTAAATGCGATCTTATGAGAAGAAAAGCTATCTACAGGGTCTGTGAATGTGTGTGTGTACCCAATTCACTGGAGTAAAGCAGAGGATCAAAGCTGCATATCATTAATGAAACTTGAAAGCCTTGGTGTAGTCATAACCTGAGCACTGATTTATTTGTCTACAAGTGCTTTACTTTTAGATTAATAGAGCATTTAAAAGAGGATAATTGGTATGTAAGTGGTGTTTTTGAGTTAGAGTTAGTCAAGGTTCTTTTCTATATTAAAACATTTCTTAGAATAATATTGTCAAAGGAACAAAGAAAATGGAACAGTGAAAAACAAACAACCAGCCCACACATACTGTAAGCCAGAATACATATAGCATCATACAATAGTGTTGGTAAATTGTACATGAATATACCAAAAAATAAAATGCAGCTGAGTAGGAAATACCCACGGCTATAAAATGTCCACAGGAGTATTTAGGAGACCACAGTCAGAGAGGAGAACTGGCAATTAATAACCAGATGAACACATGGGGCTCTAGACCTGTCTAAGACACCTTTCCTCTTAATATACTCCACAAAGGGTGCAAATGTGCAAACTCAGAGTAACAATTAGACGTAGAGTATCTTGTCTTTTCCCAATATAATAAGGAAAGGAAATTGTGTCAATTAGCCTTTTTTTATAACAAAGAAAAGATGAAGACTTTTCATTTCCCCAAACTAATTCCCCTTTTAGCCATAGCCATGCCAAACATGAGAGCCAGTTGACCCTTGTGGAAGCTCAGAGTACTATTCAGAACCGCTCGGTAAAGCATAAGGACAGTCAGGGCGAGGGGTGAGTTGCCTCCTAAGTATTACACTGTACAGGACCATTGAAATATCTCCTCCCAGATCTGTCTGCACTTAACAGCATGACCAGGCCAGCAGGGGTGAAAAACCCCATCCTCCAACTCACTTTAGTCACATTTAGAGAAAAGGAGCAATAGATCTTATTGAGCTCGACCTTTAGGTGTAAGTTTTAAATTTTATGAGCTGAAGTCTCACATTAACAGGACAATCTTTAATTACACTTAGCCCCTTTTCAGCAAAACTCAAGAGGTATATCAGAGCCACTTTCCTTGCACCAGGCATCCTTAAGATTTCCACTGGAGATATTTCTGCTAAAGATAGACCAACTAAGATATTACATGTTTTTTACAGACACTGTAGAGAGAGACAGAGACCACAGGGCCTGAGCTGCATTCAAAGCCGGGCCGCTGCGGTCAGGACTAAAGGCCCCCATATACTCGGGCTCATCACCATTTGCAGAAGAATCAAAAAATCAAAAAAGCCTGATGGCTAAAGGTACAAAGGATCCTCTATATTTCTCCGTCCATGTGGTATGCACTCTTCTGGGTGAGCTACCAGGGCACCTCAACTCTGATATTAAATGTTTGCAGGTTGGAGTTAGAGGCATGTGTTCATTACAAGGAGGCTGCCCAGATGTCTGGTCAAACACTGTCTTAAAAAGTTCTTGTGTGCAGGAAACAGAAAAAGTGATGAAGAAGAAGATGAAAATGGCAAGATGGCAAGATTATTATCAACGTTCAAAAATATTTAACTATTGACAGCTTTTTTCTGCATATCTATGGAGAACGAGATGAGTTTGACCTGTATGAAATTATGATTATTAAAAAATGTCACATCTATAGAGCAATTTGTGACACCAACTGGCCTCTTGATTTGTTCCTACCGTATTTTATACAAAGTTTAAATGAGTGGATACAGAAAATACATAGATAAATGGCCAGAAGATATTAGATTGGCTGAAAATTTGTTATTTTGTATTTGAGGATATAGAAACAACAACAACAACAACGTCATGCGTCGTCGATTATATCACATTATTCCCTTGGAATGGGGAGTGTTGCATTATGGGCTATTTGCAGCCTGACTTGCTAGTCTTGCCAGTGTTTTCAAGTACATCTACTGTATAGTGAGTCTTTCAGAGTTACTCATCCCTAAAAGCCCAGTTTAACCTGCAGGAGGTTCTGAAGGCTGCTGCCACAGAGGAAAGAAGTTCATGGCAAAAATAAGTCAAAGCATTTCCAGACATCTTCACTGTAGAAAGGAAATCATTGTGAAAATGATGTGTTCCTGATATCACATGTACAATACATGTAATTGTGCATGGCTTTTGTTAAAGAGGATATACAGCGCTGTACTGTCATTTGTCATCTTCCATTGTTCTTTAAATGTAAGCGAGCTCCAAATGCAATAAAAAAGACAAAATATGGATTCTATATGATATTCCTTTTGTGAAGTATTTCTGTTTTTTTAGTCCCTTCCATCTCTGTTCTATCGATGACTCATATTCACTAAGTAAGATGGATATGTCTACTTATTGTGGCCTATAGAAATTTCATAACTTAGAGCTTACAGTTTAGTCTTTCTTTCATAGGGAGTGACATTAAAGGAAATGGGAAAAGGTTCTTCACCGAGAGAAAATACATTTTCAGTGTTCTGGGACTTTAAAGGAAAAGAAATGAATTAAGAAATCAAACACTGCCTTCAATGAGATGTATTTAATGTAAACATTTACATTTTTTAAACTATGCATAGACACTGTTACATTTTTCTAAATGTTGTTAACCCTAAATGGATGTCTTTTGCATATATAGTGTATTCAAATGGATTTTCTGTGTGAAACCAGGCTTCTCCCACTGATTCAAGTGATATGGAATAAGTAGATCTCACTTTTTTCAAATGCTGACACATCACAGACGCTTTGCAATATTATTTATAACACATAATTATACACTTTTCATGCAAGTGCAGTGTTCCATGTCAATTCCCCTTATCATGAGCACTTACATGTTCAAAAATTTCAACTGCTAAGATTAGCAAATGTGTGGAAGGAGCAAATAGAAGGAAGGTTAGAAACAGCTTCCAAATTAGAACAGCGTGAGCTTAGATAGACACAAATCCTGTATGGCTCCACACTGTTGACTTTGTTTTTATTGAACCTTGCCTGGAGTTATATGCAATAGTGCTGATCAGAATAGTAAATACACTCCGTGCTGCAGCAGCAGAGTGAAGACTGAATGAATGATTTACTGTAGAAATACCATTTCTTCTGTCCATGGATATATTTGTAATATTCAAAGCAGAAAATTAGAAGAACTGGTTTAAATATCTCAGGCTGATTTCTGCCATTTGCTTTGGGTTTTGTCAGAATCACACAAGTGAAAACCAACAGCTGCATCTCATTTTATCAGATAAGGGATGGACTACTGGTGAGGTAGTGGAAGTTCCCAAGTTATTTTATTGTGTGTTTTGTTTGTGTATTATTTGGTGCTAGTGAACACGCCGGTATTTCGTTGTTCCTTTGTTCCATGGTCAATACTCATGCATGTGTCCTCAACACAGTGTGACTCTGTGAACCAATCAATGACTTCAACCACTTGGTGATTAAGTACAACTGAGTGAACGTTCACAGGAGGAGAGGTGTGTATTCAAGTTAGTGGTTATGTCATTGACTGTGTAGGGAAATGACTTTGCCACAGCACCAAGACACGAACTGCAACAATCAGTCTTTAGGCTGCAGGGAACATAGACACTTAAACTTGAGTTTACTTGATCTAAAGACTGCAGAGGAAACCCATCTCATGCACACATACAGTACACACATACGAGAAACCTGAATTGACCTGAGGTTGGTTTTCATTAAGAAATTGAAGTGGCTCCAGTTATTGCAGTAGCTTGGCTTGCTACATTTCAGTGTAGTAAACCTTCATTTAATGTGAACTGTCTAAGCAGCTTGCCTAACACGGCTTAAAACACGACACAACACATCATGAACTGCATAAACAAACATGTAGCTACAGAACAATATGAGTGATTAATGGAATTTGTCCTCTTAAGATTTTGCAAACTGAGCTGTTTCTGGTATTTGCATCTTTTTAGGCTTAACAGAGATGTTTATTCCAGTATAATGTCTTTTTTTTTTTTTTTATAATCGGACCATAAATGCACAAGGGAAAAATACTTTACACCACACTGGGCAAACTTAGTGGTGTTTGAAAGGCCTCGTTAAAATTATGCAACCTTGGCTGCTTCCTAGATGGAGCAGTTACACAGACCAACACACAAACCGCTCTTTAACTATAATAGTGGGACAGGTCGGTGGCACACTGTTCTAATGGTTTGGACTATTCGACCGGATCTCAAGTGGAACCACTTCTCAATTCCTATCCCTATTCATTATGAATCATCTTCACAAAATAAATGCTTGTTTTCATGTTGCTCATCCCTGGATGAAAAAGAAAGTCTCAGCACTGAGGCCTACCTGGTGGATGAACACCTGTGCACCTCGAGGACTCATGAGCAGCACAGCCCGCCGCAGAGTGTCACGGTACCGGTTGAGCTCCTCAGTGCGCATCGTGTTGAAGAGGTCGGTGAAGACACGGCTGACATTGCGGTCCACCCTCTGCAGGGACACATCCAGACCCAACCGAGAGGCCTGGTCCATGAAGGTTTGCAAACCCCGGATATCTGGAGGGACAGAGACAGGGACAGGGAGTTGGTGAAGTGGGACCCACAGACACCGAGACACGTGAAAAATAACACTTTAGGCAGGTGTTGTGTTATACAGTGCTTTATTCCCGAAGCATTTAATCTGATTTGTGGGTAAACAACCCGTGCTTTTCAACACCCCGCACATGCACTCTATATTTTCAGGCTTCGTTCCAAGTGCTTCAAGGCAGGTTTCGTTCATTGCTCCTGATCTAAAGCATGACAAAACACAACAAGCACTCCTGTCTCTCTGTTTCCAGGGGTTTACAGGATATGAAACTGCAGACAGGTGTTGCTGTACCCAGAGACCTCTGTGTGTGTGTGTGTGTGTGTGTGTGTGTGTGTGTTCATTATGCAGGAAACCACTTAAAAGAAGCCTGAGCAGCACACACAAATCAAAGGTGATGTGCAGCAGAGGGCTCACAATAAGCAACACCAATCCCAGCAGTCATGGTGGGAGCAGCAGCTGAGCGTGTGCCAAGTCATGCCGCATTGTTAAAGAGAGGTTAGGTGAAATCAGTAGGGCTAGACCTCCTTTCTGCATCCACAATAGATGTGTGCGTGTGTGTGTAGAGGGAGAGAGAGAGAGAGAGAGAGAGAGAGAGAGAGAGAGAGAGAGAGAGAGAGAGAGAGAGAGAGAGAGAGAGAAAGAAAGTGAGTTTGTGCGTGTGTTTGTGTGTGTGTGGATGTGTGGGTTTTCCCCTGTTCTCCATCTCTAGAGATTTTGATGAGTCATCAAGCACTCTGGTGCTTTACTGCTGTGAAAATACAATGTACAGTGGCATATAAAAGGTAAATAGACACGAACACACACACACACACACACACACACACACACACACAGTACGTGCTTGGTTTCCAGTTGCTCTGAGGCCAAAACTAGAAATTAGGCTACAGGAAAAAAACAAAACCCTGACCTGGTCTGAGCAGTGAAGCAACATATTGGTACATCTCCTCTGTTTGCACAACAACTTGAGGCAAGTTGAAGTAGCAATATGATTAAGTGCCATATAGAGCACATCATAAAGAATTTGATTCTCCCGCCATTGTTCTATTGCAGTTTATTTTTGTTTTTGGACACATAAATACTCACATTTGCCGCTGGATTCTCTTCAGAATAAAAATGTTCAAAGAGCAGAACAAAACGTGAAATTAAATCATTCATCATATTGAAGCGTCGCCAAACGCTTACTGCAGCACTCCTTGAAAACTCTTTCCTTTGCAAACACACATCCTTGCACAGTCCTTTTACTATTGTCTCTAAATTGAAATGTTTACCCTTGGTGATTTTACATTGAATACAATGGACAAAACGCTCAACCTCTGAGTAATCGCTCCTTTTGTTCGAGCACAAACACAATTTGTAAGTTAATCAGTTCCTTCACTGCAGTCCCATGACTGGATAGCTGCAATTAATTTTGCCTACAGTATTTTCTTCATGCCATATTCAGCTGCAGTAACATTTGGTGATATTGACTATGGACTAAACATAGAATCTGATTTAATATTTCTTTCACTCTTCAGTGTGAGCAATCTCTCTCATAAGAAACCCACAGAGTATGAAAGGAAAAACCTTTTGTAAATTGTCTCATTAAACAAACAAATAACTGATTCATGCACACAAATGAACAAGTTGTGGAGTTGATGACTTTATCACTCATCCAGTTCAGACTGCAGCAAAACAACATGGAGTTGGGATAACAGACCAAAACAAGACAAATAATTCCGAGTGGTGACAATATGTAACTGCTGGGTGAAAACCTTGTATTGCTCAAACGGGAAATAGGAGAAATATAGTGTAACAAACAAACAAGAGGTTTTAATCCCATGAAGAGCCAAGGGAAAGCTACCATGCGATAACTACTCTCGGACCTCGATATAAAAACACCGGACTTCAAAGCTGGCGTTCCAAACCCATAGCAGGCTTTTCCATGGGGCAACCGTGTCAGCCATGGACAGGGCTGCAGAAAAGAGGATTAACGTGGAATTAAAGGTCTGATTTCTCGACATGTTTACCCAAGCGTCATTTCTGAACACAAATCTGCTTCTGAAAGTTTTAGATATCGAAACTTTCCTCTTCTCTGCCTTCCTCCCTCTGCATCAGTATCCCGTTCTCTCACTCTGACAGCTCACTCACTACAACTCTTTTCTGTCCCACACCTATCTTTTTCCTAACAGTATCTGGGACGGGATAGGCAGATCAAGGCAAACTTAGAGCGCCCCATGAAGTGGCTCTTACGTCCTTTTTTGGCTCTATCTTAACCGAGTTGTAACTAAAGTGGGACTCCCTGTCGGATTGAAGCAATACAGAAATGAGCATATCATGATCAAAGAGCTCAGAGGTTTTTACTGAGCTGTCAAGCTGTGTTGCAATCCAGGCGGAAAAGCTAGAGAAGTGGCTTCGCTACCAGCCTGTGTTTACCCCAAAATATGATGAGTCTGTTAAAGCAATCACTCTTATTCTTGCAATAATAACATCAGTTAATTATATGCAATACAGATTTTTTTTTTTTTGGCAATCTGAAATGCATCAAGTGCTGAGTGTGCTATGAACTGCCACAACAGCAATTAGAGCAACAGAGAGAGAGAGAAAGCATAAAGAGCAAAATTACTGCTTCAGTTTCAATGCACCATCTTTTTACTACGTGCAGATTTATACAGTATAGCATTTTAACAAAGTAGCATAAAATATCACTATATTAATGCTCTCAATGCAGGGACAACAAAATAATATCAAATATACTGTATGTTACTATGTGTAAACAAATTAAAAAACAGCCTGTCTGAGTAGTATTTAAGTTCTCCTTATCTGTGGGCATATAGGTTAGGATTATGTAGATGAGGATGAGCATGCACACAGTTTTTCTTCGTCGGTATGCATGTATATCATGTTACACACTAAGCTGTGGAGACATATAAAAACAACACCTTGCAGACGAAATACACAAGGTGAAGAAAAACGTATAATGTCCATACACCGTGTCAAAAACCATGATAGTGTGCAAGCAATGTCAAGTTGGTCTCAACATCAGTGTCACAACACTGATGAAATGGCCTCTAGTGGTGTGAAAGGAAGGTCCACAAGTTGAAATTACAAAATAAAATAAAAAATACTTCAAAGGGAAAACAATATACATACACACAGATATATATACACACACACACACACACTGTATATAGCTCCATTCACTCAGATATTTGCCCACCATGAAAAAACAACAAAAAATGTGTACGTATATACAAAAGGTTAAAAAAAGAGAGCAAAAAATAAATAAAAGCATGGTTAGTCATATCTCTGAAATAATCTTCCTCTAGCCAATGTCGACTGTTGACCTCTCATGCACTTCTACTGTTAATTTGACACAGTTTGACACTTATTATTATACTCACTTACGGTCTCTAACCACTTTATTAGGAGCAACTGCATAAAACCATGCAGGAACAGGTCAAGAGCTTCAGTTTATGTTCACATCGCACATGAGAGTGAGGAAAAATGTGATGGTTGACAGTGACATGACGGCTGGTGCACAACAGGCTGAAAGTGCTGATCCCCTGGGATTTTCACACACAACTGTCCCTAGAGTTTTTTTTTTTTTTTTTACCCAGAACAACATCACCAAAACCCACAGAAATACAGCGAGTAGCAACTTTGCAGATGGAAAAAAACCTTGTTGATGTGAGAGGTCAGAGGAGAATGGTCAGACTGAAGCTGACAGAAAGGCCACGGTATCTCAGGTAACCACTTTTACACCTGTTGGAGAGCGGAAAAGCACTGAATGCACAACATAAGGGACCTTGACATAGATGGTAGGAGGCAAAGAATGAGATTCCAGCATGAATGCTGACAAAATTGCAAAATGAATTGATGCAATTGTGAGCAGAATCTCACTTATGTCCATTCTACAAAAGACTGAGACCAAATAAAGGTTTTAACTTTTAACCAGTCTTTGTATGATGTTCCTATTGAAGTGAGTGTATATCTTACCTGCTGTGTACAGTATATGGAGGTACATCTTTTCAAAGATCTATCTGCTGTTGTTCATGTTTACAAGTAAGAATTAGGATTTTTCTATTTTCTGAACAAGGGTGATTGATTTTATGAGAATATACTGTGATTTCTTTTGAGTGCAGTTCTGAGCCACAAAATGTTGTCCTTGGGTTTAGTTGAATATGAAGGGGTCTGCACGTACTGTCAATTTAACTGTGGTCCATTCACCAGGAAAGTTTAGAAAGCAGCTTTTTACTCTTTGAGTAGGCATTAATATATCACATCACATTTTCTTTTGTTGGTCATAGTCTATAAAAAAACTAAAGGAGAGTGCTGTCAACAAATTGCTTCCAATATGAGCAGCGTGGTCTGAATGTGTATAGCGGGCTGGGCTGGAGTTACAGTCCCATACTGAATTATTATCTCAGTCTGGGCCTGGTGAATGGTCTCACAGATACTGTACAGTGATTGCATTTTTGGCTTGCACGAGGGGGCAATGAAATTAATTGCCATATTCAAATTTGGCTGGCATGCTTTTGGATGATACAATGCTGTGTGCTTATGAGGGAGCCAGTTAGACCAGAATGCCGCAACTGGCAAGATAAAAATGTAATATTAAAAAACTTTGCATAATGTAGAGTCAGGAATCAATGAAAATAGAAAATAATCAGGCCTGCACAAGACTACGAGGTTCAATTTGAAGAAATTTGAACTTTCTTTTATATGGTTTAGGGTTAACATAATCTGTTATTATTCAGAAAATTGGCTCTGAGACATTTTGTTGAACTTGTACTTTTTTTTGTTGAGAATCAACACAAAGGCCCTAGCAATTAGTGGACACTCTCTCAAAAAGGTAAGATCCATTTGTGTGATCACACTGAATTCATTTTTTTCATTTCTAACCAGTAATCAGCATTTATTAGCAAGGACTGCATGTACAATATATGCATATTTCCTACTACCGCAGCAATTAACATTTTCTAAATGGCTTCTAGCACATTACCACATGGTATTTAATACAGACCACTTTCTGTATTAATCCCTGACTTGTATCTACAATATATACTGCCTACACAACATAAAACAGCTTAGACATTTTTTCGGTTTCTGTTCCTTGGCACATTTTTTTCTCCTCTATTTTACTGTCTCTTTAATCTCCTTCTCTCTATTCTCATGGAAAGCCAATTAATTGAAGGTCACCTGTATGTTCACTCTCTGTGAAATCCCTGACAAGTTAGTTGGCAGTGTTACAGACCTTAAAAGTGACATTAGCTGAGATGAAATAAAGTTACACAATAAAAAGGTATATGAAAGCATATGTCTTTACACAAAAGTTTCTCAAGATGTGCCTTCCCTGCTCTCACAGGCCTTCATTCTCTCAGGACCATCACAAACCCCAGTTCCCCCATTACACATTATAGACTGGCTACCAGCTCTGCAGGAGATGGCTTTTGTTTGGCTATGCTCAGACTCTGCCTGTGTTATAAATGCACTTTCTACATTAGGAACCACCTCCCACTTGGGACCAAAAGCAGTTTAATCAATCTCACACCTAATCCTAGACTTATTCTCTCCTCCTCTAACAGAGAACCGGTCACTACAGGGAGGCTGGAGACAGATGTAGTTGTTCCACAGTCATTACTAAGTGCAGGTTAACTCAGAGAGACCTGCCAAGGAGCCTATTGATGTTCAAGAAAATCGACCCTTCTTGAAGATTTCCTATAATCGTGCCACACGGTCCCTTTTATGCTCCCCTTGTTATGATAAAATGACACGGCAATTTTACAGGGGCTTTTGTTTGCAGATAGTCAACCCACTGTCCATCATCCCCCACAGAATCAATAGCTGGCTTCGCTTAACATACACAGTATTCCGAGTGCGGTGTAAGCACACCTTCAATGACATTTACAAAGACATAACATATTACAAACCTTTTAAACCTTTTACAGTCACACTAAGCGCTCTCTGAAGCTGGATTTGAGCACAGCAGTTATTTGAACTAAAAGCGGAAAATCAGCTGCATGCTACATAACATGCTCATGACGATACTGCTGACATGCTAACATTAAGCAGGTATTATGTTTACAACGTACAAACCAAGTATATGTAAGTGTGATTAAATGTTCATCCTGTGCAGATGAGGCTGATGAGAATGATGTTATTAACCAAAGTATTGGACAAATTAAAGCTTTGAACTAATGATGGCGGTGGATGAAAAGTGGGAGAATCACCATAGTGATTATAATTCATTCTGAGGGGGACATACATGTATGACATAGCCGTATGTCAGAGCCACCCATACCCTTATTGGTGAGATATTTCACACAGAACCACAAATGTAAAGTTCACGGTGGTGCAAGAGGAAAAATTGTGGATTGCCAAAGTCATTAGGATTTATCCTCTGGGAGCTGTTAATGGCTCTATCCATCCAAAGTACGTAATAACTGAAAACTTTGACCTCCCTAAGGCCATCATTTAAAATCATTTAAGTTAGCAGGTCTTGAACAGAAGAAAGAGATTTTTTTTTTTTTTTTCAAACCAGCTGTGGGCGGCTGTGGCTCAGGAGGTGGAGTAGGTCTTCCACCAATGAGAAGATTGGTGGTTTGATTCCTGGCTTGTCCTTAGACAAGACACTGAACCCACACTTGCCCCCATGTATCATCGGTGTGTCAATGCACCTGTGTGATTGGTTAGACACCATGTGCAAAAAAGTAACCGTGTGTATGTGTGAATGGGTGAATGTGTCCAACAGTGTAAAGCACTTTGAGTGGTCCCAGAGACTAGAAAAGTGCTATATAATGTAAGTGCAAGTCCTTTTACTATTTACCAAACCCATTCTTATAATGGTGAGTGTTAAGAGCTTCAGCTCAACAATGGCTAACTATGACCATATAGTAATGGCTGGGCATTGGGAGTGAAGAGGATATTCAGCTGTTGCTGCAACAGGTGTAGTCCAAATAGACAGCCATGTTGTGTTAGACTTAACAAAGCAGAGCATGGCAGACTTATTATATCTCCTGAGGGGTGTCTGTTTAAAGACATGGTTGGTTTAAAAGAAAAACAAGCATGGACCTGGGTTATGTTTAGTCACAGTCACATGTAAAAAGAAGTGTAATAAAAACCACATCTTTAGATTCAGCACAGCAACTCAACCGACAACTGTGTGTTCAGTTGGTGCAATTTAAATGTAGCCGAAATACTGCAGGGAACAATTGTTTGTGTGTGTCAAAGTTTCATTTGATATATAAGCACTCTGGTCGGTTTGAGAAGAATACCCACAATGCACAAGGGGCTGTGGTCCTTGATGAAAGAGAGTTTTTCTTCGGTTGTTTTTCAGTTGGAGATGTGAACTTTTATGGCCCTGACATGCACTGGGCCTATTTTATCATTTTCAAACAAAAAACCTGAGATATTAAAGTACCCACCAGCCCTGTGGCTCAAATCAGGGGCAGTAGCATTTTTTTTCATTGGCTACAAAATAAAAAAGTGTTACTGATAAAAGAGACAGGGAGGAGGAAAGAAAAATAACAACATGAAGAACAGAACAAATAACACAGAATGAAAAAGTATAATCTTAAACAACCATAGAGGGGGTTTTATTTAGTAATATGCTGTTATAGGATTATCATATAATTTTGTTCTCTTTTGCATTTGCCTGTGGGCACAAAAGCACATACGGATATTTTTGTAGTCACAACATAACGTCATTATGGAACTACAGTAGCATGAGAATGATGTTATTCCTGTTACCTGTGAAGAAAAGTGTGTAACATGCTTGCTCACTGAGAATCAAATTAGGTGCTGAAAAGGCCCAGTGATAAATGGAACCAGAAGAGGTGATGCTTTAGAAGTTGTTTACATAATGTGCTTTTTATGCAACTGATGCAGTGGAAGAGACTGGAATGAATTGGATTCCCTGACACACTTCATTACACTGAACTACTCTTTGCCCCTGAGGTCAGGGAAGCCAGCTGTTTAAGCTGTAATGAAACACAAAGCTCACCCTGTTTTCCTCCAGTGCAAAGCCTGGTGTTGCTCCCATCATAAAAATGCTAAACATTAAAGAAATATGACAGATTATAAAAATAAATCTAGTTTAAGAGAAATGTGGAAAATCATGTTTTGGACAATTCTGTGTGCGTCATGCTACAGTGAAGTGCCCCAGGCCACATGCAAGTATGGGCCCTATCTTTTCTAATGTCTGCTTTTATAAATTAACGCACCATCTGCAAATTGATGACACAGTAGTCAAGCAAAACACCACCTTATCATGCCTCATCCTGAAATCCATCATACACCCATTCACTCCCACTTTGATAAAGATAGCCGTGGCACAGATAGCATGCTTCTAATGAATCTGAGCATTTGTATCTGGTACGAGTTTTGAATATTAGATTTTGGGAAATGAAAAAAGGTGATATTCGAGGTCGGAAAGAATCTAAAACTTTTAGATTTTTCATATTACTAGATGGATATACACAGACTAAATGCTCTGATGCTCTTGTGCCCCCCGACAGTCACAAGACTGATGAAAATATTGGATCCTACAATCCAAGATATTACTGTTATTTACTGGTTAAGCTACCTCGCAGCTCAATTGCAGTTTACATCCGTTTCCTCCAAACTTAACTTATAATATATGTGGAGAAAACTTTAATGGAATTTAATACGAGATTTCAAGTGATATGATACAGTATATACATAAAATTGTGTTAGGCTTTGCTGTTCTTGTTCAGCTGCATATCTAGTGTATTGGTGTATAACATTAAATTCCTGAATATATTTAGTAATGCTATTGTGAAGCTGAAAAAGATCAAATCGTTAAATAACTACATAAAGGTTTTGTTGAGTGCAGCCTACAAAGATGTGTTAGAGTGTTGGACCAACATCACTCCAGTATATTTGGTTGACATTTAATTTTACATTATTTGAACATGTTTTTTTCTCTCTCACATAGTAGGTGAAGTGTTATCACTATAGCCACAGATACAGCTGGTCTACAGCTAAGTGCTAAATGTGGCCAATTTTTTTTTTTTTTTTAAGTTTATAGGAACTTGTCCAATAACTTGCTCTGCCTTGAAACTGGCAGCCTGTCAAATGGCTATAATTACCGCATGATTCATACATCTGAAAATACCCATAAATTCAGGCTGAAAGTTTTCACTTGAATTCAATAGTCATCATTTCATTTAAGATTTAATGCAAATGTCCAAACATATATAGATCTGACTGTAGGTGTGCACACTCCCTTTTTTAAGCTCAACCTTATGAAAGTCTTTGTGAAACTTTGGCTTTCAATGTGAATTCCATCTGAGTCCTTCAGTTTAATAACCTGAACATGATTTCATCTTTCTGTACAACTCCCAGTTCTCTCATAGAGACAAGATTGACTCAACGAAAGGCTCAGGGCTCTAGTTTTGTAGACCAGACACAGTCTAGGCGCAGCGCAGGTGCAACGCAGTGTGTCCAGGCTAACTTTGCAAGTTTTGTGCACGGTGCACCCTGGCGCAGGTACTCCTCCCGTCCGTCCTACCGGAGCAATACAACTGGGAAAGAGGGGGAGGAGAAGGCGTGAGTGGGTTTGACACAGCCAACTCAGATTTTCGCCAATCAAATGAGCTCCTCTCTTCACCTTTGGACGAAGGAGACAGCGATGCCAGACGGCCAAACATTTTACAGGAGGAAACTGATGTTTTGGTCCAAGCTCACAGTGGCCGGATATATGGTGACATGAACAGACCTCCACGGACTGAGCAGAAGTAGTCTGGGAGGAGGTTACTAATATCGTCATCAGGTTTGCCCTGATGCACTAAGAACCGCTGCCCAGTGTGGAAAAAAACAAAGAAACAAAAAACACACCCTTTTACCACTAATAAAGACGCTCACATTAAGTAACCTATATTTAAACCCTGTGTAACAAAGATGAGTAGTGTGCACAGATCACAACATAAACAAATGCCATGCGTAACAGGGATGAAATCAGAAGCAGCTGTGCGTAAAGGACGCATTGCCGAGCGTCTCTCTCTTTTTCTCTTTTCTTTTGAATTTTCTGAGATGAGTGATGCCGAATATATAATCACTATCTGATGCTGAGGATGTTTTTGGTTGTGAACTCGTTAGTTTGCATCACGTTTTAATCTGTGTTAATTCAGTCAGGTTGAGTTTCCATTACACATGCCAACCGCCTTTGATCTGACATCAGATGTGACGAGACTAGATATAGATACAAATTTACGTGCTGATTCCATTAGTTGCATTAATGGTTATTGTTATTATTTATTACATTTAAATGTGCCTGAAACTGTGGAAACCTGTCAGTGAGGTCTTGGTGACGTGTACATGTATGCAGTATGCACTGTGCGCTGGTCAGCCAAACTACCACTGCACCGGCTGCTCTTCGCCTTGCGCCGAGAGTAGACCAGGTTGGAGCTGGCGAGCTTTCAGGGCACCTTCGTTGCAGCTTTTTGGCACGAAACTGTCACTGAGCCAAGCTGATCTGTGACACCTCCCCCTGCTGCGCCGCCACACCCATCTCAGCACACCCCTCTACCAAATTGCCAAAACTGACCGTGCACCGTGTTGCACTGCAGGAAACTTGCACCACCCAGCGCCACCCTGTGCCACGAATCTAGAGCCCTCAGTCTCCACTGGGGTCTATGACATGGTCTCTTTCAAGTGGTAAAATTTAAGTGCAATTACTCAAGCAATGTTCTTGGGTACAAATTTGAGAGAGTTCTTTCTTTCTTTCTTTCTTTCTTTCTTTCTTTCTTTACTTGTAAAATGTACTGAGTATGAGTTTCTCTGAAACCTGACCATTTAAAGGAAAAGTTACTTCCCCTTTACCTGGCCACTGGATGCCTTCTTTGTTTTGCATTATTAAAGAAGTGTCTCTCTTGTCTTAAACTGAGCAGTTTGCCTGCATTCATTGATATCCACTTGTCTGCATGTATACAGTATGTGGATGTTTTCACATACAGTACAGTAGAATACACAAGGATGTGAGTAATTATGGCCATCGACATACAAGACAAATATGAATGTATACATTGTGTAAATGTATTTCATGTTATGGGAGAATTATCCTACCCTCACAAATTAAACAGAGAAATCAATGAACGCATCTCTCCATTGTAGCCCAGACCATAACTACAACGAGCATAGTAATCAAAATGTGTACACATTAACATTTACTGAATATTCATGCAAATAAAATGTCACTGCTGCTGCCTGTCCCACTTGTAACAATTTAAACAGGTTGAAAGAGGAAAAATTTAATGTGGTAACTCCACAAGGATGAGGGAAAGATGAAGCTTGGAGGACAAAGTAAAACCCTCTGGAGGAGACGTTCAGAACAGAGCTCACAGGAGAGAAGATGGGAGAGGAAAGTAATACAGATGAAGGAAAGAAGAAAGATGGAGGGCAAAGTACTGTGTGAGAAGTACAACTGGAGGAGTTGTCTGAAAAGAGGAGGACGTTTCTCGTCTTGCAAGGTGACGACCATGGCTGGAAGAACAGAACTCTCTATTACTGTCCAAAATTAATGATGATAGAAATTATCAAAGAAATAATCATGTTAATCAATGATGAAAAAGAACCATAGTCTCTGTCCTTCCAAAGCCTTGACAAAAAGTTCTGTATTACAGTTAGAGATGGTCCAAGAAAATTAAAATGAACCTGAAGTGATCTTCCCTGGTGAAGGGGATGTCACTTCCTATACTTTTCATGTGATAGAGGGCTAAAGAGAAAGGACAGGAAGGTTTTTGCAAGATCCCACTGAGAACCTGATGTGAGCTCCGGCAGTGTGAGTAAAGTTACGTAATCTCATTTCCCCTGTTTGATTATCACTGATCTGACAGTGTGTCTTGGAAGCAATGTGGTGTTCCACAACTCTGCCTATGAAGTTTTAGCAATGATGGGAGATGGGGGGTGATGGGAGAAGCAGGCTGGAAACATCATACTGAAATTTAGTAATCTTTCTCGTTAACGTGCTGTTAAGTGTAAGTCCATATACAGTATGTTTTCTTAATTTCAAATGAATTCAATTTAGGATTTAAAATGTCAGATCCTCTTACATTGTTAAATAACCTTTCTTTGACTTGAGATTATGTGTGAATTAATGGATTGCTGAGTTCACACACCTAGATGAATGAAGTTGTCAAAGAAACAAAGGCAGCACATTAACAGACTTCTCAGCACAAGCATGAAGAAAACTGATGATGATGTAAACTTGCCTTAGTGTCTCTAGTACATGTGCAGGAGAGTAACAGTTGTATTCATTTTTAAAATCAATAAAACAGTGTTATGATTTAATAAAATGTCATGGGGAAAAGCCTTGCATGTTGTCCTTGTACTGACTCTGGTACAAAATGGCTTCAGCAGCCATAGCTGGAGGTTCTTTATGTGAAATGAAAAAGTGATGCTTTAAACTTAAAAATTAAAACAGCAGCCAGTTCAACTTCATATCTAAAATTTATTGAACTTGTTCAGTTCAGTTAACTCCATTTTACATCTTCAGAAATCATAAAGTGACGTTCGAGTAACTCTTATACCTCAGTTCTGTTCAATCACATTTTTCAAGGCAGCAGGGGAACTTGCATTTGTAAGTTGAGCAAACTAAAAATGATTTAGAGTGCAGAGTTTTCTGAATAGTTGGCAAAGCAATTCGCCTGGAAACTACAGTATAGAGAAATGCAAAGCCCGGAATTTTTCTTAGAACATCTTAAAAAAAGAATTGCAAATACAATTTTCTCACTCTTACTTCCTGGAAGTTAGAGTGTGTATCATAGAAGTAGGTTAGAAGTACCTTCACATGTTTAGATGTATCACAGGATGTGGAGGTGGTTGTGTTACTTTTTCAGAAAATGAAACTGGAAGTATTTGAAAGCAACGTGGATTTTATTTAGTTTTCCAAAACAACTTTGAAACCAGTTCAAATTGTTTTACATCATGTGAGAGGGGGAAAAGGAGCAGAAGACACTTGGAGCACAAATTAAGGCAATGTCAATGAATGTTTAGATGTTAGGAAAAAAAGCTTGGGATATAATCACAGCAGGGATAGAAGTGGGGGATTTAAAGAAAGGCAGCGTTGAACAGATTTGTAATAAAAGGTTTTAAAGGTAGTTGGAGTGCTTGCGCAGCATGGTAATGAAACGTTACTACTTTGTCTTTAGTTTAAACCACTTCCTTTGGCAGATGCTCAGGAGGAGGTCAGAGCTCAGAGATGTACAGAGTATTTTGGGCCTAAACCACTGAGGTATTTATAGATGATCAGCAGTATTTTAAAGGCTGCTGTATGACACATTAAAGCTGGTGAGGAAACCTGAGAACTGCTGTGATGTGTTGAATCATCTGCAGACGTCAAGCGCTATTTTTGTGAGAAGCTGAGAAAGACCACATAGTGCTCCAACGTCTACAGTTCAGGCAGCAAAGTCATTAATTTTCAAATTTTTGCCATTTTTATCGCTACTTATTTGTAGAAATCTGATTGGATTATCATGGTTAGTCATTTAATTGTTAACTACCAGAGAGGGTCCCTCAATTTTGACGTAGCAACTTAATTTTATGTGAGAACATTGACCTCACATATCTACTAGTACTGGTATCCTTTTGTAGTGGCTGTTTCTGGGTATCAACTGGAATCATAAACACTTAATAAAAACCAATGTCTGGAATCCAATGAAAGATTTGTAATGATCTTCATTCTTTGATCATTTCCCATTTTTCAATCTTGCAATTTTAAACTGTTATACAGTATTCAGGAAAGGTTCCTGTACCACTGCTTGTGTTTTGAGAAGAAGAAATTTGGCTTTGTTAAATAGAAACAGGTTTTTGAAGAAAAGTATCTTTCAATATTTAGAAGCCAAGTGTCAAAAAAGAGTTATTTTGGAGAAAAAACATTTCAGACAATACCCACAGCAGTTTTGGAAAGTAAACACAATTCACACAGATCAGCACTAGTTTGAGAAAGTCAACACTTATTTATCATTGATAATGTGTTAAATTACTTATTATCACAAACAAACACAGACGTGTGCGCGTGTCTGTGTTTGTTTGTGACACACACACACACGCATGCATGCATACAAATACAAATACAAAAACATAATCCGTGTAAAACTGAGTGAACTTGTGCAGCTGTTTCTCTCTACGAACACTTGCTGAGCATAAATTCAACATTCACTCAGTGCCAACACAGATTTGCAGACAGGGCTCTTCTCTCTGGGCGGTGGTGTGGGTCACTGTAGTGCTGCTTCTAGGCAGGCACCACGGGTATTTTGACTGTTCTGTGATGTGAGTCCTAATTAGCCGCTACATTCCTTAATTAAACGAGTGCAGACTTAAACAGTGTAACACAAGCACAAATGTCAGCAGTGCTGACTTTGTCGCACCTAATTTAGCAGACTTTAAAAAAGGCTAGTTTGTCAGAACTAGTATTCCCACCCTTATTTCTCACCAACGCCTCCTTGTTAAACTGAGCCTTCATTCATTAGACACAGGTTACCTCTCACAGGACTTGCAACAAAAGGCTAAACTGCACTGTGCTGGCATGAGACATTTATACATTTATCCTTGCTGAGAGGATATTGTACGATTCAGTGAATGAACCTGCACTGGAACCCGGAACAACAGGTTGAAAGATTCTTAAAATGCAGATGGATGGACGGATAACAAGACAGACAGTCAGACAGCTAGCCAGTCAAAAGGAAAGACAGACAGATAGCAAGACAGCTAGTCAGACAAACACAGTTCAAAATGAAGCACACCCTTTTAACTGATTGTTTTTGGTGGGAATCTATTTAAAGTGTCTAAAATACATTTTCAATTCATGGGTCAGATTCTGTTCTGGTACACCTGGCTAAACCTCCCTAGCAGCTCTCACAACCCTGCATCAAATAACCTGCACTAGCACACTGAATACAGGACTTCTGTTACTTTATTACACTAACTGCACATGCTGGTTGTTCATATGATGTTGATGTCACTCCTCCTGAGCCTCAGGATTCAATGTCAGTCAGACAGGCAGAAGGTACAGTAAGATGCCATCCTCCTCCATAGTGGGATTTTAATTCAGATCAAAGCTCAGAGCACTCATCTTCCTACAGAGAGGGCCAATGGCAGAAACAAATCCAAGGACAGATCCGTGTAAATCTGAAACAGCATGTCACATACACTACAATCACATGCAGCACCGTGACCGGCTGCAGAGTCTAAACTGTGGGGTCGTAGCTTGTATTGAGATTGTGGGTGGCTGTATTCCCTTGAGGGCCTGCGTTACTATACTCCATAGACTGCTGCTTCCACTGTATTGAAAAAAATAAAACAGATTTACACTACCTCCTAGATTGCACTTTTCCAAGTAGTAAAAAGATTAGCCAGCAGTGGTGAAGTATCATCTGAGGAATGCCAATGCAGCAATATACTCCCCTCATCCCTCTGCCCTTGTACTACCTTGCCAGTCACTCCTCCATCCACAGCCCCTTGCCTTTGCCAAATGTGTGTCAAGAAAGGTCTAGTCCACAGGGACGTTGTAGCGGGAATAATAAAAACAGAAATGGAAAACAGCTGAGAATAAATAAAGTACTGTTGGGACACACTCTCGTTCTCTAGTCCCACGGATGAGCCAATTAGGCTCAGGCTTGTTTCTTCATGGGCATGCTACTAATGGCGAATTCACTGAAGATATCTTGGTTTTCCTTACAATTTCTACTGAACTTTGATTTATTTAGCACTGTGCATATACAGTATGTGTGTTTGTGTGTGTCTGTGTGGGAGTGCTGATGTGCTTTCATCTTACTTCCAACTCTGTGTATTCTTTTCAGCATGTGATTCCTCAGTGTTAATACGGCTTTGCTTCAGCAGCAGACTGATCTCCCCCTGACACTGGAGACGGTTTTGGCACATTTACATTTAAATGAAAAAGATCGACTTACACACAAACGTCATGTTTATGGGACACACTTAGCCATCAGCTGCACTAATTTTGTGCCTAACTCACCATAGTCGCTCTCATAAAAGATGATGAACTTCTGCCAGTGCAGTTCAGAGATGAGGGTGAGCAGGACGTCGTTGATGCGAACAGGTGGTCGGGCAGCCAGCGTGTAGCTCTCTCCGTCTGGGCTGGGGTTGAGCTGGCAGGAGGTGCGGGGTGAACCGTCCCCGTTTCTCTGGATGAAAAGATGGGGGATGTGCATTGCGTCTGTCAGGGACTGCAGGGCGCTTGCGGCTGCACACCCTGTGGATGTGACCAGAGCAAGGATCCCCTGGTTCATCAATTCACATGCTGGACAGAGGAGAGGAAAAAGAGAGAGAAGAACGAGGGGTGGTTAAAAGAATTTGAAAAGACAAATAAGGAAGTATTTATTTAACATGGTTAGATATGCCTCAAATGTCCAATCAAACTAATCAATTCCACCATGATCTTTATTGCTAAATTAATTTTTCTGGTTTAAAGAGTGCTATGCATTATTCAAGAAAGTGTGTTCAACTAGGCTTAAGAATTCAAGATGGTTCTTTGTGTATCCTACTTAGGATTACGCCTGAGCCTCTGCAGTAGAGAGCAGATCACAGGAACGAGAGGGTTGGTACTGAAGTTGTATTATAGTGTGTAGATGAGAGATTCAGTGGGGGGACATCCTTTAATCCTTGTCCTCAGACAAAAACGAGACGGCTGATTAAAGCAGAAATGCTTGTTAAAGGTAACAATCAAATGAAAACAGCAGATGAATCAGAGAGCTGCAGGAGTCAGTGAGGTACTGAAATAACAAAGACCAGAGGTGGCGACTGAGTGGGAGGAATCTGTGACAAATAAAAATCAAGATTATTTTTTGCTGGATACAGAGGGTTAGATGTGAAATGACGCCTCCCATGAGTCTAAACCAAATACAGTCCCACACACCCCACACTCTTTCATGTAGACACGCTGGAAATCTGTAAACCAGTACAGATTAAGACCGTAGACACATGCTTGTAGTGTCTGTGTTGGGTTTTATAACGTCCCTACATTTTTATTTAGACATGTAATTTGGCCATAATCTGTTTGAGATCCTCTTAAGGTAGGTCAGAATGCCTGCTGGGACAAAACACCAAATATCTTTTCAAGATGGAAATGCCATCTTTGACATTATTAATACTGTAGCTCTGACAGTGAAGAGAGAAGCTGTCCTGCCTAAGTGGTGATAAATATTTAATAATGATACAAATATGAAGACTTGAAGTTGCAGTGATTTGTACCAAAAGGTATTTGTTATTTTATTATATTATATTCAGGTTATCTGACAGCTGATCAATAACCTGAAATGATGACTCATTCAAGCCAAATGGCAAAACGGATGCATGTATGTATTCACAGATGAATACTGTTATGTGTCTTGTAATGGTAAAATGCTGTCAATGTGCTATTTCTGTCAACATCCGAGTTGCTTTTAAGGTGCTTTTGAAACATTCAAGAGCAGGACACAGATAGTGATCCTAATTTCACACTGTTCGGTTTAACAAACAGACTGAAAGCAACTGTGCATCGAATCAGGGCATTTTCACAAGATACGACATACATATTTAAACCAGTATCCCTTTGTGAGTTGGAAACCGCAGCTTCTATTTGTCTCAAGTTTCTCAGAGTACAAACTCACATTCATAATTTGTTGACCATATTGTTGGACCTGTTTGCATCCTCTCTTTGGTTTCAAAACGCAAGAGACACACATGGTCAATTAGCATGAATGAGAAAGTGTTGTGAATCCAAATCCAAAAGTTGAAGAACATTATATTCACATTTATTTTTAAACTCCATCTCTGATATGAGCCACACAATCATCTCAAACAGGAATAACGTCTGCAGGCTAATTCTGCATGTAACATGAGACGGGGCTTTAAAATTCAAGCCACTATTTCTCACACAGCGCGGCTTTAATAATTTCAGCGTAAACAACCGAGCATATTGTACAAAATAGCAATTAAGTGTTCTGCTGCATTGAATGTTGCTGAATTTCATAATGCCTAATTATATAATCTACTTCAATGTCAATGCAGAATTGAGCACAGAGCAACAGCACCGCAGTCTGAGAGCATATTACATCATCCAAAAAAGAAAAAAAAACCTCAATATTGAGCATCATAAGAAGCACAGGGAACATATACAGGTAAGACACCGTGAAGTTAAATCCAAAAATCTGAAAGGGAGGGGAGAGAGCAGGGAGAAAAGGAGGTGGATGAGAGGGAGAGAGGCGGGGGGGGGGTTCTGTGAATGGAGCCATACTGGAAAAAGCTTGTATATGCATGTGTGTGTGTGAATGTGTGGCAGAGGGGGAGGACTATTAATGTGACAAATGGCGATTTCATCTGCTGACTGCATGCACAGGACTACATTAAGGCACTGTAAATCATGAGTACAGAGGCAACTAAATAACATACTGAGGAGGAGCCCGGAAAGTGGGAATGTCAGACAGTCGAGGCGGAGGGAGATGCACTGTAGTTGTTCTAGTTGAAGTAGAACAAGAAAGAGAGTGCAGAACAAGAGGCGATGAGGGAAAGAGCGCAAGGGAAGTAGAGGGATTATTTGTAGCTTTTTGCATGAATGCTCAGGAGAGTTGACTGCAGAGAAGGAGTGTTGCTGTTAGTATGTTGGGGAGGGGGCAATGTGTGCAGTAGGGCACTCAGTGCTGCTGCGTGACATGTTAATACTCTACTCAGTAGGATGCCATTTGATTGACAGTAATACAAATCTGGAGCATGTTTTAACACTAATACAATATCCAAATGTGTCAGACAGCAAAAAATAAATAAATAAATAAAAAATAACCCCCCCCCAAAAAAAAACCAAAAAAAACACTACACTCTGCTGTGAAAAGTGGAAAAAAGAGCAGTCTTCTTTCCTCTTAACACGTTTTAGGCAACCCACTCACTATAAACTTTACAGGGCTGTGTGTATGTGCTGTGATTGCAGTATGGATCAATGTTAAATAATTTATTTATCCCTTAGGGGAATTTCAAGTGGCGAGCAGCTAATTAATGGTAACAATAATAGTTAGCAAACAATAATTGTTTAATAGTCAGGGTCATGTTGCGCCGCTGCCTACTGAATTATTTCAGTAGACAATTATTCTATAGACAGAAAAATGATTCAGCAACAAGTCTGATAATCAATTGATAATATAGACCCCTCAGAAGTTTATTTTTTCTCCATATGATACATAGATCCTATAGTCTTTGTCCCTCAGCCACTTTTACTGTACTGTGGCTAAAGTGCGACTGCAGCCATTTTGGCTTCCTAATGGACACCCCGTGCCCATTATATAGCAGACAGCCCACTGACAGGCGGGAGGAGGGCTCCGCAGTCATTGGCAAGGATGATAATGGTGTAATAATGACTCTTAAATGTTCCCACTGAAGTGGACAGTGGTCATCACTCATGTCCTGCTAGCAATCTGACATCTAATGTCAGCATGTAACAGCAGTCTTATACATACACCTTAAAGGAACAGCTCTCTTTGCCAGGAAGACGCATCTTAAACCCAATGATTTATTATGCCTCTTATTTGTTTGGAGTAGCTAATATCAATAAATGTATAGGCTGTGTCTCTGAATACTGTAGATGGAAGGATTTTTAAAAAGAGCAGACGAGCCTACAGTAATTGAAAGCTGTAACAATAGGGAGATGCAAACAACAGCTGTTTTCTTTAGAAGAAAAGATTTGCTAATCCATCAAAACCCATTGTGGAGAAACCAACATTTTTCTCTCAGTAATGCTGCGCTTGATCGATGAATCCAGTAGTGGTGAATTAATTTTCATCCATGTCTAATCAACATTGTACTTCAAAACGCTGGTACAAACGCAATCACACTGAGATCATGCGATTTCATCCGTCAGCAAGCAGTGACCAAATCAGCAGAGGGGCTGGCAGATTGGAGGTAGTATTTTTCATGTTCCTGCACTCCTAATTGAAACAGTGTGAAATGACATCTGCCATGCAGATTAGGTCTGATCAACAAAAAGGACACTGTATTTCTCTGCACAAGTCCTCGCCTCATCAGACCAGTTCAGTTATGTGTGCACAGTGCAGGGGAAATTTTCATCAAGACGATGTTACAAGTTCTTGCCACACAATCTGTTTTCCCATGAAAACAGGATGTCATCAGTGTCTTGCCCTCATTTTACCAATGTAATATGAAGGGATGAGATGAACCACCACACCACTGCTGTTGTGAATACTGCATAAATTGGGGCTGTCTCAGTGATTTCACAGTCTAAATGAGACAGTCTCATTTAGTTTGCTCTGACTCAGAGCACAATCCTAAAATTCAAAGAGGAGAGTCACCACTGGGATGAATTCTACAATGCCTTCAATGCCACTCTACCTTGCAGTGACAATGGTGTAACTGATCTAATTGAGACAGCTTGTAATATGTGATGCGGAATGAAATTTCTGTTTTTTTTGTGTTGTGTTAATCAGGTGCAGTCTGAATAGCAGACAAAAACAGCTATTTTTACTGTATTACCCGCATCATTTTTAGGATGAGTGCATATTTATGCAATCAAAATGTGAAATTATGAAATAACAAAGAAGCTAGACCATCATGCAAATTAGAGTTGATTTGATTTCAATATTTTACAGTGAAAAACTATTGCAAAGTGAATATCGGTTTTATGGTTGAAATGACCTTATAAGCTACCTGTCTCAATGCAAGATCATATTCAGATGCCAAGATTCAGTATGTGTTTCTAAACAGTATCATTGGGTACCAGAGATGTGATTCAGTATTATAACCCCACGAGCCTCTTTGTGTGAGCCAAAGAAAAGAAACAGTGAACAATAACAAGAACAAGTTCAGACAGCCTCTGCTTATTATGCAAACAAGGTGCTCACAATACATTAACAGGCCACGGTCATGTACCTACAAAACATAATGCTGACATTTAAATATGTATTTTCATGTAATTGTTTGTTACCTTGTTAAGAATTTAAACTACTGTACAGTACCATAGACTGTATGGATGTATGTGTCTGTGTGCATGCATACACATAGATACAGTATCATCGGCAGTGGCACCGACTACCCAGTGTTCAGGTATCTTGATCTGAGTCACAACGAGATCAATAGAGCCAACTTTTAAATTAGTCATAGGTGCCTTTTAAGTATTCATCAGGGAGAACTGGCATGTAGTGCAGTTTTTTCTTGTGTTTTAGCTGGTAGAACATTCGTAAGAGCTTTAAATGATCCATATCACACTAGAGGAGACTGGATGTTGTGTCAGTTCCTCATTATGAATAGGTCCTTACACTCGCTCTTGGCAGCTTCCCATAATATTATAGCTCTTCACCACACACGGGTAGAAATGGGAGAGATCAGTATTATACGGTAGCTGGACTGCAGCTTAGTTCAACATTGAAGTGTGCAGCAACATTGTCCCTCAAGTTAAAATGAATCATCCTTCCATCTCTCTCATTCACACGCTCAATCTCGTCTTGTGCTCATCTTGGGTGAAGATAAGCATCCATGGCCCTTTTCCTTTGCCTGCACTCCTGCTGTCAGACGAAGATAAGGGTACAGTATATATACACGTCAATACTATTGATGCTAAGTCTGCCCGTGTCATCTGAACTGTGATGGAGTATTTTTCTACTATAAATTATAGGCCCACAATCCACAAAAGTGACAGGCAGAAATAAACTAAGTACAGTAGATACCATTTTTATAAAGGGAGTGGATACAATAACAACAGGATCTGTACAGTGCAGCACGACCCAATGCGCTAGCCCTGCAGTAAATATTACCTTTGTCAAGCCTGAATGTTCAATTTCTGTTTTGTCCCCGGGCATGGTCAGGAACACCTCACAATATAATGCAATTCAATACAACGGCAACCGAGAGTCTCAGAAATCTGCTGGACAGGTAACTCTCTTACACAGGCTCAACCAACATTTAAAAGCGTCTCACCAAGTAAATTCATCCAGTTTGTTTGGATTGAAATAACATTAGAGTGGTGTCTTAGTGGCTAAAGGGTTAAGATGCTGACCATTTAGAGCAATTTATCTGTCAATGCCCTCAAGGCAATGCTACATATTGGCAGCAGGATGGGCCTTCTTTGGTATAGGAACTGTCTGGGAAAGAGGTGGACACAGTTTTGACCAGGACAGAGGTCTGTCAGTCCATTTACTGTATAACATCACTATTTGGTGAGGGGAAAAAACATCCCAATTGTTGCATTGGGATGGCCTTCTCATACATAATGTACTGTAATAACAAATTCTCACTGTTTGTGTATAAAAGAACCAATTACAGACATTTATAATGTTATCTGACCTGCACTATGGGCAGACTGCCCTCAGAGGCTCTCACACGAACTGTCTGTTGCTTTGTGGGAAATCTAATGAACAATTGTACATAACAAACATATGCTGTAAATGCTTTGTTGCTTGCAAAAGCAAATAAAGTGTCTTGTGGTTTTTTTTGTGCTCTTTTTGTCGGGGACTTTGTGTCACGCCTGCTGCTTTGTGTTCCTTGCCGCAGAAGCTGCAATCAATCAAAAAAACACAGAGTATATTGGACATCAAAATGGTTTGTGGATTGACAATGAGACTCAGTTTTGTTCTGTCGTGCTTTCATGTCTCTTCGCCTGGGTCTCTATGTTAAATATACTTTTGTGAGCCGGTTCTTATTATTTCTGACATCGGAGCTGACAAATAAGATAGCTGCTGTGCCCTGTGAAATTTATGCTTGGGGATATATTTTGACTGCTGGTGCCCGAGGGACATGACAGAAAAAGGCCTAGAGTCTAAATCTCTGCAGCATGGAAGAAGAGCGTGACCTAATGAAAAACTGTTTACTCCTTGCACGTTCACTTCACAAAGTCAGGAAACAAAACGAGGAGGAGGAGAATGGTTCGACTGCAGAGACACGCCCAATGCACGGTTCTCAGAAAGTGCTGAGTCACTGACTGCTATTCTGACACTGAAACTGATGCCACCAGACAATGATATAAACAACAACACCAACATGTGATACAACTAGCTGCCATGTCTTGTGGCATCAGACTCCACTGCTGAACAATTGGGAGTGACTTAACCCTTTTTCCCTGAAGCGCTGAGCTTTTGGTGTGCTTCACAGAGCAGACGTGGGTTGGGAGCCTCAGCCTACAACATGAAAAATGGCGGTTTTACTTTTCTATGATTTCTATGACTTTATGTTTCCGTTCCAACAAGAAGACAGATATCACTCTGTAATTGCTTTTATATTTAGAAAAATCTCCACCGCTCTGTTTCTTTGTTATCTTTTCGCCCCCTCTTTCCTTTGAGTGTGTTTGACTCTGTCACTTGTTCTCTCATCAATTTAGCACAACCACTGTTCCTTCCAGGGATAATATGGCCAGTCTAATGTGCATAAGATAGTCCTTTTGCATACACAATGATGTCTGTGTGTGTGAGTGTATATTTGTTTTCTTTTTTTAAGCTGTTAAACTCTCTCAAAACCCACACGCAGTAGTGTCTGTTGGGACAAACGGTCATTGGCTGATTGTTGAACAAGGTGAGAATGATGTTGTGTTTTAATGTGGGAAACATGTCAAACCCAGAACGGTGTTTAGGTTTTGTGGTGATTGATTGTGATGGTGTTATTGAGAAAGAGTGTCTAGCATTATCAGAGGATAATCGTGACTCATTCACCACCGGGACAGGGGCAGGCTGGGTATGTGCTTGTATGCTGGAATTAGGAACCATCTCACGCTCTCTCCTGGTAATGTGTCATTTGCTCTGATATCATCTCTTTCTTCTGTCTGCCTTTGTCTGTAGTCTTCCGATCTCTTTCTCTTTCTCCCCCGTCTACATATCTCACTCAGTCTTTTGCCACTCACTTGTCCTCTTCATCTCGCCCTGCACGTTCCTTATCAACCTGCCCTTGTCTTTCTGCCCTTGTCATCTGCATCTTGAGCAATACCTCAAACATGCAAGATAAATAATGAATTACCATAAGTTCAGTCAAGGATGCTCTCCGCCTTTGTGCTGCTGTTGTAGAATACAAGCATGCAACAGGATTAGATAGAATGGTTTACTAATCTTTAATAAGGTCTTGTTCGGTCCACAAGCAGAATTTTTAAAACCCCCAAATTCAACAGTGGCAATCGGCTGGCAGGTCTTCAGAGGACTAATAATAAAAAGGGGAAAACAAAACAACAGTTGCACAGAAGTTATCAAAGAGCAAGCATTTGCTTTTTCTATGAGAAAAAGAGCCAAAAGAAAATTGTAATGCATAGCCAATTTGAATTCCCAACTAGCCTGCCCATCCGCTTATTCTTTCATTTCTCTGACAGGACTAGCATGTGGTGCATGTGATAACACAGTAAAGAGGTAGTTGGGGGGCTCAGGAGTATAACCTCTAAGTGCCTGAGTGATTTATAGTCTTCCCCTGACATCTCACAGTTACAAGTTTTTAAATTCTTGGGGCAACCCCAAGATCACTTTATGGGTTGACTCACTTTGTCTGCAGAAGCAAATGTTTCAGTAAAAACTCTGCACCATTAGTAGCGGCTACACTGAGCTGCAGCTTTGCTCATCCGCAGCTAGACATGACTCATTGGTCCTGGGATGTCACAACGAGGCCACTGCAGCCAGAGTGGGGCCACAGCTGGTTGCTGGTTCAAAGTGAACAAGAGATACTACACTGCAGAGGGTTACAACACAAGGGAGATAGTTATAAATCTAGAATATAGCTGGTCCATATATGCAGTAGGTGGTAAGAGGGAATCCACTGTGAATGTTTCAGAAACTCTTCATCCCAAGAGGCTTTGAAAGGACAATGGAAAAAGTCCAACACTCACCTAACCATTTGGGTCACTTCATCACTCAGTCATTCATACAGTAGATGTAGCACAGGTCTGTGTTCATAGTAACCAGCCAACCAAAGACAAAGTTAGAATGTTTTTCTCCAGTTGGAAAGAGAAAAGTTGTAGAAAGAGGACACCAAGAGGAAAAGTGTCAAAGTGTCACAATCTGTAGTGACAGGGCTTCCCCCTGCTCACTTTAACTAACCACCTCTCTCGCAGCAAATAATCTCACATGTGACGAGTGTTTTTGCATCATTAACGTCCTGTTGACATGTTCGTTGACACATCCGCAATCTAAACAGTCGTCACTTCATTGTGGAAAAGCAGCTTCGGCTACTTGGAGAAGAGCTTACAGGAAGATAACATTTGTGATCTATTACATTACTAGAAATCAGACTGTAGCCTCCACTGTATGCTGGCCAGAATACTGCAGACATTAACCAGCTCCACTGAGGCTCATGTTGGCACGCAGGATCACAGCCACCTGTTCCCACAGCTTGAACCAAAGCCGGACATGTGTTCATAGGCCAGCCGGATAGCAGATAGGTGTTCACCTACTTTGCAGAGTAATTCATCTAGATCCACCACTACCATTAACTGAGACCTGATTCATAATAAGGAACAGCCTTCTTCTTAAGTGTTAAATCAACTTGATGGGTTAAGCTTATTATGTTGCTGATTCATTCTGCTGTGTTGGGCAATATATCAGTGCAATGTCAAGGCACAGAGCCTGTAATGTAGTAATGTAGCCTCTGGCACTGGCAATGAAGTGAGGAAGCTCATTTTAGGCCACCTGATAGTAAAACCGCATAAAAAGTACTGACAGGTGCTTCGGATAAAGCATCCAGATGTGACATGTAGATGTGCTCAGTTATTTCAGCCTCACAAAGGTTGGAGACAGAGAATTAGAGACAAGGGTTATTAGGACACAAATTACTTCTTCGTAAAGGAATTGTTCCAGCCCTGCTACCAAACCAGAGTTTAGCCACTTTAATCTCGCTGCTTGCCAGCCAATGCAGTTGAGCCGCTCTGGTTTTCAATGATGAAAAATACTGTAATGCATTATATCATTGTCTGGTGCATAAGCAAGCTAAATCCTATAAGAGTGAGTGAATATTGGACTTGTGTTAGCATGTGGTGAGAGAGGACTGGAACGTCATGCCCATCTGTTGAGTTGGTGCCAAAATGTGAACCATTTATGCTGAAACAGTTTTACTTTCCTTTGATTAGAGTCAGACAGGCATTGTTAAATCAAAGACAGTAAGCATTTTTGATTGATACTATTCAATTTCTGAGCAAGTATTCTCTCCACTGCAGGTGTCATAGTTAACAGACTGCACACCAGACTAACCCCACAGCATGTCGACATGTTGCCATTTCTGAATTAAGTCCAGTAAACAAACCGTCTGCTGTGGACTGACGAAGGCCTTGTCTATTTCATTTTGAGGTTTAATGTCAGTCCAATGCTGTGTTGCATGAGCAGTAGTCTGGCTGTTCAGTATTTCTCTGCAACAATGAACTGGACTTTCTCCATGTGTCATTTCTCTTGTTAGACACTCTGGATCTTTCTGATTCACTTTAAACCCCATGTAATGGTATTGTTGTGGGTTATAGACACCAGCCTAACGAGCATCTGATACTGGGTCAGAAGCAAACAAACATAAATCAAAATGAACACTCGTATCTCTAATGGTGATGAAACAACACTACTGTATATTGTAATAATATGGTTAAGCACTATACACATAACTATATTGGCCAGTACAAAACAGTCTAACCGAAGGGTAAATTCTAAAAACCTCCTTAATTTCTCAGTTAGTAATACCTTAAATGAAAAAGGATGGGCAGATCTCATCCTGAAAATGTATAATCATATTTGAATAAATATTGAGTGTGATTGAGTGTCAGTCTCTGCAATTTCAAATCTGCTCAATTGATTGTTATCATTTAAATCTTTTTCTGGGTGAGTGTGGTTAACTCCGCAGGCAGAGACCATGTTTTAAAAGAGGTGCACATCAATGAAATTCCAATTACCACCAGTAAGGTCTTTAGATGAGGTAATGGTGTGGGTAAAAGTAAACAAACAGCAGTGAGGTGGATGGATGACTGTTTATTTAACCTGTTCTCCGCTCTAAGTAGTGTTTGTCTCTTAGGGGGGTCATCTTACATAAGTAATTTGGAATGATTTAAGTAAATTATGCCGTTTATTTATGCAGATGATGCTGAAGTTTTTTCCTCTCCATCTCTCTTGAGAGAATGATAATCTGTACTCGCTTACTATTATGTAATTTTTTTTTAAAATTCAGAGCACTAGGATCCTCCAGGTTTCAATAGCTTTTATGTGAAATTCATGTTTTGTTATTAAAAAAAATATATTGATTTCTTTTTTTTTTTTTAATGAGATGAACAACCAGCTTCTACCACACACTGCAATTAAGACTGCCTGTCTTGAACTTGTCAATCATAACAATCATACTATTTTAAGCATGAGATATATTCACAAGGTGAAGTACAAGTATTAACATGATAGACAGATATGCATCAATTTGTTAAAAAACAAAAACACAAAACCTTTTGGAGATACAGTAAAATGCTGCAATGCTTGCACTGTCATCTTGTACACATTATATTAAGATTGAAAATGTATCACGCAGAACAATTCTAAAAAGGAGATACTCCTCTCATTCGAAGAAGAGGAACTGCCTTTCCCAGGCGATCTGCTCTCCTCTTAATGTTAGCTGTGTCCTGTTGAAAAACAAATTAGCTCATTATCCTTGGAAGGCTGGGCACATAGGAGCAGCATGCGTGACGAGCCAAGCCTTTGGATGTGCCAAGCTGAAAATGTCAACATACTACCTTGAGAGTGCACATTAAACTCAGGCGGTAATGGCTGTCACAAGACAGATCCCCATTATCAAGTCCATTAAGGCGCCACACTCCTTCCCCAAAAAACAAAACAAAAAAAAAAGAAAAGAAAAGAAAAAAACAAAACAAGTGGCAGGATTTTTAAAGTCCGTAATGAGCATCTGTAGATAAATGCCAAGGTAACACACTGAGCATCAGGCTGCCAACAGCACACATTCCTGAGTTCATTAACCATCTACTGCAGCAGACATGTGCCAAAACATGCTTCTGTTAATACATCTTTGTTTGCATTTGCGCAGGAGTGTGTATCTAGGACTTGAATGATATATCACTCTATTTGCATAAAAACATAGGTTACATAAAATATGTTCCCCTGCCACAACAGCTTCCAAGCATAATAAACAATTAGAGTACACTAGTGTCAAGACACCTCTTTCCCTCCTCCAGTTCATAATGCACTCATACAGTCACCGCCATCATTCATAGAGCAACATATCACCCTAAAAGTTATTTAAAGCTACAATATGACAGTTGTGGAAATCAAGCTAGTGTTAGCATGTCACATCACTCCCCCCACTGGTCCCTGTCCTGCTCTGTTGCGCTCTTTACAACCTTATGCTAGTTTGTGAGTCAGCCTTAGTGATGTCTCCCAACACCTAAAACATAATAGAAAAAAATTATATAGCTACTCTAGTTTTAACTCTGTGTCCTGAAGCGAATCCGCATTCTTCGGTCTTTGAAGTTCAGCTTCAAAGACAGAGGATAAGAATACTGACTGACTTATAGATTGTTTATCTACCGACTTACAGTATATGATTGCCAAAAGGCACAATAAATGTCAGTTAATTTCATTGATACCATGACGAAACTGGAGGACAGCAGAACTGCTCAAAATCAGCAATTGTTACCTTCAGACACCAGGTGTGCTTATTGTGTCAAGTCCAACATAGCAAATGACTAATCATTTCATTAGATTAGGATCCAATTTCCTAAATCTGAGCTCTTTTCTTTGCTCGTAGTTGTGTTATGTGCTCTAGTTTTTATTAATTTTCTTTTTTGGGAGATGAATAGTGAGCAGTGAAAGAGAAAACAAAATGCAGAAAGAGAGGTCCCTCGGGCATGAGAGAGAGCTGAGGCCTGTTGTGGGGGCTGACACTGACATATCCTCTACAGGTAAAAGCCTGCACACACTCTCACTTATTGCATTTTACCACTCTGGGCTGGATCGGCTTGCAAAACACAGATCTTCTATATTTGTCATCTTCAGCTTTACATGGGGATGTATACTGTCAAGGCTATATCATGTGGGTGGCTTCCAGGCAGTCACTTGACAACCATTTCCCTAGAAACAGGTCCATTCATTATGTTTAACATATTTATGTGCTTGTAGTTATGTTTGTATATGCCAGCATATATATACAATGACTGGTCGTGGGAGAGGGGTTAACTTAAAGGGATAGTTCAACAATTTGGCAAATTGGCCCATTGCCACAATCCCTATAGTTATAGGAGTAGGTTCGTTACCTTTAATTGTCGCAAGCTATTTCTAGAACGGCGGAGCAGAGTCGCAAGCTACTCAGAGCTATGCTACAGAGTATAATGGGATTTCTTGGTTTCCCTCATCAAACTCATCAAATGCACAATCCAACAAATACGTTTTCGAGGTGAATTCTTGCAAAACCGCTGTTGCGTGTTCCCATCGGGGGCAGCTTTTCGGCAAGCAGTCTCTGCATTTACCTTGAAAACACCTCTGTCTCGTAATGTTCCGTTATATACAAAACTCTGAGATCAATATTTGGGTACTATTTTAAAATAGACATGATTTGTGGGAACTGCTTGCTGAGCTAAATCAAACCAACTTTTACAGCAGGTGTATGTGTACAGTATATTACTGTAAGTATTATGTTTCCTCTCATGTTAAAGCAGAAGTAAGCGATCCGGTCGTTTGGGCTAATGCTGCGTTCCAGGCAGGCTTTTGAAACCGTAAGTTACAGCTTCAAGTCACGACTTAGTAGCGTTCCAGGCAACCCGCAACTCGTGTTTTTCCGACCTGTTGCACCTGTTTTACCTGTGAAAGTGTGAAAAGTGTGAAGGTTCCGACCCGTGAACTCGTACCAGATCGAACTGGTATGACTTCACAGGTTGGAAAAACACGAGTTACGGGTTGCCTTGAACGCACCATAACTTCTTGTCAGCCGATGGAGTTAGCAGTCCCCGCCCTCGTCATGGATCTATTGGTCCTCGTCCCTACGTCACCACATTCACGGCATCCCTTGGCTGCACACACAGCCCTTCATGCCGTTCTCTCTCCTCATTGGACAAAACTTGTAGGATACAAGAAAAGTTTTCTCCTCGGCTCAGAGCAGAGCAGAGTGACTGACAGACCCGTGTTTCAGACCAAACACTCTATGTAAGTGATTGCTGTCGGAAGATATAACTATTTAAGACTTATATTAACACAAAATATCGCTTACTTCTGCTTTAAGCAGAATAAAAATTCAGTCACTGTTAAATTCTGACATCTAGTATTGCAATGTATGTCTTGGTTTCACAATAATCACAAGGTTTTCACATTCTTACAAAATACTTTGAAAACAGACTGTAAAGCTCATGAAAGATCATTCAGGAGCTTTATGAAATGGGCCCATTCTTGTGTTTGTAAACTAGATCAACAGGTCTGACAATAGCTTGGGAAATACTAGCATAGATTCTGTGACTGTGACTAACACTATTCAACTATGTTTTGGCCTTAAATAAAATTCATATTGCATTTGTTATTATTTCTTATATCTGGGTGTTTGTGTCCCATTTGTTATAGTCTATGTTAAATCTTGTTATGTTGCCTCTACAACTAAACAATCTCCAAGGGTATCAGTGTTGTATCTAATCCGAGATAAACCTCAGTGCCCCGTGTCTATCTCCAGGTATGGCTCAAAGGGACACAATGCCATATTTTCCAGTGTGCCAATTCAACTGGCGGCATGGAGGACACACTGGCCAGTCCATCTGCTTGTAGATACTGAGGTAAATATGAGCAGACAGAGAATCTAGTGGAAATATGATTTAGTTTATGTAGTCCCTAAGTAAGCTGTCATCCCCCATAATGCATGAAGGGAGCTGGCAAAAGTAGGTCTATTACCATGTTGATAACATCAATTTGAAGTGTCAGTGTGGGGTGAGCTAATACCCGGTCCTGCAAGGCTGCTCTGTCGTCTCCCCAGCCACAGGGTTTCTGGTTTGATTAAAATCACAAACCAGTCATTCCTCCATACACAGTTCATTACACTACCTCCTACAGCAGTTAGATTTATTTAATACCCCTCAGGTGTTTTTACTTTTGCAATGTTAGACAGAGCGTGCTGTGTCTACTGGCAGTGCTGTTTTGTGGTGACATGGTTCTTGTGACTAATCTAAGGTCAGTGGCAGTGCCCAACTGACATCTTGGATGCTGTAAGTAGTTTTGAAGTGATATTAACAATTATCTGTCACAGTTTTTTGTCTGTAAAACTCGCATTCAATTTAAACGTTGACTAAATTAATTGAAAGTTTGAAAGTTTTGTTATTTTAAAACCCTGTGATGGACAGGCCTAACACATACTGTAATATACAATATTGTCTATTACAGTAAGATAAATGAGAAAGTCATGAAATGTGGTTAATTCAAGCCATTTTTATAACTGCTAAAAATATTACAAAGAAGTTTTCTAGCAACAATTTAGAGAATGGGTGACCTTTAGTTGTGTCCACACCAATATGTTGTAATTTCAAACTAAACTAAATTTTAAACTAAAGCAGGACCTGTTTTATAGGAGCTCAAAAACCTATGTGATGTATATTAAAACTGAAACAGATGATTGTGGACATAACCTCTGAGAGATTTTAATGACATTTGATTGGTTGTTTTTCCCCACTAATGCTTAACATATTGGTTTCGTATTTGGTGCAATGACATGCTTGGTCCCATGGTAAATCTTGCATTTCAGTGTTCAGAACAGATGAGACTGGAGACTTTGAAGAGTCCTTCATTTTGCCTTTGCTCACACGCTCTTGAATCCAGCATCCAGTTGATGGGCAAAGTGACATTGTTCAAGTTTAGGAGGCCATTGGGAGAAAATAAATTCAGATTAGCATTAAACTCTTCCATTAACTTTTTCTTGCTTTTTGGAAAACAAGTGCAGTTGAAAGTGAAAGGGATCATCGTTAACAGTGACACTTGGAGATGAATCAATTGTGGACAGAGTTGGGGAAATATTTAATTAGCAGTTAAGGTTGGGTTATATTAGCTGTCTAGCATTAGCATAGAGGTGAGCTCAAAACTCAAAACTGAGAATTAAACAATCACAGTATAAAAGATATGGTATAGCAGCTTAATTACACAGGGAACTATGCTCTGCTAAATTCTGATAATCAGTAATCTATGTAGTGGCCATGTTTGCAATCATCACCTTGCTACTTTTGGGTCTTTATGTGGCATGAGACACAGGTGGCTTACTGCTGAATCACTCTTCTGTATTGTGCTCCAGTGATCACCGATCTGAATGACCCAGCAGACCTGAGCTGCCATCTGTTTGAGGACTCCTGCTGTCTTGTCTCAGTGTCTCAGATCTTAAAATGTCCGCTGTGATGTCTCAAAACCCCACTATCTTTGTTTGCCTGCATCCCCACCTTCTTCTTTTTCATGTGCACTCCTGTCCCTCATTTATTTCTGTTACAACTTTGTATCTTAACTGCATGTACTTGTACCGCCTCAATAGACTTCACCCAGAGTGCAGTGTAGCAGATGAATTATTGCTAATTAGCTGGAAAACTAGTAAAACCTTTTCACGGCTAAATGCTAGCCACTGCTACATCCTACTGTCAGTCATATAGGGACTGTATCGCCTGCACACAACGGTATCATTACAGTATTCAAGGTCTGAGTGAGAATTAATCAAGGTCTCTAGTCAGCCTCATGATTCTCTGTCTGCTTTTGATTAAACGTATGCAGACAGTACCATAGAGACTCTCTAAATCTACATAGGTAGAAGTACTGAGTAGGTGTGAATAATTCACCATCCCTGCAGGAATTCTCTGTTTTACATTTCTCAAGGCCTTCCTTATTGGCCCCAATTGAAGACATAGACTGGGAACTGACCACCCCAATTTAAAGAAAATTAAACACTGCATGAGAAGAGGTGGGCTGATATCATATCTTCTATATGTACTGTCACACAAAAGTAAAAATGTAAATAAAACACAGGTTCAAATCCAATTGGATTTGAAATTCAAAAATAAAACCCAGTAAACATGAGTGTTACAAAAGAGATGGATTCAATTTGTCTTGGTTCTGCATCCGTTCAGATCTCACACCCTGCTGGACAGCTGTTTCTGCTATCTCTTCTTTCATTTGCCTTACTTTACATGGTTTCACACTGTCCTTCTCTTAGTCCTCCCTCAGCTCTACCACTCTTATCCCTGACTATACTTCACTCTCCAGTCCTTGGCTTCATCTCCAATTCCACTTTACACCTTGTTTCTCTCTTTCTCTCTGCTCTCTCACTCTTTCTATCTTTTTCTCTCTCTCAAATGAGTGCAACATGCAGGCGAGTACTAGATTTCCCACTGGCTTTGTGCTTGTTTAGCCCTGAGGTCGAAGCAAGAGCAGGAGAGCAGAGTGAACCAAGCTCACAAGAGTATTTTATGTTTTCAAGCTCTTGCTACTAATAATCAGATAAATGAAAAATACACAGTTAAAGGGATAGCTTGAAATCAAGACAGAAAGAAACAAACAAGGAGAACAAAAAAATAATTTGCTTCCTTGCCGATATTTAGATGACAATCGATAGCATTCTTATATCAGTTTGGTAAATAAAAAAGAATACTAAAATAAGAAAAAATGTGGTTTTATGGAAGGTCGTGTATCACAATATCTTTGCCAGGTGCAGTGATTTCAAAATGTCTTTGCTTCAAACTGTGTTCGTCATTAGACAGATCAAAGCTAACCGTTTCTCCTTGGTTTTAGTCTTTAAGCTAGATGAAGCTATGCTAAAAATAACCTGTAGCTATAGAAGCTGAAGGGCAGATCTCAAACTATTTGATGTCCCGTGTTACAAGCCACTACGATCTTTACATGAGAAGTTCTTGATAAATATTGCATCTAAATTAAAAAAACAAAAAAACAGATTGGGTCATTTATTCATGGGCATAACAATTGTTATTCTGAACATAACAGTATAACTGAAAATAAGATATGATCTACAAATGTGTTAACCTTACTGATAAGGCCGCTGGTACATCCTTTCATTCTGTAATTAAATGGTAGCCTATTGTACTTGTTTTTGCACATTTCACAGACAGAATTCTTCTTACCCCCAGTTCTTCTGGCTGTTGAACTGGATATTACAGAATTCAGATGCTAACAAGGTGGAAAGATCATTTGGACCATGACCACAGAAAAAAAAAACATTCTTCACAGCTAATAAGCAGATGCTCTCCTGCTCTTTCTTTATTAAATTTGCAAGCTTCTAGCACTAGTCGTTACAAGGGCCTTGTGTTTCTAATTGGCCGATCCCACACTCCTGCTCTATCCACAGGTAGTGTGCAGACCTAGACAAGGAGCCTGCCTCTCCTGCTTAACCCTTTGATGGAAAGTAAAAGCTTTCCTCTCAACATTGTAGCCTCAAACCCTCAGTGATATATTGTAAAGCACATGCAGCAGGCCATGCATTTCATTGAACTCAACAGATTTGAGACATATTTTGTTCTTTTTTGGGGCCAGTGAAAAAAAAAGGGGTAATATATTGCACTTGCTATATGAATAGAATACAGACGTTTCCCAGCTTTGAACTTGTCCTCCGCCCCATTTGAAAGTGGATAAAACAATGCATTAGGTCTTGACGCAATTGGTGGAGGTGGAAGAGTGGGTTAGAAAGGGGCTGATGACACACTGAGCAAGATCAGGACTCCATTGGCAGCATTAGTGGATGGAGAATGATTGACTAGACCATGCCTGTCAGCAATCTCACTCAAACTGCCGACTTCCATCTAGAGCCCTCCTCGCTGAGCACCTGCTGGTCTACCTTTCAACCATGACTGATGAGTGAAAATTAAAGCTCCCTATGAGGGAGGGACAGCTTTCTTATATCACCACAACAGGCCATCTGTTAAAAAGGATAAAGAGTGAAAACCAGCTCTGAAGTCTGACACCTGATGGTATTGGTTATTTAGGAAATTTAGCAGCAAAGATGTTGCCAATTACTTCTTTATCAAACACTGTATACCTTCCTGGGCCAAGATCCATCAATGAGCTCACTATATGTTGATTAATCTATACACATTAAAATATTATATTCTGTTTTAAATAAAAAAGAGAAATACAAAACAAGCAGCTCGGTCATTCTCTGCATTCTCCTCCTAAAGATTTAGTCAATAATTCTTTTGCTAAATCCCTTGGGTTTCAACAGACTTTTTTCTTTTTTAAAAAACAGGAAGTTTTTTTGAAATGAAGGAGTAAACATTTACATGAATCACAATATTTGTGCTTTGCTGACATGGTGTGTGCACAAGGTAGTATTCTTATCCGACAGTCATGAAGTTATCAGTGTCTGCATCTTGTGTTTTTCCAAGCCATGTTGCATCCGTTTGGTTTTGCAATTTCTGAGATTAACATTTACAATTATTCCACATCATCTCTCATCTGTTGCCTCAGGTTTCATTTTACATATTCTTAACATGTAGTCTGCCTAAACGTTCCAAATAGTTTCCCTGGAGGATTCAGTATCAATCTTTGGTTGAATGCCAGTCTGCTAAAAAGGAATCTTATAATATATGTTTTAATTACCAAGTCCTTTAATGGAAAGTATCAGCTGCCTTTATCAGGCTCATATCTATTTCATTTACTGCCACCTCGGTTCATTCACTATCAGTGAAGAGATCAGGCATTTAATGTGTGCAGAAGTTGGCTATCTTATCCTGTTGAGTCCTATGGGCCTATTTGTTAGCTGTCAGTGACTATCTACCTTCATCCTTGCCCCATTGTGTTTGCTGGCTCATGCTGCTAGGAACTGGATCTGTCAAATGGTTGTCCCTGTAGGGTAATAGCAGAGCTCTGCATTTTGTTAAATCGATCCTAGGAGACACATAAAGAAAGAACAAGAGTAAGAGAGGAAGGATGAGAGGGAGAGTAATAATATCACACCAGGAAGCTAGTTAGAGGGCGACGGTGAGGGGTAAGCAGACAGGTTTGGGCTGACAGACCAGGAGAGATAAAAGGAAATAATAATAAGTTGACTGATAGCAGAAATGAGACTGAAGTAGTGTAGGAGATGATTTCATGATGTGGAAAAAAGAGGGATATGAAAAGTTGAATGGAAAAGAAAGATGTGGAACATGTGAGTGTTGCTTTTCTTAGAATAGCAATGATTGCAGCAGCCAGCCCATTTATATGTAGTATGTGTGATTTACCTTTGACCGACCCCTGGCACGTTCTCAACTCACATGCACAGACTACCGAGGGCCAAGCATGCTGTGTGCAAGTGTGTGTAAGAGAGGGAGAGAAAAGGAAACTAAGCAGAAGTGAAGGAATCAGAGAGCCAGAAGAGGAAGGAATGGCCAAAAAAAAATTGAAATTAAGGGAGATTTTTTGGGGAGGAGGACGGGAAAACGAGAGAAAGGTGGGGAGAACTGAAATCCTATGCATTTCTGCAGAAGGGCAGCCGGGTGGCAGTCTGCATCAACAGCCATACATCCTCATTAGGAACCCTGCTGCTTCCCCAAACATGAACTACATCAGCAGAACCACACACCAACTGTTGGGAGGAGTCACATGCACACTGCCTGCCAGTTTGCTGCCAGCAGCAGCGCATGCAAGTGGGCAAAACACAATAAATCTAAAAATAATGCAGCGTCCACCAGAATAAGTTGGAAGTAATATAGCACATAGGAGTCACCTCTTCCGATTCGTGTCCTGCACGGTGAAAAATCTCATGCCAGAAAAATAGGGGACAATCCTGCATCCGAGGTCAGGCCCACGTAATCATCTCAAGAGACAGAGAAGCAGACACGCTACACATCAACAGTAAATCTCTATGTCTTGTGCTTGTCTTTTAAAATTCAAGTTTTTTATTCATAAATGATAATGTAGGGACAAGCTTCTTTTTTGCATAGAAAATGAATTATTCCATCATAAACACCTTCCTATTTCTCTCCTTAACTCATTCACAGACACACACATACACACCTACACACAAACACACACACCGAGAGCATAAGTGCTCTTTTGTCTGACAGCAGGTCTGTGGTTACTCAAGTGATGGAAGACAGACCGGCAACCTGACAAGGACAGACAGCGACATCTCTCTCCTTCCCTCGAGCCCCGAGGGCATTGATAAGAGCAGACATTTTAATTTGCTAGGTCAAAACAAATGCTTCAAGATTCTGCTGGCAGGCCCAGGGAAACCTAATGGGCTCTTGAGCACTGCACTGGCACAAGAAAGGCAGACATCCGTTCATAGTGCATCAATCTGCTGTAGTTATGGTCATCATTTTCTAATGGGACCCAGGCCAAAAAAACTTTAATGAACTTATACAGTGTGATGTAGTGTACGCTATTCATAGGGATCCAATACATCAGTCTCGATGTGGATACAATGAGGAGTTTGACATTCTGGGAAATGCTTGTTTGCTTTCTCGCTGATCGTAAATAAGAATATAGTATCACTCACTCACATTTGTGGTTTGCTTATCGCAGTAAGTAATTGTTAATACACAAAACAAACTTAAAAGAACAATTAGAGTCCAATATGCACCACACCCAGCCGTAGAGCTATAAAATTGTGCATATTGAATGGCTCTGATGGATCCTCTTTTGTGTTCAAATTTGGTAGGATTAAAGTAAGAACATATAAAGTATGCGCACTTGTACTGGAATAAGAAAAACATGGATTTTGCATACGAAGTACACAAACATGTGCCATCTTTCTCAAAACCTACAGCAGTTCAACATGATGCACTGAAAAGATTAAAACTCCAAATTCAATGTCACCTTAAATCCCCCCTTTGATGTTATCCTTTTTTCAATACTACACTGAATCACACTTAGCCCAGCTATCCCCATGTGTATCTGAATAATCTCTTACAAACCACCCACAAAACATTTTCTACTGTCCGCCTGCTCAACATGAGCAATGTTTCTTGCGTAAACAATTTAAAAAGCTGAACTGTTTACCACAAATGCCCCTGCATTGAGTCCCACGACAGTTGTGTGCAACAAAACTGTGCTATGACAACATTGTCAGATTTGATCTGCGTGATCATGCTGTGTGACTGGTAGAAATATACTGTAGTACACCACAAAACTTAGCACCGGCTTGATCAATATCACTAAAACTATTTTCTGATGAGTATTGGCAGCACATTTGCTCAAGTGAAACCAAGATTTTAAAAAGTTGAGATCAGATGGGGTCCTTGATATTTGAAGTGTATCTGGCCAGGGCGCGCACAGTGACTTCACACTGCTGACTGTAAAACATGGAGGTGGGAGTGAGTTGGTATGAGGCTGCATGAGTGCAAAAGGCGTAGGAGAGATGACATTTATAGGCGGCTCTATGAATGGAAGTTTGTCTGTCCAAATACTGAACAAAAAGTTGCCTGACGGTGAAACATGGGGAGAGATGGAGGCGGGTGAGCTGATATGAGGCTGCGTGAGTGCAAAAAGAGTTGACATTTATAGATGGCACTGTGAATATAGGCTTGTATGCTCATGCACTGAATGAAACGATGACTCCCATGCTCAAGGATCTTGGCACAGGAGGAATTCTCCAACCTGTTGGTGATAACAAAAACAGCAAACACCACACACCGGTTTCTAAAACAGAAACTAGAATGACTGACTCACGATTGCACTCAAATAAGATGTTGTCTCCACCAGAATGGTACAAATGGACAAGCCAAAAACAACAAACCTCCCATTCTGGCTGTCAATGGCTTAAAGAAAGAACGAAAGAAAGAAAAAAAGGCTTTAAAAATCTATGACCTATAGCTGAAACTGTATGTCCTCTAACTTAAAATGAATAAAAACTCCTTAGCAAGAGCAGCTGAAGACTAGTGCTATGAATGTTGAGGAAGATTAAATCTGTCATGTAAAATATGGTGGAGATGCAAACTATCAAAAACAAGAGAACAAAAAAGACAAGACAAGAATAGAACCTCACTAATGAAGGGTGAAGAGGGTAGAGTGTTTGGCTGAAGTTATCTTTTGTTTCTGTTTTTCAAATTAATTGGCCCCGTTCTTCTTGGGCATGTCAAGCTGTATGAATAATTAAAAATCTTAACAATTCTGTGACGCGACGGAGCTGTTGTCAGTTTTGTCATGTGCAGTGTTTCAGAATCTATTTAAACCTCGAGTTTACACACTGCAATGGCTGAGAAGGAGAATGCAAACAGAAGCTTTGAAAGCAAAATATTTAACCACATGCTTTGTGACAAAAAAAATAATAATAAAATGCATCGACTAGCAAGCGAGATGCTGCGTTGTCTTCTTGATGACATGTTCAGCCACTTCAGAGCTCATGCCAGAGCAGGCGTGCTGCAAACAGCTCCTCAGCTGATCAGAGGTGTTCACACTACCCAGAGTACACAAACAGCAGTGGATTTTTTGCATCATGCTCTTGGCAGGGTTCACTTACTATACCAAGGGAAGGGCGGCGGGGGTGGGTATAGTAACCTGGAGTTGCTTCAACATTTTTTCAAGCATGAACAGATTCCAAAAACTGCACCATACAGTGTATGAGCTAGGCAGCAGAGAATGCAGCATGTAAAGTAAGTCAGCTCACATCTCTTCAATTCTCAATATGTGGAAATAAATATGATGGCAAAGGCAATATTCAGCATGGAAGCATATCTGCTCAGAGCAAACAGAATCAACACGCTGCTCTGCAATAAAAACCTCTCAACAAGAAACACAGAACACCACGAGGCAAACATAGGGTCTGTTTGCAGGAAATCTGGCTCACAAAGCTACTTTGAAGACTTTCAATACTCTGAATAGTGTTGGTTTTTGTTGTAACTTTGCAGTAATTCTCGCTTAAGTGACACTTGAGGGACATTTGCATGAGACAATCTAGATCAGTGATTCTCAAAGTGAGGTCCAGGGAGCCCCAGGCATGTTTGAGATTTCTGAGGGTTCCTACAAAATGAAAAAGGCTATCTCTTTACTTTATTTAAAGCAAAAAGAGATCTAACCAAATGAGCGTCCACGCCACGGTCTAATTTGTTTCAGTTAAAGGGTTCTTGATGTGAAATACTTTGATCTAGAGATCATAAACACACAAAAAAAGAAAGCCACATACATCATTCACTGCCTGGGACTTTTATATATGTCACATACCACGCAACCATCAAGACATCTGTAGATCTGCAGTGAGACTTCTCCTTTTATTCAGGTAGGTGATGTAAAGTAAAGTAGGGCAGCGAGATGTGCTGGTGTTGATTCAGATGTATTAAGGAGTCAATTTGGTGCATTCTTTGATGCCTGCACCGGTTGGTGAGAGAGTGTTCTGTAATGAGCAGGTTCAAGGTTTTGCGTTCTCTCATCAGTGAGTTAAAAAAAAAAAAAAACCTTCCTTGGCTCAGACAGAGTGACAAGTCATGGAGGTGCAGAGGAAGGTAAGCTCTCAGTGTGTCATTTTCAGAAAGAAAACGCAGGAAGACGAGAGGGAAAAAAAACAGTCTCCTTTTTTCTGCAGAGGATTAAAACAGTAAAAACCAGAACTGATAACGCTTAGATGAAACTAATATCAAAAGGATGACTGTAGATACAAGTCAGAAATTCATGAAGCAAAACTACTGAGAGGTTACTCTTTCTTTGTGTTTTCTCATTCCCCCACACCTTTCTGTGCCTATCTCTTGCTGATGACAGATGTCAACAGTCTGGATTGTCATGTGCAATTAAAAAGGCTTTGATCCATTTAAACAGTTTTGCTAATTGATCCTCATCAAACCCCTAACAACCACTGATCTCAGTCCAGCAACAGTGGAGCTTGTTACATCTTCAAATCCAATAACCAATCCATTTCTTGTGGTTTTAGAAATGTTGACTGTCAGACTCCAATATCACAACATGTTATTTATTATTAGTTTCAGCTTCACATAAAAATTTCCAGCTTTAAGGCAGCGTCCATGTGTGTGTGTGTGTGTGTGTGTGTGCCACAAATATCTCACAGAGCAGTGCCTTGTTTTCTTTTGTTTGCTTGTTTGTGTATTTAAGCACTCACAATAAGCTTCCTCGCATGTTTTGTGTGCTTGTATGCTCCGTGTGCAAATATCTACAATTTGATTCCTCCAGATCTCATAAATTCTACATTTGAGCCCTCACATGTGTTCTCTTCTTTCTGTATCATGTAACTCAAAGATAAACGTTTTAGTGTAAAAACAAACTCCACCTACTCCATCTATCCATCCATCCATCCATCCATCAATAGGGAAACAGACAGCAGGTAATAGAAAAAATGTTCACTTTCAACCTGACTGATTGGCAGCAACATCACCCACACCACTGTAATACAGGTGGTGGTTACAGGACTAGACTGATGGATGGATAAATGGATTGATGGCAAGTTATGCTCTCCGTAGCTACCAAGACTTTCAGAGGAGAGGATAAGAGCCAGTGCAGTTGCTTACATAAAGCTCTTAGAGGATGACGGGATCTTTCAAAAGTCTGGTATATACTATTTTCCTCTATACAGTATAGCCCAGAGAACCCATTAGTGAAGATGGACTTCCTTTTACACCATACACTGCGTGCACTATATGCCATAGATTAAAAACTCATCAAACTCCTCTATAAAGAGAACATTCGCGATAAAAAAAAAGAATTAACAGGGAAACAATTCATTCATTTTGTGGCACCTCACATTCACGCATGATGGGGTCTGTTAAACCTTCTGAACAACCTATTATCTGTTCGTGTGAAGAGAGACAGCCACGATACATAGGCTAAGTAATGTGCCAATGATAATAGGGCTTTTATTAAAATGACAAGTGAAGGGTACAGTAGAGCTGCAGGATTGGAGATGAGTATGGTGATGGTGGAATTAAGTGAACACACCCCCACTTCAGCCTCTCATCTCCTGTGATCAGCTCAGATCACGTGAGCTGTGTGAAACACTCTCCTCCATCCTCATGTCCAGTCTCCACAGTTTTCTGTCAAATGCTTTTTATGCTTTCACCTGTCTATGTGTTGGTGTTTATACTGTATGCTTATTTGTTAGCAAGATTACACTACTCTTTTCCAGTGTACTTGGGTGAGGGGTTAGGCATGGGACAAGGAAGAACTCATAGAATTTTGGAGCAGATACGGATCATTTACTATGAATATGTTTCTGATGTTATTTGACAATAGCCTTGGTGGAAGTGAACACTCTCTGAGTGCTCCCCTCTAGTCTTATTCAGTTATCCATCTCCCTTTAAGTGCTGGCTATCATCTTGAGATGAGATGAGCATGAAGGTATAAACTGCTCATTTACATCCTTGCCTTTATACACAATGCATCAAAGACCAATCAATCTTTATATGAAAATACACTTTAAAAAGGAACAATATTGAAAGACTCATTTTTTATTCATGAAGAATTTCTTTCACTATGAAGGCATTTACAGTTGCGTAATGCTATTGCCGCATTCTGTGGAGAGAGCGTCTGTACTGGCACAGACTCCCTGGCCAACAACAATGTCAAATGTAGAGGTATTTTACAAAGACACACACATACAAAAGAAAACACACACACACACAAATGGCTCCTTGTCCTGGAGTTGGGGAGAAGACCCAGCCAGATATTGGCATTGACCACGGGCCTGGCAAACAATGCCAAAACAAAATGCTGCACTAATCCCAATTAGGCTTCTGTAATGAGGAGAGCCTGCACACAAGGAGGAAGTGCCAGGCTGCATCCCCAAAACTCAATTACACAGCCATCCAGGCAAGGAAAGCAGTGAAAGAGCCTGGTGGTGTGTTCATGTGGATATATATATGTATGCGCGTGTGTGTGTGTGTGTGTGTGTGTGTGTACGTGAGCAGATAGCTCTCACAATGAGGAATCGACGATGGTCTCATATTGGGAGAGCAAAGGGATTGTGTGGGTGCGGAAGAGGCTCTTACTCCAAAAGAACACACACAGAGCGAGGCTTAATTCAAAGTCAGTGTTCACACATGAAGTGTCTTTGCAGCTGCAGGCAGAAACCATTTGAAATAACCAACAAGTGAAGAACAAACCCTGTTACTGAGCTGACCCATGAGGTTATCTGACGCACAGGAGTCAGCTGCAGGTCAGGTAAACAGACACAAAAACTTTTAAGATTGTCCAAAATAACAGTAGTAACAAAAGATGAGGGAAAAAATGGGTATTTTTCACTTTTATCTTGATAAGATGAAAATGAAAGCGTTTCCTCTACCAGTGCCATTTATGTTGTTTACCTAATTCATGTGCACTCCTTTCATTTCAACTCAGTGTGATTGTCTCATTTCTCTCCTCTCTTCTTTGTGTTTCACTGTGTGTGTCTTAAACCCTCCGCTCCCACACAGAGCAGAGCAGAACAGAGGGGAGACAAGTTGACAGCTCCTCACGTTAAGTAAAATAAAAAGCTTTCCCGTCAAGTGTTAAAAATCCCTCGGTCAGACATCCACCCCAAGCGTCTGAAAGTCAGGCCAAAAATAACAGCATCTTGAAACGCATCCAATCTGGCGACAGTGGTGAGGATGGTAGCCGATCCGTAGCCGCGTATCAACTCTCATGCTGCTACGGCTGCACCCCCCCCCCCACCGTGAGGACCAACTGCCCGGCCACAGCAGTCAACCTACGCAGCCTGTAAAAAATATTCTACAACGTGTTTTTCTTTTCCCAGAAGCACCGAAACTCCACAAGTGCTCAGTCACATCAGTTAGCTTCGACAGGTAAGACTCCAACCACTCAAGTAGCACCCAAGCCCCCCCTCCCAACACTTTTCTTACTTACTCGGCCGTGTGCACTTGGAAATTAAATCTTTAAAAGTGCAGAACCTGCTCTAATTGAAGTGCTACATTCTAATAATAATGTCGCAGGTATCACAGTTGAGTTAATTAAAGCATTAAGGAAAAATTATAAAGAAGCTGAAATGAGCATGAGAATGTCCACTGTTTGGCAAAGTGGGCTCAATGGGCCATTTGCCTTTTCTCGAGCAGGCTCATGGAGACTCTGTGATTTCCGCATGCAGCACGACTCAAAGTGTGAAAGCCATTCACACTTTCATTAGGCAGTTTTACTCTGGGACCAAGTTATTGTGAATATTCTCTCGGCTGTAAGAGAGCCCCAGTCAAGTAGAATGAGGCGAGGTTATTTCTTTTCAATACAATTACAGCCTGATCAGATCACACAATTACACACCCTGCACCATAGCTTCAGATGACCTGCAGGCAGGAGCCATATTCACAATGTGATTCTGATTTAGTGAAAGATTGAAATTGATTTCTCGACTTTTTTTTTTAGCACAAAGTTTGTGGTTCTGCAAAGTTTTCTGACTCCCCCATGTCTCACTTTCTTGGGCCTGTAGGGCGTTGCTCCATGACAGAGGCTTGAGAAAGATTACGCTGTGCTTGTGATGCTTTAATGATTTTGTTCTGATAATACATAAAACCTTCCATTAAAATGATGTCTCTTAAATTGAATAAGACTGAAAATTTGATGCGTATTACCTGTCAGTTGCACTTGAAGACGACAGGTAAAATGGCATATGGCGTGGTGATTGCATGCTAACTCACCAGATTAATGGGCCTTGACTTGTGTGTGTGTGTGTGTGTGTGTGTGTGTGTGTGTGTGTGTGTGTGTGTGTGTGTGTGTGTGTGTGTGTGTGTGTGTGTGTGTGTGTGTGTGTGTGTGTGTGTGTGTGGTGCTGTGGCTGAGCAGGCGAGGAAGGAAGCAGGGTGTCTCCTGTAAAGGTCACACAGTCCCCGATTAGACACATCAGCAGGCTATTAGCAACAAGGGAACTGCCACTGCCTTTTTCCAATCAATGAAAAGGATACCATGGGAAAGGACACCTACCACTTACCACATCACACTACACCATTAAACTCTCCCCTCAATGAGTGTGAGAAAAGCCTCACAATGCAAGGAGAATTTATCTCCAGCCTTTTATCAGAGTATTGCAATTTAGTGGATGAACAAAAAAAAAGGCATTAAAATAAATGCGACATCAGATTGAATTGGATGGTGGTTTGCAGTGCTATTACAGGGTCTAAGAAGGTGGTGTTTGGAACAGGATTCACGCTTGGAAGTTGACACTGTGTGTGTGTGTGTGTGCAGGAATTTCTGAATGTATGCTATTTTCCTTTTAATTCCCTTATCATTTAATGTTTCAGGCAAACTTAGCCCTGGATTTTCGAGCCTACTGTCACCATTGAAACTCAAAAATGCGCCACCCCTAAATCCCTTCACACATGTATGCACAGCCATAATTGAATTCTTCCTATTTTTCTACGTAATCGGCGAGAGGCCCCTCACCTCTGGCTATTTTTAAGTTCATGTCGCTGCCATTCAAAGTTTGAATGACAATGGCATGCTGATGAAGTGTCTTTATGGCCATCCTTCCACGACGCACACACACCCACACAAATGCAGTCATACAGTACACTGCATACATGTTAAATCACACTGCATTTCTCTCTGGGACAAATCTTTTATCCGTCACTCATTAATGACTTCATTTGAATAACGCCCTCAAGGAGAGACAGTAGCAAGAACATTAAGGAATGTCCAGTGTGTTAATGCGTGTTGCCTTCGGGAGTCACTCTCTCTCTCTTGTCAACACATTGCTCAGGCAGTGTTGAAGTAGCTGGAAGTGCTGTGCCAACTTAAGTAATCCGGTTTTATTTAGATAAAACAAACAATCCACAACGGAAGATAATCATGGCTGTGGATGGAGAAAACAGAAATGTGGCATAAAAAGATGAAAACACTCTCCCCGTGTATCCCTGAATCAGAGCTGTCCAGGAAATGTTTGAGTAACGCTAAAAACTAGAGAGGCTGATTGGACTGGTGCACTTAGCGGGGATTTATCTGAACAGGACTTAACAGGGCTGGCAAGGTTTTGTAACCTGGCTCTAACTCAAGTCATTTCTGTCATTTCAATAGTAATTTCAACATTACACAATAAAAGAAAACCTCCAACAGACTGTCAAATATCAGACACTGTATTATCCCAAGATACCCCTTCACCAGAAGGATTACAGTAATTGAAAGCAGCAAAAAGTGTATTTGCATTTGCATTCATTGTTGTATAGCTAGAACGGATTAGTGGTGAGGGTTTACAAACTATGTTCCAAGACCTAATAGTATGATTAGAAAATATTTTTTTTCTCGTTCACTGAACAGGTCAAGCGGGGACTGCATTATTGCAGAGAGTGTAATAATAAAACCCTAGCCTTTATCTTGTCCATTTTCTAATCCTTTTCATTTCCGTCACTCCAGCTTTGTTTCAGATCCGCCTCACTTTCTCATGGTCCTCCACCGTGATCCTCCACCCTTCTCCATCTGACTCTCACTCTGTGTCTCCCCAGCTTTCTCTTTCTAGGCCTAATTTCATCAGTGCGGACATGTGAAACGCAAGGCCTGCTATTTCATCTCCAGCCCGTAAAGAGGCAAGGCAAGGAGCTGGAAGCTGATAACCAATCTTAGGACAACAGACAATTAATCTCCCTTTTTCTATTTTCATCTCCGCTCTCTCTTTCTTTACTCTCTTCTCTCTATCAACCCCTGTGACCTATACACCCAGTTGTCCGGGTCAATAAGGAAACAGGAGCCTGGTAGTTATCTTTAATTCAAATTACAAAGACACAATAATTAGAGGAGAATCAGAGGTCTACCAATTACAACAGGCTGTTTTAATTAGGCCCCAGTACAGTGCTTGAACAGAAGTGATACAATTTGAAACTTATTCATGTCTTTTTTTTTTTTTTTTTAAATTGAGAGAGATTTAAATCACGACAGACTTAAATCACGATACCAATCCTCAGCAACTGCGCTCACAGACATGAAGTAAATCCATTGGTTCTGCTGCTGGGGTTGCCAGGAGTAGACCTCTTCATTAATATACAGCTTAACAGTCCATTAAAATACCCTCATTGTGTTCCCTATTAACAGAAAAACATAATTATTCTTACGAACATGGAGATTTTTCTGCTTCTTTTTCGCAACAGGCTATTTTAAAAGTAAGTGGAAAACATGATGAGTAAACGTGTAATCCCTTAAGTTGTCCTCAATGCAGAGTGGCATGGAAATCTTGTGGTTGCTGGAAGAACGTTTGAGGATTCAAACGTCTGCTGTCTACAGCAGACGCATTTGCTGATGCTTAATGCACTGAGAAGAGTGATGAGCAATGCAATTAGCAAGTGAAATCAGGAATGCCAGTTGTCCTCTTCAAAGGCCTTGTGTCTGTATGAGGTTAATTGTTGGGTTAAGATCCTAAATGAGCTCATGACTTACCTAACCAACATTGTAGGTCCACTTCAGCTTGTCATACACTGTAACGGTTGCACATATTTCCTTGAACATCTACCTCTCACTGAACATGCTTATCTAACTATAGGCCTTGGTTGCTATGGATACTGCTGAAAAGAGTGGGGTGGCTGCACACCATCAGCCATAGAGGTAAAACCACAGCATGAACCACTGCTCACAATAACATAGTTCTGTGTGCCACCTGTTACCAAAGTTGCCCTGATTCTAATGTAAATGAAGATCTAATGATAAAGGCAAAAAAAAGAAGAAAGAAACCTAGGGAAAGAAATATTCCTTTCTTTGTGACATAGACTCCTCAAGATGATGGAAAAATTCCAACATCCATCCATGTTCTCCTCCATGTCGACATGTTTGCGTCACAGGATTTGTGAGCTGCTCCACCTGCCAGTCTCCTACTCGACTATAACCCAAAGGTATTCTGTTGGATTCAGATCTGGTAAGTGGGGCCACTTTTGTTTTGCAACACGCTGCACCCTAACCCTCAGAAACAATACTAAGATAGACCATTGCATTCAAACTACTGTAAGACTAATATGCATCTACTGTAAGGGGAAAGAATACATTTGCCACACCATGGCACCACTACAGATTGGGTCCATGGATTTATGCTGCAATAAGTAGGTGTTCATGTATTTCAGGTACTTGCTGAGTGGATGGCATAATAGCAAACTGTAGTTTCCAGGATTAATATTTAAAGTATATTAATATAAAAAGTGAACAAATAAAACAAAAGTACTCAAAACTGTGCCACTAAATCATTTGAGAAAACACAAATTATAACTTGATGGTGAAAGTCACCAAACAGCAGGTTTATGTATTATGTGTATTTTGTGAGTTGACTCACAGCACTGTTGTCTTAGCTGCTGCTGAGGAACAGTGTGCCAGGCTGTAAACTTTACAAACTGAGGCTTTAACTGAGGCAGCACGACACTGGACAGCATGAGGCAGGGTGATATGACTTGTTTCTGTTGGCTGCTCCAATACTCTCAGCCCCAGTGTCCAACTGATGGTGCTGTCAGCAGCACAGCAGGGGAGACACTCTGCTGTGTCTTCATAACCAAGCTATGACCGAGACAACAGTTTTGCTTCCTCTGAATTTAAGTCTAATGTTTTCATATCCCAGGTGACGATCAAAGACATTAAAGTGTGGGATTTCATCAAAGAATGTAAAACATGAGCGTGGTGTTGGATGCCTGAATTGACCTTATGCAAAATGTGACATATGATACAAATCATCAAACACCAAGAGCCTGAACAAAATAAATCAATATACAGATATTATGTTAAATGTCTGGTCATTGGTGTGTGATGTTTTGGCTCAAAGTTCATATCTGATAGAGACATCAGTAATCATTACTACACGTTTACTATTCCATGGGCAGTTATTAGAATTGCTGAATCGTGCATCAGCAATCATTTTGCAGCTGCCAGACTTTAAGTCCTCTTAATTATTAAACATTCAAATGGCTGCACTCTTCTGCAAGCAGTGAGTCATCAGCATGAGTTTGACATAGACTTTTTGAACTGACAGCCTGCCTCAGCAGAAGGAATTAAACACCATGAAGCCTGGACACTGAAGAACTGCTTCTCCTTCAGTCTAAAAAAACGAATACTTTGTTACATATGCATATTTTTTGGTTTGCCATCCACCTGCTCCAGCTGAACCCACCACTGGCTGGACATCTGCATTATCTTGGCTTGTCCTTTCTATTTGTCTAGGGGCTGCGAGGTGGAAACTAAGTCGAGGATTTGAGAGAAAGAAATGGAGGGTGTATGAACAGCACATCCTCTCAAGAAATGCCATGCTTAGCTGAGCCGAGCTGGCGTATAGTGCTTTTCAACTGGTGATCACATTTCTACTCCTTCCAAGGGAGGCCTCAGCATAGGAAAGTGCTTACTCACCACAGAGGGGACTGGATTGGTGGTGTGACGCAAATGCAGGGTTTGTTGAATTCAAAAGTTTGCATTCAAAATCAGTTTCCCAATGGACCATGGGAATAGAAACAGTGCTTCAGAAATGACCAGCAAAAGTACAATATCCATCCTTGCTGTACTGTAAGGGCAGAAGTCAGAGTCAAATGGGAGGAGGATTGAAACAAACTACATCCATTACATATTCAGCAGACTATCATGCATCTTCCTATCAACCATAGCAGGACAGGCAAGAAGAAGGGCAAATCTCCTAAAACCCATTATGGAGGGTACACTACCATAGGGCAATCAATGTCACTTAACACTTTCTAGTGAACCCAGCCCCACTTTAGTGGGAGTGAATTATAGTTGAGCACTCAGCAATCTTAATTAGTAAAATATTAAAGGCCTCTCATAGGCACTTTAGGTTTGATTGATGGTATGGACCTGTCCCACCGACTGTGATGTCACAACAGTGACCTGCCCCCGTCGACCCACTGAGAGGAGAAATGAAGGGGGTGGCTGGGTGCATCAGACGGCCTTTGGTCAGATTTGAGAGATGACACAACATTAGTGAGGGTGTGTCTCATACAACGGCAATTACGAGGAGGCATCATATACAAAGATACAAAAGGGAGCAAGTGACATCAGAGTCCAAACTAATGCAATTGACTTGTTTCAATGCAGTTTGAGCTCTTTTATCTGTGTGTTAATATTATTATTTTTTGATCCCATTCTCCACACATCTTCGTATTTTTCCCATCCATTCAATCGCTTATTTCTATTTCTGTAACACGTCCTCTTCAGCCTCTCCCTCCCTTTTAGTGTTTCTGAGTCAATGGGCTGACCTTGAGCTGATTGAGCTTGAAGTTTGATCGCTGCTCAGATGGAAGAAAAGGATGAGATGTAAAAATTAAAGCAAAACCTAGAAATCTACGATTTGCAGTGGGAGGACATTTGACTTCATGATGCCCCACTTCTGCGACTTTAGTGATAATGGCTCTCTTATTGCACTCTTGGACAGTAGTAATTATCCCTTCTATTACTTTCTGTTTTAGTGCACCCTAACACCATCTATCCTATGGAACTTCATGCACCTTACAGACAGTTCCACACTGCTCCACATTTATTTATAGTTTTCTATACGCCTGCTACCATGAACCAACGCTATTCCTCTTTAGGTAACATCTCATTTATCTACAAAGATGGATGTGTCTCCTGCTGACGTGTCAAGAGCTATGCACCAGGATTGTGAGTGTGCGTCAGACTTTCTTCAGCTGGCACACAGCAAAACTCACGGGGTAGGTAGAGTTCTCACTCGATATGAAAACGAGGCATGAAAGCCAGTGAACCACTTGGCCTGCTCCAACCTGGCATTTAAGACACACATGGCTGGTCAGTTAATGACTGCTGCTGTGAAAACACAAGAAAAACCTATATTGTTTATCTACTGAATAAACTTTTTTTGGGGGTCGCCTCTATTATTAGTGGCAGTATTCTCTGCAGGTCTCTGCTTGCTGTAAAACATTTGATCCATTATAACCACAGACTTGAGCTTCTGAATTTCACCAGCTAATTTCACCTTGTCCCACCTGTACTGAGATCAAGTGTAATGGTGTGAATATCAAGAGCTACCTCTTAATATCTAAGTGGGCCTATCTGATGCACACTGATACTTTCATCCTTGGTCAAGTGAACAGTGGGATTTTTTTGGAATTCAGCACTTCAGCTAAAAAGTATGTATTAAATGTGATAGGTAGAGAAAATGTAATCATATTAGGAGCAGAAGCTTTTACGGTGCAATAATAATGGAAGCTGAAGTACAAGACGACAACCACTGCAGGAGAGTTTTATGACATAAAGCCATAATTGAAGAAATCATCAGACTTATAATAGGCAAATCCTGTCAGAACCAACTGTGAATCCCTTACACTAGTATGCCTTATTGATTGAATGTGGGTGCATGTGTGTCAAAAACACCACATGCTCTTCCATGAATCTGTCAAAGACTGAAAGAGAAACCCTGTGCTCCAAAGGACGCGCCAGCTGTTGAGAGCTATTGTCTTTGCAGCTCCTTCGCTAAGTCTCTCCACTGGAGGTATAGCACAGCGGTTGTGATGACAGAGAATGTGTAGAAGTTGGAGGGAAAATACACCTGAGGCTTGTCTGTAATGCTTTATGGAAAATGCATAACTTCTGTGCTTTGACATCAGAGCTGTGCTCCTCCACACTGTTCAAGCTTTGAGCCAACTGAGCCATTAGGGCTGTACTGTACGCAGAGATTGTGTTTACTGGGCAAACAGGCAAAACATCACACATATCTGTTGACAAAGGGGAGAAAAACATTGTGCAACAGGACTGAGCAACACAAGAGCTGAAGCCTGAATACAAATACTATTCAGAGGCAATATATACTACTGTACAGTTCAACGGAAATCCCTGAGCAATAATGCAATCTTATGCAACCACCAGCTATTGCCTCAAACATTATAGAACAAACATACAGTATAGCAGCCCTGTCTCCCACTTATTTTCCTTTTATGCGACTATTATGTGCAACATCAAATTAGAGAGAGATGGAGTCATATGGTATACTACAAATATGGTCTTAGAGGTAAGAGGGGCATTGGTTGCAGATTGCTGTATAAATAGTGAACTGGCTGCATCAACATTTGCTTTGAACGATCACTCTCTGAGTTGATTAGCAGTACTGTCATTTACAAATATCAGCTGTGGTAAGCGGTGCGGTTGAGTCGAGAGTTAAGTTTTAGAGAAAAAAAAAAGTTAATTTGTTAATATTTAATTTCTATCTCGAGCATGCTTGAGATGATGATGGTGCAATACCATCTATGTACACTTCATGTACAACATAACAGTTTGATAAATGCATGGCAGGTATCTGAGAAAAGCTAAAGAAATCATATCATTAACTCTATTTTACAAAGCTAAACACAGTGTAATGAAAATAAGAATATTTCCGAGGGCAAACAACAGCTACATCAACCACAAATAGATTTTTTTTTTCAGTCCTTCAGTTGTTTGAAAAAGGTGCAGTGGCCTTTAAAACTTTTATTTTGCTGTTATAACAGCAGACCTTATACTTTGCAACTTTGAACACAGATGAATGTCTCTTTTGTGTGACAGGTTCTTTCTCTGTGCACTGCGCACTGCTTTGAGATAAAAATAAAAAAGACCTGAAGACAGTGGCCTCTAGAAGATACATTCACCCGGGGAAAAAAGAAAATTGTCATGTTTTTTTTCCTCAAATTTTAAGAGCCATAAATTCACAAATGTTGCAGACTGACTGACTCAATGAGTTGAGTGACAATGAATTTGCGGACAAAACCCGGCTTCTTAAAAGGGAGTCACCAATAACACCCTCTGTCCACTTAGCAGAGCCACAGATTGATACTCAGACAGAGGCTGAAAGACTTTCCCTCCAAGTGATCATTTTAAAAATAAATATAGCTGAAATCACAGCACAATCTCTGTCTTTATTGTACATGTTTGGTGTGTGTGTGTGTGTGTGTTTTTTTTTTCAGATTAAATAGCAATTATAAAAATGTAAATAGTTTGAAGGTAAACACTTAGTCTTACTGTAATGAGGTGCATTTCAGTCCCTTAAATTTAATAGATATTTAATAGATATGATTTTTGCATTATGTATAGAACCACTGGCAGAACGCATTAGATTAGAGCAGAAAATAAAAGGTATAGCGATAGGAGGAGTTGTCCATAAATTGTCAATGTACGCAGACGATATAATAGTCTATCTGTCAGATCCTAAACAGTCAATTGAAGTATTGATGAATGTAATTGGGGAATTTGGAGCCATCTCGGGCTATGTATTGAATGTTAATAAATCAGAAGTAATGACCATGGGTGGCATAATTAGCAAGGAACTCAAACATAAGCATGCATTTCATTGGGAGGTGGAAAGGATAAAATATTTAGGGATTAATATAACAAAGAACCTTGATAATCTGTTTGCAAAGAATTTTGATGAATTAATAAACCAAATTAAGCAAGACCTAAACAGATGGTCTGTAATCCCATTCTCCTTATGGGAAAGAGTAAAAATTATACAGATGAATATTCTGCCTAGATTTTTGTTTCTTTTTAAAGCACTACCCATATTGTCTCTAACATTTTCAAACAGTGGGATTCTATTATAAGGAAGTTTATATGGAATGGCAGGAAACCAAGAATTAAAATGAATTATCTCAAATTGTCAAAAGAAATGGGGGGCTTAGACCTTCCAAATCTGCAAGCTTATTACCAAGCAGCGCAAATTAGAAATGTCAAAATTTGGATGGGAGAATCTTCACTTACAAAATGGAGAGAGATGGAAATAAACTGTGGAGGTATACCATTAACAGTCCTCCCCTTTTCTAAATACAAAAAATCCTATGTTGATAATGTAGACAATAGGTGGGTAGTAGGTACACTCAAAGTTTGGAGGGAAGTCTGCCACAACTTAAAAATAAACGAGGATGTCATTTTTTTGAAAGAAATGGGGAGTGATCCAGACTTCTCTCCCAACAAAATGGACCAAACATTCAATATATGGGCATCCAAAGGTTTATGTAAATTTGGACAAATGTTTGGGGATAAAGAAATGAAATCCTTTGAACATTTATCGGGGCAATATGGTTTACCAAAATCTCATTTATTTCGATTCTTCCAAGTGAGAAGTTATCTTTTTGATGTTGTGAAAAAGAAATCTATTCATGAAATAAATCCCCTCATAAAATGTATGCTTAAAATGTATGACTGTGGTACTGAAATAAAACTGCTAATAAAACTAGTTAAAATAATACAAGCTGAATATCAAGATAAACAAATGGATTACAATGTAAAAACCAAATGGGAAAATGAAATTCCGTGCAATATCCCACCAGTGGAATGGGAACAAATGTGCAAAAACATACATGAAACAACTAACTCAAACTACTGGAAAGAATTTGCTTGGAAGATCATAAATCGATATTTTAGGACACCCCAAATCCAAAGTAAATATAACAAGAATATAGATCCGGGTTGCTGGAGGAAATGTGGGGAGAAAATAGCACACCACAGTCACATATTTTGGTTTTGTAAAATTTTAGATGATTTTTGGTTGGATTCTGTTACAGAACTATCAAACGTTTTCGGTATATCTGTGAGTAGTGACCCTTTGGTTTTATTACTTGGAAAACTACCAGAAAATATTAAGAAGAACGATAGATATTTATTTTTGATAATAAGAGTGGCACTAATTAAACAAATTACAAGAAATTGGTTAAAAGAGGACGGTTTGAATGGTTCTGGATGGAAGGATTTGGTTGATGAGATATATGTAATGGAGAAAATAACAATGAGAATCAGACATCAAGTCTCTGTTTTTGAAAAAAGATGGGAGAAATGGACAACGTACACAACAAAAAAATCTGAAAATTGACGTATTCTTTGTATTGTATTTTTCTTTCTTTCTTTTCCCCTGCCATGTATAACTATAAAAGTGCATCCTGACTGAAACCTGTATGCAATTATTAGAATTTCTCTGTTTATTTATAATTATAATTTTTTTTTTGTTTGTTTGTTGTACCCTCTTTTTTTTCTTTTTATTATTATTATTATTATTATTATATTTTTTTTTAAATTATGATTATTGTTACTGTCTGTTTGTTCGTTTATTAAAAGAAAAAGATAATTCAAAAAAAAAAAAATCTAATAGATAGTTATTTTCACCACCTACCTGAATTTAAAAATTATAACAGAGACATAATTATGACTATAAGTTTCATTTGTTTTTCGTAACTTCCTAATTTTCTCTACTTTTAGATTAGAGGTAGAAAATGGGAACCATAGGAGATGTAGTATCAGGATGTTTGAGTTAATTACATCACCACAACAATGCTAAAACAATATAATCTGCAGCCCTATTAAGGTTAGACCTAAAACCAGTTTCAAAAATGCTGTAGAAACAACCTGAAAAACCTGGATTTTTTTGAATGTCTCCATATGTATACAAGTTTAAACCTCTGAGTGCAGTGCCACCACTTCACATGTCAATATTTCTCACAGCACTAATACACACAACGCTTGCATGCAACACAGCCACTGGAACGAACAATATGACCGGCCAAGAGACATGCAGGACAGAACATTCATCATGTGTGTTTACATCTGCCCCCCAGTTTCATCGTCTTCCTAGGTGATTGATTGTCAGCATAACTGTGACTAACATGTTGTCTGCCTTAATTAGCAAAGATGAACAGCAGTGTGTTGGAGCAGCGTCGGCCTTGTTTGTGGGGAAAAATAAAAAATAAAAAACTGTGTGTGGAAAACTGCCCACCAGAAGCAGCGAAGAGTGAAAGCGTAGCACTTTTCCAACACAGGTTAGTGTTCGCTGCACAGTGTGAAAGACAAGGAAAGGGTATTCAGCACATTTAAACAGGGCCATGGATTTCTTGATGAGCAATTTTGACTCAGGACCACAACCCACAGCAAAGTTTCATCATCATTCACCTCACCGAACAGTCACCTTGATCTCTCACAGTCTTCACTCTCTAGTTTCTCTGACATATTGTTTGAACTTCTCCTCTAATCATATTGTTAAACATTCACACAGTGACCTGCGGGCGGCTGGACAAAAGAGTACCACCTGCTGCTCTAATCTCCACTTCCCTTCTCCAACACCATGAAAATTACATGCTATTAATATAAGTTCAAAATTGAGAAATGCTCTACCCCAGACTACCTACAGTACAGTACAACGAGGCTGTAGTGCAAAGAATTTCACACTTAAATTTCAATAATACATGAGCAGGCTTTGTTGTGTTGTTGACTTGTACAGTCAGAGATAGAAAACGTTTTCACACCAAAGTGGCAGCAAAGTGGAATCACTTTTCAAACTGACCTTGTGCACCCTCTTTTGAGCAGCCCACTCTAGTTAAAGATAGAAGCAGCAACAACATTAAAAGGGAGGGTTCTGCTGCCACTTATATCAGTATGTCATTGCCACATGCCCTGTAATGAGCTAGTGGTCTGTCTGAGTTGCTTTCTTTGTTCCTAGAGCAGTCTAGGATGGGCTGTGCCCCCATGTGAATGATGCAAATGCCCTTTTCTTGTTTGTCTGTGAACTTGCTGGCTCAGTATGAAATTTGACTTTAGTCAAGAATGCCTTTCTAACAGACAGGAACATATTAATGCCACCATGCAGGCCTACTTGGAAATCAATGACCTGAAGCCAGAGGAAGAGCTCATCAAATGGGTTGTTCTATTGCCAGCTACAGGTAGGAATCACTATTCTCCTGCCAAGTGTCCACATCAGACCACATTCCTATGATTGTGCCATGTTAAAAATATAATCTGAAATTATTAATTAATATGTGAATATTTTACTTCCCACCATCCCCTCTAATATTTAATCCTGTCTAAATGTGGCTTTGCTGTATTAAAAAGGATTACAGAGGAGCATGGTTTTCTGAGACAAAACAGTGGCTCAAAAAGATCCGAACTTTCTCAGAATGGGGACATCAAAGACTTGCAGACATGTACTGTGGATCAGGGCGGACCCTATCCTTTGGCAGCACACAGCACTTTCTAAATAAAGCTCTGCTAAATTATTGTGGGCTCAGGACCTCTATGATCAAAACCACGTAGAGGTCAAGTCCTATACCAGCTAGCAAACAGCAGGGGAGGAACAGATTTGGACACTGTGAACCCTGGTGATGGCAAATGACACACCATAAGCTCTGGAACCAAGCTCTTTTATAAGATGTGGTCGCCTCTATTCACAAGTTGTCAAGAGTGACCGAGAGACTGAGCTGTGCTTAAAATACAATTTTCCAACTAGCTACTAAACAGCTGGAGTTTCTCACTGTGAATGCTTAATAGAAGTGTGCACGACTTAGGTGAATAAACTTCATTGTACTGCAGTGCAGAAAAATCTCCCATCGGCCTCTGAGCCTGCACAACACTGTTGCACCGTAGGCCGCCGATTGATGAATGATTCTTAAATTGTTCTGTCAGTCATGTGGCCACAAGTTTAGGAAATGCTCATGGAAAAAAAGAGGTTAAACTGTCAGCTGCTCACGGTCTGTGAGTGCATTTATATTACTGTAATTTATCAGGAAGCCTTAAGGTGCTCTGTGCTTGTCATAGCATCGGATCAAAAACCTGCTGCTGGTCACAATTAGTAAGAAAGATCGTCATGTTAACAAGGGAGGGTTTTTTGATCTTCATTGTTAGCATAGCCTGAGCCAGTGGAGTTAACAGTGGCCCAGAAAAGCTCCAGTGGTGTTGGCCACAACTGCTGAGCTTGAAGGGTGACTCTTGGATGGTCTGAAAGAGTTACAGAAAAACTATTCAGTAATTCAGCAGGGGAAGGCAGAAAGTGGTAGGAAAAAAAAAAAAAAAAACGAGGCGGGTGAGAGGCCGTCTCCTTGACAGATCACCGAGGTATTCAGCAAGATCCTCAGTGACAAGGCACCAAGAATAGAGGAGAATTGACCTGTACATTTGAAAACTCTGGATATTGGTCTGCTGCTGTGACTGACACATCTCTTCACAGCCAGTGCCCTTGAACACCACAATAGTAGTGCCCATTTCAAAAAAAAAAGTGAGGGGTGAGGCTGTGAGATTTCAAACTATTCAGCCTCCTTGGAGAAGGCAAATGACAAGGTGTAGAAAACGAGGCAACAGCTGATTGTTGCTTCTTACGTCCACAGCAACACAAACACTTGGCAGAAAATTGGCCGGGACCATCCGAGGTGAAGATAACTTTAAAAACAACTTTTTTTCCCTTTTTTTTTTGTTCCACCCCAATCATTGTTGTCTGTAGACATTGTCAGTATAAGGAGATAATTTCACAGTATTTCATACTTTGAAAATGAGGGAAGTGGCAAAGAACAAATCTACAAATGTTCAAGAGGAAAAAGGGAAAATCAATAGCTTTAAAACAACTTCATGGATGGATGTTAATCGCTGATTGCGTTGCTATTGCCATCAATGATTAAACTGAACTGTTTGAAGTAGAATGTTTGTTATTGTGAAACTGTGGCAAAATAAAATTAGCAGATATAGGAATAATGTTTCACTTATTTTCTGCCAATGTTTCAGTCTGAATAACAAAAAGCCTCCCTCTGTAAAAAAGCAATTGATTGTTTCAGACTGATGGTTTTTCAAATGATAGATTTTCCCACCAGTATTTCCATATTGTGTTTTTTGTGGTTTTCATTACACAAAAAGTAGAAAGGCCTGTGAGGATACAGAAAACACAATTTAACTAATCTAAATGAGACTGGATTAAAAAGGTCAGAACAAAGTGAGCTGTTTGCGATAAGAGGAAAGCAATGCAGAAAATCTCCCATAAACATTGTCGACAACTTTGAAACCAGCTCATACTAACAAGTTTGATCCAAATTGAACTACTGGAGCAGACCTGCAGAACCACGATAAAGATGTTGTAATTTAGGCAGGAGAGCAATGCTGTATATGTGAGGCAGGTGGGGAGAAGAGGAGGCTGAGTGAACTTTTAGAAAAGGTCCTCCGCTGCTTGTTTTATTGCCTTGATCTACATGTCAGGCACATACACCACATCAGAGAGATGCACATATCGGAAACAAAGAGCTGCACTGTGAGCCTCAGCTACTCCACATATCAAAGTGCTAATGCATGGAGGATAAGGGAGGTTGATGCTGATGGCTTACCTCAAAGTTCTTGGGGTTGGTATCAAACATTCATAATAAAAAAGTCACTGATGCATTTCAGGATTTCATTGAAAACAACAACAAAAGACAAACAAACAAAAACAAAACAGCAGCAACGGCAAAGTACCACAAAACTCAGTCAGGCTAAAACTACAATTCTTTACTATATAGGACACTGTATTGTTTTTTTGTATTATATAAAAAAAATAGATTAGATTAACATTTATAAACATACTGTATAGATTGCACAACCAGACCATGAGGCAATCTATACAATTATGAACTGGCTTAAAAGGTGTGACATAGTGCTGAGGAGTGCATTAGCAGCAGCTGCAGGTCGATGTGTATTAATAGCAATAAGTCTTAATTAGCAAATGGCAATACTATTCCCTGTTGATTGCTATTATTTATTTATTTATTGACAGATTCAGAATGCCACGACATTCTGTGTTTTTTTTTTCTTTAACAAGTGTAAACAAGGCCAGCGTTACGCCAGTTTCTACGAGTTCCCATCTGTGGCCCTCGGGAGTGGTGCTCCGTGTTTGTGGCATCACGCTGACATCTGGCAACTTAACTCATCAAGTGAATGACATGTATTTTTAATGTGGTGATTTAGTTTGAGCTACAAAAAAGAGCACTTATGTCAACACTGACAAATGCGCTGACAAAGTGAGGACAACACAAACAGCAATTACGAAAAAAAAAAGTGCTTAAAACCACCAATTTAACAGATATCATAGAGAGTACAAAAAAAAACATATAGAAAAAAGGATCAAAACAAATCATGAATAAACTTTCACCGCCCCTCATCTCAACCTAAAAGAATATTATCATTCCAAACCCAGAGATTGTCAGCTACACGGCATTGGCAAAAATCTGATCGGGTACAGAAACTGAATATTACCATTAACGAGATACCCAGCCACGCAGAGAGGATAACAAGCTGCGCTGCAGAGGATTGGTCATATATCAATGTTGTGTGGGCTGAGGTGAAAAGAGCCTGGCCTGCCAAGGTCAACAGCCATTTCTGAATTCTGAATACAAATCTGTTTGGTGTTCTGCAAAGAACCACGGCCATAATGAGGAACCACTGCAAAGTGAAAATGGTCCCTCCTGTTTGCCACACACACACACACACACACTCACAAATCAAACATCTGTACATCTCCACGCCCAGCCATCGGTTGTATCCAGCCTAGCAGTGACAGTGTCAGATCATGCAGTGCTAATGGACCCTCTTGCTTTTTAAATGAGACCATGGCTTCCTGTACTGCAGATGAGGCACAAAGAGAGGGGCTGTGGTAGGCCGTTTCAAAAACCATCATGCTGGACAACACTGCGGCGTTGGTAAACAAGAAACCACACATACACACGCTCACATGCACAGAGATACAGTAGCTTGCTGCCAGACGCTCATTAAACCATCAACACCTCCTGAAGTCAACTCATCCTCTGGGTAAGATGGCAGCAAGCAAGCAACACCCCTTTCTCCATGCTTCATTTACCCCAACAGGACAGGTGTCAGCAGAAAAAATAGACACTATGAATATTTACATGAAGCCACAGCTGCAGCTGGGAACACAGTCTGCATGTTCAGTAGCTGAGATTTATTGTTCTATTTTTCTTTTATCTGTAATTGTATAAGAAATCATTAATACTGTGATGGGAAAAAATGAATTATTATAAGTAATAAAAAGGGTTCTTTGTACAAAACATAAGCAAGGTTGTTGTAAGACAGGGACAAAATAACCTTTAAAATGACAAATCTAGGTACGTGACAATATAATTGATAAACATAAAGATTTGTGTTTCATGAAAAATACACTTTTCTCCAACTTAATTACAACCCACATCAGGCCAGATAATCCACTTCTCCAATAGCAGTGACTTTATTCTTTCTCAGTCTACTTGTTTTGTTCATAATAGAAGGGGGCCATTTAGAGATAAAGCAGGAATCCATTACGTGCTTTCACTCTCTCCTCTGACCTGTGAAAACAGTTTGGCTCTGTCTCATGAGGGGAGGGCTCTGAGTGAAAAATTAATCATTAAAGTATGTGACAACCTCTGCCACGGGTGGCTGTCACTGCAAGGAACTGCAGTTAGTTTTGGCCCGAGCCCATACCAGGACAAAATAACTGGACAGAACTTTGACCCTATGACCAGAGCACGGCAAGAAAGCTACCAGAGGCTGCAGGCTCAGCAATCACACAGTGTCCTCCAACCAAACAGAAAACTCTATGGGAAATATGCTGCTGTGTCTCTCTAATGTACAGTCGTAAGAGGTAAAGTCTGATGTCATCACGTTGGAGGAAAAAAAAATCAAAGCAGGAATCAAATCCACTGAAGTGTGTAATAGAAATAATTTTGAAAAGAAAAACTTAGGTATGCCGTATACAATTTTTTATTAAAACTGTGGATCAAACTAAAATCGAAATATTTCAAATTTAACATCAAGCTGCATGGCCAACTCAATTGCTATCAACCAACAAACCCATTAATTTGAATGTGCAAAATACTTGAAATGGTTCAGGTTTTATTCAGTGGAGTCAGGTGATTTTTAATAAAGGTGGCAGTAAAGGGGAAAAAAGAAAGTGAGAACTAAGAGTCAGAAACAGAGAGAGGGAGAGGTCAATTACACGCATGGCATGCAGAATCAAAACAGCTCTATTGAGAAGCTTTTCTTCTGCTTGCTTACCCCTGAGATCTCCTTAGACTGAGTGAACATATCGGTAGGTCAGTGACTAACACACCTGAGTTTATTAGCACACACCAATATGTCAAAGTAAGAGTAGCGTAAATAACCAGGGCTGAGCCAAGGGCTTTCACACTCAGGATAGCTAGTAGAGGTCGGCAGTGTGATATACTGTCAGTCAGGGACTGTTCAGATCAAATGGGTGTGGGGGATCCATGGGTGTGCAGATTTCTAGTCATTTCTCTTACACATTTAGGTCTTTAGTTAATGAGTGGAATAACAAGGAGCGGGATCTTTTCACCTGTCCTCTGGTTGACTGATTGGAGCTAACAAGATAGGCTGCATCGACTCAGATAACAGCTCATCTCAACTGCAGAAAGGACAACATGTTGAACCTTGAGGTGGACAAGCTACAACAGCATTGGACCACGTAGGGTTCCTCTCCTGTCAGTCAAGAACAGAAAACTGTAGCTGTGCTGGACACAGAGTCAACAAGACCGGACAGCTGAAGACTGGAAAATCATTGCCTTGTCTGATGAATCTCAGTTTCTGCGCTGTGGCACACAGATGGCAGTGTAAGAATTTGGCATCAACAGCATGGATCCATGAATCCAACCTGCCTTAGGTCAACAGTGCAGACAAGGCTGGTGGAATGGGGAATGTTTTGTTGGCACACTTCAGCCACATGATACCAATCAATCATGGTCTGAATGACACAGCTTGTCTGAGTATTGCTGCTGACCACTTTACGGTCACAATTTTCCATCTCCCAAAGGCTTCTTCAAGAAGGCTAAAAGTCAACAACATTGGCGCATGATAATAAATTTAGCAAACTTAAGTGGCCTCCACAAGATCTGAATCCAGTTGAGCACCTTTGGGATGTGGCAGAACAGAGGATTTACAACATGAAGGCATTCCTAACTAAATGCTGGGTAGGTGTGGGTCTGTAGAGTCTGGGATTGCTTGCAGTTGATTCTTCAACTGATGGATTGTTATGGCAGAGCTTTTGTTATAAGCTAATGAGATGCATGGAGGACCTCTGGGGCTGAGTAGCAGCACCTAAATTATGTGTTTTGCTCTTATTGAGAGTCCTTTTTAGTCAAGTCCAGGATGCTGCTCTGTGCCTTCAAATCAGTCTAAAATGAAAGTGTATACAGAAAGCTGGCACTCCTTCTGATGCAGTCTATAATTTAATATAAAATAAAATCTTTCTGAAAAGGTCAAGCTGCTCCTTTTCATCTTTTCATCTTTCATTTTCCTTTACATCAGAATTATTTACTTGTTATTCGGATTTTAATTATCCAGTTATAGCCCAGTATTCGTCAATGTGTGTTTTGTTTTTTTTTATCGTATAATTAGGTTAACTTGATGTACAAAACTGATTGTATTAAACGCACACTTGAGATTTTCTTCATGCTGCATGCATTTAAAGGGATAGTTCAGCTTTTTTGAAGTGGGGTTGTATGAGCTACAAATGCCCATTAAGTATGCTATATTCAGTAGAAAGGTCTCTGCTGCAATCCAATTTAAATTTTACATAAAGCAAGAGTGAACAGGTGTTAACATAAACTGGTTGAAAACATAGAAGTTGCACTTGCCCTAACTAGCAATGACACTTAGTGGATTAAAAGGTATTTTTCACAAAGTTCAGGTGTTTTCTCAAACCAAAATAAACAGCAGGAGCTAACAGAAGCAGCACAGTCTGCTGTCTGACGTTTTCAGGCTGTGTACCAAAACAGCAGGTGCCCACACAAATGTGCTACTGCTTAAATACACATTAGTCATTAGATGGAGGGTCTGGCAACGTTCATTCAGCTTTAAAGTTAGGAAACATGCACAACTTCCTCAACAAGACCCAAGTCTAAAAACTTGAGTAACTTCTGTATCAGGAGAGCTTTAATGAACAACTAGGGTCTCATGCACATTACAAACAACATCAAAAGACAGAATCACATAAAAAGGACGAGTTCTGGGGATCAAGGGACAACCCACTATTACCAAGTGTCACAAACCACTGTCACTTTAAAGAGTCAGCATTTTAGTTTTACTCAGTAATAAATTCTAAGTCAAAACACAAACTGATGGGAGACAAGAGTTTTGTTCAAAACATAATTCAATATGAAAGTAATGTTCTTTCTATCAAACGCCACAAACAAAATTAAACAGTTTTTTTTTGCTGTTCCTCTTTAGCAGCAAGAAATGTGACAGTTGAAAAAAAAAAGAATAAAAGAAATATTCACACACTTTCTGCTTCAAGTGCTGACATCCTTTATAACAATAAGAAATTTCACTTCAAAATTTCAGCTTCTGTTTCATTGAGTGAGCTCCCAGTTAGCTTGTGCTGTCCTTTAATCTCTGGTCCTCATTTGGCAAGACTGGAGAATTTTATTTTGAAGTGAATTATTTTTTACATTCTTGGATATTCTGAAAACTAAGATATTGCGGAGTACAATATCATCCATGCCGACACAAAGGCTCATTTCCATTACAATCCATGAGGCCCATACAGCCAGCACTACATCTTCAGCCATGAGATTATTCATGATTTTAGCTAGCAGCCTTGCTTTAGCATAATCTATGGACATGGAATTTCACCACAGTGCAGTTGTGGGTTTACATACAATGGGAAAAGACTTGTATTTAGAGAATTCCCCATGTTTATTGCCGTGGGTGTTGATGTCTATGAAAAATAAAATTGACAAAGTGTTTATTCAGCTTGTGTTTGTTGGTGTTTGCCAGTGAGTGGAGGTGTGTCTGATTCTATTTGTGTTTGAGAGCATACCTATGTGCATGTGTGTACTGTATGCACATGTGTATGCAAAAGAGAGATTGAGCAGAACAGAAGACATTGCTGCGGGAAGCCCCTGAAGCTCAGTCGCAGAGACAGAATACTGATAGAGAAATCCAGAGCCTTCACACTTCACTAGTTCCTATCTGTCCATCTACCCCCCAAACCCCCCTCCACCTTACTGCCTTACTCTGCACTCCAGCCCTGATCTATCCCTTCCTATTTCAGGCTTTCTCTATCATTTTTTATATTTGATTTATGCACACTCCAAATACTTAGCCCCCACAATCCATGTCCCCCCCTGGTCAATATTCCCCTCCCAAGCAAATACCACTTTATCTAATCCCTCTCCGATTCTACTACCCTCCATATAACCACGTCTCACTGCCCCATCTCTGTCACTCACCTCATTTCCTTCTTACCCACTATCTCTAAATACTTGTTAGCTTAAGCAAGACTCAGGAGTCCCTCTGGCTTTGCCATCTCAATTAGGAGTCCACAGCTCATTCAATGAGCCCTTAATCCATAGCGAGGAGCAACATGAACACTTTCCGCCCTGAAGATGTTCCCCTAAATAAAAGCTAAAAACTCTGCCCCATAAGTGCTGGTGTGCAATCTAGTAAGAATTTTAACTTCTTAACAAACTTGTGCAAAGAGTCAACATATTAGTCTGCAGTCAGTGAATTGGGTCAGGTATCTCATGGACCTTTTTTTTTTTTGGTTACTTTTTTGGTTCTTAATGAACCACATGACATGTAGTCAAAAACTAAAAACAAATAGGCAGATGCCTACTTTACCACAGGGGGTCAAACCCAAGGCAGCCAGCCACCATTCACTCATGTTGGTGTGTTTCAAACCTCTAAGGTACAGAGGCATCTGTTTTCCAATCCCCTCTTGCTCCCAAGGCTGTGCATCTCATTATAAACAGAGAAACAACCAACAGTGATTTTTAGGCATTGAAAAACCATAATTATGTGCATATATGGGCAAAGCCTTGAGCCCCCCAGTGTCATGGCTTAGTGTGGGATTATGACAAAGTGGGCCAATGTGTTCTATTCAGTATTCAAAGCCATATTAGCAGGGAAGACAACAGTGCTGTTGTGACGAGTGTGTGGATTTCTTTGGGCCAGCAGGAGGCAAAGGACCAAAAGCATGTGCAATGAAGTCTTGTTCTGCATTAGTGTTGGCAAACTGATGGTTTTCTTTTTAGACCACTTACTGTACGCCACTGCTTCATATTGAGTGTGAGGTTGTCGGGGAAAAATTGAAAAAAACTTGTCTCTTACCTGGTGCAGAGGAATGGCAGCATTCATTCGGAAGCAAGAGTGAGAGAGAAGCAGATGGACAGAGGAGAGAGAAAGAGGGAGAAAATGGCGAAAAAGAGAGAGGGAAGAGAAAACAGAGACACACAGTTAGTCATGCACGGTACCAAATCCATTTAGGAGTGAGTTAAAAGCGTCATTGGCAAGGTGACATCTATCAATGTCATTGTTCCCACATCCATATTCGAACAGTCATTAATCATAGAGTCTGGACTGATGTGGGCCATAATGGCACATGCTCACTCCAGGCCTTGATTATAATTGGCATGGACACCTAGCTGGAACTCAAAAAAACCTTAGCGTAATCTCATGCAGCCAGACAACTTTTGTCAAAACTCTCACTTAACCAGTCACCTCAGGGACAGGACTTTCCAAAGCCCTAGCTGTGATTTTCACTCATGTTAGCTTAGACATAATTCATGTTTTCAACTAAAATGAGAATGTTCCTCTGGTTTCTGCTCATGTCTGAGTTGTATTCACCATACGATTTTTTCCTGTAAATGAAGGCCAGATTAATATTTCAAGATTGTATTTCTGTACGTGCCATGCAAAAGATCTAGGATGAATATTGCATATATTCCAGCGAAGGGCCGAGGAATGTAGACCTTGGCTAAGTGGTTTCTGCCAATGATGAAACAGCACAAATCTTACTAGAGGAGACGGTGGATATATCCTTAAAGAAATCGGAATCCTGGGCTCTCCAAAGTGAGCTAAAAATGCTCGAGGCTTATTGTCTCAGAAAATTAACTTTATAAAATGATAAGCCAGAAGATTTACAAGGGGCTTTTTAACTGATTTTACACAGATGGGAACTGCAGTGTATTTTAAATGTTAGCACTTGAGAACATTTTTTTGGTTTCTGTCCACTTCCATGCTATATTTAAACTAAGTCCATGTCTAGTTGTGTGACAAATCTTTTTGCCATTATCCAAGTAATTGAATGATGATTAGAAATTTACGCCTGATGCAATTCATACTACATAAATGTTTACTTTTTTGACAGTTTCTCCCTTTATCCACTTGCCTCACTCGTGCACTGGAGAAGGAACAAATAGTAGAGTTTTTCTCCAGCCTTGTACACAATGAAAGATTATGATGATACAAAAAGCTTTTGTTACATATGGAATTAGTTAAAAGCATTTTAAATTGAATTGTAGGTCAGTCGTTTGTTTTTATGAACGTCATGATGCAGATACAGACCAAAAAGTATGCTAGTAAGTGATTTTGAGGTGTACTAGATATTACCAAGCAGCTGAGAGCAAGGTATTCCCTTTGAACTAATCTAAGGCTGATCAAATACAGAAAAATGTAATTTCTGCAAATGGCAATCAAGACTTTTTTTTTCTCCGATTACTTTCAGTTGAAATTGAATCTGCAGGCATGTGAACAGTTACAGTAGCCTGGTGTGGGAGGCTGAGAGTTTGAGTAGTGAAACCAATAGGGAGTTGGAAGATTTGTAAGAAATACCCTGTAAGGTCAATGTGTTGACACAGCTCCAGCACGCTGAACGCTGTGGAAGGTATACTGCCATAGCTGCACACATGGGGCAAGATCTCTGTGCGGTGCATTCAAGCACAGTACAAATTTGTGCTGCACCCTTTTTGACACAGTGATCCATCAAATGAATATGCATAAAAGTTAAAGGGGGCTCAAAGTTTCTACAGATGGCAGATGAATGGCGTTTCCATTCCAGTGCACCTGTTTAATAAATGACAGGTAGGCCTCTGCCTTCAGGCACCGAATACATCTGGAAGGAGACACACATCACAGTGAATCTGGCAGCTTCAGCTGCTATGACCCCTGTTTCCTGCTTCACTTTGCCTAACGCAAGAAGATATGAGTAAATAACAAGGTGCCTCTCTCATTGAGTGGAATTAAATTGCTTTATTGTACGCATGAAGAGATGCATCTTGCGTGCTCATTTTTTACACTACAGTATACTGTACCTAGTCTGCACAGCAGTAAAGGGAAGATGCTCCCGTTATTTTGTGTTTTGCCTTATCTTTATAAGAGCAATGTGTAGCACAGAATCCTGTATCACAAAAGCAGTAAACCAGAGCAAACATCAAAAATGACAGTGTGGAAGAAGGGAGGCAGAGACAGGTTGGGTCCACCTACGGTGCATAATTATGTTCCACAGTGACACAGTGGTCATGTTAGTTTGTCCATGTGGGCTGAGAGGAAGCATACAGTGGCACCGTGTGGGCTTGTTTTTTTGGCCTTTGTCAAAACAAACAAAGACTTAAAGTTGGACCAGTGGTGTCTGCAGTCCTATTACATTACTATCAGTGGATATATAAGAAATACTGCTTATTTGAGTTATGGACTATTGCACTTTATGTTTGTTTAGTGAATATTTTTTGGCTGTGTTTATCGTAGACAGAAAGAGAAATGGGGGGGGGGGGGAAATGGCCTGAATTGGATTCTTTCCCCTCTTGGTCTTTTTCTCCTACCATCCATCAGAGTGGTGATAAGACGCTCTGCCTATTTGGAGCAGGCTATTCTGTTTGCTCCTATCAGTAAATCTGATCACGCCTCTTTTAAAATGGGTGGCCTCAGAGTCAACGCTCCTTGCTCTGTTCTGTCCTCACTGGCCCTGTCATTGCAATGTTCAATTAGCCCCCGTAGGCCCCTGATCCAGCCCCCTTTTAGCCTTTTCCTCAGGCCCTTTTAAACACCTTGACCGAGACCTTCCGTATTGCAGGCTTTTACTGCATAGAGAGTTCCAAGGCCACGAGGTGAGTCAGGGGGCGGTCACATTACGTGTCGCTTCCAGCGTTGTCAAACTCTGACAAGTGTCTTCATTGAAAAAAGCTTCTTTTTTTTCCAATTATTTTACCCTGTGGATTTCCATTTGTTGCCACATCTATTATGGCACAAAAGCCAAATTGGTACAGATTCTTTTTTAAATGTACACACTAGGGAAAGTTGTGAGCTGAGGTGAGGTGAGGTTTGTAATAGGGCTCTTGACTGATTGATTGTTTTGATTCAAGTGTTTCAAATGTTATAAAATTGTAAGAAAAAAAAAAAAAAATGAACAGAGTGACACATACGCGTTTGCTCCAGTCAGTTGATGGCAGAGTACACATGCAGACGAGCAGGATGGAACCACCTCCGCCTCATTTTGAGCCAAGAAAAACCCTTTTGTTATTTGCTGTCTAGCCTGAGGCAATGAAGCAACACACGCGCACACACACACATACACACCTAAACACACACCTGATTAATCACAATTACCATGCAATTACCTGCTACTAATGTGTGAGTGTTTGGGTCTGCATTGAGGTGGTTGTGTGTGTCTGTCAGCACTTCAGTCTGTTTGTGTCCTGTGACTGCTCCACCCACTGAAGGACTCTCTGCAACCTCTCTCCATGTGATCATTACTGAACAGAAAGCTCAAGAGTAGAGAGATACTTGTTAAGACTTTCCAAAAGCTGGTGAGGTGACATTCACAATGTCAAGTTTAGGCTGAAATCTGAGACACAGGATCAATGTATTGTATATTTACGACAGATTGGCACATGTTCACACTGCTTTGGACACCATTAGTATTAGGGACAGTGCAAGGAAAGAGTAGTTTTTGGATTAAGCAAGTGATCATAGTCAGAATCAATCAATGCAATGTGCTCATTTAAATGGATAGCATGGAGCCACAGGAGAACAAAACATCACCCAAGGACAGCTATTATTAGATGTTTGTAATTGTGGGCTGCTTGTTCATCTGTGGTGCCTCCTTTATCATTATCAAAGTGACAGACACTCAACACACAGCAAAAAAGGGAAAAAGGACACCTAAGCCTACAGCAACAATCCTTCTTTATGATACTGTTTACACCGAAAATGACCTCACTGAAATAACTATATACGGTGCAATAGACAGAAGTGTTGGGATAAGGTGACACAACTTTCTCCTCCTTTGCCCTTCTTCATATTTACTAGCAGCAATAAAGCTACAAAATCCCTTCTGGACAGTCACTAATTCAAGCCATAAGAGTATGACCATGTATCATATTTGATGGTGGCAACTTGAAAATATGCAGGAAATGGATCGGGGGGATAACATCAGATACTTTCTTTGGCTGATACAATTTATAAATGGACATTTGTGGAGGGGTTGCAAAGGATGAATAAGAATCATGAAAGACTGAACACTAACAGTGTATCTCTGTTTATATGGCCCTGTATTCCACATTCAATTTTTTTTTATTATGGTACTGGGTACGACTAAGGCTACTGAAGTGCTGTATTGAACCTTAAATCTCTGAAAAAAAAAACTGGTTTGTCACAGGTGTGCATTGTTCTTACATGGGCTTTACTGTGTCCCACTGCTCTGATATTGCAAAGAGTTCAAAATAATCCAGAGGTTTCTGGGGAGTGCAGTTACAATAAAGGACTTCTCATGGAGGTCATTTACAGAGGAGACGTGTGGAATTCTAAAAGCTGCAGCCCAGCTTTGGTAGCAAGCTGTGCTGCCTATTCTGATCTGCAGTTTAGAGCTTTAATTGTGCTCTTTTTGGTCTTCTCTGTGAGATTGATTCACCGCACAGGCCGGCAGACTTGGCATTCGATGCAAAAAAAGGCATAAAGTCAAAACATTCAAAAAGGCAAATCCAATCACAATGCCCCACAGCATCACTTCACACCACTAGCTGCCAGAAAAAGCCTAGCAGGGAAATGCCATTTCAACTTCCAAGCTGGGAAACAGCATGAGCCCAAATGTTTTCAACAGGTCTGGGAACAATAACAGAGTATTCTGCTGAAGTAGAAGAATAAGAAGAAATTCTGCACAAAAAGACGCAGATGCTCTGTGTTCAAAGTTGACCTGTTATACTCAAATGTAAAGGGCATCTCATTTAAAATGTACTTAGAGTGAAGGTCAAAAGGGAAATGCCACCTTTTGGTATTCACAAGGACACAATATAATTCAGATTATATCTAATTTCTTCTAGCCTGCCTTATCTATTTCTACACTTATTCCCCCCAAATGCCTTTTTAAACTCTGGCATCTGGCCAATGATTTTCTGTGCAGGGAAAAAAAGAGCAAAAAGCCGCAGCAATAATAATGACAGAGGAGATCAAACTAAATATGAAACGTATAGCTATAAATAGCCAAACATATTCTAAAGAGATACGAGTGCCATCAGAATCACAGGCGTTTGCCTTCCTGCATGCAATCATCTGGTTGTTTAGTGTAATCATCTGAATAAGTTTGCACATGATTGCAAGCAGGAAGTCCTTGAATGACTAATAAACTGATCACATGGGCTCTTGTGTAATGAAATTACAGAGTGTGTTGGCGTCATTTTTGACTGATAGAAGAAACATCTTAAGGTAGCTGTGTTGATGTACAGTATATGACACGTGTCATGACATTTAATTAATAGAAGGACTCTGCATTGTATAACAGTGACTATTATTATGCAATTATAATTTATATAAAATGTACAGTGTCAATAGTAATGGTAAAAGAGAGTGGATAGGCCTAAGGCACCATTACTTTTTATGCACTGTTTGAAAGTATATTCCATTATCATACTGAAATGTCATGCTTCAAATGTAATGATTATTGCATTAATACAAACAAGACCATATGTCTTTCTTTTTTATACAACTTCTATGACCTGTTGCTGATCTGCTGCTGGGTTTGCAAAAAGCATCCCCAGGTAGAGGCTAATGCTATTTATGGGGCCTTGAAATAAAATACCAGGGACAATAGACCCTTTCAGACCACCCTTGTTGTTCTTCCTCACACAGGTATGGAAAAGGTCTGTTTTGAGCTTCAGGGACACAGTAACTGACAGTGGCTTAACGTTACTCCTCAAACAAGTGGTATAACATGGTGAGTCTTGAACTGAGGATTTTTCCCTGTAGTTCTCAGGAAATGAAAATAAGGATTGACACTGAGGCATTCGTTGACGTGATCTGACAATATAGAGATCTGTCAGCAGGAGCTTCAGTGTAGAACACTCCTCTTTTCTTCACCAGCATGCTAAGCAGAAGTAGTGCAAGTGTGAAGTAGTAAAAGTGAAATTTTATTGATGCAAGAATTAAACCAATATGTATAAATAATTGCAAGCCTACATTATAGGCCTATAGGGTGCTGACAGTGTTAAGTGAGCTTTTGGTGAAGATTAATTGAGAAGCGCATTTAGACCCTGGAGAAGTATTAGAACAAGACTTACTCAATTACAGTAACAAGCGCAATGTCAGTCATTATTTGCAGTTTGGTCTTTCCCTATAGAAATTAACCATTAATAAATTACCTGGCATAAAAGCTACAGTCAGTGTTAAGATATCCATTTGTGCAGTGGTTTAATTCTGCAGTCAAGGCATCAGTCTGATGCTGCAGTTTACATGAATACTCAAAGCAGCAGTGGAGGACACTGCGCAGGATTGTCAGGGTTAGCATTTCTCTATTTCAGTAACTGGGTGCCTTTAATTGCCCCCTGTTGGGTAGTCTTCCACTCTTAGGCAGGGGTTGAACCATACAAATCCAGGTTGTTAAAAAGCCTCCATGCCCTTGGGAGGGAGCCTGTTCACCGCACGTTTTCCAGATTATACTCATTTAGCCTATAATGGGTGGTCTTGGGAGGGATTGTGGAGATCTCCCCACCTAATGCCAATCTGCACCGGCCCCAAATCAACAGGACACAGAAGGCACAAAAGCATAGACGCTCTCGTGGGTTTAAGAGGAGAGTTAGCCACAACAGTCAGAGTAAAAAAATCCTGCATTACAATACATTCACTGTGATTATGGTATGAAAATAAAAATATTATTAATCTTCTCAATGGAAGGTCATCCTTAGTGAATTCTTTGATTTTTTTTTTCCTTTCTTCTGTTGAAACCAATGTGTGAGATATCCATCAGATTTACAACTACTGCTACTATTACTACTGCAGCTATTACTACTACTTTTTCTTTGGTAGAGGGATGTTTAAAAGGCTTCTATTTATACAGTTGGTGCTTTAGTAGCGTAATAGATAAATGGAGGCAAATCTATCCTACAAAATAAATCTGCGTCCACTGTCAGATTCCTATTTTTTGTTTTTTGTCTGTATTCTTTTATTTCTTTATTTTGAGTAATTCATGTGGACAATGGTTCTTGAGTCTGTACTTTCCATTTTCTTTCCTTTCTCTTTGAATAGTGTTCGAAGTGTCTGACCCTGGCGATGATGGGTTGGGGTGATGAACATGATCTGAGACTGTGAATGGTGCTGGGAAATGACATGGTTGACAGTGTCCAGTAGAAGACTGGGTTGGGCTTTTTTTATGAAGTCTTTGATCACTGTCTTGAGGCTGTCAGACTGTTGAAGTGGTGCGAGAGAAGAAGAGATCATCCTGGTGGCTTCTTATACACATGTCTAACATGACTTTCTTTCATTTGGCTACAGCAGAGTTCATTTCATCGTACCAAGTGAGAGAAACTGACAAATGATCGACAATTTGGTGCTTTGTGAACTTTTTTTTGGAATGGGATACCTTGAAGCACAATGGAAGTTACATGTTGATAAACTTGATTGTGGCTCTGTAAATTTTTTATATTTATTTTAAAACAATTTTATTTTTATATGTTTGGAATGGCTGGCTAATTGTTTGGGCCTCAGTTTCTATACATTGGGATAAGATAAGTCAAGGTGAGCTGGAAAAAATATCTGAAACACATTTTTAAAAACTGGCATCGTAAACATATCTTTGTCTGATGAGATTGCAATCAGACGACTTCATGTTACAGTGATTATGCTTTCCTAATCACATTACCATTATCAGAGTATGGTTATTGCCCCACTCGCTTTATTGTCTTAATCTAATTATGATTGAATGAACAATGCGAACATGAGTAGATATGGATACTGAAAGCATAACAAGATGAGATAATGTCTAAACATATGAACTGTGGTCTACATTTTCTATTTTCAGGCTTGAGGCACAAAATAGGTCTGAGTGTAACCTGTTCAACCATTTAGCCAAACGCAGTTACAGGACAACTCACTCTGTTTAAATGATCGATCACCGTAAAGCATGCCTTTTAAAAGGCCAAGAACCCCAAGTTACGAGTTATTTTCTTACTGCTGCTACACACACTGGAACATTAATGTCAACCACCATATGTCAGCTTTAAAGTGAGCACTGTGAATTACTACAGTATTTACTGAGAGGCACGAGACACTCTTTAATGCACTCGGGTTTCCTTTAAGATGTTGCTATTTTTAACCTCCATTTACAAACTCAAGGTCTCTCGTTGCTCAGAAATCTGCCCCTCCATCGTGGTTGTCGTGACAGGAGAAAGTGTATTGAACCAAACACCCTGGACACATGCAGCCAAAAGCAGAGACCGGAGGGAATTAATTTGACAGCGCATATAGTCAACGTTTTAAATTTCACATAGCTCATTATTTTTAAGCTGTCTCACCTCTTATGTTGCCAGGACGGCTGCTGCCGTGTGCCAACAGCTGTTTGAGATGCCAATAATGTTTAGCACAACCACTGTGAAACTACAGACCTCTGACTTTGAAAAAACCTGTTCTGTATTGCAAGATCACACCACTCACAAACTCTACCCTCACTTCTTTACAACAACTGAGAAAGTCACGATGCAAAAAAGTTCCTCACCAGTCCACTGTTATTTATTTAGTGCAGTGGCAAAACTTTTGTGACACATGACCCGACTGGACAATGTGTGGGTGATATTTGTCTTTTTTTTCCAGGGGAAACTTTCAGCTCTAGTCTGTCTTTCACATCATGTTTTTCTTTTTTAAACAAACACAGTCCAACATGAAACAACAAAACACTAACAGCTGCTCATCTACACTTAACCTGTATGAGTCATCACGCTCATGGCAGCATGGAAAGTGGACATGGAACGTTTGATCCCATACCGCTGTTTACCACAGGAAGCAGCGCCTTATGATGTGCTAATGTTTGATAGAGAAATGGGGCCTGGGGGTAAACCGTCTGTGCCCAACCTGATCTCACAGAAATGCGTGAAATGACCACGAACACCTAGTACCAGATTCCGTGCTCCTTTCACGTAATGTGTTAAAATTACGTGAAAGAAGCACGGAAACAGTCTCCACTGAAAGCCAATGAGTCCAACTTCCGTGAGATGGCCACGCAAACCGTGTCGTGGTGGATGCACGCATTTTCAGCTTCAAAGACACCCCCAGTGCGTCAACAGCCTGACGAACGGTCACTGTCCCTCCTCGTCACATGCTTGACTCATTAGGTGCCCGTTTTTTTTTTTTTTTTTTACTTTTCCTTAAAGCTTTATTGAACCTGATGCTGCTGTGTCTGACTTTACAGCAAGGACGTCCTTTCGGTTACTATATATTTATTTAATTTATTTATTTTATTTAGTGATCATGGTGTTTGGTGCAGAAATAATCATCAATAAATAAATAAATTTAGGTCGGAAGCTACGTCAGACCGGGGGGGGGGGGGGTTGTGGATTCTACAGGTGAAGACACTTTCCGCGTTCAAACAGCTGCTCTGTTTAATCAATATTCTGAAGAAAGATCTGATTATTAGCCATAACGCTGTAACCATCCAAGGAAGACTGTGTAACAATATTATGTGCTTCTGCTGAGTCCAAAAGCCCTGTGTAATATCAACTGTATTTTAAGAAAACACGTTTTGTTCCAATGTCATATCACGGAGAAGCACTACATTACCCATAATCCTCATATTTATCAGCGACGTGTCTAATTGGTTGAGCTTGCTGTTACCAGAGCAAATGAAAAAATAAAACAAATTGAAGCTTATATTATTTTCTTAGTAACCTAAAAGGTCTTAACATCTTTTTTGTTTTCAACATTGAATAAAAAAACGGTGCTATTATTGTTAAATTCAACAATAATAAAGTGCATACAAGGTTGGCTTGACTTCTTTCTTTTTTTCTTTTTTTCATAATTTTCACCAGCATCTTTCTGGTCCACATCACTTCACATTTAATGTAATTTTTTAATTCAATGAGTGAAATTTTATTTTTTATCTGAAAAACATTATTATGAATTCAAGGGTCAGAGGTAACTGATTATTGTTAAATGTAACCTTTTTGACCATGTTTCCTTGAATTAAATCACCAAGACTTTGATGCGGGAAGCTGAGATTTTGATTTGATTTTGTTCAGAGCACTAGGGACAAAGTTTCTGTAGAATTTCAGACCTGTCGGACGTCCAGAAGGGTCACAGCTGACCGTCCAGGCTCGTTTCTCGGCCTTCAAAGCCTAGATTTAGAAGCCTTTTGTCTAATGACGTCCACATCCTGGGGGTTATAAGGCTGAAAGTTTCATGCATTTGTCCGGGGCCTAAGGCCATCCACCATGTGCAATTTTCAAACCTGTGCGACCTTCACAAGTGTCAAAGGTCACTGATTTGTGACCTTTTTGACACCGTTTCCTTGAATAAAACACCAAGACTTTGATGCGGGAAGCTGAGATTTTAAAATGTGGTCCAGAATGTCTAGTAGTATTGTGTGTGCAAAGATTTCAGAGCTCTGTGACATTCAGAAGGGTCACAAAGAGCCAAAAAGCAATGCTCCTTTCTCTGACCTCATATTAAAGGAGAAATGTTTAAACAGCAATTCTTTAATAGCTTCCAGATGCTTTGGCCTATCAGGCTGAATGTTTAGCTAAAGGAGCTGGTGGACGATCAGGAAGTAGGGGACCTGTGATAAAGCCAATTGGTAAGTGTCAAAGGTCTACAGGGGTCAAAACATCAAAGTGAATCCAGCCATTCCTGCTTTTTCTCAACAAAACATACACGCTTTAAGTTATCTTATGAAATATAAATATTTGTATATCAGAGAGTCCTCTATCAGAATATTTTGGTCCCGTTGCTCTAGGGGCCCCGGGGGGCCACTTGGCTTTCCATGCTCCCACAGAGTTGGGTCTGGGGTGATGGATAAGGGCCGCACCATGAGTCCACAGGCCAAGTTTCAAGTGATTTGGTCGGTTTCTATGGAAACAGAGGCCTCAAGGATACAGAGGAATGCGGCTGTTTGAAGCCCCGCCTCTCGAAAAGTAATGGCTCGATCAGGGACCAAACACACATCTACGCGTTCGTCTTGGGCCCCGAACCATGTATTAAAAAATCAGAAACTGTACGACTTTTGGAAATGTGTTTTGTCTATTTAGGCTTTTCAGACTCAGAGTCTGTCAGACTTAAAGCGGTGAGAGACCCTCTTAGTCAGAAAAGCCGAAATAGACAAAACACATTTCCAAAAGTCGTTACAGTTCTGATTTTTTAATACATGGTTCGGGGGTGGCCCATGACGAACGCGTAGGATGTGTGTTTGGTCCTGATCGAGCCATTACTTTTCGAGAGGCGGGGCTTCAAACAGCCGCATTCCTCTGTATCCTTGAGAGCCGCTGTTTCCATAGAAACCGACCAAAATCACTTGAAACTTGGCCTGTGGACTCATGGTGAGGCCCTTATCCATCACCCCGAGACCCAAACTCTGTGGGAGCATGGGGAAAGCCAAGTGGCCCCCCGGGGCCCTAGAGCAAACGGGACCAAAATATTCTGATAGAGGACTCTCTGATATACAAGATATTTATATTTCATGATGATAACTTAAAGCGTGTATGTTTTGTTGAGAAAAAGCAGGAATGGCTGGATTCACTTTGATGTTTGACCCCTGTGACCTTTGACACTTACCAATTGGCTTTATGCACAGCTCCCCTACTTCCTGATCGTACACCAGCTCCTTTAGCTAAAAATTCAGCTGATAGGCCAAAGCATCTGGAAGCTATTAAAGAATTGCTGTTTAAACATTTCTCCTTTAATATGAGGTCAGAGAAAGGAGCATTGCTTTTTGGCTCTTTGTGACCCTTCTGAATGTCACAGAGCTCTGAATCTTTGCACACACAATCTACTAGACATTCTGGACCACCATTTTAAAATCTCAGGCTTCCCGCATCAAAGTCTTGGTGTTTTATTCAAGAAAACGGTGTCAAAAAAGGTCACAAATCAGTGACCTTTGACACTTGTGAAGGTTCGCACAGGTTTGAAATTGCACATGGTGGAGTGGCCTTAGGCCCCCGGACAAATGCATGAAACTTTCAGCCTTATAACCCCAAGGATGTGGAACGTCATTAGACAAAAGGCTTCTAATCTAGGCTTTGAAGGCCTGAGAAACGAGAAACGAGCCTGGACGGTCAGCTGTGACCCTTCTGGACGTCCGACAGGTCTGAAATTCTACAGAAACTTTGTCCTAGTGCTCTTGAACAAAAATCAAATCAAAAATCTCAGCTTCCCGCCTCAAAGTCTTCAGTGATTTATTCAAGGAAACAGGGTCAAAAAGGTTACATTTAACACTAATCAGTTACCTCTGACCCTTGAATTCATAATAATGTTTTTCAGATAAAAATAAAATTTCACTCATTGAATTAAAAATTACATTAAATGTGATGTGATGTGGACCAGAAAGATGCTGGTGAAAATTACGAAAAAAAAAAGAAAAAAAGAAAGAAGTCAAGCCAACTTGTATGCACTTTATTGTTGAATTTTAAACAATATAGCACCGTTTTTTTATTCCAATGTTGAAAACAAAAACGATGTTAAGACCTTTTAGTTACTAAGAAAATAATATAAGCTCAATTTGTTTTATTTTTTCATTTGCTGGTAACAGTAAGCTCAACCAATTAGACACGTCGCTGATAAATATGAGGATTATGGGTAATGTAGTGCTTCTCCGTGATATGACATTGGAAACAAAACGTGTTTTCTTAAAATAAAGTTGATATTACACAGGGCTTTTGGACTCAGCAGAAGCACATAATATTGTTACACAGTCTTCCTTGGATGGTTACAGCGTTATGGCTAATAATCAGATCTTTCTTCAGAATATTGATTAAAACAGTAGCAGCTTTTTTTGAACGCGGAAGTGGTCTTCACCTGTAGAATCCACAACCCCCCCCCCCCGGTCTGACGTAGCTTCCAACCTAATTTATTTATTTATTGATTGATCATTCTGCACCAAACACCATGATCAATAAATAAATAAATAAATAAATAAATATATAACCGAAAGGACATCCTTGCTGTAAACTACGTCAGACACAGCAGCATCAGGTTCAATAAAGGTTTAAGGAAAAGTAAAAAAAAAAAAAAAAAATGTGACGAGGAGGGACAGTGACCGTTCGTCAGACTGTTGACGCACTGGGGGTGTCTTTGAAGCTGAAAATGCGTGCATCCACCACGACACGGTTTGCGTGGCCATCTCACGGAAGTTGGACTCATTGGCTTTCAGTGGAGACTGTTTCCGTGCTTCTTTCACGTAATTTTAACACATTACGTGAAAGGAGCACGGAATCTGGTACTAGGTGTTCGTGGTCATTTCACGCATTTCTGTGAGATCAGGTTGCTGTGCCGGTCGGGTCGAGGCTGTTTTGTGTCGCACTCTCCCTGAGTGTTTCCAACGAGATGGAGACACAGTCGTGGCAGCTTTCGTCACTTTGTACCTGAGGAGCAACCTCAGCTGAAGCAGTAGGACAGCAGCCAACTGTCACTGCAGTAACTGCGCTGACTCAGCCCATGCAGTACAAGCACATGTTCACTGCTGTCTGCTGTGAGGAGACTGTGCCTACAGTGTGTTGCTGGGGCTTTTGCAGTGTGTTGCTTAATGACGGTCTTGTCATCACTTTTAATCAGTCCATCAAGCACAGCAAGTATTTTGAGGGGAAAAAGAAGCACCACCAGGCATACACATACTGTGTGCTCAGATGCTAATGATTCAGTTATTATAGCAATGAGGTGGCGCTTTAATTACATTGTTAACTCTTGGTTAAGGCCCACAATTGAGTAGTTATAGTTCAATAAAAACTAATTTGAACTAAGCATCAGGAAAAGCCAGCTGACTTTGCTATAAAAATTATGGCTGATGCCAACCAGGTGAACCTTGATCTGGATAATCACAGCAAGTGCAAAAAACATTGTCTATGAATGTACTGACAAGGCTTCTGTGTTCAGTTTTTCTTTTCTTTTTCATTGTTGACTGTGGAATAAAACTGGCACACCATCAAATGTCATGTCCAACAAACAAAACCCAATTACTGTATATTTAGTTTAAAACCAAGAAAACCAGCTCACATCTTATGGTTTATAGAATTGGTCAGTTATCCAGATAGCTGCTAAATACAGTATTAATCAATTATCTTTAATCAATACATTTTTCAGATTATCAAACTGGACCAAGATTAAGTAAAAAAAAAAAAAAACTGGAGCTTTGGAGCGCTACCACACTGAGCCTTATGAAACACAGGAATCCTCTAAGTGGAACAAATTCCACCAAACCAACACCTCCAGCATTTTCTGACTAATTATGATGTGCTAGTTAGATACAGCTGCTTATCAATATCTGCTAATGATACTGCTGTGATTATTAAACACAGGCGTTGGTGGACAACAACAGCGACGGCTCATCAGCTATTTAAACGGCTCCTCGCCACAGTACCGTGGGGTTGAAAGTGTTTCACTTATTTTATTTTCACTGTAAACAGATTCTAAATAGCAGGAAGTACAGTGTGAGGGAAAAGTCTGTGTGAGTGGCATGACAGGGAGGGTTGTTTTGAAGTTTGTTTTCTTGCTCTCATAATCCACCTACTCAAACCCCTCTGGAAGGAGGTAGAGCTCTGTGCCGAGGAAACACAGCTGTTTGAAGCCTGACAGCCAAAAAAGAGACACCACAGTGCAAATATGAGCATATTGGAATACTAAAATCACTTTTAAAATGGTGCATTTACTCCACCGCCTCAATGCCATTCACAATAATAGGCAAGTCAATGCAAGTCAGGTGCAAAATTAAATAGTAGTACTGTAATCTGCGTCACAGATTTCAGTTACACAATATACCCAAGTATGAATGAAGTAAGCTTTGATGCTGCTGCTTGTAAACTTCTCTCACTCTCTTTATAATGAACATATTCCATGGGTTTACCATACTGTGTTTTATATATGCAGCTCTTCAAACGGCAAAGGCTGATGAGCAGAGTTAATTAACAAGCAGCAGAATGGCTCTAGGGTTTATGTAATGTTACACCCACTTTGTCAGGCCAGATTAGCCCAGAACAGAGGGGAAAAGGGCATGAACAAGTAAATGAACAAGGGAAATAAAGGAACAGATTCCTCACAGTTTGGCCGACTGCCATAGCCCATGTTGAAATCCTGCAACGCTGTTGAGGTACAGGTGGAATTTGAGATCTATCCAGCACAGCAGTGTGAAGTCTGAGCATAAACAAAGAGGCACTGATTATAAATTATAATAATTTTGCTTGTCTCCATTTAATTTCATAACACTCCGCTCAGAATATCAATTCAGAGGATGCAATATACACAGTTTCCTTCTAAGTGGGACTCTTAGATGAACTAGTTCGACTATGGGAACACTGGCTTGTGCAGTGCATTATCTCATCACTCTACCCTCTCTCTGCCAGGTTTCAGGTCATTCACTGCCTGCAAAGAGAGTGAAAAAAATACACGTCCATGCTAGTCTAGTGTTAACTGCAGTATCTGTCTTATCAATGACACTTCAGCGGGTACTTTAAATAGTGTGAAGCTGCAGAAGATGCATGTAACAGATTTTACCCAGGCTGTCACACAGATGGAAACAATTCATCAATGGCCTATGTTCCGAAAGGAACACAAAGGCCTAAGTAAGTAAGTAAGTAGTCACACAGATATCTGAGTGCATGTGGCAACGTGCAGCAGGACTCCTGAGAATAGATCAGCTCCCCGGTGTCACAGCTCTCTAAGCTTCTCCAAACATTCCCCACAACTTGTCTAGTTGGGCTTTCATGTCAATTAGGTTAAGAAAATAATGGACGGGAACGGATTGTTATGCCTCTCACCATTTGTTCATATCATTCTGGAGGCAGTACACAACTGAAATGCTGTTGTGACTTTTGTTTGATCCCATGTGAGGTGTGGATGACAAGCATAAAGGAAAGAAAATGCTTAAAATGATATGAAAGACAGTTTTTTTACCTTTGAAGTTTAAAAGGCTGGGAACTCAGAGAGCACAATCAAGAAAAACTGAAATGTTGTCACAGTTAAAAATCAGTGGAGTCATGTCATTCAGTAGCACATCTATAAACATTTAAGAGTGTGTTATTGAATGTTATTGCTGTTGCTGCTATAGTAGTTAATTTTAGAATAACTGAGAAAGGCTGCCAAGCTCCCATTCAACACGCAATGATGACATTGTCTTCAGGGGCAGCATTTCTTTCTTTCAGAATAATGGAGTTCAGGAGAAAGCCTGCACCTTAATTTCCCTCTTCTTTCCTTTGTTTTTGCATGAATGAACAAAATAATGATTGTTCTTTATAAGTAATGTGGAGTTTTAGTCACCACAGGTACGCACACGGTGTCATACATGTTTTAGAGAAGATGGGGAACTATAATCTATGCTGCCACCTTTAATATCTACATTGGTACGTGTGCACAATTCTAGCACAGCTGTCTCACAATATCTCAGCTCGTGAATATCACAGGTAACAGCATCAATAAAAGGGATGATATAAATACATTTAGAGGCTAATGTGGAAACACCTGCAGGGCATTTAGCAATCATAGGAAGAATCATGACTTGGACCTTGTGAGCTGAGTGGCACCTCCTGTGATGGGGCATTAAAGAGAAACCTCAACCCTGCACTGACCCCTGCACATGAGGGAGTCAGACTGACCTTGGCATGCATATAAACCTCAAATACACGCATACACACACCCCTAATGCAGATTCCAGTATACTGTGGCTCTATTCCGGTGAGTGAGCATGGCTCAGCATTGAGTTGCAGCTTTATACTCTACAGAGAGGCTGCAGAGAAAGGACGAGAGCATGATGCTTTGGCCTTTGGCACTTACTTCGATAACTCAGAAGGAAAACAGTTTCTATTTATGATGTGCAAAACTCATTTTTGTCTTGTAGCAAAAAAAAGAAATGCACGATCATGCAAAACACCCATTATAATTTTAAAGTGAGCAGATGCAGCTTCCTAACTCTAAACCAGGTGTAGATGAAATCTCCACTGTGCTTTTGTATTTCCAAAGGCAATTAAATAATAACACCGCGCATTACGGGAGAAATAGCTTCAAAGCTGGCTGATAGGAGGACTGCAAAAATGACTTGTCATGCTGCCTCCTTAAGGAGTCACAGAGACACGACCCCTTTTATGTCAAATGAAGAAAGCTGTAAAGACAGTGTCATGTCTTAACATCCCTGTTTGCTATTTTTGTTGTTGCTGACAATGTCATCTCTTAAACTCTGTGCGCAAAAACACAATGTGATCACAATGAGAACACAACAAAAATTAATACCATATATAACGTAACATGCACCACAGGGTAACATCTGGTTCATCTCATCTTTGTGGTAGGTTAGTACTAAAAGATAGAAAAAATAAGTTGCAGAAACATCTCTTTGTAACCACTGAACTGAAAGACACGACTATAATCAGAAATAAGTAGAAAAAGACACAACATGCTCCATGAATTGAATACTTGTCCTGCCTCTATGTGAGAATAGACCTTTTAAAAATAAGTGACTGCCAATCTGATAAACACTTTCACGTAGCTCACAGGAGGGGAGCTCGTAACACATCAGCAGGGGGAGAGGTAGAACAACCTGGCTCCCCTATACAACAAGCAGCTGAGACATCACCTCCAAAAGTTCTGTAACAAATTAGCATTCATTACAATCAACATTCAAGTTCATTGATTTTGGCTTCAGAATAGTGACACTTCTATGTTAATACAGTTTTTATTGTATCATAGAAAAATTCAATACACAGTAACTACCCTGTTTAAGACCCATATACTGCTGCATAGGGGGAAAAAAATGACCAAGAAGTTGAAAAAACAGCTCTCCAAAACAACACTTCAACAGCAGCTTTTACTGCAAGGCTATTAGGCTACATTCATTTTAGCCTGGTGCTCCTAATAAACTGGAAGCTACTTGTATTTAATTAAACCTGTCTCCCAGAATGAAGCCGCACCACTGAAATGTCTGGTAAGGTGACAAAAATGCCAAGGTAAATATGTTTGTACATTCATAACAAGATGGCTGCACTGAAAGTATTCTGTGGAATCTTTTTCAATTCCCGTCTATTTTTCTGCTTCCTTTATTTAGCTACTGACAGTGACACCACAATACCTTTCTTCTGCTCTTCCTTTATTTGGAGATCATTGATCAAACACGTTCTTTAATCACAATGCTGTCTGACTGTTACTCGAGGCGTTGCGTCTCATCTGGGAGATGAGTGGAGTTTCCCCAGGCAGCTAAATACTTATGTGGGCTGTCCAGAGCAGCCAGAGCCCCACTCTGACCAGGCTGTGCTCGCTCTCCTTTCATCAAGTCTACCATCAATAGGTTGGAAAGAAAAATGAGACACTGCTTTCATGTGAGGCATACGCACACAAATGTCATAAAGTTGCTTCACATGTGCCTGGAAACAATGGGCCTCATTCACCAATATCTTCTTAAGAACCTTCTTAGATTCTTTCTTAAGTTGTTCTTAAGAAGTTCCTTAGGAAAACCCTACGTCAGATTCATCAACGCGTTCGTAAGCCTCAGAATTGTTCGCAGCTGTGTTCCTACTTGATGAATGCCATCTCCTCGTAAGTTGAGGGCGTGTGCCAGGTGAGTCTAATTAACATAGGATTAGCATAGGTAACAGCCCCATCAATGCCCGTAAAAGGGCATGAGACTGCAGGGCCGTGTGCACACAGAGACCACAGGCACTGAGCAGAGAAGGTGAAGTGAGAAAGAAAGTTGAAATGCTCAAATGAAAATCTGGGAGGCAGCACCAGACACCAAACATAAAAAGAACTTAAGTAGTGAAGTGGCGCTACTGCGGCAGGAATGAAACAAAGAAACAAACAAAAGGCTTATATTTAGTTTATATTTTTATATTTATATTTAGGCTATATTTAGTTGCGTCAGCAGTGGATGCAGCTCTTCGGGTTGTTATCAGAGAGACCACACTCTCACGTGTGCCATCATAAATATCATATTATCACATATGAAAAAAAAAACAGTTGTGTGTAGTGTGAACACTTACAGTAAGTGCACTGTTGCAGCCCGCAATTAGGAAAAAAAAAAATCATATCGGCAGCTGTATGCCCCCCCCTCCCCCAAAAAAAGATATGATATGAATTTAGTGTCTGTAATGTTTTTTAAGACTGCAATGATTTGTCAATTATTATTATTAATATATATGATTATTAAAAACATCATAAAAGATAAGAAAATAATTCTTATTCAAATCATATAATGTCATACAACTGCAGAACAAAAGAAAACCCTATAATCGGTTATTTTTGCAGAAGTCTCAGCACCTAAAAGTGCGTTAGTATACTCCTGACTGTTCTTAGATTTTGTTCTTAGTTAAGAACAAATTCTGGATAAGAAAACATTCATGAATGCCACAATCTTCGTAAAAACTTCGTAAGTAGGACTTAAGAACAAATTTGTTCTTAAGAACGGTTCGTGAATGAGGCCCATTGTTCTGTAACATTGCCCATAAACTCAGAGACTGAGTGAAGCAGCAGAAGCAGCTGAGGATAGGGCTGATGGGAAGCCACCACCTATTCCACACCATCCTCCCTGTCTGTCTGTCTGTCTGCCTCTTTCTTCCCTTTCTCAGCTCAGCAGAGTTTCTTCCTCAGAGTTCAGCACCTCCTCAAGGAAAAACACGATGAGACAGGTCATAAATGGGACCCAGGTGCAAGTCATTGTTTCAGAGTTTCACTTCACCTCTTCCAACCTCTCAGCTTACCTGTGCCACTGCCAGCTTCCCACATTTTGATTGACAGTGAACCCCACAATGGTATCTACAGCACTAGATCACTTCATGATTTCCACATTTCTGTTATTGTTCTCCCTCGCTTATAGACAAAGGAAGAGGGGTCTGAAACAACCTAATTTGAATAATCCTATGGCAGAGAAGGATGCATTTGCATAACCACTAGCTGGGTTCCACTCAAGGCACTGGATGCCTTGAGTGTGTCTCTGGATTTGTTTCCATCTTATAAACTTGGTGTTGGCAGGGGGGAAAAAATCACAATTTTCCAGAAAATAAAAAGTGACTTTGCCTGCTTTAGAAAGACAAGAGTTAAATGTATCCTGAAATCTTTCAAAGCAGGGTGGCCTTAACTGGAATGAAATCCAAAATCCAATGTATTACTGTACATTTCTATCACTGTTTGGTAAGTGTATCCTTCCTAACAGAAACACTCCTTTGCAAAGGCCTTTGACTTATGCTGCCCACAGTATCTCAGGCTGATCAAAGCAGTGAATAACCCTCAATGACACAAGGCCGGAAGATCTCCAGATAGATGAATAGATTAGCATCATTAATGGCAGTGACACAGGGATTTAATTGTGGCTCTTGTATTCCAGCCTGCATGAACCCGTGGCAGGGTATCTCTCAGTGGTGAAGCCCGGCTGACTCCAGCAGCAGTCACAGAAAGGCAGCTCAGACTGATTGGCTGAGATGTTAATTTCACAGAGCTATATCCATGGCTACACTTCCATTTCATTTTGGAGAAAGATGCTTGTTCATCTAGTTGCATCCACTTGACAAGCGAGCTAATTATCAGTTGCTGGGACTTGCCCAAAGATCGTCAGATTACTCATGCAGGAAGAAAGTGAAGGAGCTTTGTTGTGCATCTTAAGAGGCAAAGAAAAATTAGGAGGTACAGCTTTGTGAAGCACAGTGATGAATGATAAAGACTTAACTAGTCTTTGATACTGATGCTTGGCAAAAACTTTGTAAAACTGAGTAACAGTAATGATACTATCATCTTATCTAGAAAAGTCTTTTTTTTACTGTAAAGACATGCTCCTATGTTGAAGTGTGGACAACATAGGCCACTCTAGCAGCATCGCAAACTGTAAAATGAAACAATACTGATATTATGAATGAAAATCCTCATCGCTGTCTCTCATCATATCTCTGCTTATGAGTCAACTGCAAGCACACAAGGATTCGATATCATACCCAGAGAAGGGTTTGTTGGTTGAATGATTTCTATTATGCCAAGCAAACTTAATCAATGGCAGAGAAGTATTTGAGAGGGTTTATTCAATAATACTCAGTGCTATAAAATAAGATCATCAAATGAGCTTTGTGAGGAGTGATGGAACTATGGTTCTCATGACTGGCTCTGCTCTAACCTTTCTATCTTTCTCTTTCTTCACTGAACTATTCAATCCTCACAGATGGAGATGAGAGCGCAGAAGATGAAGCAAAAGAAAACACCAGAGATGAGGGGGGAAAATGCCACATGACAGCACAAGGGAGTCCTATTTAATTTACCAGGGCCAAAGCATGACCAAATCTGAGGAACACTATGAATAAATGACATGCATTATTTCACATGGATCTGCTTTGACTTTCACTGTTTTTGTTAACTTTGTCATTTTCCTGCTCCCTCCACTCGCAGCGCCACGCCTGCACAAATGGGAGCTTCTGAAATGAGTCCAGAGTGCCGGCATGTTCCTCCTCCCCTTTGTCTGTGCTGTAAAGAATGTCCCCACACTGCTGCTGTGTAAATGTCCCCCGCTTTGCTGATGGATCTGCGCAGGGTGGATCCAACAGCAGGGTCTGATTGAATTTCCCACCATCAGATTAATCTCAAGCAGACACATGGAGCCACCTGCATCGATGCATAAATATGCGCATGTGCATCCACATGAATATTACCAAATAATCACATTCACACAAAAATAAATGTACAGAAGAGCAAACATACATTTTTTTTTAAAAGCATGTGAATGTTCATAAACATGCATACAAAATGTCCTAATCTAAGTATACTGAATTCACTCACTGTGGGTCAGTCACATACTGTAGCATAGCATGCATTCTTCCCCATCACTTGGCCTTAGGGCACATTAAATTACACACATTATGCAGTGCATGTACGTGCCATGGTGAATTTCCTACCTAAAGAAAGGAATCTCAGCAGCAACACCTGAAATTATTTTTATAATAAGGTTTAATGCTATTCATGATTCATATTCAAACAGTCTCTTCAAATTCAATTACCTATCTATTAAGACCACAATGCAACAATATCACAATATGAGTTGACAGCTGTGATTACCGGTATTTCTCCTGACTTGATTGTACTTTGCACCTAATTATCACTTTTAATGTGAAAATGTCTGCTTTTTCCAACAGAAAACACCGTTATAATCTTCTGGCGGCAGTTAAGCTGCAAAACAAAACTTAAGATGGAGTTCTAGGCAATGTTGATGTGCAGACAATTATCTTTTCATATTCAACACAAGCACAGTGGATTTAGTTGTGATACATCTGCAAGTTATGGTAGGAAAAATTACCATAATCATCTCATTTAAAATGATGTATTAGGTTATTCACGGCAGCAGTATGCCTCTGCAAACTGTTTATGATGGCCTTTTTTTTAAACAATGGGAGCCCATGACCTCTGTTAAACAAAGCTAACTTGCAGAGACAGCAGTAGCTTGTGGCAAATACATGAGTGGGTTTAGAATTAAAGACATTAACAGTGATAAAAAAAAAGTAAATAAAATTACACAGATGCTTATCTTTAGGTTTCTGCTGCACTAATTGTTTTGATACTGCTGAATTAATGGTTAACTGAGCCATCATGCCTGTGCCCTAAAGTGGAAATTATGAGTCATTATCATAATAGGTCTGCTTTGGTTTTACTGAATTAATAGCCCCTAAAAGTTTGAACACCATTCTTCACAATTATCATAGTATTTGAATAGTGATACCAGTTTTTATCATGATGACATTATTTTGTCTAATACATTCATCTGGGCTCGCAGTGCCAGTGTAGCTGGACAGCTGTTTGCAGGTAAGATTTTTAAGACCTTTGTTCCTTGTACATATGTTTATGTTTAGAGGAAGAAGTTGCTTTGGAACAGTTGGTTCCTAACACATGTGCTCTGACAGGGAGTCACTTTCACAGTCCTACTGACTGTCAAACTACTTTTTGCAGAAGTTAGTCCGCAACTAAACTTTTTGAAGTTTCACTGTCAAGTGTTGCTGGAATGCACCAGCCTGTGAGATCACTGAATAAGTATTTGTCTATGTAATGTTAATACCACTGTAATAACATGCTCTAATTTCAAGGACACAATCTTTACAACATTATTGGAATATACAATGAAAATGTATAATTAGATATTAGCTTATAGCTCAAATGTATTTTCTCAAATGTAAGATTTTCTTTCAGTGTGCTGTAGTGAGATTCTGTCTTAATGGTACATGCTCCACCAGACAAGCTACTGAAGCACCAGCATAATTAGATATTCTAATCAGAGGAACCGAGGCAAATCAGACAGTGAGTTAAACACCTCTCACAATATTTGGGATGAAAGAGAGTAGAAAACTTGTTGTGATTATTCTGGATCCAGACTACTTCAACATTATACAAAATATACAACTAATATAATTTTAGTTCAGGTCTTGTCTACTTAACAATAACATACTCCCTTAAGACCCTTAGCGCATTGGTATTTATACCATTGCTTAGTCATAAATAGTGATCTATTGGATCTTTGTGAACCAAAATAACAACTTCTGCAAAATCAAGATTTCTTATGTTAATATTTGACTGTGTCTTTCACATTTTTTCAAGGTAAGACAGCAATACAGTACCTCCACTGAGGCCAACAAGAATAGAAAAATAAAATAAAATGCTGAATGTTGCAAAAAAAAAAAAAACCTTATTTGCAAAGCGAGAGCCCAGTTTCATAAACACAAAGCTCATGATGAGCTCCAAGGTCACGGACAAGGAATGATTGTTCACTCAAGATAACAACATTTTGGAGACAGAGACGCTTTGAGAATATTTTCTATGTTATCCGTATCTATTTTTTCAAAGAACTGAGGCGGTTGAAATTTTATCAAATTGAAAAGTTAGCTGATGCTTTGGCGAGAGAGAAACATACAGTATCAGGATTACACATCACACATGTATATCAAGAGAAGCTTAAATGTCACACAGGTCTGACTCAACATCAGACAACCTGGGAAGTACAGCTGTCAGACACTGTAATAATCTCTTCGCAAGCATTATCCGTAGCATCACTTTCACGACATGACTCATCTCAGGGACAGACACAGCAAACATTGACCTCTTCCTTACATGTGAAGCTCTTCTGATAATACTGTACAGTAGGTAGCCTACGAGGGAGTTCCTCTTACACCTGAAAGTTAAACCCAAACCTATAAAAGTGTGCTTTGTTAATGTCCTGCAACTACTACAGTGTGCCTTCGCTCTCTTCCAAGCCACCTCCACAATTTCTAAGATCATGTTCCATCCTGAAGCCCAGGTTGCCATGCCAGCAAACAATCTACAAGTAGACATGGAAATAGACTCAATTAGGGTTTTATAGAATAGAGACAGCAGTGTGCCTTCACAGGGCTACTGATGGAGGAAAATGACATTGTTAGCCTTTCTTATAAATCTATCTAAAGGGATAGTTCAACATTTTGGCAAATTGGCTAATTGCCGTAATCCCTACAGTTTTAGGAGTAGGTTCGTTACCTTTAATTGTCGGTGCAAGCTATTTTTAGAACGGCAGAGCAGGGGATTATGGCAATGGGCCAATTTGCCAAAATGTTGAACTATCCTTTTAAGCTTCAAGTCACGGCAAACAGATAGTTATTTAATCATTTCTGAGTGCCATAATAATCCCTTGATGCGTGAGGGAAACTGCTCTTTTGGGAATTTCTTTAAAATATATATTTGCAAATTCTCATGTTCAATGTTACAAATGGGAGTTACAATGGCAAAGCAAGGACACTGTGCAATAGTGCTGCAGTAGTATGCTGACAAGAAATATATCAAAAGGAACTATTTCTTGCTCATAGCATTGGCATTAACAACTGTTTACTTAACAGTCTTAGCAGGAGCTTCAACCACTGTTATCCTTACAAGACCAAAGGTTATAACACACACTCATACAATGCTAACTAGCTATAGAAATAGAAGCAAAATAAGAGAGTTGACTTCCTCTGCCAGGGAAGTTTCATGCTGAGCTCACAACCTTTCTCCTAGACTGCAACTAAATTACTGTTAATGTTAACATTGGCTATGTGGCAATTATAATACCTTTAAACACACAAATAGCCACATCTAATATTACCAGTGTCTGCTGAACCATCAGCCAGTGTCTATTGTACCCTCAAGGCAATGTGATGGAGGGGAGGGTGTAAGATCAAAAGACCAAGTTTAAAATCAGAATAACAACAGCCTAGGATAGCAAACCAACTTTAGTTTTCAACAGCTTGAGCATTACTGAAAAGTTACTCTCACCGGACACATCATAATCGCCATTATGTTCCTCATAGCCCTAACCATTTCTTTATAGCCATACTGTAGGTGATGCAGCATTTTGGACAAATGAGCAGGTGTGGACATTGAGGTCATGGAGGTACTGCTGCTCTCTGCCTTCACACCAGATGGCAAGTCCTGTCTCTTTCTCACCTCTTTGTTCTCCATGCTTATTTTTCATTTCTGCTCAGTTTCGCTATGGATGACAGTCAGTGCTATTCTTGCTGAGAGAGATATCGCCCACTGCTGAAGATGGCACTGTGAGGCCCGCCATCAAGTCAAATGAATGCAGATGCATTTATGAGATGCAAGCTTCTGTTTACTGCAATAATTTCCCTCAGTGGGGGTGATCACTGCGAAGCACCCTGCGTATAGATCATCTGTTAAACACATCTCATCTCTTATGCTCTCCCTTCCAACCTCCCTCAGCAAAACAGTGGCTAATTAGTTCTACCCAGTTTTGGACTAATTTACTGCAGTGCGTGCACGCCCGTCCTCAAATCTCAAAAGGTGTTTAAAGATGAATGCGTCTGCACTATTGTTGTCCATTTGTGTGTGTTCGTACTTGTCAGTGTGTTCAGCCTGATGAAGACACGTCTTGCCAGGATGATGTATGCATGATAAGCAACTGTGAATCAAACTGTGAGCTGAATCGTAGCACTGGAGAGAAAATGACAGAGAGCTACAGAGGGTGAAGGGGATGGATAGAAAGACCGAAAAGAGAGAGAGAGAGAAGAGACGAGACGCTGAGCCCCTGGGCTGGGTAATTGTAATGGTGTCAAATGAATAAGGTCATTACTGTGTAATGTCTTTCAGGGCATTACAGTCTATTTGTTATGTCCTTTATACACCCAGGCAATGCCTGGATTATGACACAAAGGCTAAAGTCTAATTTGCATCACTTGAGTATATAGCAGACAGATTATCTTTCTATTTTAATGTCTAACTTTTACAGCCATTAGACAAAACATTATGACCACCTGTCGAATTCGCTGAAGGTTTATCATGTGCTGCCAAAACAGTCCCAGCCCTCATAATGTGATGTCTCCAACACCTCTGAATTTGCCCTGTGGTATCTGCAACCAAGACATTAGCATCAGATCCTGTAAGGACCAACACAACCCCATTCCCTGTCACAGGTTTGTGGTTTGTCCCACCTCTGACCTCTGACCGTACTGTAGGTGCTCACCACTGCTGCCTGGACCAGGTTACAAATCTTGCTCTTTTGGAGCCGCTCCAACACAGTCATATTGGCAGATTGATCGATAATGAAAATAATCATTAGTTGCAACCCTGGTACCTGCATAAAGAAACGCAAACATATTGGCAGGGGCTGCTCTTGTCAAAGTCACTGACTGTTGTCACATTATCTATGTGCTGCTAATGACCCTTGACCTTGTTGGATGCCCCCAGGCCCTGGACGGTCCCATTTGTCTACTTGACGTGGCTGACAGCCTGTCTACCCAGCAGGTGCTCTCAGGCCTTACTTTCAGCCACTGACCCGCACTGATGAAAAACCAGGCCGTCTGTTAGCTCTCTCAAGCCAGGCTTGTTGGCACATGGTGCAGCCCACTGCCACACACAAATACACACCCATGAGCACACTTAGACTGAACACAAACAGTACACATGCAGAACTGTTGGTCCATGCATGCAAATACTGTACACATCGATGCAGTATTCACACACACACACACACACACACACACACAAACACACGCAATTGCCATCATGGCATGTCTCAGCTGGCACGGAGTGGCTGTACTAACACCATGACTCCCGCCATATGGCCAGTGACATACTGCTCTTCATTAGGGCTCAAAGCGACAGCCCTCTGGGGCTAAGCTGTAACTCACTGACACATCATGGGCAAAAAGGCTGCGGCCCAAATGGCCTAAATTACCTTATGAACATTCATTGTTAAGCTTCAAATAAGTCTTCACATATTTATCTACTTGAAGACAGCAGCTAGTGTTCTCCACGTGTAGGAGAAATCTCAATATTGGCGGAAGGCAAATAGAATTATACTGTACGTGGAGAATGAGGGCAGATTTCTAAAATAGTCTTTAAAAAAAGCCATTTGTCACAGCAACCCTTAAAAGCCCATTTAGAAGCCCATTAAATGGGATTTACAGAAGGCAGACACAATGGCATGTACTATTTTATAATCTAAAGCAATCCAATGGTATGTTTTACAACAAGTACAACATTCAAGTTCAATTTTACACATCTTCGAAACTCAGTGTTTTGTTGGTTCAGTGTCAGAAGTCATCTTGTGGCTGAGTGTGAATCACTGTACATCAACTGCACAGCGCTGCTTTCTGTCTTAGATTACTTCATTCACCAATAAAACCAAAGTCACAATGCTATCTCCACTACCTTTGATGAATTCAGGCAGTTCTTAAATCTAAATGCCTGTTCTGTTGGCTAACTGGGATCGCTTTTTAAGTCAATTCACTTGTATAATCAAGAAGGCAAAGCTTTGAATTCACTACAAAGAAGAAAAAAATATGCAAAAGTAAATATGTTTGTTATTGCACATCAGATCATTGTAGACAAATGATGGCTTCCCTTTCATCTCTACAGGTACACCTCTGTTTGTGTAGTCTCCCCTCAGCCTGTCTCACCATGTTTAAATACATTTTGTACAAGATAGCGAAGATTTTTATTGTATATTTATTTCCTAAATGAGAGAGGTAGAAGATTACACTTCATAAGCACTGGTGATTAAAACTTATATTACAGTATGTTTATAATTGACCATCTTTCAGGACAGGAATATTAACAACTGTCTGAGTATGATAACAGCAAAGCTAAGGTATAATTTACATTATTTGAACATAATATTGTCTTTCTTTTGTATTAGTACCAATTTCTTTCATATCTGTTATCTCTTAATGTGGGTCTTTATATCCATGTTAGCGTAAGTCTGTTTTTGAAAGTCAAGTGTAAGTGAATGTTTGTGGTTCTAACTGCAGTGAGGTTACGTACTTGCGTACCCTGCCTCTGGTATTTTCTATTAAATGTTGAAGTATACGTGTCAGATATATGAATTGTTAAAAAAAAAATGCAACCACTTATCATTAAGGCTATTAAGGCTGTTATCAGGTAAGAGTGGTACAAATAACAATGATTAGATATATCCACTGGGAGTAGTATATTGCACTCCTACTCGCTGACTACCAGGAAAACCTTGACTGCACCTGAAATTAAACACTCCACAAAAACACAAACCTTAGTTAAGATTTAAAGATATCAAAGTGTGTAATGAATCTGTTAATTTTTTGATGTGATGTTGTTAGATGGTGCCATTTGGAAACACACTGTTCAATAATTTCCACTATGCAGTATCAGATTGCTTTGACGGATACTATTATTCAAACTTGAGAAGACTGTTCAGAATCACAGGGCATTAAAATGGTTATTTAATTTTTTTTTTTTTGTAAGCCCTCTTCACTTCTACATTAGTTAACTGAGGTTCTGACTTTTAATAGCTGTCACTGGCTACAGCTAAACGATATCTAAAGCTGACATTTGATCATGAAGCAGCTGTATTACAGTTTTTCTCCATTGGTTTGGCTCATTTCTTGAAACTGAAATTAAATTTTCAACAAGATGGGGCCCTGTAAGCAAATACTTAAATCTACCAATGAGAAACATTGTCAAACTATGCTACCTCAGAACTGTCCAAGTGTATTTGTGATTTAGAAGAATGTCAGAAACAGTCTAGTGAGCTTAAGTTGTTTGCCAAACAGTTATTTGTTTGACTGTTCAGTTTATACATTTCATGAATAACTTTGATTTTTTTTTCATATGTATGTAACAGAAAGAAAAATATGATGTAAACTAAATGATGTGTAAATACATATGAAAGCCAATAAATACTTGGTTCAAAGAAATTATATTTTCAAAATAACATGGGCAAACCTCCAAACCACTTGGGAATTATTCACAACAGAATTGAATTTCTCATTCATTTCATCAAATTGCAAATGTCTTCATACATCTTTACAAATGACTAAGTACAGGTAGCCTACAGTTTGTGAATAGTGAATAGATCTTGCTGATCTAAGGTGATTGATTGATTCTCAGTCTAATGGTTGTTCTCTCCAAAACATATCAGCATCATTTTATTGTATAAGTCATTACATGCACAGTAGTCTGTTCAATTGTCAAAATTAGTCAAGGACAAAAATACCATGAATACCATATATGAATCTCTTGCAACATTTGATTGATTTGATTTAGGCCACATATCATTTTCCTTGTTTTTTTGTTATAAAATGTCACTGAGTAAAAATGGGCCCCCACGATTTCACAAAACGATAGACAGATAGACAGACAGATAAAAAGACACACACAGAGATATTTGCAATTGCAATGGAAGCTTGTACTGTATGTTTCATTTTTGTCAAGAATGCTAGAAACCTCATGAATCACCTTCAGATTAATGCAAAAAGGTCAGGGCCCTCTCACATTTACATTATGAGGGCGCTTCAGTAGTCTGTTCATTTTACATGGATATACAGTACAGTACATGCACTGTAGTATATTTGGAAATTTTATAATATGACATAAATTTTACTGCTTTAATTTATGTCCTTTGCACCTACTGTGAGAATATGACACCCTTGCATAGAAGCACATTCATACACATATATTCATATACTATAAATGACATGCTATTTTCCACTGCTCTCTGATGTTTCTTTGTCTAGAGGGCTTGTCAGATTAATGCTAATACATTCTGCCAACCACGTTGCTTTCCTCTGTTTGTTCCCAGCGCAGGGGCTTGAGCAGCTACTATATTAGAGCATATGATGATGTTTCACTATATGAATAAAATAGAGACAAGTGTGGTAGGGTCCACTTTCAGGAAGATAAGAAAATAAAATGCATGTGAGAGGGATCGGCGAGAAGGCACTTGGGAGGCAGGAGCTACCCATATCTAGCTTCCCATCTGCCCTGCAACCTTGCACAGATGATAACAGGACGAGTGACCTAAACAATCCTGTCATTGCAGCAACAAGAGCAAAACCAACTGGAGTAAGAGATTAAAACAAAACAAAACAGTCAGATTATGATTATATTATTATGTTTGTTTGTTTTGTTTTTTTTTATCATGAAAATGTTTTTTTGTTTTTTTTAAACACTTTATTTGTAATTTTCCAATTATCATATAAAACAATCATATTCTCAGTTTTATAAATAACTATAGAAAAACAGTCCCGACAACAACCAGATCAAACCCAAAATCAACGTGACAAACTAGTCATAGACAACAGACAGGCAAAGACAAGAGGAAAAAAAACAAACAGACAAAAAAATAAGTGAACCTAATACTTCCTATTACAGAATGATTCAAGGGCAGGTCAGGTGTAATCATTCAGAGGTAAATTGTTCACATAAGTTATTAGAGAGTCCCAGGTAATGAGGAATTTGTGGATGGAGCCGTTGAGGGTACATCTGATCTTTTCCAGCTTAAGGTTCTGCATAACGTCCCTATCATGAAGATGTTTTATTGTTATTTGAGCCCTGTGCCACCCCAGTCAATTCAAAGCAATAGTTAAAAACAGGCATCACTGTTAGTTGGGGAACTACTGGTGATTACACGAGCATTGCAATTGTGGATGACTAAACACATTCTGCTGTGAACTACCAATTTATTGTATCATATTGTTCCCTGGCAATGGATTACATTGTGTTTATTATCTATTAATGATTGTATTTCTTGGTGCATAATCATAACAGAACTTTTAAAACAAGTGCTTTTGTCATATGTATACATTCCCAAATGAATGATTGCAAATAATTATTTGTTCGGCTTTCAGTTTATTGGCCTAACTGACCAATGGAGTGTGCAAATTAGGGTTATAGCAGCTGTTCCCATGGAGCAACAATAACATTATTGCCTGGAACCATCGAGTCATAGGTGGTAATTGTGTTTTAGATTAAAAGCTTAGTAGGCTGATTGTTGGTGCTGGCTGAGTCAATAAGCAGGCTTAGTGAGAGGAGTGGACATAGGACCCGCCGTTGTGATTAAATACATGTTCCTGAATTTTATTCGTGATCAAGCATGGCGATTAAAAGAAGCGATGGTCGGGGAGGAAACTGCATTCAAGAGGTACACTGTGTGCCAGGGGTCTTAAAGGTCATAACAGGCTTGCTAGTGGATTTATCTCCACTCAGAGCACCAAGGAGGCCGTATCCACCAACACTGGAGGTTTGTAGTGAAATATGCTCAAGATCCAAAGCGTTCCCGTTCAATTAAATACAATTGTTAGTGACTCTTACTTCTGTAAAGCTTCCCAGTTTGACAGATACTTCTAGCTAGATTCCTTTGGATATTACAGCTCCACTCCAACGCTAAGTCTAGGCTTCTTATGAAATGAGATAGCCGTGTCACACTGAGCAATCACACTGAGCAGTTGACATTTTGAGAAATCCCTACTGTGTCATCCCAGGTGAAAAGTGATCTTCAGCTCAATAACAATCTATTATGGATAAGGTTTTGTGGAGACAGCAAGCCCTCACAACAGGTTATCATCCAAGGGAGGGAAATGTATTGTATCCCACCAGGTTTCTCATATGTAAATATGTAGGCTACTGTATAGAAATGTCTTACCAAAACTATGGATGGAGAATATACTGTAATGAAGATTATCAGAAGTAGTTATCCACATACAAACAAAATCAGTCTTTTGGATCAATTTTAGAAAGTGCAAGGGATGTCGTGCACCCATCCCCTGTGCAATTCAGTAAGAAACAAAAGGAAGAAAACATCATGGCATGGGGACTTTAGAAGCTACAAATCGCATATCAGACGTTTGTCTACATTAAGCTTTCAGGCATGTCAACCACTTAAAGTATGTGCACATGTCAGCAGTCCTCTTAGACACATATACACAGAGTTACCAAGTTTGTGTAATTTACCCCATGCAGAAAATTGCATCAACACCTTGAGCTGTGACAATAAGAGCGTAACAGCAATATCATGGTCGTGTGATACCTACTGCTTGGTTGACCTCGTTTTTGTCTGATTTCTTTTTTTGTTGTTGGCTATTCCTTCTTTTGTTTGTTTTTTTGGTAGTAAAAGTTACATGAGTGCATAAGGTGTGCAATGTAAAACGAGCCCAGTCCAGTGAAACACAGATAGGACCATCACTGGCGGTTTCCATACGAATATGTTGCTTTTTTTTCATGGTGGCCATTAATCCATACAGTCACCCCTCTATCAATAATACATAATTCATGGAAAACGGTATAATAAGGAGAGAAGGATGAAGTAAACACTACAATCATTAGCCATTTAGTCTCACCCAGAGACAGTGGCCTCTCTGCCACCTGCCAGACACAGTTGATGTGAACCCTCTAATCTCTCACCTCCTGTACCTCATCTGCCCTTCACACTGTCTGGAACTCCCCCAGGTATTTCTGCTCCTCCATATTGTGCTTCAGCTTAAACACAAGTGTGTAAACAAACCTGCTGGACTCATAGACAGACAATGGACAACATGTTTTCCATCCTCTCATCAGGTCATCAATTCTTCATAATCACTTGTCATTAACAGAAGGGTATATGTGGTAATTGAGCATGTGGGCGAATACCTGCTCATGTAATTATCATTTGCGAATGCAGGTCTGTAAAGCAGTGAACAGCCATCACCTTTAGATATTGCCTTCATAGAAACCAATTATGTTTTGTGATGTTCAAATGATTTGTCACACTGTGCTTCTTCACATTAATTTTCACTCCAGACACAGACATATCTAAGCTTTAGACAACAAAAAGAAGGTTAGTAAGCGGGGAGATCTGGCCATGACGCTTTCCGGTTGCTAAAACTGGTGAACAAAGTGGATGTCTGTCAACACTGACCTGCCTTTACTTGTGGAGTCAGCCATAATAAATCCCTATTTGTAAGTGTACAAGTTTTTGAATTAAGATTCAACAGACAAACTTGCGATATTCATGTTTTTATCCTCTCCAGTGTGACGTGCGGTGCAACAAAGTGATAAGAACATGAGAAAAAAGGCCACACTCCCACGCTGGGAGGCTTTCACACTGCTAGGTACAATAGCAGCAACACCCTGGGCTCTAGTTTCGTAGACCAGGCACAGGCACCCTGGCGCAGGTACTCCTCCCGTCCCTCCTACCAGCGCAAGTGGGAAAGAGGGAGGGGAGAAGGCATGAGTGGGTTTAACACAGCCGACTCAGATCTTTAAATGCGCTGCGGGCGAGGCGCACTGCAATTTTGTCATTTTATATTTCAACATGGACGAAGGAGACAGCGACGCCAGACAGCCAAACATTTTACAGAAGGAAACTGATGTTTTGGTCCGGGAGGTCCAAGCTCACAGTGGCCGAATATATGGTAACACAAATAGACCTCCACGGACTGAGCAGAAGTAGTTACTAATCAGATTTGCCCTGATACACTAAGAACCGTTGCCCCAGTGCGAAAAAACACACCCTTTTTCCACTACTAAAGAGACTAGTAACCTATATTTAAACCCGTGTAACAAAGATGAGTAGTGTAGTAGTGTGCACAGATAACAACATAAACAAATGCCATGCGTAATGGGGATGAAATCAGAAGCAGCTGTGCGAAAGGACGCATTGTTGAGCTCTGTGGCCGGCCCTCGTCGGCGAGCGTCTCGCTCTCTTTTTTTTTTTTTTCCTGAGATGAGAGATGCCGAATATATACTCACTCTCTGATTCGAGGTTGGCTGAGGCAGATGTGAACTCGTTAGTTTGCATCACGTTGTAATCTGTCAGGTTGAGTTTCCATTACGCATGCCAACCGCCTTTGATCTGACATCAGATGTGATGGGGCAATCAATATAGATAGCCTATAAAGTGACGTACTGATTCCATCAGTTGCATTAAATAGTGGTTGTTATGATTATTTACAGTATTTCATCTAAACATTCTGGAAACCTACCTGTGAGGTTTTGGTGATGTGTGCGCACTGTGCGCTGATCAGCCAAACTACCACTGCACCAGCCGCACTTCGCCTTGCGCCGAGAGTAGACCAGGTTGGAGCTGGTGAGCTTCCAGCGCACCTTCGGCACAGCCTTTTGGTACAAAACTGTCACTGCACCAAGCTGAATCTGTCGACATCTCCCCCTGCCGTGCCGCCACACCCATCTCGGTCTACCAAACTGCCAAACTGACTGCGCGCTGCACGAAACTTGCATTGCGCGGGCTGCGCCACCCTGCGCCATCTTGCACCACGAAACTGGAGCCTCCTATATTTAAATGACTGTGTCTTGTTTGGGTTTACACTGCTGAGTTAGAAGAATCAGAAACCACAGGTTGTCAGTTGTCAACATCCTTCTTTTTATACCACAATGATCAAATGCATTTTGAAGAAATTTCCATGACACTGGAAGACAAACTAGACAGATATTTCAGGCATCTTTTGAGTCACGTTTTCTGAGCAAACGACCAGACTAAAGGAGTAAATGCTCCAGACTGTTTGCTATAAACTCACCTTTAAAAAGTCCTTGAGCGAGACAGTGAAGCCTGAGCTGCAGGGGAATTCACCTAAAGCAGACCTGGTGCTCTCACTCTAATGTCATCTAGATTTGTCTATCAGTGCCTTCAAAGAATCGCCTCATATTTACACCAGCAGGCAGTCAGGCTTAATATCGTGATATGAAATGCACATACCAGATCTGTTGTTCAAAATGTGAGCTGCTTATTACGGAGGACTAAAACCTTCAATACCAAATCCACATATGGCATCCCTGCACGGTGTAGTCACCGATCTTCATGTAATTGTGTTTTTCATTAGAAAGGGTTAAAGATATTTTTGCAATGAACTGTCAAGCAAGAACTCCTCTGTAACTGTTTGGGGGTAATGGTGACATTATACCCTGTTTTTTTTCTTAAAGAAGTTGAGCTAAAACCACCTGTGGTCTCTTCTTCAGCTGTGCTGAGATTAAAGACCACAAAGTGACCACTAGACTATTTATATATTCATCGCAGAGGCAAAACTGTTTATTCACACTTTAACTCACGCAAATGCAGTACTGTATATACATACATAGTAAAATAAGATTGTGAAGATTTGTTATCATCACAGCTACGATATGAAATCACCTGTTTGGATGAGTAACACTATTGGTTCATACCTCAAGTAGACTTAGGTAGAAGGTGAATTCCAAAACAAAAAAACAAACAATTAAGTATTAGAAAAGCTGTGGCTTTACAAAAGCTATTTATCTCCTCTTTTCCATAAATCGTTATCTAATTTGAGCCACAAAATGTTGGCTCCTATTCATTTCCTGTCATGTTCTTGTCCCCATTACTGTCTCAAACTGAGCCTTTGCAGCACACGCTCCCTGATGCTGCACCTCTTGTCAAGAAAGCTAAAAGTTATCACTTTGCTCTCCTGCCCAGATGTCAACCAATCACAAACCAGCTCATTAACATAATTAGCTGCACCTGTAGCACCCCTGGAGATGCTGCCAATCACATCAGCTCATATCAGCATACAGCGCCCGACACCAAGTGAGCATGCTTACCTGGAATACTACAAAAGGCTTTAGTCAGTAAAAAAGTTACAACACTTTTGAAAAACATACAGCATAAACACAACAAGCCTCTCATAGTGGGGCTGTTGTGAAGATTTGCATCTTCCTCATGTGTATGTTTATGAAGAACTGAGTACAAAAATTATATAAAGCTACAATTTCTAAATGTAATGGGAGGAAATTTAAGACATAAAACTGATTATATATTTTGCACAGTGGCTGAAATCTGAAACATCATTTTAGAGAGGGGTGTCTGAAAAAACTGTTGTTGTGTTTATTGCAATATAAAGACAAGCATGTATAAGCATGTCTTTACATTTGTGCGATCCTATGTCTGTATTTTTCTTGATGTAAATCTCTATGAATATTTGTGTATGGAGGGTTACTGCAGCGTTGCAGAGGCCCATCATCCCCATCATTCTAGTTTTTCCTTTTCTCCACCAGTCACATAAAGAACCAGCAGCCTATTGGACGTCATTACAGCTATGCTTTCATTACAATGCCTTCTGGCAGTGTAATGAAAACCTCTTTTTGAGGTACGACAATGTGAACGTAAACAGTACCTGCTGCTCCCTTATGCCTGTCATACAGACACAACCAGATCGCACACAAACAACTACACATGCACACACCGTCACCCTGAAAAATAGACTGATTTTATACCTGTAGCTACTCAGAGGCGTAGTATGATATTTCAAGAAAATGCAAATTCACTTTTTCTCTCTCATATTCTCTATCACACTCACACACCTAAAATGTAAATATTGCAGTTGTGTTGGGTAGGTTTTGAGGTGAGGAGAGCTAGCAGCGGGAGACGGCCGTGCATTTGCAGGCAGTGCTGCAGTAATGGAATGAAAGACTGATGAGTGTGCATACCAAGCTATTTACTCTGCCTGGCTCCACAACAAAAAGCCACGATCCCCACTATCTTTCTTCCAATGGCCCTTCCTCCCCGCCTCACAACATATGTCCTTCTGCCCCCCCTTCCACCCACTTCCCCTCCACATCCGAACTCTGAGTTAATCATTTAGAAATAATTAAATTCAATAAAGCGGAACAGATTAAATAAGAAACAACGATTGGGCGTTAAGGGGCAGAGTCTAGAGCAGTGGCTTCCTCCCCACTGTAGGAAACAGCAAGTGATGTGCTAAAACAGAGATGGAGGGAGACACACAGATGGGTAGAGATACAGAGGTGGGGGGGGGGGGGCTTACAAGAATTTCAGGGAAAGACGGAGAAAGACAAATGTGTGCAGCTGCAACAAAAAGGTATGACAGAGGATAACAGAAAAAGCATGGGAATAAAAGGAAAGCGTGAAAGGGGAGCAGAGAAGCTTGAGGACTGGTTAAATATTCATAAAGGCTGTGTGGCGATGGGTGGTGACGTAGAGCGGCGAGGGAGATCGAGGAGCCTGGTAGAGGCAAATAATGAGCACACAGAGAGACCCCCCCCCTCCCCCCCTCCCTCCCTCCCTCCCTCCCTCCATGCTTTAAGACACAGCTGGAGGCACACAGGCAGTCAAGACACAGACCAAACTGCAATACAAATGTGCAATTATGGAGAAGCAAACACGTGCAAACAGACATGCAGGCAAACCTCCGCTTGGAAACAGAAATGACCTGTTTACTCTGACCGTGCTCATGTTTCATCATGACTGAATAACCAGCAGATAAAGGCTGCATTTCTATAGTTTATTTAGCTTCAACAAATTCCACCCAAAGATCAATTACCAACAATGTCTTAGTCGTGTTCCAATACTTTCTGACTTTCTGCCCAGCCTGTTCCTGCCCCAAAAACATTCATACTGAGGATGTAAATCTTTAAAAACGGGCCAAAAGAACATTTATTTGGCACTATTTAAAGCTCCAAATAAAAACACTCACATTTGGTGAGCTAGCAAGGACAGCATATGCCAGATTGACTCAGAATACACTGGTGTGCCCATTTTAATCGTTATAAAGAAAACACCTCCAAGTGCAACAGTGTGTGGCTCATTGATATGACTGTTACGGTGTCTGGACAACAGTGGAGCTCCGAGGAATAAGCTAAGGCTACACAGGTAATAACTGTTAGTGTGCCCCAATTCAGTTTTGGCCTTTTCATGGGGTTTGTTGACAATGAGAAAAATATAGAATCTCACCAGACTTATCCTTGAAGGATGAAGTAAATTGGTTTAGTGCAGGTTTTCCCACAAATTGGATTCCTATTGGCCGCCGCCTCCCGAGAGAAAGCAGTACCAATATTGGCCTTGATAACATATTTCACAATCCTGCTATGGTTTACACTGCACCAACCACTGCTTAATATTAGAGAGAAAGAAAGGATACATTTGCAATTCACTCAACACTTTGCTTTCAAACGAGATGATTTGTGTGTCAGACTCTGGTTCCAGTTGACACACAGGGCTTTTCTTTTTTTTTTTTTACTAAAGTTGGCCCCCAGCCCCAGTGAGGCCCCACCCCCGCTTCTCTTGGACTTGCACTGGAGAAGAAGCTATTGACCGGGGCTGCACTGGATTGAAAATAAACACTGTATTAGTGTGATTGGTTGGACGGAGCTGATCCATGCTGGGGGCAGCCTGTCTGCCTGCCTGCTGCTGCTAACCAATCTCAGAGGGAAAATCGGAATTCAATTAGTCTGGCCAGAGGAGCTATCTCTCTCTCAGTTTCTCTCTCTTATGTTTGTTAGCCAATCTCTTGACCCTTCTCTAACTCGCTCTCTTCCTATCCTCCCTATTTTTTTTCGTTGTTTCCTCCTCTTCCTCCCTCTCTCAGGAATTTCCTTATAACTGCTGCCGCTAGCCCGACTCAGAGGGGAGAGTGGAATTCAATTAGCCCAGCCGTAGGAGCTCTCTCATGTTTACTATTCATGCTCGCATTCTTGCACTTCATCCGATGGTCACTCTGATCTCTCCTTGTGCTTCTCTCTGCTTCTTGCAGGTGTCTCCTTTCCCCTCCTCCCAGCACGCTCCCAGAAGTGGTATAAATTCTTATTGATGGCGGGGTAGGGCATGGGTGGAGAACAAAAAATAAATAAATAAATGAAAGAAAGCTAGAGGGAGAAATGGAGAACGATAGCCATAAGAGGCAGTTGACATCCAGGGGGACATTAAAAAGAGAGAGGGAAGATAAAAGAGGCAGGGAAGGCAGAGATGGACCTGTAAAGAGGAATGATGGGATAATGGAGTGAAAAAAGTGAGAGGTATAAATAACTGGTGATGATGACAGCAAGAGAAACTGAGACACACAGACGAGAGCTATAGAGAAACACAAGGCAGAAAGAGACACGCCAAGAAAACAGAATGAGACAATGAGACAAAAGAAATTCAATGTGCATATTAATATGTAAACCAGGAAAACAGAGAAACTAGATAGAAATACACAGAGAAAGCAGCAAATGTGGGAGGCTGATATGAAATGTATTCATCATGAATATCTGACTCCTGACGCGACAGATGTTCTGAAACCCAGTCGGCACATCCCTCCTCTCCCTACTCCCTACATAACTCACCCATTATAAGGCTTCGCTGCCACTAATCCCACAAAAGGTACTGGGTTATCATTGACTCAACACAACATGACACCTTTTGTCAAAGTGTAGATGCAGGCTACTTCCAAAATCTCCAAACAGCGGTAAAATCAAATTGTGCAGTCGTTCGACGCCCCTCTTCCACCAAACCAACATGTTATCCGCCATCACCACAAACCCACCTGTGGAGATATTTATTCCTTTGAGTCTTCAGTGGGGGGAAATTTCAAGAGATGCCTGAAAAGCACTCTAGATTTTATTAATATTACTACAGTGCGATGTGCACACTGTGCTCCAGTGCCTGCCAACAGCGTGTGCTACATTCATCCACCAGATCCCAGGAGTATCATGAGTAGTCTGCTTCTCTTTGACTAGCACCTACTCTCGGTGTATGGTCAGGATTTCAAAGTTGTAGAGGGTGTAAAGTTTTCTATTACAGTCTACTCAAAAAAGGGGAGAAGTAGTGTTTCATCAAACGACAGCAGTGTTCAAAGGAAGCATGGGGATGGATTTAAAGTGGAACTCCATTTATATGGTTTTACAGTGTGGTCAGGATCTAGATCAGCAGCAGTGAATGTTTGTTACAATGTATTAAGTTTCACTAAAACAATATAATGATATATAAACTATTATTTCTGTTACACTCTGGATTTTTGCGAAGACCAATAGAGACTAGTGCCATTGTAAAATGGGATTACCACTTGAACCAGGCCAATTTCTGTAAATCAAGATCATATTATTGATTATAGAACAGGATTAAATAAGGCTCATCTAACTGCCATGGCCATGGAAAGATAACCCAGAAAGACTGATGAGAACTTTTCAAGCTAAACATAGTTTCTCCTGCGCAGTAGCTTCTCTGTAAATACGAGTTCACTTTACCAAGGTCTGTTTTCATTGCGTTAACCTTACAGTAGCAGTAGTAGTAGTTTTTTAAATCTACATACAGTATGTGTACATACTGTGAGTGGCTGTGAACTTTAATGGAAAGTGTGGCATAACTTTAAATGTCAAATAAAATGACAGAAACGCAAGAATATAATAATAATCTATCAAAAATATAACGGTAGAATTTTTGAAACTGCAAAAATGTAAAACAGAAGCATGTAATTGTAAAGTAGCATGTAACACGACAGAAAAAAATCTTGAGTATCCAGAAAATGTTAAGTATCTCATGATCTTGATCTTACACATTATGCAGCTGGGCTCTTATTTGATGCTTCAGCTTAATGCCACGTTTCATTTTACATACTTATGTTAATTTATGACACAAATATTTACATTACAAACCAAATTTACATTACATACAATTTGTAATATGTACAGCTCTTCTGGCATGAAGGTTTTCCTTTTTATATTTCTTCGTTGTACAAAAAGAAAAAGAAAAAAATCAATAAAGGATCACTCCTGACAGGCTTTTAATAATAAACCATGGTTTCCTGAGCCATCTTTATAAAACATCCCCAGGCAGGAGAAGCTTGTGAAAAATGCTTTCGATTACAATTAGATTTTTTAGCTCGCTGAGCACCATTGATGTACATTCTTGATAGAGATGAATGGCGGTCAGCAGGCAGCCTGTTCAGCAAAAAGGTCACCAATCCCACACCTTGAAAAAGGATTTGTTCTGTCACTTCCATAACTTTGCGGCCAGTTTTCTTCATCTTCCGTGTGCTACATGCGACTGAAAGCCAACACAACACCTGTGCTAATTTAAAAGGTGTTGCTTTTAAGACATTCAGGGCAAAGACTTAGACAAAGCTGCTGATCCCACGGAGAGATAGCAGGGCGCGACTGCTTTTGATTAGCATGCTGTATAGGGAAGATAAGATGGCATGAAGGAGTGGTGGAAGACTGGGGAGTTAAAAGGGTTTTCAAGACCAATCGTTTTCAACATCTTTTTTTTCTCTTTTGAAGGGAATTGCCTTGGAGCAAGCAAATACAATTTGCCGTATTTTCTTCCTGCGTGTGTGTGCTAAATGTGAATGTGTGGACATGTACACCTGGCTGACAGAAGGCACAAAAAAGACGGTGGAAAGGTAACTGGAAAACTTCCATCGTGTACATGTATTTGTGTCTGTTTCACAGGGAACTTTTCAAATCCCCAGAGAAAAGTCTGTTTCTTATCTGTCCTTGTGTTTCAAGAGAGGGGGGGTGATGGAAGCAATCTTCAAATGGCATCTGCAGTCAAGGAGCACTTGAACCCAATCAGCACCCGTCAGACCCAAATGGACCACGGGAGAGATTCTGTGGTGGAGGAAGCTTAATGCCAATCACAGCAAACACTCACATTCATGCACATCAATCAGGCTTTCTCATACAGTCTGGGGTGGTAAATGAGCTACAATTGGACAGGGGTTGCAACTCTGGAAGGATGTAAAATCACAAACACTCCAAGAGTTCAAAGCACAGCTTTGTTGCAGCAAAAGATGCGGCAAACCTGTGGTTATGGGGCAGCTCACATGGGCGAAAGCCACAACAACATGTAACAGGCTGCTCGTTTGTTTCACCTCCAGAAAAGGAGCTCATCTCCCATGACTGCTGATGACAGTCCAGCAGGATACGCAGACCTTCCATCCTTCTTCACACACTCCTGTCTTCGCCATCTTCACAGGGATTTTCATTGCTTTCATTTCTCTGAATCTCAGAAGTCATGATGCCAGGGCGACTCTTATTCAGGCCACTGGGACGCTAAATGTCACTGGCAGCACGACAACTGTTGAAACGCACACCGAGTCTGTAAAGCTGGTGACAATGGACAAGGTTGGGCTAATTAAAAATAATGAGTCCTCCATGTGGCAGCCATAAGCTTGATACTATGCACTTTACCACAAAGTAACATAATGTTTTGTTGGATGAGTAAAGCTTCTGCTCAACAGTCACATCAGTGTGGGGTTGCCCCTCGTTATCGAGAGTGACAGTTAAGAGTAGTTATACGTTGTAAAGCCATTTGGGGCAAATTTATTAAATGTATGAATAAAATTGACTCGACTTGACTTGATTTACCTAAGCAATTACCTATGGGATCTCTGCCCAATAATAAGGAAATGTCCACCCTGTATTTTTAAATTGGCTCATTAGATCATGTAGTGAATTCCATTTCCTGATGCAAAAAGGCGTTTTGTGTATACACAGTGAAGACAGCAGGAGGTGCATCCCATTTTGGAGGAGGACTACATTAAAAATACCATTTTACTCATCATTAGTTATCTGGAAACTCCATTATTTAGGCAACATATTCCATTCAGTCATGTACAGAAGAGCCTTTTAGAGAAAAGAAGTGAAGAGGCTGCTCTTGATGAATATAACTTTTAGTCAAATGTTTAAGTGTGTGTGGTATTGATAGACATTATACTGGTGGGAAATTTGCCAGCAAATATTTTGCAGCTTCAGAATTTGTTGTTCAAGTTGGAGAGAGAAAAAAAAAGATGTGGGATAAGTGGAACAGAACAAGAGGTCCAGCAGGAAAGTCAGAGAGCAGCAGGCAGAAGGTGAAGAGGCTGTATGACTGATGTCTCTCTGAAGGGGTGATCGCACACCAGTCACTTCAGCTGAAGCCTGCGCGACTCCACTCGCAAATCCTTAAAACGCGCTTCCTGTCAAAGTGTGATCCCCGACCAGACACGCCACTTGTCATCATTCACCTCCATTCAACTCTGACCGTCAATATTTGCAAGGTCAGACAGTGATTTGTGTATTGTGGAGAAGAGGTCATTCTTCTCACAGCGAGAGTGTTGCACTACAAATTGCAACATTGCTCCAATACATGGGTTAAAATTCATGATAATTGTGTGCCACGTATAAGTGTATATTCATTCTTAACTAATAAATATATAAAAGCAACAACCACTGTACGTAAATATACTTAATGTCAGAAGAGAGACATTTCCATTGGCAGATCAACTGTACTGGAAGAAAAACTTCAAGTAGATGAAATCTAAACAACTTCTCTTCCCTCCCTGAAAAATAGCCACAACATGTTTCACATGCATACATGTGTTGTAGCTGTAGATGCCTGTCCATTAGGACAAAAATGAATTCCCTGGAACTGCTGCAGGTTTCCCCGCAAAGTCCATGGAGGATATGATTAGTTTCGATTCTAGTGGAGTCCATTTTTTGTGTTTTTATTATAATATTGTGTGTAACGGTCATGTCAAAGGTAATACATTAAAGGACAATTCCGGGCGAATTCAACTCAGGGGTGTATTTTCATATCATTTTAGGTCTAAAAGAATGAATCTGAAGATTTTCAGTTTAATCGCTCCTGTTTTGCGGTAGCTGCGTCTGTCCCTGCATCGCCACGGCAGCAATGAATGGGAGTGGATGTAAGTTCCGCTGTTTAGGCTGTTTCCAGCCCTCAAAGCCGCATTTTTTTTCCACAGACAGCATCAGATGGCTACTCAAACATGCACCCAGAAGTTTATTTACTTCAAGCAAGCCGACATGTTTGTAAAAGTCGATCTAATTCAAAGTCTCCCGGAGTCTCGCGCGAGCCCGAAGTTGCAGTGCTGGTGTATTCAGGCGCAGTAGGAGCTACCGCTTGTGTCATAAACACAGGAATATCAACTCTTTACTTGCTTGAAGTGTACATTTTTTTCCACAGACAGCGTCAGGTGGCTACTCAAAGATGCGCCGAGAAGTTTTTTTTTCTTGAAGTAAGTAAAGAGTTGATATTCCTGTGTTTATGACACAAACGGTAGCTTTTCCCACTGCTCCTGAACACACCGAGCACGGCAACTGGGTCTCGCGCGAGACTCCGGGAGACTTTGAATTAGATCGACTTTTACAAACATGTCGGCTTGCTTGAAGTAAATAAACTTCTCGGTGCATGTTTGAGTCTCCATCTGACGCTGTCTGTGGAAAAAAATTGCGGCTTTGAGGGCTGGAAACAGCCTAAACAGCGGAACTTACATCCACTCCCATTCATTGCTGCCGTGGCGATGCGCGGACATACGCAACTACCGCAAAACAGGAGCGATTAAACTGAAAATCTTCAGATTCATTCTTTTAGACCTAAAATGATATGAAAATACACCCCTGAGTTGAATTCGCCTGGAATTGTCCTTTAACTGTAATGAGGATAAATGTTATTTTTGGAAATGAAAAAGGGGTTTTGAATGAAATCACAGAGACTCCAATGAGCCCATTCTGTCAGCCACCTAGTGACAACCGCTGAAACGTGAGTCATGATTTTTAGGTGAGGGATAACGATACTGGGGACAAGTTTTCAGATAAGATAATTTGTCGTAGGCCAGCGTTATATTCAGTTTGTGAAATAGAATGTTTGGGTCTCATGAATTATTAAAGAGATGAATTGTCAGGGTACATTTGGTGAAGATGAAAAAGGGGATTATTGTGACCTCTTGTATCCATTCTGTTTATGAGATGAGATTGGGCGGCATGCCAGCGTCTGTGTGCGTTACAATAACAACTCCACCTGTACCCACTTAAAATCCGGCTTGGGTGGACATTGAGTGGTTTGTGTGTGGTTTGGAGTGTGTATTCCATGGAAAGCGTGAAAAGGGCACTGCCAAGGCCACATGACGTTCTGTCCTTGTGCCAGCCTCCGATGCAATGCAGCTCAATAACCAGGCAGAGGGAGAAAACCGCTCCGCTTTGCTTTTGCTTATACTTTAAGGATCAGGGCACAAAAGGTGGCACTTGAGCCAAGAAAACATTTAGACAGCATCAGTGGGTGGCAAATCCCTGCTGTGTAACCATGGCAACATCTCATGTGGTGAGTACAGGCTGGTTTTCGGTACACAGTTAAGTTTTTTCAGAGTCTGGCGTCGGCCTTCAAGCTGTCCTGTAAAAACACTTCTACTTGTTTTAATTGTCACTTTCTTATGTCGTATGTGCAACATCCAGTATGAATGCTGCACTCTCTCCTCCCCGCATGTTGCAAGGTGTAGGCCTATCTAGCAAAACTTCAAATTGCCACCGTAATATGCGCAAACAGCATGCAGACGATCTGCGCTGAAGTGGACATAATAGCATAATGTACAATAAAAAGTAATGTTTTGTAATTCATTTTCTATTCGGTGAAGCCACAGTGATTGGTGTGAAGTAAATCGAAGACGTCAGTTGTTTTACCATCACTAATTAGCAGAATAAAAACTCAGACAGAGGCGGGGGATCAGAACATTTCAACAAATGGAAAAAGGAAGGCTGGTGTGCTTAAAGTGGAAAGCATCTGTTTCTGAGCCAAACCGAGTGAACGCTGGTGCTGACTTTCGAAGATAAAAAGGTTCTCAGAAAGCCAGAGGAGTGATGCTAATGTGAGTCTTGAACTGCTGGTCTTTTCGCTCTATGGTTGGCTCTTCTCTACTTCTTCATTTTGTCATTGTTTCTAAGCTCTAGTGGAGGATGTTTTAATATTTTCTGCATTTTTTCCTTATGAGTCTTTGCTTTTTTAGAAGAAAATCTTATTCAACACCATTTTATTTATTTATTTATCATCATGACCGAGCTTGTTTCAATTCAGTAGCAAAGGTCCCTCTCTGTGGATGGATGTCTTTTCATTTCATCACTAAGCTTGGCTGCCCATGTTTATTTACAGTAAGGTTAATTCGGTGATTAAGTTATTACTGGAAAATGCTAAACAGAAGCTGTGATGTTTATCATGCAAAACAAAAGAAAAATCAATTTCATTCTATTGGTAAGATAATGACTTTTACATGAGGCTTAAAGAAAACAACAGAAGCCATGGATAGCCTTGTTACGGATTGAGCTGGGCTCTCTCAGTTGATAACCTACATGTATGGAGAACAGAGTGGAAACTGGTTAAAGCAGTGAATATATCACAATCCTTCACTTCTAAAAGCGTGTCTGCGATGTGTTTATATGGTAAGATTAAGGAAGTGTATGACTTGTAAAGTAATGATAAAGCACAAATGATCCCATTACAAATTGAGTAGCATCATTACAAATGCAGGAAAGTGATGAGCAATTGTTATTGCATTACCCAAGACTGACAGATCATTAAATTAGTAGTTTTAGAAGTATTAAGAGCACATGTTGACCTCTGACCTTTCTGCAGATGAGGAGGAAATGAAAGGGATTTATAAGTGGAGGCTGTACAGTAAGACACTGAGTGTTTGGTGTGCATGCTTAGAGTATGAGTGTGCATAGATATCTGGGAATTCATGTGGGGAATAAGGAAATGAGAGGCGGGGGGTGGGGGGTAGGAGGTGGGTAATGTATTTCTCTGTGGTCCTTTGAGATGGCAGCATCTGTGTCACAGTAATTATTAACAGATTAACCCTGAGAAAATCACCAGAGATGGAGACAGATTCACAAAGTTGGATTACAGAGGCATCTACATCTTTTGATCCTTTGTGTTTTCATCTCTCTCTCTTCTTACCACACATATGCACAACAGGCATGCTCAAAAACACAAAACCAAGAAACACTGTTAGGTGAATAATCGGATATGGTGACACAAGAAAAGGGGAGTGGCACAAAGTGCATGTCAGCTCCAATCAAGAAGGATTTGAGTGCATTTCTCTTTTGTCATGTTTTCCCAGTGTTTATCTCCATCACTTCACACTTGCACAGGCTCATCTAAAGTGACTGGGAGCGAGCTGTGCCCTTGGACTTCAGTGCCTCACAGATCACACAGGCGCCTAAAAGCACAGAGGCGACTGCTAATTAAATATGGATGGAGGAAAATGTATGGCTCAGGACATTTTGCCAGCGGTGAAAACATGGGAGCACTTCTTTTGTATGTCACTTTTGTTCTTATCCTATATTGTACATTGTCAATCACTTAACAAAGGCTCCTGGGGGGAAACTAACTCGATATATTTTACTCTCAGAACAAATTTGAGGTAAATCACATTAATATTTCTAACTACTTCATTCTTTATACTCCTATTTATTTCACAGACGTAACTACCACTTTTTAGGCTGTCCAAGATTAAATCAGTTGTTCCAAACCGCTTGAGTTCATGTGTTTGTAAGTTATAAGTTGTTCCTCAAAAGACAGATTTACCTTCTAAACTTCTCAGGTGTTTTTATTAAAAAAGATTTGATTCCCAAAGAAGTGAAATTGAACTGTAAAAAAGCCAAGATAAGAGAATGGTTCAAAAATGAATACAGATTAGTGCAGCTTCATTTCTTTTCTTTCCTTCCTACCCCATTAATCATCTCAGTACCCCCCAGATTTATCTCATGAACCTTTGGTCTGATTTTTTTCTACAAAATTAGTACTTTTAGTTTAGCAGTGTATTATAAATTAGTGTTTTTAATACAGAACATTTACTTGTAACGCTCTATTTGCACTCTTGGTACTTAAACTGAAGTGGAGGTTATGATTAGTTATTCCACAGCTGGTCTTTATGAATCATTGTTATGGAGATTTAGTGGTTCTCTAGGATTCATGTGAAGTGTGCATATGATCTGTGGCCCATGGGCTTTACACGTTGATTTTGTGTTTTCAAATGTGTGTGTCATACTCTATAACCATTCAGGCTCTCACACACCACCACTGAAGACCAGTGCCAAGCAGATCGAGGGCACTCTCTCTGGGGAGCAACTACAACACGCAGGCATGTTTAAGCAGATGGCAGTCATGATGTGTGGTATGGGTGAGTGCACTTGACTTACAATGTCAGATAAGCCACAGTGGTTGTAGGAATTTTCAAATTAAACTCGAAGGAAAATAGATGGTTTAATTAAGGCCTCATTTTGGTGATGGAGAGGAATGGTATAGTCACTATATTGGAAGACATTTACTGCTTACAGAAAAAGGTCAGGGAGGAAAAAACAAAATCAGTGAACAGTTTCCTCCCAATTCTTTAATAATTCCTCGACAAAGCCGCAGCTACCGCGGGGGGAGAGTGAAATCTGAAATGAAAGGAGGAAAATCTGGGAGAAGACACCATGTGCTAATATCATGCTGTAAGGAGAAATGAGATGGAAGATGATCTATTATCTAACCTCGGAAAGCTGAACTGATATGAGATGAAAATGATGAGCGGGATCGTGTGTGTTTGTGTGTGTGTGTGTGTGTGTGTGTGTGTGTGTGTGTGTGGCGGGAGGTGGGGTACTTCTAGTGAAAAGACCGAAATAGGATAAAAGTGATTTGAATTTTGTGGCATGGTGTCATTGTTATCTTCATGTTACACAAGCCTCGCAGTCAAGCCAGTTTTCTGTCATATATTTGTGTACTGTGCAAGCCCATTTGCCTATGTATAGCAAACACTAACATATTCCCAGTTGCCTTCATTTTCTTTCACCCTCAGCTCTCTACACTCCATGCAGATCACTTTTGACAGCCTACACACATCAAATCGCACATATGCACATGCACAAAGTCTTGCATAGACACACACACGCACACGGGGACTCCTTAACACTCACACTGGGCACGGCTCATAAGGAACATCCATCAACGCTGAATACACACTTGTGAATCTAACGCTCAATAAAGCAAATATAAACCTCCAGTTCCCGTTATCTGTCTTCAGCAGGAGCCAAAGCTGTGACAGAAAGAAGAGAGGGGAAGAGAAGAGAAGAGAAGAGAAGAGAAGAGAAGAGAAGAGAAGAGAAGAGAAGAGAAGAGAAGAGAAGAGAAGAGAAGAGAAGAGAAGAGAAGAGAAGAGAAGAGAAGAGAAGAGAAGAGAAGGAATAAGGAAAGGGAACAAAATAGGAAAGGAAAGAAGACAGAGAAAGTAATGAGAAAATATGAGGACTGGCCACACTGATGCTGCCCCATGTTAACTTTGCTACGATACATGTGAATAAAAAAAGACCCTATTATCAGAATACCACACAGACACGTATACAATAAAATATTTGAAGCCATGTCCACAGCAGACACCTCCATCCTCCTCTTCCAGACAGAAAACTGCAATAAGCAGAGACTGAGTCTTGTTATGGGAGAGGAATCGAATCCCACATTTCTCATGTCTCACTGGTTCTCTCTCCTCTCGCTTTCTCTTTTATTTTACCATCCTGCTCTCATCATTTCATTTTACATATCATCACTGAGCTTTTCTTCCACAGCTAATATCCCAAATCTTTCACTTGTAGTTGGACCACTGAGACTTGATATGATATACATGGCAGATTGTGTGCAGTGTCTTTGCTTTATGTTTTTATACTTTTATGCAAATATGTACTTTTATGCATATGATGCATGAGTGTGAATGTACAATGCACTCACTAAGTGGAAGCCTGTACTCATTACTCATGAAAATATATGTAAACTGTACATATACTGTCTTCTTCAGAAAAAGAGTTACCTGACAAATGGCTGTGCTCAGTGGCAAAGTCAGTGTTAGTGTGATGATGTATCACCGCCAAACAAATGTATGTAAGGTTGTTCACATTGGTTATGAAGAGGAAAGGTCAATGCAAAGTCACATTCATACTAGGCAGAGCAAAGTGGTGCAGATGGAGATCTGTATGAGATGGAAGTGAACAAATTGACGTTCCTATACAAACTGCACACCCACGCTGTAGCTGTCTACATGAGTAGGGAGCTTACAGCTTAAGTCTGGGGTTATAATGACTGGTGACAGTGATCAAGTACAACTCAGCAACAGTTTCTTTCAACCGTGAAGGTGGATCTATACAACTTTGACCGTGACCTTCAACTTTTGTCCAAACCAAAAATCAAACAAAGGGGAGCTCAGGGGAGGTATTTGAGGAGAGACATATATGGAAAGTCACAACAACAATAAAAATGTTTTGGTGCCAAAAAACAAGGACATATTGGTGTCACTCTGCACACAGTTTAGTCCAACAAGTCAGCTCAGTCAAAAATGGCTTTGAGAAGCGCACAGGTGGTGCTGAGATAAAAGTTCCCATCCACCAGCCAAGAGCTGAAGTTCCTTCCCAGAAGCTGCCAAGGAGTTTTTCATCCTTGTCACTGCGCTTCTCGCTCCTATTGGCCGGCTGGGGCGCATGAGGTGAGATGACGCATCTGGCAAACACCATGCGTCACAGAGGTAGAACAGGTAGTTCGTCATGTCATGCCACCTAAGGCCAACACTATATATATGGTGTAGAAATCAGTACTGCAGAACTGGCAGGAAAAAAAAACTGGGATACATTTCAAAAAAATGGATGAAATGTGAAATTTGGATGGTGGAAACTGAGCTGCAACTGAGTATCTAGATTATACCAACAGATACAGTATCTGTGAGTCCACTATGTTGTGTGGATGTGCCTGAGTTTCCCCAGCATGACACACTTTTTATGTGACTGATTCCTTCCTGCTCCGGGTGGTGTTTGCGGATCTCGGGGGTTAAGGTATGTTGCTCGGTTACCGGACGCTCAGTTGTCCCTGCTCCCTCATGAGAAAGGTCAGGCTTGAGTGAAATCAGCCAATAAGACCTCGACTGGCCCCCGTGGCAACCGGCACACACCACTGCATTTTCTCTGGCTAAGCGCTTGACCAATGCTGATTTCCCTCCAAACTCTGCAGCCATTTATGACTCTGACTTGTGTTATCATAGCCCCTAGGTAAGGCCACACTTCCCTGGAGGGACAGAGAGAGGGAGAAACTGATAAGGGAGTGATGGAGGGAGGGACAGAGAGAGGAAAAGAGAGAGATATGAACAGATAATGGAAGAGGGGATTGGATGTAGTGATATAAATGATGGAGTCAGAGGTGCCTCATGTCATTGATATTTTTTTCCCTCTCTGCCCCCGTGTCTTTACACAGAATAAATTGCTGATATTACCAACATCAATGCACAGTATAATTGACTGACATTTTTTTCTGCTGAGATCTAAGCACACGACAGGTTACATCAGCAATAGATTACAATATATTGGGAAGATGCAATGTTTAAGATGCAGTGGAGCTGCTTTGAGCTATTAATTGGGTATTTCTGCAGAAGGCACTGAAGCACGATGGTACATTATCAATAAGCGTACTGCTGTCCGAGGGATGAAGATTTCCGTCACGCACCGAGCATGGCTGCAGCTGTAACTAATGCTTCCATATTTAAGTTAATCAGTTCCTGGGATAGCTCCTGTACAATAGCTGGTAATTTTTTTTCTCATGTTACATTTGGCAGCTTCTTCCCTGAGTGCATCAGATGCCCTGTAGTTTTATTAGTGGAAGCATTTTAACGTATTCAGTGGAGCATCCAGGGATGAAGGGTGTTTTCGAGATAGTAGAAGGTGTGATTTCCTTGTTGGGGAGATTTATTGTGCTTTGACTCCAACACCCTATGATGTTAGCTCACAACCAAGATAAGTCAGAGCTCGCTTACCCGAACACACACACAAAGAATCAGAGAAGAAATCGGAGCTCCACCTGCTCTAGACTAAGCCCTGTGCTCTTTGCGCAAGGATGCCTACCAAGATAGGTGACATTTGTTTAGGCATATTCAAACAATGGCGGTTACTTTATCGATCCTGCAATTCAAACGGTAATAACAATGATATGCATGAGGATCACCACTAAAAAAAAAGAAAAAAGAACAAGCTCAGAAAAAAAGGAGTATATTTATCTCACCGTATTGTGATAAACTTATACGCAATGGTGGTCAAAGCAACAAACTACTGCACATATTTTCTTTGCTTCCCATTTTCTGGATTACTGTACATCATGTGGGCGGTGAGTGTTTCCAGGCATACACAACTACTCCTCTTTACATCTATTTACAGCAGTGGGTGTACAATTGTAAGACGTATGTTGTTTCAGGGGCATGTTGTCAGGACAAACAAGGCAAGCAACGTTTGGCCAGTTAACACCTACAATAAACATCAATTAGAATGACGTTAAGTGAAATGATATTCTCTCTGGAAGCTAGGTTGGCTACCAACTGCTGTAATTACAGTTTCTGTCACTTCCACTGGTGGAACCATGTCCCTTTGACAAAGACTGGACCTCTTCAAACAGATGGGTGAGCAATATTTCATGGGGGTTTGCACATTGTGGATAATCCAAACATCTTTGAAGAGTGACTAACTGCAGCCAAAGTGTGCTTGTCAGGTTGTCTCTGACTCAGCTCCCTGTCTTCCGATTTCCTCGGTATAGATTTTTGATAAGTCGGTGTGATGTCGTTGATTCGTTTACTCATTAACAGAGAACTCTGTGTGGGAGATACAGTAAGTTTAAGTAAGAGAGCATATTCAGGCAAGAAAACAGAGGATTCTGCAGTGACATTGTTGTGTGTCACCGTCAGTTGATGGTAAATATTTTGAAGATTATCACAAAGGCGATTTTTTAGATGTCCTCCCTCTATACTGCACATTTTATATAGCAAGTGTCAGTTTGAAGGAATAATCCTTTTACTTCTTCAGCCAGGAGGGAGCGTAGAGAGGTGAAATAGAGTGCAGGATACAGGATAGAGAATTTCAGTGCAGGAAAGACAGGCTGCATAAAACCATGATACAGCTCAGGCTCTGAATTTTGCAACTACCACTGTCAAGAAAAGGTATGTTTTAGTTCTGGTTCATTTTTCTTGTTGGTGCATTAAACTGCTGAATTGCACATTGAAATAGTGGTTTATGGGCGGCAACGGGGCAGGATGTTGGATCTTTAGCTCCACTTGCCAATCTGTAAAAGCCACTGCACTGGTTGAATTTAACTTCAGTGTTGAATATAAGGTTTGCCTGCTCAATGCTTATTTTAAGGTTAGCAAATGTCAACAAAATAAAGCCTTTATTTGTTGTCATTGTGATGACCGAGATAAAACGTCAGAGCATGATTCTGCTAATCGTGCAATGGGAAAAGATCCATTTTTTCTCTCTTGTATTATTGAAGGATGTCAATGAAAACTGTCACCCAGCAAGATGATGAAAGTCTGTCTAAACGTAAATTCTGACACGACTTCCAATTGAAACGATGTATTAAATCGAGTAATTTGTGCTGCACACCTCAGTTTCAGAGCTCGGCTCTCAAGGCACATGCGACAACAAGAAAGCGTTTTGCTGGGAACATTCTATACTGTAGCTCACCTTAAGCACAGAAACAGATTTCTGCGTGAGGTGAAATCCTGGTTATTAAGCTACTCAGGGAGTGACAAAATATTCCTGTGGATTATGATGTTGTTTGGTTACAATCCACATAAACCTTCTTTTTTCCAATGGGTGGGAGGATAAAAAGAAGTGAATACATTCCCCTCCCAGCCCATCATTGCTATCAGCATTCATAACCTCTGTGTCAGATCAGGCAAGGGCTTCTGTTTCGATTAAACTTTGCTCACTCTGGGACGACATTTACGTGAGAGGACAGCTGATATTTTCACACTGTAATTACAAGCGTAGGTCAATGAAACGCAGAGGCAGCTGCTACACGCCCAGTTCTTACTGCCTCACAAATCAGTGCTGACCCAGCCGACAGCAGACTGCCTGGACCTAGAGATGGATAACGCATATTCAGAGGAACAAAAACAGAGGACACTTTGCTCAATATCACTAAAATGTACTGTATGTACAGTACCATTTTAATTATAACATTTTTTACATTGCATATGGTATTCCAAAAGAAATCTCTGTTTTAAATGTCCCCATTGTGGGACAAATAAAGGATTATCTTTGCATCTTTGTAGCTGCAGCAGTGGTTATGAGGAACAGGAAGTGCCATACTACAAGGAACAGGAAGCATAAGAGGAGAAATAATGCCATGGACAATCTGCTATTTATACGACCTTGCATGAAAAAAAAGACTAGTGAATGCCACTGATTTGGCCCATTTGGCACTGTGGTAACTTGTGTCTCAGTGCCTGACCAGACAGAGAGAGGGACATTGAATGAAGTCAACCTCTACGGATGGCGCCCAAGGAAACCATTGCTCACAAAAATGGCACAAAACCACAAGATTAAACTTTTGCCAGAGAAGATGAAAAGAGGTCTGATGAGTACTGGCAGCACATGCTTTGGTCAGAGGAACCCAAAATAAATTTGTTTGGATGAGATGAAGTCCAGGGTATTTGGTGAGGACCTAGCCAAGAGACTGCAACGCTGACTGCACTGAGCCAGCAGAGAAACATGGAGGTGGGAGCGAGCTGATATGTGGCTGCGTGAATGCCAAAGGTAAAGGGGAGATGACATTTAAAACACTTTTGGCGTATTTTAAAGCATGAGGTGGAACAACAAATACCCCTCAGCCAAAAGGAAGGGAAAAGAATCATCTGTGAAACAAATAGAGCCTTCACTAATTTAATTAGTCAAACATTTCTTTCTTTTTTAATTAATTGGCTTCATTCTTCTCGGGCTTTGGGAGAAAACAAATAAAATTGAATTAAATGGAGAAGGCTTTGAAAATGTGTGTCTCAGAACTGTCGTGATAATCTCAACAATTTGTTCTTTTTCATCAAGAGAAGAAAATAGTATTGTCTTCGCCAGTTGAGTGTTTCTTTTGATCAACATTTTTCTTTGTCATCAAACCTTTGTACAGATAGCAAATTTGATTGATTTGTGCTCTGTCATAAGCTGCCAGTATGTTAGAAAACATGGTTTCATTTTGAGCTTTTGTTCCTTTTGCCTTAAAGCCAACCACACACACTGAGCCTTACAATCAATTCCCAAAACACTATACCTGCATACAAATAATTTGTTTTCGATTTGCTCTGTCTATATTTTCTGGTATAACATGACTGAAGGTACTGTATAAGCTAATATTGTTCCACACATTCCTTCACTTTTTGTTATTTGGAGAGAAAAAAGGCTCCGTATCACAGCTCACCTCTTCAATCAACTACAAGTCACCTAATAAAAATTGCAGAAAATTCAATCCGACAGACTGTTGTGTTGTAGGCCTTGCATTAAGATTTCCATTTTCTTTCCTCTTCTTACTCTAAACAGTAGCTCAAAAAGCAAAACAATGCTCTTACATGGCATAACAAGAACAACATTTTATTTTTTTTAATCTTCTATAGTACAATTCCTTTTGCAGCCATCTTCCACCACTAGTGAAGCAGTATTCTTGCTTTTTTTAAAACCGATGCTTTAACTTCAACCAGTAGCAGATATAGATTGGTTTATTGGCCATGTGTCCATCACAGAGGCTGTATCATTTGGTAATAATCTCCATCTCAGACTGACTAAAGTGAGGGCCTGTCGATTGCTGACGAGAGCCTGTGACCGATTAGTGAGCCTGTGTCATTAAAACCTCTCCCCTGTGCTGATTGGCTTCATTGATCTTAGAGTCAAAGTATCAAGTTACGAGAGCAGAAACAGTTGATTTCATGGAGCCGAGTCAGGTGCATCTTATCAAGAATGAAATGCTTGTTTTTCTTTCATTAACCTTTAAAGGAAAATCCATCACTGTATTTGCATATCATTTTTGTGTCCTGTCTTTTAACTTAAAGCATTAACAAACACATCCAATTAGTGTCCACTTAAAATCTGAGGTTTAGTTAACAAATGTGCTGTGTTTTCTTTTCACAACGTTTTAAATAAATCTACTTTTACTATTTCTGTTAGCTTTTTTCCATCCTCCTAATGCAGATGTGACTCAGCAGCACCACTGCCCACCTGCCTCCCACAGAAGTCACACTAGGCTGAATAAAAGAGGTGGCGTTTGAGAAGGTGATTAAACTACTCCCTCGGCTTTCTATCCCTCCGTCTGAGGAAGCTCAGTTGGGACTAGCTGCGTTGTTACCCACTACAGCTCAGCCTTTTCATCAGACACAGGCTGATGCAGGGAAAAGCCATGTCGGGCTGTGGGGGGTGGGGGGGGGCTGGGGTGGAGGGGTAACTAGAAACTCGACTGACTTCAAAGGGAAAACAAGTCTAGACTAACACACTGCCAAATAACCACTCTGCCAATTAACCACTCTGTATGCAAAGCCACCCGGAGACATGAAGTATGTGCAGGTGAGTGTTAGCTTGGCATGAGATCTGGGAATGCGAGCTCATACAAACACCAAACAACATGCTGATGATGCTATGTTGAATTTTCAACCTTTGCTAAATGCCACCAATGCTAAATTGAGCTCTCATAAAATGAGGACTATTAAGCCGTACTTGATGCAACCCCCGGTGATAATCATGTCAGGGTTTTGGGAATCATGGGTGGGTTTTGATAGAGATGTTGATTTAGCATAAAGAGGTCTAATTATCAGTTTATTCTGCTGCTGTCTTACTAGGCAGTCATAAATCATTCACTAATAGCCTTCATATTCCCGGCTTTCTCTGCAGCTTTCCTCAGTTGCTTCGACACAGTCGTTTAACTATAAGATCTCAATTCTCAAGACACCGTGTGAATCTGTCAATAGATCATTTTCTCAAAACAGTATTTACATTTCTTAGATGAGTATACATGTTGTAAGAACAGTGTATACATTTTTTTTCAAATGTGGAAACAAACAACTTCAGTCTAATGTACTCTAAACATTGCATCATGTAATAAGACATTTCTCCACTGGGTAAACGTTGTTGAAATATTATGGCCAGGCAGAAACAGCATATATTTGTGTGAAGACCACTGACAGTGTATTCTATTTGTTTTCCATAGTATATTGATGGAAGTGTAAAGTGTTTACTTTGAATACAGTTAAAAACTGAACAGTGTCAGTGAGAAACTGGTGGATGTAGAAAGTTTGATGAGACATTTTAGGGTCTTGACATTTCATTTTGGTATCTGATGAACTGGTTGAGGAATTGATGTCATTTCCGCTCACAAGTTAAACGTTTTCAGTGAGTTACGGCTCTTTCACAGCAAAAAATGAAGTGATGTTCTGCAGAGTAAAAAATGTTGTGGCAATTGTGCTTGATATTTTTGAAATGCTGCATGTGTGTTTCAGAAAAATGTGCTACAGAAATAAAGAAATAATAAAGAAAATGCTTCATTCCGACATGGTAATTAAGTCACAATGACTCAATGATGATGCTCCTGGTTGTGATACGCTGGGTTAAAAACGATGTGGATGCCCTGCCTTTCACCTTGTGCGAGACAGTTAGGATTATCAGCAGACATGCAGCCCATGCATGCACACAGTCAATGAACCAGTGCACTACATGTTAGTCACATAAAGACATATCTTCTCTAAACACCAGTCATTTGTGGATGCATGCAGAGCATGACGATGTTTGGGGCTGACATTTGAGGGGGATGCCTGAGGGGCGGCAGGATGAAATGAGTTGCTGGATAGAGGGTGGGGGTAAAAACTACATGTTTAATTAGTGTGGCAATATTAGCAGAGGAAGACGTCAATGCACAACCTTTACGGTTCTCTCATTTCCAGAAGCATAACCTTTCTAATCTGAGTAAATACAGGCAAAGACCATACACTTCATTGACGGGATTGTGTCATATGCGAGTATGTGTGTGCGTGCGTGTTTGTGTGCATGCTGCTTTATTTGTGTTTGTGTGCATTTGTTTTTTAAATGCTATCTGCCTGTCAGCATCCCTGCTCCTGCTTCCGTTTCCAAGTAACTGCTGGATGTGATCAATCTGAGCCCCACAGAGCAGCAGGAAATCTATAGAGAATAGACACTCGGCTTCAATCCAACCCTCTGTTTAATTGGCAGGTTAGAAGTTCATCCTGCCAGAGAGGCCTATAGGTAATGTGAACGTGGCACGTGTAAAATGTGAGCGCCAAACATACTAAATCTTTCAGTTCCATCATGAATGAAAACAGTCTGAAAGGCCAGATGATGTCCTTTTCGCAGCAAGAGAACACGATTCATTTTTCCTGGTTAGGCTGCCTTATTACTGTTAAGGCGGAACTCCCTAAGGAACAGCACATGGCATGTCTCATTCACTTCCTTTGATGGTCTTATACCTAGGAAAGGCAGGGGCGTTGAGCAGGATGACAATTTCATTTTGGGTGAGTAATTTATCAGTGTGGAGGAGCCAGAGATTTGAGGTGTAATGATCTGATTCACCGGCCATCTTGAGAAAGGTCAGAACTAAGATAAATGTCATCTGTGGTGAATCCAAAGGAGTTGCCAAGATTTCTGGAATAAACACAAGACAGGTATCGACTTGTGGCGTGTTATGTTTTCAAACGGCTGCCCCCAACCTGCCACTTCAGAACCATTGGTCAGTGAGATAATAATAAAGTCATTGAAAAGGTAAGCTTTTATTATTCTGAGCTGAGTGCATAAAATTAAATAAAAATATACCATCCAAATCAGAAGAGATAGGTTACATAAAATAAAAGGCCGAGAATGGCAGCTACAGGTACCTATTGTATAAATAGTGCATCACATGATTTCCCTATGGACTGTATCAACCTCAAAGCACTCCTTGTATGCTAAAGCACTGCATTAGAGGCCCAGTGATTGATCTCAGCCCCCCACCCACACTGACAGTGGGTGATGCAGTACCTAAAGGCTTAACTCTGTGCCAGGAAGAGGCAGACGGCCCAAGAGAAGTTGGATGAAAAAAGAGGACAACAACTAGCATAGATAGATAGATAGATAGATAGATAGATAGATAGATAGATAGATAGATAGATAGATAGATAGATAGATAGATAGATAGATAGATAGATAGATAGATAGATAGATAGATAGATAGATAGATAGATAGATAGATAGATAGATAGATAGATAGATAGATAGATAGATAGATAGATAGATAGATAGATAGATAGATAGATAGATAGATAGATAATTATGTAACACATGACTCACTCTTTCCTCACTTACTGTAGCTGTAATTGCTCTGTCATAATAGACAATATCAATGAAGAGGGATTGGTGGATCATTCTTCCACTGGAGTGGCCAGTACCATTCATGCAGTAGTACCCATTGAGCCATGAAATGTTTGTCTGTTGTATTTTTAGACAAAACTGCATAAGGGGCAATGGAAAGGCAATAGGTATAAGCAATACAACACAAAACAATGAGCATACAGCGCAACAGTAAAACATACAGTACATTCACATGGTTTATGACAATGAGAATATCTGCAGGATCGTAACCTCAAAAACTATGATTCAATAACAGCAGAACATTTCAACATTAAACGCCTCTGTTGAACAGCAAATGGATAAAAGCAACGCAGACTGACAAAACAATGGCCATTCTGTTATCACCCGAGCCGTTTATGACCGCAATCATCAACATCACCGTCGTCATCATCATCTCTGACATTAAGGACAGTATAGCCTCATTTGTGTGTGTGTGTGTGTGTGTAGCTGCGCGTGTGAGTGAATGAGGCGGAGAGAGAAAATGCATTTGCCTCCATTGCTCTGCATGGGGACATTTTTAATCCCATTTTGGCACTCCTCTTCAGAGATTTTGATCAGCATGACACAACTGCTTGCAACTTTCCTACAGGGATAACAATTCATGTAGCCCTCATGGCCTTTTTTTAATACTGCTCTAAAAAATGCAATTTCCATCATCTAACCACTTAATGAGTCACTTGGGGAACCTGTGACCTGAACACCAGCCTCATATAAAAGCCCTTAAACAGGAAAAACAAAAACGGCCTCACTTTGAGACACTGGCAACAAAGGACTAGGACTAGAAAAAAAAAGTTATACACTACATCAATTTCTCTGATAGCTTGTTTCTAGATGCAAATCAGATGTTGGAACATCACACTTCAGAGCAGAAATGTTACACTTAAACACTATTGATTAATGTGTTGTGTAAAAATGCCATTTTCATATAAAGGCCATGCATACTCATGCTAGATCTACAAAGGTATTTATGTTGGCTTAAACACCTTGTTGGGACTGTGGCTGTGACTAACTGACTTCTCTCTCAAGACAATTAACAACATGATTTTTATTATCATTATTATTATTAATACAGTCAGGTGACTTGATGTGAATTATATGAGAGCTGAGCCTTATTCAAACTGAGTAGAGGTTTTACAGTAGCCTAAAGCCGTAATAAAGGAGAACACTTCTGAGGGTTCAAGGTCTTTGATGATACTGATATCTAAGCTTCAACATCACCACATGAGACATTTTGACAACTGATAGAAGAAAAACACAAGTGTCTATAAAACATCAAAGTAATAGGCTGGGAAATTTGCCAACTAATGCTAGTTAAGTCAATTAGCCATGGTTAGCTTAGCTTTGCATAAAGACTGGAACTGGAGGGAAACCGCTGGTCTGGCTCTCTCCACAGGTAAGAAGATTCACTTACTGTACTAGCATCTGTCTAACGTCAAGTTATTTCTTTCATGGCATCTCTGTTCTAATTCCTCAGTAAGACAGCAGCTGTAATGACACAGTGATGTAACTTTATTTTGACAGTCACATACAGTAAAGCCTAATACAAAGAACCTCTTGTATTTATGCACACTATATGAATTCAGCCTGATGAGGCCCTCAGCTAACAGATATTACTTTATCTTGTGCAATATGTTAAAGTGGAAGATAATCAACTCAGAACAGAGAGCATCTTGGAATAAAAAGACTGGCATGTCACAATTATTTCGCTGTTGTTGTTTAGTTTTGCAGTGTAGTTTTTTTGTTTTGTTTATTCATTTTTTTTATGCCTTTAGTCTAGCATTGATGGAACGATATACTGAAAATCATGTCATGGGTTACATTTGAACCCAGACCATTGAGGCACCCCTCAGAGCAAGACTTTCTGATATGCATTATTGACTAATCAAAGCGCCCGCCTTAAAAGACAATAATACTGTAATTATCTGTCCCGTTGGAGCTCGTCTCTGCAGACGTATAAGACATGGGTGATCATATTCCTACAGTATGTGTAGGCCTACCTCTGTGTGTACACGCATCACATACGGAGGTGATTGCCTGTGTACCACCAAGATTGGCTGCCAACAGGTTAATCCCAATGAATCCAGCCATCTAAATGATTAGGGGGTCTCGTGCAGTGAAGTGATCAATACCGAGATAAAGAGCGGGATTCGCCACGGCTCCACCACTCCTTCAGATCTTGTCAGATTGAAGTCTGGTGAGCAGGGTGGAGCCCAGGGAGAAACGGGGCGCAGGGGACTGCAGCGTTTTTAATTTCTGAAGAGCAAACCCTCAGCCTTATCACTGTGTCAGGGGAGAGCAAAGTGGGTGATTCACAGTGACAGGCTTTAAAGACAGAGTCAACAAAACATACAGAGCCCTGGTTGCACACTGGGCCTACTCACATGTGCATAACAAACATGCACATGACGTATGCACAAATTTAAGTGAGCCTTTGCACACAAATTGCTCACAATACAAATCACTTAAGGTTGTATCTGTGCAGCATAGCACACACACTTGGAGCCAGATGCATATACGTATATGTACAATTTGTATTACAATCCCTATGTGTTGCTCATGACCAGCCTGCTCAGTATTACATTAGTTTCCTTAGTATTTTTTTTTTCATTTCTCAGTGTGTATATGAGATGTGTCATTAGCAGCTGTGCTTTACTGTTATCATGTAAGACAGGAAAAACACATTTACATAAATACAATAATGAAACCTCAGTGGGCTGATGAGGGCATGACCTCAAATGCTGTGGATTTAGCCAAAGCCTTACAATTAGCTATCACTGTGCGCTGTAGATGTACTTTCACCTGCACTGAGCTGAATATAACACGCAACAAGCCAACTAATGGGTGAGTGTCTGCGTGTGCAACAGGGAAAAAGGAAACGTTAACCTTTCACTGTAGTTGAACCTTACCGTGTGCTGGGAGTTGGTCAACAAACAACGCTAAAGAACCACAACAAGCTCTGACTTTTTTTTTTTTTTTTATCATCAGCAACAAATCAAACAGTCTAAACAGGTCTCTGGAAGTGAGAGAATACAGCTCACATGGACCATCACTGTCCAACAAGCATCAATAAACAGAGCCAGATCACCTCCAGCCTACATTTACCATCACTTCTTCTGATTCCATTTAAGTTCAGAAAAACCCCTTGAGAAACTTTTTTCAGTCCGAATGGTGCCAAACAAATCCAACTGTCTAACCAGCAACCTTCCACAACTTTCACTCTCAAACCACTCTCGGGGAAGAACAGAGAAACATGAGTGGTGCGCCTGGCTAGAGGTGTTTTTTGGAGGCTTTCAGAAGAGATGGTCTGAGAGTAGCCAGGCTAATCACAGGAGAGCAAAGGTGATAAGCTGGCTAATGGTTTTGATACTCGTGGCCACAAAACTGTTGTCCGTGCACCACCAGCTCTTATCTCCTCAGGTTCTCTAGCTCACCTGCCACCTATATGCATGGACCTCGTCTCTGGTCAATCACAGCTTATAAAGCAAACCCACAAACAATCCTAAACATCCTGGTGCTTTCACGGAAACCCCTCGGAACTCATTATAAAACAAAGAGACAGATTATACCAGACTGCAGCCTAAAAGAAGAGGGGGCATATTATGGGATATCTTCCCATTATGATACGGTCCTAGCTAAGAAATTCCTCTTAAGACCTTGTCACAAATGTGCTGAGACTGACTTTTCTAAAATAACTTGTACTTGAAGTAGGAAAAGGGGGCAGGGTTTGACCCTTTTGCTATGGATGTCTCATTATGTTTCATGAATGAACTTACTCATCATGTCTACAGGTCACTGGGCTATGTGGACAAAAAAAACCTGTGCATCAATATACATGAGCTGGAGGCTTAAATGGAATTAAATTCAATTGATTTTCACCAAATTACTACTTACAGACAGGAAGCTCTATTGATTTACTTGTATACTCTGGATATTTCATATTGTATTAGTATACATGACAAAATGAAATATTGACTTGTCAAAAGGACTGTATCTTGTATCAAAGTCTCTTTTGATTCAGTGATATTTTCCCAATCGATAAAGGATCACTTTTTCCTTTGACAGGATATCGATGGGATATTGATATACATACATAATGCTACTTTATTATGCTGGCTAATCCAGGGATGGTCATGGAAATGAGCTTTTGCACCTTTATTATTTAATTAGTGCTTATGTCATCTTCACTGATTGACAGGAGTTCCTCAGCAGTCTAAACTGGATTTTTCCACACTGTCACAGTAGCAGCACTTTACTGACACAAGCTGACAGAGACTATAAGCCTCAGTGAGTTAGAAGTTTTCTGGACCACCTTGAACTTCTCTCAGACACAAAAGCCACTTTTAGAGGTAAAAGGCTTTGTGTGTTACTCTTAAACCAAGAATCCAGTCTTTCAGTCTTATAGTTACGACTGATACACCATTCATTTTGAGGATTTCCTCTTAACTGAATGTGCAAGTACCCACTGTGCAACTGCATTCCACTGCTGCTAAAAACCACAAGAGACTGTGGCTCTACAGGAATATACACACAACTCCACAGGGTAATGAACTATGTCAGGTTCTGTGTGGAGATAGTACATTCACCATGAAATGTGTGAATGAGAATGTTTGATGTTATCTAAACAACCAACCCCGAACCAAAAATAGAAGCTCGCTTCTTCTCAATAGGAAGGATGTGAGCTGCTGGAGAAAGGTAGAAGGAGCTGAATGGCGTAATTAATGCTAGGAAGAACCCCTACTGTGAGAGCAATGAAGACAAACTGCACAAAACTGCTTGACTTGGGGGGTGGGATGAAAACAGTGAGGTGGAATCGGGGCTGAGCAGATGAGTCAAACATCTTTTCTTTTCTTTTTTTCCTTGCAGAGGGACCCCCCTCAGGTCACCTCCATCTCTTACCACCTACAGTACCACCAGCCCACTGCATACTAAAACTAGACCCATCACACCGGGGAATAGCACCACAGCCCTGCCCTCCTCGCTGCTTGAAAAACGTAGAGAGAATTACGTTCCTTGATCTCCCTACTCTTCAGTCCACTTATCGTTTTCTTTGATTAACTGTGTGATCATCCTCTCACCTCTCTACCCTTATTAGCCTCTAAAATGTTGCTTTCTATCTTTCTCAAAGCAGCTACACAAGAATTAACACACAATTATGTTACCGGGAAAATGTACTTAAAGAGCTGTGAAAGTAGTTGCTGCAGAGAAATACCCTCTATGACCGGTTATTATAGATATAGTTATTATAAATTTAAATACTGATGCATCGAAGTGTAAGCAGCATTTTTACTGTTTTACTGTAACTGGTCGAGGTGGAGCTAGGTTTAATTTGGTTATTTACAGTTAAGTGGTTCCCTGCTGCATCTGAGAACAAGATAAATCTAAGGGAGCGAGATGAATAATGTGTTATTGTTCTTTGCACTTTTTACTCTTTGCGCCTTCAAGATTTAAATGACACCATCTAAGAAGTGTGGAGAGGAAAACTACGCTTGCTTCCATCATCTACCATTACAATATGATTAATATACATGGTGAGGAGTCCGTGAGGCAGGTCAGGCAGTTAACTCTGATATAATGCAATAATTAAAACATTCTCTATCCACTGCATCATACAGTGTATCCAGTGCAGGCCACTATTTGCATTAGTGCAGTGTATTTAAGTCCTCAGCTCTCTGCTCATTCTTCAGCCCTGCCCTGCCATGCCTGCTGCTGCTGCACTGCTCATGTGAAAACGCTGCTGGAGATGCTGCATAAAGAGTTTCATAAGCTCTCACATCCACCCCTGCATCGACCCGTATCCTCTGAGTCCATGTTTCCCTGGGGGGAAGTTATTATCCCCCCACCTCCCACCCCCCTTGTTCTCTGCAGAGGTCGATGTATGGTTACAGGGGGTCACAGCCTAGATGCCAAATATCAACTCTGTACTCGGGCTGCTATTAACGATTATCTATTGTCGTTATTACGAGAAATAATTCTGTCTATAAAATGTCATAGTACAGCATGATATTTTGAAGGGGCTTTTTTTTGCTTGCACCCAAGTTGTTTTTTTTTTTTTTTTACAGCTCTGAACAAATCTTCAACAGGTGTCGAGAGGGTTTCACAGGATTTGCCTTATCGCAGCTACAGACTGACAGCCAGATGCATTAGGCATGTCTTATGTTAACAGGATCTCTAAATTACTAATTATAAAGTCATACTTGATGAATCCTTCAAGTTTTGAGTGTTTGTTCATCCAGCTACAGTCAAGCACTCAAAGAACTTGCAGAATCATGGTGTCTAGTTCAAGGATGCTTTCGCAGAAGTGATGCAGATGTTTGCTAAACGTGAGGGCATAAACCACAGACCCCAATCCTTCCTTGCTGTCTGTGCCCGTGCCCAGTCTCCACTTTATAAAAGGGACTGAGACAGTAGTAACTTCATCACTACCTGTTGGCTGATGATGCAGGAGAAGGTCGAGGAGCAATTAGCGAAGCGGATTTTGTGATAGCCTCAGGTCAAAGACGTAAGTGACCCCTTCCAACATGTTATATTTAATGGATTATACAAGCGTCTGGCCCTCGGGGAAAACGAGACAGAGAGGCCTTATTATGCAGAATGCAACCTGGGAATTCGTCATGTTTTACTGAGCGATCATGCCTTCATCCCTGAAGGTGAGCTAATCTGAAACACACACACACAAATGTGAACATGAACAATGAGTCATACACGTCCTGCATGAAAGAAAGGAAATCTTTGGGGTCATGTTTATATAAAAACTTACATAAAAGTCTGCACTATAATAATTGTTTGATTCTTCCACATTACGCTGTCTGAGACAAACAGAATGAACAGCATGGCTGTGCTGACAGCTCCATTCGATTCATAAATATGTGAGTATGAGTGGATGTTTTTTCACACTGTTCATCATTTGTTCTGCGCCTATTGTTTTGAAATTTGACGCCTGACAGCGACTGTGCTGTTTGTTGTATAACTTTCTGCCTGCTGCCTCCGAGCTATTCATTCAAAAGCATCTATAAAAACCATTATTCATCTCAAAATGAATACCTTAGTTAATGGTGAGAAAATAACACCATGTTGTGTACTTAAAATAAAAGCAAAGATAAAGCGTATTGCGTTGTTGTCTGCTGTTCTTTTACGGTGAATACGCAACAATTGAGAAAATAAAACCATCACTAAGTGGTGAGGATTTTTTGGTACTGCTTAGCTTTAGAAATAAACAGTGCAGTTGTGCTTTTTAGGGGCTCTTCGATGTCTGACCGTGCCCTTGAAAAGCTCCTGTCAGAGCAAAGAGGAGAGCCAGATAGAGGTCTAATCAGCCTGTGACAAATCAGCCTCTTCTCCAGCTTGTTTTTCATTTGGATAATGCAAGCCTCCTCTGCTAAGTGATAAAACAACCTCTGTGGAGTGGTCTTTACACAGCCAGATTAAATGTGATCACCTTGCCAACATATCCTGGAAGATTGCCATGATTAACAGGCAAAAGAGAATAATGATAATCATATGCAGGATAATAGCCCGTACCAAATGGCTGCATGATCTGTATATAAATCACAACCCATTTCCCACCCTAAAGGACACAGTTTTACCCTTTGGCTGGATTTCCCCAAGAACAATCGGATTTTTTAAACCATAAAGCATTTGACCTAGATCTGATTAACTCAAACCCCGGGTAATATACACATCTATATACATATAGATGTGTATATGAACAAAATAAATAAACATTTTGTTTATTTCTGTTGTTCTGTTATTTCTGTGCAAATTCACCCTTTTTATTCGATGTGATTATGCACCCTCAAAGTCGGATGAGGGGCTGCAGAGTGGAGCACACACAGCAAGGTTAAGACCTCATGAATGTTCCAATGAGGTTAATAACCCTGGGCCAATATTAGCTCGGCTTCAAACAACACAATAATGGCTACATGAGAGGGGCTGAGTCAGGCGGTGAAGCCTTGTAAAAACTGCTCTATGAAAACTTGTACAATATGTACAATACTTAAATGGCGCACATGTAGGTGTGTTTGTCATTCTGCCAAGCACATACAGTGCAGACGCTGGGAGTGGCAAAGTGAACAGATTCGTTGAGCATAAAAACTGTGCAATTGTGGGTGTTTATGTCACTTAATGAAGGACTAATCACATCAGAAAAGCTTATGGCACAACACCAGTACTTTATTCTCCCTGGTAAGGAGAGGGGGTTTAGGTATTTACACAGGCTGTGTATCTGCAACAGACAGAGTGAGTGAAAACTGGCAGCATCCCATGAATTAGAAGGCATCCATGCGCAGAGTAAAACACTGTGAAAGTTATTAGCATCAACTCGATTTGTGATCTATATGATACGGGTAGAGCTAGCATCCAGGTAGGACCTCTGACAGGCTTCAGCATTACCCACAACCCTCAGGGAAATCGACTCCAGAACTAATCCATATGAGCAGGGAGTTACATGATGAGCGAAGCAGAGCACATTATTTTAGAGGGGGGGAGAAAAAACAAGTGCAACGCAGAGGAAGAGAGAGATAAAAAAAAAATAAAAAAAAGTAATGAGAAAACAAGCAGAGCTGGATCTTAACATTTAGTCTATAATGAGATCGCCTCTTGAGACTAAACATGGGCGCAGGAAAAAGAAAATGCAAAATAAACATGAACAAATCAGCAACACGAAAAGTGAAGCACTAACTCTCTCTGTTCTTGGCAGGGTCAGCAGTGTTGAGCGATGTAGGAGAAGTTGGAGCCTCAGAGGGCTGCTTTTGCAAACTTCATACTGTACAAGTGAAAGGCAAAAGGTGGTGGTGCCAGGAAACTACTCCACTTTCCAGCTGCCGGGGGAGAAAAGTAATCCTCCCCTGTTTTTGGCACAGTTTTTGTGTTGGAAAGGTCACATTCATCAAGTTGTCGTTTGTAATGAAACATGTGAGTTAAATAACAAATTGGCTGCATCTCCATTGCCTCGGATGAGTGCTATACGCCGCTACAGATGCTTTTCTCTGAATGACGGTGCGTGAAAGAAGAAATTTGCTAAGTATGTTGACAAAGACAATGCATCTGACTCTTGGTTGGCACAGCTCTCAATGCATTTCTACACTTCAAGCCAAGAGCAAAAATACAGAGAAATATATAGACAAACAAACAAAGCTTAACAAAGATAAGCAAACAGCAGTTATCTACTGGTAAGTAGTTGTCAAAACATATATTCTTTACTGCTGCCTACAGTCTGGATTTTTCTGCAGAACAGACAAGAAGAGTAATTGTCTTGGAGGGTGTGGATAACAGGGTGCGTTACTTTTGACTTGGCTTTATATATCATGTCATCATAAATGGAGAGATATACTTTGAAACTTGATTTTCTTTTCAGACAAACATTATGCAATACGAAGAGCAGTACATTATCAAACATCGTTTGGATGGAATTCATTCCTAGTTTTTTGGCTGGGCTGTAACAGTGGGACCAGCGCTGTGATGACGAATAGAGGAGACATGGCATGACTGAATGTCTAAGTGATGGTGCTTCCACCGCTGGTCAGCGGAGGGCGAAGCCACAGTCTACTGAGGCTGAAGAAATGTCTAAACAAAAGACACACCAAGGAGAGAAAGCAGAAGAGAGGGAGAGAGAGAGAAGTAATCGGTGATGAGGTTTGGTAATGTAACCACTCAAAAAGTCTACTGTTACACTGTGAAGCTGAAAGTAAATACAAGCTTAACCATTGTGGGCTTCACTCTGCATGAGATTTTGTCCATCTCTGGGTGTGTAGCTGGTAAACTGTGTGATTTGAGCTTAGTCTTTGCCACAGTGGCCAAGGTTCAAGTCTCAAGCTGCATGCCTTTCCCTCTCTCCACCCCTCCTTCCAGTCTCTCTCTCTCACAATAACTGAAAAAGTAGCTTAACTATCCTAAAATAGAAGGATAGTCTGTCTCTTCTGACTTTCTCTGTCATCATTTTACAGTAAACACAGCTGAAATCACAGCTCAGTCTTTGCCTCCATGTATGTGTTTGGTGATTTAGTCAGACAACGCTGCAGCTATAAAATCAGGATGAGGGTTCAGCTACATAATAGGTTCTGACCTTCTCTAGTTAGATTATAGTTCTTCACTCTGGAAACTGTGTAGTTAAATATACTGGCTTATATATAACTGGCTTTGCTCTTATGGATCTGCTATTGATAGAGAGACCTACAGTATCCATCCTGCTTTATTTGTACTCAAGGGATAGAAGTTACTGTATTGATTACCTCGGTTCTCTAATGAGGTGAACTAATATCAAGCTATCTTGTTTCATACAGGTTTTTGAGTGAATGTATTGTTTTGTCTTCCTGTGGTTAGTAAGCTTAGCACGTGTACACAGGTTTGTGATATGGTTTGCACTGTATAAAAAGCACAAGTGGTTCAAGATTGCACTGCAGAGGAAAGAACTGTGGAATAAATTATAATATATTTAGAGGAAGTTTATGTGAGTTTAAAGAATAATGATTTAAAGGACAAACATAATAAAGTGATGATGCTTCTAAGAACAGAAACATAGTAATAACATTAAGTGGAATTGACAGCATGCTGGATGTCTGCTAAACCCTATTTTTAAAATTACATTAAAAGCTATTGCCATAATAGTAATGGTGTCATAAAATGTTCTTAATTACAGCACAGTGCTGCATAAAGTGGATATGTTCCACTGTGTTGCAGTGGCTGGTATGTGTTATAAAACCATGTTCATGGTAGGCTATAATCTCATCCTGACATCTAGTTAAAGGAAACTTCAAAGTCCCTTTATTAATTGTGCGGCCTGAACTCTGGACTGTGATGATTTCTGCTGAGTGGAGAGAAAGACATCCCTTTCTTTGATCATTACTGCTTTTAGAAGAGGGAGGTAAGGTCATTTAGAAGCTTGATCCCTATGGGGAACTTAACGGGGGGAATCATCAATTCAGACAGCATGGTCAAACACTGTTGCTCAAACACTGCTGATCAGACTTAATCACAGGATCGTTACACCGGGAGCCTATGATGAGTCCAGGAATGAGCTCAGAATTGACACCACATCCTGGTGGGGATGAGACAGCCTCAGGGAAAAATGAGCAGAACTTTATTCTCTCTGGGCAGCGACTCCCCAAGAGGCTCTGCTGGCCCTCTGTGTACAGAGACCGATACGCCTTAACCTACTCTCTCTACAAAGAACAAATGCACACATCATTAGACAGTCAGTGGCAGCCTCAAGGTCCAAGAAGTCAGCTCATAAGATGAAATCCTCAGGCAGAGGAGGTAGATGAAAGTGGATATCTTTCACTCAGCAGTAGCTGCTGATATGACTTTAAGCATATCAGCTCTAAGTAAGCCAGGAAGCTCAAGTAATTGTAGGGTCAGTAGTGGGTCAGTCTTATCTGCTGCATCATCAGACCCACCCAGGAAAATATATGGTAACTGTGTGCTATAGTATAGAAAAATACATTCATTCATTTTTGAGCATGAATATCTGAGGGCAACGCTGAGAGAGCAGTTTGTTCTGCAAACTGTCTGTGGAAATTAGGACTGGTTTCTAATCATTATCACAATATTAACAAAGATTTCCAATATTGATACATGAGACTCATCTCCCAAGAAAAACAACAGCATGAGTCATCTCCACCAACACCCAAAAACTACATACAGTATATTTATGTTCTATTTCGCCAATGAAAATCCAGTACTGCTGGGCACAATTATAAATGCATTAAGGCCATAAACACCTCAAAAGGTGGTGGTTTTGGTTAAATGGGGTTTAAGAGCAAGATGACCTTCATTTTTATGGTGAGCATCTTTGTTAGTGTTAAGAAGCAATCAAGTATAATCAACCTGATGTTCACAAACAGTGAGCTGTGTTTCACTGCAGACCAAACGTCTCAAAATGGGAAAAATAAACGAATACTTTTTTTTTGATCAGCTGCTTTATTCCCAGTGTCATGACAGGGGTATGACTTCTGGTTATTCCGTTCATTGAACCAGCCTCTCTGAGCCGCGCACTACAGATGCTCTCCCATTTCGTAGAGCCTGTTGCAAAATAAATGATGTGAAAACAGAGCCCCGCATCATAAACATTATAATCTCATCATACGTCTGCCTTCTAACAGAGAAAGATGAGGAGGAGGAACTATCAGACGGTAACAAACAAAGGAGTTTAAACCAAATTTTACAGAAAGATGCAAGAATGCAGATTCAATCTAGGACAAATCCAAAAGACCTGGCCTGACTACAGTATGTGTCTGCTTTTATAAACACATCTTACAACCAAATGTGAATCCTACTAAATAAGCTGCTGTATCATCATCATTGGATGATGGGGACAGAAAGAGTAGTTTACTATGAATCATTAATGTGGACAAAGTTTGTAGAATGAAAACATAGGATATAAGGATGATATGTTTACCCCAGAAACTCAGTTAATGATAAAAATGTGTTATTATCCAGCCCTTATGGAAAATGGAAAAACAAAGCACCACAAAATAGAAGTTTATGTAAAATCGTGGCCTGTATCCAAAGCAAACACTGCACATTGTACATTATTTATAGAGCTATATTCTCCTCTGTGCCACATTTATTGAGGCCACTTTATATTTAATACACACCCATATTAAAACCGAGGTCTGTGGGTGAGTAATAATCAACCCTGCATGGTCAATAGTCAACGTAGCCCAGCTTGTCCAGGGTCAGAAGACGTCAAAGGAAACACACACATCCATGGTACGCTGTTTTTTGTTCTCGGGACTTCAAGCCCAACATTGATCCTCAGAGAAACCATTGCCAGGTGTAATCCATTTCTGCTGAGGGAAGCAGCTACAAAGTTTTTAGAGCCTTTTCCTTCTCAGCAACACAGCAGCAGGATAAACTCTGTTTATACTGCACATATAGTCAGAAAACACTGCAAAGGGTGACATTAAGAAGCAATAAAAGGAAGCAGAGATAGACTGTGTTGCATTAGAAAGGGTGAGAACATCTATGGAATGGGTTAATTTAAAGGGACAGCAGAAGCTGAAATTGCATCGACTGCGCTTAAAATTGAGGATTGAAAAGCATTACTGGACTATTGAGATTATTGATGACACGTTCCAAGAGTCTTTCCCATTGAGACCTTGTGCTTCAATAGAGGAACACATAATCAGAGATTTACACAGTTTAAGGCAAAATCCTAAAAGCTGTGAGCCTGTTCCTCACTGAGGGGGATGACACTGAGCCTCTGCAAAGCATAGATACATACACACACACACACACGCGCACACACACACACACACACACACACACACTTGCAGCCAGACACATGTATTAATATTTGCAAACACATTAATGAACACAAAATGGTGGCACGATCCTGATCCGGCTCACAACAAAAGCTGCTATTAGCTCCTTAACAATTTGGACTTGGTTCCAGACGGGGATTTTCAAACCATACAAACAAAAAATAAAAAATAAATAAATATCCTGTACAAATGTTCTTAAAATAGTGACGCAAACAGAGCCAAACAATAACCTATCACAATCTGCCCTGAGACCTATTAAACATGGATGATGTGTTGAATCAGGGCTAGTGGGGTTGAGGTCAACTCTGATCCTGGTTAAATCACATTAACATTGTTCATATAGAGCTCTGGAAAGCCTAATAGCAATAAAAACAAATTCAGCGTTAGTACTTATGATTCCACTTAACTAACCAGAAAACTAAAGCAGATGTGTGGTCTAAATAGATGTTGAAATACTGAAATGGAGAGACAGCACAGAAATAACACTGCAATGATTCCGTCACCACTGAACCCCCGGAGGAAACCAGCAAAAGCGAAAAAGGAAATCCCAGCAGCCGCAAACCATGCAGCAACTTTGACTTTAAGACTGATGTATTTTCTCTCTTCAGGGCTCAGAGGGGGAAGGAGCTGAGCATGGTCATTAACGCTCTCTGGCTTTCTTTTTTCCACGACAAAGACTGAAGCTGAATATTCCTGTCACTATAACCCCTGTTTAATACACCACACAGGTTTGCATTTAAATCAAGAAAATAGCTAATTTGAAGTAAAGCAGGACGCTGCTCAGCACACATCCATTATGACAAACAGAATATGAATTCCCTCTTGCGTTGGCATCAGCATTTAAAAAAGAAAAAAAAAGTTCCAAACATCCTTCTCAAGAGACTGATTTTATCGTGCAGTTATTGAGTTATCAAGAGGGGTTAAAAAAAAAAAAAAGTCACAGCCCCTATGACAGACAGATATTTTAAATGATAACGCTGTTCCCATGTGCTTTGATTTTTATCCTGCCAGCAAACACGACACATTTCCATTCTTATGTGTCTCAGTCTGTTTCTTCGCTGTCAACAGGTGGACAGGGGAAATTTGCTCTATCTTGAGCAGGGAGCTGTTGCCATATCAACCAACGCATTGGATCAAGGCATTAGATTACTCCCTCCAAGTGCAATCGGAAACAAGAGACATGGTTCGAAGGGGCGTCGTGACCGTAACGCTGTGGTTTCTAGACATCTTGTTATGGGAGTTTTTGAGGAATTGCAATTCCATAACACTACAGGTGAATACTGTAGGGTAAAGATTTTAACTAACAGATCACCATGAGACTTCCCAAGTTTATCACTTACATTAAGACAAATATTTTTTGTATTACAAGTTTTGTCAAATGTTATGTTTTAATATGTAAATGAGGCAATATCTAATGAAATATGCACTAATTTGCATAACCGAAATCTGAACAATGGACAATTGGCCTTGTTTGTTTTTGTTGACATACCAATATTAGAGTCAGAAGTTTTTAAAGAGGGGATTTAGGATATTTCTTTTTATCACTCTGTAAATGAGAAAATACTGTCACCAGCCCTAAAAAATCTAATTTCGCCATGTTTTTAGGAATAAAATGTTGCATTAATCAGGCTGTGAATGATACATCAACAATTCCCTCTGTAAAACCTTCATAATATAGACAGGAATAAAACTGGAAGGTTTGGTGCTGCTGAAGTGGAGATTTTGGATTCAGAGTAGCATGTTAACTTTTGGTGAATTTAGGAGAAATCTACTGACAAAAGAAGACACGGTGAAGTAAAATAACCACCTTAATGTGGACTTTCTACCATTTTTGGACTTTTTTGAAAGAATACAGGAAGAAATAGGAAGAAAAATAGCCCAAAATCTCAAAATTGATCAGTGCATGAAAAAACACTGTTTTTGCCTGGTAGTGTCTCGCCTTCAATGTGGGAATAACAAACAAGCCAGTTAGTTGTACATTCACATCCACATCCTGTATGTATTCACAGAGCAGACCAAAAGACACTCATAATGACCTTCCATCTACCACATATGAGCCTGTGTCACAAGCACATACACTGTGCTGGGATGAATGAATTGTGCTATTAAAAGGAGTCTTTGTTATGGCAGGGAGTGGGCATGTGGTGAGTCAGTGAGGGGACAACTATTCAATGGGGAGATGCCTCATTTTTCTAGCCTCTCTTCCTGGGTGAGTGGCCTGCCAGGGCGTTGCTAGGAGGAAGCTGGCACAGCCAGAAATGATGACATTGCCTTGATGGACATCCTCCTGCTGTCCAAGAGAAAGGGGAAAGATAGAGAGATGATCTGAAACGCTGCCACATCCTCCTGCACCGCTCCTCCTCTCCTTCCACCCGAGGCGATGTGCTTCTCATCTCTTCCTACTCATCTCCTTTGTATATTTTCATGGTGTCCTGTGGGGCATCTTTTTCTGATTGTGATACTGTTCTTGTACGCGGAAGATAAGCCTCTATATACAGAAAGTTTTGTCGTGTTTGACCTCATGAAAATACTGCCCCTTTAAGCATTTCATTATTTTATTTTTTTCTCCTCTTGTTGCCCGGGACACAGTGTTTGCTGCTGGGGCTGTGGAGAAGGCACTGATAACCAAGGATTTAAGTGGCTGAAAATCACTCCAGCCAAATCTTATTTTTGTTTGTATTGCTGTGTGTGTGCACTTGTCCAATTTCTACCTGGGTGAGTCTTGGACACCCTCTGACTAAGTGCACATACCTAAGGGCCAGCCGCATCATCATTTTGAAGTTAGTGGGTGGGTGTTGATTTTTTTCCACTGTGAAAATGTTCTTGTGCTCCTTTCTTTTATCTACTGAAAATTCTAATATTTGCAAAGGAAAAATCTTCTCTTCTTTGAATCAAATACATGATCCCAACTGCTAGTTTAAAGGCTGATTCATGCAAAACATGATCACGAGGCATGGTGCTTGGTATATTACTATTTTCCAAGAGCCGTACAGAGAATTGGGACGCTGAAGGCTCCGGTATACTGTATATGGTTTTCATATAATGGATGAGAAAACGCATTATGTAATTCCCTTATGTGGGAGTCTAGGCATATGCTTGTGATATTTAAAGCCACTTGTCATGTACCTTCACATCCTGAGCTCATATATTAAATGTGTGCAGTTATCTAGAGGACTGACCCCGACCAGGCACATATAGGTGCCCGCTAACAGAATCTCTTCTGTGGACATATTAGAAAGCTTTGCTCTGCATGGTGGAGTTAGTTTACACAGGCGTGAGGTCAGTTATTTATGAGTCTAGCTGGACCAGCACTGAGGGCAATGTGATCGATTTTAGTATAAATAAAGTGTGGTAGTGGAGCACACAATGAGATAGTTACCAGAATTTGAAATTTATAAAGTCAAATTGCACTTCCTTTTGTGGTACCCACTCACAACTTTTTATCGTATTTCCTAGTTTTACTTTTCCTCCTGTTAGTTTCAACATTGTTTTTAATTTAACTGTTAAATATGTGGATATCTGCAGCGACTGACAACCAAAACTAGAGACTAAGCCGGGGGAAGGCGGGCGTCTAGTCACCCCAAGCTTAATGCAAACATGTTCAAAACAATCCTAACATGCTGATTACATAGTAGGTGTAATTTTGCCATATTTATGCTTTAACTTAAGATGCGCTGAGGATGATGGGAATGTCTTTAATTTTGCACGGTTATAGACATAAAGAAAGTATAAAGCTAGCTGATGGTGCCACTAGATGAAACTACATTATCACTCGGGAGGCATGAGTGGCAAAAGCTGACGAGACATTTAACTTCAATCCACAAATGTCGACCCTGTGGTGGTTCTGCAGTAGAAGTTGGGGGATAATGAAAGTCATCATAGCGACCATAAACGTTTGCACAAAGAGTCCTAATCAAAAACTAGTTTAACACAAAGATGTTGCTTTCTCCATCCTCTCCCTCACACACACACACAAACACACACACACACACACACACACACACACACACTGCATGTGCTCATAACGACCCCTCAAACCTCCCAAGAAATGAAAGGGGCAGATTAAGGTTTTCAGTTTTGCTACAACTCTATGTGGCGATCTGAACTTCCAAACCTTTGAAACTAATGTTTGTTGGAGCGCAGCGCCAAGCTGGGACAACTGCTGGGAGTTGAACCTGGGTCATGGCGATGGTGTTGTAGATTTTAACACACAAAATGACACACAAACAGACAGCATGTCAACATTCACGGCAAGGCACACAAAGCTGTGACAAGTAAAAGCAACTCAAACACACAGTTGATTACATATGCAGCAAATGCTATGACATGTACACTGTAATTATTTACACAGTCCTAATGTGCTTTTCTCTCCTTTGTGTGGAAAATACATATACAGTGATTAAAGTGACAGCGTAAAGCTGTGGCTACAGAATGCCTTGAAAGCATGTTGTGTCTGAGGTAAACAAAATGACTGCGTCTCAGAATGACACGATAATGCGCAACGATGAACCTACTCTGTTTCATTCAAGTGAAATAATGAATCATTCACATTGTCTTGGGTTTGGAAAGGCTTAAAGACACAAATCCTGCATTTACTGCTGCACTCTTCATCAGCTCTTTCTCTGACTAAAGTGATTCTCCTCAACCTGTTACACGTCCTTGCAGGTGAAGTAAAACAAGTCCCCGTGGCTGCTTCAAGCGTCTTCTTCTGTGCTGTGACCATGGAAACTTTCCATGTTGCACATAAACAACCAATCAAAAATCTGCCCATTAACCCACCCCAAAATCTGACCATGAGTGGAAATGTCTCAAAGAACAAGAGCCGTGACGCTACATTTGCATGCACCCTCATTAATATTAGTGGGCATGTGGTGAGTCAGTGAGGGAATATCATAATATCATATTAGCAGTGTGTCTATATGGATGGTAGTGTTGGTCCTCACTGAAATAGCATTAGTATCTCATCTAACTTGGTGCAGAAATGCATGTTGCTCAGATACAGGGTGAATCCCAATTACTTTGGTGATCTCCAGACATTTCCTCTATAGTGTCACAGAGGTTGACATTTAGTCAAAGATCTCAGTAAACATGAGATGGATTGCCATCAAATTAACAACGAGCCGAGCTGCATGTTTAAGTGGTGATGATCACATCACAGTTATTACAACAAAATCTAGGCCTCCACATCCCATGAGAGCTCCCAGAATGATTTACCTTGATGTGGAAATACATGTACGATGGATTCGAGAAAAAAAAAAAAAAAAAAAGACAAATCCAGGCCTGCTTAATACTGAGATATGGAGTCAGCACATTTTTGGAAACAATAACAAAAACAAATCAATTATTTATCTAAGATTTAGCTGCTATCTTCAGCTGAGCGATATCTTCAACTGTGAGAAAGACAAACTGATCCTCAGTATTGTACTTATTTTTTTCTCATTCTTCCAATTATCTGCAGACGTGCATTTCTACATTTAGTGGCCACAACATGCGAGACTGTTGTGTGATGATCAAGTGCTGTTAAAAGGAAAAGCAGTCGATGAATGAGCTGAGAAAGGAGCAAGAGTAAAATCTGTGTAACTGTGCACGAGTTTTAAAAAAAAAAAAAAGCAGTGTGAGCGTGCAGAGGTTTGTTACGACCTTAGCTGAAGAATAAAGTAAAAGACTTATTCATCAGCTGAGCTGTTTGAAGTGTATTTATATTAGGATGGGTATTCGACCCAGTTTTCGCTGACGCCTGTATGTTTCACCCTCTATACTCTTTTAGGCTTTCACTCATGAGGTTTAAGCTGGGTTTTGATTTCACTCAGAGAGAGCTTACACACTAGCTTAGCCTCATCTTTGGATAAAATCCATGTTGCCTGGGCATGGTAGAGGACCCATGGCAGTGAAAGAGAAACAGAGAGTCAGAGACTCAGCGAAGAAGACCGAGAACGGATTCTTGTGACAGATGGTCCCACTCGGCATCCGTGTCTGTGGGCAGTAATGCAAACAATGGCTCCCAAATACATTTTGGCATCTCTTCATCAATGAGACTAGTGAGCCGTTTAAAATGACTTTGCCCCTCTTGTCTTCCATAAGGCCCGAGATTTCACAGCCTCTGTTCCATTTTCCCTACGCTCTCTCTCTCTCCCCCTGCCTTCCTCCATCTCCATCAACCCGCCATCTCTCATCATCACGCTCGCTCACCAGTTCGCTCTGCTTCACCCTTTCACTCTCAGCAAGACTCCCTTCTTCTCTCTGGCCCCTTGAACAGAGCGTGAAGCTGGAGGTAGCCGTGCAGCATTTCCTCAGCCGACTCCTCTTTAGCCTCTAATAGGATTTACTTGGGGCTGATTTTCTGCTCCTTGTCTTCCATCCTGAAATGAAGTCTTCTTGCCGCCAAAAGTGCAGGTGGTGGGTAGTAAATTATACACACTTCCCTCTGAGCTAGCCGGCCTCAGAAGTCAGTGAAAGAGGGGAGCTATGCCCTCCCCTCCCTCAGCTATTATCATGACCAACACCACCTCTCACCGGACCACAGCACCTGCGTCTATAAAACCACCACAAATGCGCGCACACATCGCAGCATACGACCGCATGCATAAAGGCAAACATTCAGAGTGCAGAAACAACAAACGAATCCTCTCCTACCATCCACACGCCCACTCTACCTCCGCCTCCCTCCCCGTCTCTGTCATCACAGCACACTTTGGACAGCTCAATAACGTCGAAGCATAAGTGTGAGGTGTGTACAAAGAGAAATGATGCTAGCAACGTGGGACTGCGATGTATTACAATGGACAGAGGCCGCGGGCCTCATCAGCATCAATCTGATTGGACAGAACATATCCTCTGGGCCACCCCACACCCCATCTCTCTCTCTCTCCCCTTCTTTCAGTTCCACTCGCTCTAACAGGTAGAGTAGTATTGATGGCCAATCCCCAGCCGTGGTTGGGGGCTGTTTGGGGTCGTGGCAAAGCACTAACATCTGTCACAGTATTCTCTGCAGCTCGTTATAAATCTGTCACAGCACAGAAGACAGGAACATGAATAAGACATGGGGCTGAGAGACCTGTGATAGTGAAAACATATGTTGTGTGCTCATGTGTATGTATAACAGGCAGCTCGATGAGTTATGTGTGGCATGTGTGCAGGTGTTCTGATAAATTTTTGCCTCCTTTAGCCATTCGTCATGCATCAGATGCTGCTGTCATATTGGAAAATCAATACAGGTGCTTAATGTCTTTCAAACAACAATTACAGAAGCAGGGCAGGATAAATTTGGTTCCTTGCTAGTTTGATGTCATTGTCTGACAGTGCTGCTAAATGACCCAAATTATATTCTCTGATGCCAAATTTAGGAACACTGCATACTGTAGGCGTTGCATCGTAAGATGGGAGGGCCCAACGGCCAGACATGAATCTATATTTTCATGTACCTCGCCCATCTGAAATGTGTCTGCTTTTCAAATGTAATTTTTTTCTGCATCCGTCCTTCAGACGCAGACAGCCGCCGTACCACCCAGAAGCCATTAGTCAGCCTTACACACAATGACCTCACAGAAAATCCTCGATCAAACATGGCACTGTGAAAAGCAATGAGAAAGCTTTGAAATCAGCCCTTAGCTGTCTGCCAGTGTGGCAGAGTGTGATGAATACATAAATGCAAGATCCAAAGTGAGTGCCACTTTCTCTAATTAGTGCAATACAGTAATTTCGTTTGCATCGCAGACCAAACATAACTTCCTAATTTCCTGAAAAACCTGCAAGAAAGATCAGATCAAGCAGAGCAGTCTCTCCCCCTCTCTTCATTTACATTTTACTTATTTATTCATTTGCGGGACTGTGCGTCCACGCGTCACAACAAGGCTGACCCTGTTTACTCAAATTAAAAAGATTACTAAAACCCACGCTCATGGTGACATTTAGCATGCTGTAGACGATTCCTTTGAATATAGATCAGATGTGGCATTTAAGTGAACTGACGTTTTTCTTCAAGATAATCGGCAGAGCAGGCCTTCTGACTCCAAAGTCAAAACCACTTTTCAAAGTCTTTTGACATTTTTTTTCCCCACTATAATTGGATACTTAGAAATGTCTCTGTGCTCCTTTCAAGAGGAATCTGCCAGAGGAGACACCAGGTACAGATGTTGAGACAGAGGTAACTCACCGCAGGAGAGGAATACTGACCGGCTGCTCCTGTACAGCACACAGAACAAAACCTGTAGGCCTGCTAAGCGGATCCAGCATTTAACATCCTTAACCTCTCTCTGTTTCTCCCCCTCTGTATTCTGCTCTCTATCTCGGCTCCCACTGAGGCAGGTGCTGGTCAGCAGTTGGCAGACATTGCTGACTTTGGCTATTGTAGAGAAAGGCTGGAGGAGTACATCTTCTTTCGTGTGTCTGTCAGCCCACAGTGGACTGCAGCTCCCATAGGGCCTCTCCTATGACATCCACACTGTATAGTGTGAATAGCACATGTATAGAAGGATGAGTGGAGGTTTGTATAACCCACAGTATTCCACTGACAGGTGTATTCTCACTAAAAAATGATCTGTGCAAAAACAGAAGTAACATTTGGCTTTTGAAAACTCCTCCAGGAAAGAAAATGAGCTGTAATGAAGTAGACAGAGACATCAACAAAACCACCAAAGCAATAACATACTGCAACAAGATCCATAATGTACCAGACAGGGCTCTCGCATCGACACCTCCAGTAAAGCATCTACACATCCAAGTCCTCTGATATACTGTTGATCACACATTGTAATGGCACGGTTGCACAAGAAGTGCATAAACTGCCCTCAATTATGCAAAATCCAAACAAGCTGAGCAGCATCGTAGGCAGCTCTCACTGTGTTATCAAATGTTTTAAACCAGACAGGATGGCATAAATACAAGATATTTATCGGGTTGATATCAGGAAGCACCACATCAACTTCAAGTGTAGGTGTCTCAGCATTCATTCTTTATCCAAAATGTTACATCATCTCCTTTATGTCTGATTTAGTAGATAACACAAAGCACTTGTTATGATTCTTTGGTTATTGCAGTGCCTCCAAACCTTTTAAATTTGACATATCCCCCCAGCTCTATAAAATGAGTTCACGCATCTGTGCCCCACTTGTCATATCTGAAATATCTTCATTTGAATTTAACAAAGTTGACTATATAAAATTGGTTATTATTACAATATTTGTACAAGAATGCCTATACACACACAGTGGGGTCTGAAGACTGAGGCGCAGCTTGTGAACAGGCAAGGCAAGGCAACTGCTTGCGGCCCCAAGGCTGTTAGGGGTGCCCAGAGGGTTGACAAACTTAACTCCAGAGCAATGTCTCAAAATGCACCTTCCCCTGCCTTTAACAACTTATGGATAATTTGCAATGACATTTCAGTAGGAAACCTCCCTAACGGCGCTCCATGTCATTCTTTGGAATGCTGATTGGAGAGCCCCCCTAGCAATGTTGTGCCTGGAGCCTCAACAGACTTGAACTGCCACTGTGTATGCGCACAGCTTTGCAGTAAGCTAAAACCACAAATAAGGTGGAAAAGACCGATTTCTTTGAGGGTTTTAGCTGTGGAGACAATATTGGAAAACGGATAAAATGGCAGTGGTTGTAAATGAGAACGCAACAAGATTCCGTGAACAAGAGTGTATGGAAACAAAGGAGTTTGTGCAGTAACATGGAAAATGGGTTCACAAAAATATAAGTGTGTAAGGAAGAAAAGCAATGATGATACTGATCAGAACGCCATGTAAATAAAATGATGATTGTCAGTCAAGGGTTACTTTCTATTTACACATCATATTAAGACATCATTATGTACTTGTCTTCATAGTGGGACAATCAACAAATATGTGAAGTTTGTGCAACTTCCAGTTACACCACAAAACATCAAAATTCACTGTGCTGCCAGAGCCAAGCTGTCCAACAGAAATTCACAATTCTCACAATGCAGCATCCTGAATGTGTCAAAAAAACAAAAACATTGAGCAAGTTCGGGTAAGTTTGCACAATTTGTTAGAATAACTTCCAACTCACTAAAATTCCCCACATCACCAGAGCCAAACGTGCAATTCCACAAAGAAGCATCCACAGTAGGGATGCACCGATTGTGAAATTCTGGGCCGATGCCGATGCCGATGTTTAAAATAACAATTTGGCCGATGGCCGATGCCGATGCCGATGTTTTTTCTTTTTGTTATTTATTCCGTCTTTGATGCCACAGAAACATTAGGCTACTGAACTATTTTAAAAGTCTTTCAGCTCTTCATCATATTATTATTTAATGAGCACAAATTCAGTTAGACAAATTTATGAAACAAAAACAAACTTTAATGTCAATTTTTACTTGACATAACCTTAAAACACTTACAGTGGTTTTTTTAATAAAATGCTCAAATATGTCAAATTACTTCAACTTCTCTCCCTAACCCCCTTTATCTGCAATTAACTTGCTCAGTAGGCTAGTAACACAGAGACAGAAGGATAAAAGGTTGTTGTTTTTTCCCAAACAGTTGATGAACTAAAAATAATCTGTATAATGTACACTGAAAGAGGAACTAAGCAGGATTTCTCCCGTGGCTATGCTACATTTTTACCTCAATTAAAAAGCCCCAGAGTAATTGTGATAGTTAACTACATGACTTGTGACTGGTAACGAGTGAGAACGGAGGCTCTCTGCCTTCCACCTGGCGTCTCTCTCGTTGCATCAGTGTAGTAGTCTACCTGGCCGCCCCCCGTGTCCCAGCTCTTGTCTCTGTGGCACCGCGACACAGACGCGCTGCGTAACGTAATGTTTATAACAGTTACGTAATCCACCGCTCCATTTATTGATTTCTCGCTGGCGTCGTTGTAAACACATACACGTGGCCAGGCGGAGGTTAGAGGAAAAAAAAGCGACCAGACGAGTTCCTCTCTAACGGGTGTATACAGGGGATTTAAATGACGAGGGGCGTTCAGGCTCCTCCGTTCCTCCGCTCGCCATGACCACGCTGCACATATCAAGCGTGTTTATTAAACATGCGCGCAACTTTTTTTTTCAAAAATCAATCCGCGGATCACGTGTGCTGAACCGAAGATATTGATCCGAACAGATCACAGATCAATGATGATCCGTTGCACCACTAATATCTTCCCCCCCAAACAAAGGAAAAAAGAAAGGTTCCTCCCGAGCACAGCTGTTCATGCGGCATTTAAACCAACATAAACATCGGCCACTGCCATCGGTGAATGTCATCTTTTTTTGCCGATGGCCGATGGCAGTTAACGAGCCGAACATCGGCCGATGTCGATGTTAGACCGATGCATCGGTGCATCCCTAATCCACAGGGTCTGGAGTGCCCTCTGAGGTTCGAAGTGGTTGTGGTGACCGATCGGTTGCCTGGAGACAGATCTGACGAAATGGTGAATGTCAGTTAAGCTGCTAACCCTAACCCTGCTGTGTCCAAGTGAAGCAACATAATGTTAAACTGAAACCAACTGCTGTACAGTGATTCTGCAGATGTCTCTTTGTTCTTATTTGTATTTTTCTTCAAGTTGATTTTGTCATTCTTGCATCTGTCCAATGTGGGATGGCAGAAACCAGATGTTTCAACCCTTCAATGTTATTTTTACTTACAAGCTAATTAGTTCTTTTTATCTTTGTCAGGCATTATTTGGGTTGTGGGAGGCATTTCCTGTGGAGTCAGCCTGTAATAAATGCCTGTTTTTTTTTTTTGGTCAATGCGACAATGAACATAACTGAAGATCAGCTTCACACCAGATTGCAGTTCTACTTGTGTGTTTACTTCTCTCCTAAAACACAAATAAGAGGATTACATACTGTACATATAAAGTACTGTGCAAAAGTTTTGGCTTTGACTTTAGCTGTTTACACTTTGATCTACCACGCAATGTCATCAGGGAGGCATCTGATCAGTTTGTCTTGTTCCAAATTTATTCTGCGGCATGACAAGGATCCCAAACCTAAAGTCAAAGTCATAAAGAACTATCTTCAGTGACAAGAAGAGCAATGAATGCTGGGGGGGAAAAACGAGTGCTGGAAAAAAATTATGTTGCAGATACCCAGAGAGCCACGATCTCAACATTATGTTATCAGTCTGAGGCCGATTGATATGAACTTCAGTGATGAATAGAATAAAAGCTATTGAGGGCATCATATTCAAAACATTCACCCTTTGCCTTTGGTTCCTAAATCATCTGCACAGAAATGTGTAATTTGTTTTGCTTTACTAATCATCTTCTCTTCTACATAAGAACACATGTTTTCTTTAGCATGAACTAAACCACTGCTGTAGATTTTGTGCTCTATTGTGCACACGCTCAAGCATCTGACTAAAGGTTAACCTACATGGATGCTGAGTGGCCCTGCATTGTGAAGGGATTAAATGGTAAAAGGTATACCTCTGCCGCAACATCACTTAGCTGATTAAGGTACCAGCAGGCCTTTATACAGCCCACTGAGGAGCTTATGACGGATTAAAATAACCGCTGGGTAATTAACAGGGGCCGGTAAAATGGCCTGATCATCCCCCCTCTGTGTAGGGCTGGTAAAAAGACATAAAAACACAAACAAATCCATTACCAAGATTTATGCAGCATTATTAAATTCAGGGGGACAATAATAGTGAAAGGGCAGCATTCCATCACGTTTAGGGCACACCAAATAATGACATGTCATGAGCAGAGAATCAGATAGAGGATATTACATTACCCATGCCAACACTTTCAAAGGAACCATCATTTTGACTATTGTCACTGCAGATTGAGCAAAGGAAGAAGACAAAAAAAGAAAAGGACTGCACTGCAAATTGCTCAAGCGCTATTGGCTTAACGGAGAAAAGGGGTAAAGAATTAAATTCTCCTTGACGTTACCTTGGCAGGGGTTAGATAAAAATGGAGGGTCACTAGTGGTGTGGTGTGTGAAGAAGACTCGGAGGGACAGAACACTCAGCAAATTACTGCACATTAGAGGTACAGAAAACTCCTCCCTGAGTGGTCGGATGGCTTTGTTTGCTGTCTGGTTTTTTATTCCTTTGTGTCTCCTATTATTGCAATGAGAACCCATCATGTCAAAAATAATATAATAATATATGTATACTTTAGAACGCCTTAAGTCAATTAGCAGACATTGCAAACCCCCATATAATGTTGATGTCCAATGTTCATGCTAAATAGTTCCCGATTCAGGCTGATATTTGTATTTTTAGTTTGCTTGTCACAGGTTGTGATGGTGGCCCAGACTGACAGGTCTTATATTAGATATGTCAATCTGAAATTTTGCACAGACATCATGGTTCCCAGAGGATGAATCCTAATGACTTTGGTGATCCCCTGACTTTTCTTGTGCTTCAAGCGGTGTTTGATTCATGCACCTGCAGCAATATCAATTTGACCTTTGGTAATGGTGCATTACATTATTTGCTCTACCACCTTCAATGCTTTACGGACAGGAAAATTGTTGCACAAACACTAAACGGTTCAGCCACGTCCTATCACACAATCCTTTCCTCTTAGCTGCTCTGAGAGATGGGATAACTCCTTGCTGGTGGTGCACTGGGGAATCCTTACATTTGCTAATCTACCCGAGGAGGTTGTTCTCATGTCCTCTGAGAAACTACAGAAAAAAAATCCACCTCACCATGGATCTCTAAACTTTTCTTGAAATATGCATTGGTTTGGATTTACATAATCACACAAGGAGGTGACAGCTTTGCTTTCACCTTTCTGCCACATTCTTTGAACAAAACGCCAGACAGGGAAGGTTAGAGAAACTTTGTTTCTTATCTTTACGTACTTATCAGGCCCCGGGGGGGGGGATCACCTTTTAAGTAAAGGTGGGGTGGAAATCAGTGGTGTCAATCTTTAGATCTGTGAGTAAACATTAATCTAATTTATGTCAATGACCAATCAGCCACAACATTAAAGCCAGTAACTAGTTTCAATGTTGTGACCGTGCTCTGAACTTCAGCTTTCTATGGTTTTTACAGACTTTGTGAATGTTAAATCCTTGTGAGAGCCACAGTTTCCCTGCTGACTGATGACTGACTGCTACTGGATAAGTGGTGAAATATGAAAACTGATTAGAATGGCAGGACGTGCAGTTAAATTGTGCGTCACCACATTATTGGAGACATCTCAACTTTTCCTTCCACAGAATTATACATGATTAAAGAAATATCTGATTCAGCCTCTTTCATTACTCTTGCCAATGCCTCATCTCCATCTCTATTAAACTGATCAAGAAATGCAAAGCAGATGCCTCGTGTTGCAGGCAGCGATGACAACAAGTTGGGTTTTGTTCCTGCGATTGTATCACAAACTGATGGCATCTCAAAACCACAGTTCTCATGACAATCATTCAGGACACCAAAGATAGATATTCCACCGAGTTTTTTGCTCCTTGTGTTGAAATCGCCCTATTCAATCGCTCCAGTTGCTCCAGCCTATAAATAGGACAGCATCTGCCAGTTGTGTGATCAGGCGGTATATCCAACCAGCCTTGAGCTGTCATCTTTAAACGATAAGAATGTGGGAGGACTGAATAGTTGAGTGTTGATGTGTCCATGGTGTCGGTGTGACATTCTTGTTAATATTTGTCCCACCAGTACAAGGACAAAGGAAGCCAAATAAGGACAAACATGACGCTGCATCTACCCCTCTCACTGGCTTGGCAAATTTTTCCTCATCATCTCGTTCCTATCTTAAACATCCTGCACTTCTTTTGTCCACTCATGTTTATTCAGGTCTTCATCATAATTCTATTCTTCCGTTTTTTTCCATTTCCACCCCACATTTGCAAGTGCTCATGGTTATTCTTCTCCTCATTGCTCTCCTCACCCTTAATCTTCTCCATAGCCACTGTATCCTCCTTTTCTATCAACTCATCCTCATTCCCCTCACTCACCCTGATTCCTTCCATGTTTGTGCCCACTCTCTTCTCCCCCCTTTCTTTGCCATTCAATACCAAGGTCTTGACTGCCACTCACAGTGGGATGGCAGTGAACAAAAGAGCAAAGCAAAAGGTCAACTTATCCAAGTTGTCACTCAGCACTCGCCACCCTGCCTTGTGTCTAGTGCAAGAATCCGGGGCCACCCATCGATCCTCACGTCAGACCGAACATTATTCCTCACTCTCTCTAGAGACTAAAAGCCCCCTAACCACCCCATTAAGATCACCAGGAGCCTGTACATAAACAATAATTAGGCCTGTGAACTGACACCTATGTGAAGTCAATGAAAGGCAGTTCAGTATACAACAAAGAAAAACAAGCACATAGTCACAAACTCTCTTCGCACCTTCACTGTTCACGCATTTTTACAACAACAACAATACCTACGAGTCCCTAAGTTGTTTACAAGACGTGGCATTGAATGCATGTTGTGTAGGGGGATGTCAGAAGAAAAAAATATATAATTACCATGGTTTCAGTTTGTATATTCTCCACCAAGCGTAGGTCTAAAGTGGGAACATTTTAAACACTCCATCTCTAACTATACTACTGAATTAATTACAGTTCGGCACAAACTGCACATGATTTGATGGCAACTCTGTTTAATTACAACACTTCTGCATCTCAAGCAACAGCGTATGATAAATTATCTGAGTTGCACATGTGTAATACTTTTTTTTTAATTTTTATCTCACCTCTATAGCAGCAACAAACAGGGATATCTTTTCCATTCCGTGTACCTTTAAGAACCTGTCAACTTCACGTGAGCCTCATCAGGATTTTGGTTTACAAAGGTAATGTGAATTAGAATCCCAGATATCTGTGACATTGTTAAGAAGCACAGCTAAATGACATGGGATAATTATAGCAAAAGGCAGGACTTATTATCATCTTTCTGTGCCTGTCAGGGGCACTATGAATAGCAATGAGTCATCCAGGCCTTTGTGTAACTGGGGACAAAAGTACAGGCTGGTAACTAAGTGCAGGGGACATAAACAGCTTTTGAAGGTCCCTAGGAACCTATTAAAGTCTTAATGATTCATTTTAGCAGAAGAATTTTTAATATCTTCTGCAGTCAACAGTGTATGGGTCCACTTTTCAATGACTAAGAGCGATAACCTTGACTAAAATAATTCCATTGCTAATTTCCTGTCTGTTTGGCGGAGGTGTGCGCATCCTCAACAATTATGGGGGGATCCAAATGAGGCAGACAAACCATTTCAAGGAAAAATGCTGAGGGCTGATAAATGTGTATGAATAAGATTGCGGTACTCATCCTTCAAAAAGAAAAAAGAAAAAAAAAAGACATAAAAGCCAGAAATATATTTTCCCTAATGTTGCTGAAATTACATTCGATTGTCTTCAAGTGATTTTTATTTCATATATTATCCCAAGCTCCTGTGCTCTAACGCAATGCTTCCACCTAGCTTTTCAACCATAGAAGACACCTTGATATGGTATACAGCGGCACAGCGCTTTGCAGGTGGCGACACACACATACACATACACACACACACACACACAGCCATTTTCCTCTCTCACACAGACACGTGGATCGCCATCACTGCCTGCCTGCTCCACTAGACATCGCACTGACTGATCAACGTGTGAACAGCAGCAGCATCAGGGCCCATTAGATCAGGGCAGTGAAGACTTTTACGCCTGATACTTGTTGCCTCATCGTAACCAGACACCGCTGAGAGAAAGAGCCCGCCCCCAGCCCCCCTCCCCCCTCCCCTTGACATGCCCGCCAGTCCCAAATAATCAAATTAAAGAGCAGGGTATTGCAGAGAGGGATTCGGGAGGGGGGTGGCGGGGGTGTCGCACTTACCTTCCTGCACAGCTTGGAAAGGGTTGTTAGGCTCGATGAGTTTCACAGAGTGGGTGATTTTCTCGCTCTGCAGAATGTCGTCGTTCAGACTCAGGTCTGAGATGGCAAGTTGGAAAATCTCATCATCTCTCACAGCGTTTTCCTCGAATATGGCACCTGACCAATGAAATGATGATCACAAGTTATTTTTTTTGCAGAGTAAGAATAAACTCGATGGAGTCAAGTGTGAGAGCACAGCGGAGTTGGAGGTTGGGGGCGGAAGTGAATGAGTTGCGCCTTGGTCGCTGTTTCTGAAGCAGCTCTTTAACGTGCGTGACCGAGGGCATGACACGGTGATTGGTATCTGAACAACACCGTGAAGTGTCATCTAGGTGCATGTAACCTTGAAGTTGTGCAACATGTGCGTCCCCAGTGCGCCCTCTGAAGACTTCAGCACCATGGACAGCGGCCAGGCCTCTTCACATTGACGCTGTGGTGTTTGATGCAGGCAACTTGGAGAACAAATGTCTTTCACGTCTGGATCAGTGGCACCTTAAACATTAAACATTATAGGCCTTGTGTGGGAGGCACACTGGAGCTCAACTGCCCCCCCCTCCCCCCTCTCGCTTTCTTCCTCTGTTTATCGAAATGGCATCAACTGCTATCGCGAGACGCACATATATCACAGAGGAAGGTTTCGGGAAGGGAAAATTATAATTGGGGTACCCAAACGTTATGCGGTGCATCAGCCAATATCATCTGGATGAAGTCCCACCGCTGTATTAAGCCAGTGACTGAGCACCTGCTGCTTGCCAGACTGTTGCAGCAAACTGTGTGCAGCAGAAGCAGCAGCAGCAGAGGAGCACACAGGCGAGATTTGCTCACAGTGACATTGACATTTTTATCCTAGATTACAAAGACAGTCATTATAAGTGGATACGTGACCGTGTGCATTAAAAAGGGACACAAACCAGGGCAATCATTTGGTGCATGCGCGTGTGTGGAGGGGGGAATAATTTCTAAACTGTGAAAAGCAATACCGTAATGCCATGTTTAAGGACAAACGTCAAACATCAAATCAGAACCAGCGGAATGCCATGATGAGTTTAAAACCTTTTCGATTTCTGGAGAAGAAAAAAAGGGAGAGGAAGCTCTGCTCTGGTTTGAAGTTTGAGCACAAAGAGGCTCTATGCGTTTTGCATCTCTAAAACGAAACTCCACTGACATTCCCTCTGTCTTGTTATTGACATTGCGGTCACGTCCCGGCGAAAGTTGAGGCTCGTCGGGTACAGACAAGAGGTACCTTGGTCTAAAAAAGCCTCGTCCCTTTGGCTGCTGGGTCTTAATTTCGCCAAAGCTTGCCCGAAACAGGCCTCCACGGTTACTGTAATCCGTGGTTTGAATACAGAATTGCAATTTACAGGCCGGCAGTGATGAGGTTTAGATGTGAAGCCAACATTAATGCAGTGGTCTGCCGTCGAAAAGTGACTGCCTGCAAAAACAGGGTGACATATAACTAGTAGTAAATAATCGCTGACAACACATCTCCCTAGTAAAGGTCAGAGGTATTGCCATTAACAAAACAGCAACTTTTCAACTCGCTTGAGAGTCAAGGTGTTGCTTAAACACAGGATGCGAGCTGAATAGACTATTTATCCCGCCCTCTCACCAAAATCCTGTGATCAACGCAGTATGCGCCGGCTGAGCTTTATTTCCGCACGCCTTCCCTTTCCACCTGTCTAAACCACAGCATGTTGTTTTATCGGACGCTTACCGATGTGTATGATGGAGTCCGCTCTGGCCGAATTGCATTGCAATATCCACAGGGAAAGGCAGATCAGCAGCAACTCCATCTCGGGATTTCAGCGAGGCGGCTCATCCAAGCTCTGCTCGGCTGTCCTATAGCCTTCTGTCGAAACGGAGCACCCAAGAAAAAAAAAGAGGAGAAAAAAAAGAGAAGATGATCAAAACCCCAGTGCAAAACAGAACCACTGTCCTCCTCCTCCTCTTGGCAGATCAGACCCGCATGAAAAGCTACAGAAACGATCACAGCTTTTATTTTGTCCAACAAAAAACAATACGACCACAGGAAAAGGTGGACTCCAAAAGAAAAACAGACGCGGAGGAACCGACGGGGACCCGGGGTGATACTGAAAAGACAGGTAGCCCGGTGAGAGAGACCGGCGTTACCTCTCACTCTCGCCTCTCTCCCTGCGCTCCGGCGTCTAAAGCATGGCAAGCTGCAAAAAAAAAAAAAAAAATGCGGAGGAGGGACACCCCTCTAACTACACACGGAGAGACACGCACATAGGCTACACACTCCGAAAAAAAAACACACTCTTCAGTACTGTCTCCATCACGTGACTGCAGAGACTTCACGACTCGGCTGCTGTCCCGACAAACCGGGTAGAAATGATTTGGACTTGCCGGAGAAAGACGCTTGGGGAGCCGATAACTAAACACATGATTGGAGGTTGGAGGTTACAACAGGCAAAGCACACACACACACACACACACACTCACACGCACACAGAGAAAAGCAAAAGAAAAAACTCCCTCTGCCTCATTGAAAAGAAAGACGGGTGCGTGGCAAACGCGCATAAGCCAAAACCAGAGGTGAGAGAAACTCGACGGCGGTGTTTACTTTTGGAGAAGTTGGCGTTTTCCAGAGAAGATGCGAGACAGTCACAGCACAGAGACCGAGACGAGCTGTTCTTTCTTTTTGATTTCCAGCGCACGGACCCGCAGCTGATGTGGCAGAGAGAAAGGATTTCCACACAGCATGCTCCTCAGCCAGGGCTGACGGATGAGGTGGACAGAACAGACGTGACACGAGCCACAGCGCCTCAGTCAACCGGGGAACAGTTGGACGCGAGTTAACGGAGGAGCTTTTTTTTTTTTTTTTTTTTTTGGAGAAGAACATAGAATAGCTGAATGTTTTATCACAGATGCATGACTTGATCGATTTGTCAAATTCGGCAAAATTAAAATTGACGCCCTCGTTTTTTGTATGTTTTATCGCGGGATTTTAAAGCATTGTTGGTTTTCTTTTTTATTTCTTTTTTTTTTAATTTCAGGCTGTTTTTTTGTGTGTGAATCAGACTACAGGGTGCCAGTCATTTCTATTGGGTGGCAGTTACACGCCTCGCAGCGCTTGAATAGTACTAGGCGTGTGCAGAGCTAAGGAGAAGGAGAAGAACAAGTCGTGGAGGAGACGGAGTTGCTGGATGGGCATAATCTTACAATTAAAGGATATTTCTCGTGACTTTAATAAAAAACGGAAATATCTCTTAATTGTTTGGTTAAGTCTGTCAGAGGCGCAGGGAAGAAACTTTCAGCACCGCCGGCAGAGGACAGCTCCCTCAGCGAGATGCACGAGGAAAAACAGGCACCTGTGGAGCAACCAGAGGCGACCGCCTCACTGTGCAGCACATTATTATCTTTATGGTTGAGTGTTTGTTTTGCTCCCAAATCCTTCTGTACATCTCGAACAATGCTTTTATGCAACCTGCAGTCCACCCAACAAATCCAACACTTTCATGTCAAAGTCATGGGTTTCATCGCGGCAGGAACGAACATCAGTGCCTCTAAAGTTTTTGTAAAATCACACACTACCCCTACTGGCCACCTGTGGATACTGCAGCTGTGGTTTCGCAAAAACATCTCCATCTTTTTTTCTCTTTTCTTTTTTTTTTTTAAATGGCAATTCATGTCGTTTCTTTGTTGTGTGGTGAACACAGGCTGCTCCATCAGTGTCTATCATTTACATAAAAATAGGCAATGATATCTGAAAAGTGGAACATAACAGTATATGTCAAGGCAAGCTGCAGCCCACATATCAGTGCCATATATCACAGCTATATGTAGGAATAGCTTTGACATTTTGAGGAAAGGAACATACCATGAAATGAATTATTTCCTTTTGATCTCAATTACAGCTCCTGTAACACATGCAGATCAATAAAGGCTCATTCCAAAGGGATCAGAAGAGAAAGCTTAACCTCGAGATTTGGTTTTTAAGTTGACAGGCATCCAAAATACTATAAAAAATTCATCACATCCCAATAGAAGAATAAATATCTTAATGTATTTGATCTATGAAGCAATATGTTGCTACAATTTCATCAATAAATTATTCATTTTAACTGGTGGCTTAACTGGCATTTCACACAGGTCTTAAAACGCCTTCATTCTGTGCTTTCTCATGTTTAATACGCCTGCATGTGATGTAGAGCTGTCTCTCTCGATGGTGGGAACAACACCTTTTGTGACTTGTACAACATCTACAAAATAAAATGAACACCATATTTTATTCACATAAGATATTATAAGTGGAATAAAAAGAAATAGATTATACTAAAAATATGCTGTATATTTGTGAAATACATCTTGTGCCAAATGACAGTCTTGCTTCTGGTTCACAGGTGAGCTGCGATGTAACAAGCTGAAGCTCCATGTGGGAATATGTTTAAGTCTAAGAGGTAATTTTTGCTATCTTAGCCTATGTTGGTCATTACCATATACCAGACAGGCCTCCTGAAAATAATATAGGTCCTCTCATATTTATTCTCTGCATATAGAAAGGTATTTATGAGATATTTGAATGAATAGCCCCTGTGTGTTTTGTGCTATGAGTAAGCCAGCTCCATGCATTAGTAAGTAGATTTCGTTTGACAGAGAGGGAATACCTTTTCATGGAAAATACACCATCCAGTGGTTAATCACCTGTTTTTGGGCTCTTTAGCTTGCGCAGCAGATTCATAGCGTTTCTGCTTTTGGTCCAAACCCCCCCTCCCTTCCTGCCTCCCAACGATTATCTCCAAAACTGAACAATCATGGGCACCCCCAGTTGAGGAGTGCACCTCATGGACTTCCATGCGTGTCAACATAAGTTAGACTCAAAAAGCTGCCAACAGTCACCGAGACATTGGCGCTAGGTCACGCCTGCTCTCGGCGCTGAAGGTGGAATTTCATTGTCACACACAAACCTGAGTCATAATGTTTATGGCTATGAGCAATGGAGTGAAAAGGAAAGACAGGGTTTTTTCTCCTCTTTTTTGGAACAAGGCCAAAAAGTGAATTTAGATGAAGAGGAGCTGTCACATGCAGAGCCAAAAAAAAAAAAAAAAAAACTACCGCAGTTAGTCATGAATAGATAAGTACCACCGTTATACAGCACGGTGACCTCCTACTAATGGCCTATTCTTTGATAAACTAATTTTTCCCTCATCTCAAATAACACGCTTTTCTAACCATAAGCCCATGGCACAAGTCTCAGCGTGATTAATTGTTTCTATAGAATGGCGTCTTTTGTGTGCAGGATACTCAGCTCCTTCTGATGAGTCCTATCTCTCGGTTTAATTTGAAATTACTTTCTTATGCATGGCTTGGGGAAGTGCACACTGCTGCTTGTGAAATGATCACCATTTACAGTGTAATACACACACACACACACATATCATGTGTAGCTGCCTCTTCATTGATTGGTTGGACTATTAGTGCTATTATATTCACTGCACCCGCTTTTGACTCAACATGGTAATCCTTACAGGTAATTGCCAACAGTAGCTATATTGTTTACCTGTATCCCTGTACATGATTCAACAACAAGCAGTGTGCTACAGAATAAGTCTGAGTCTGTTTAATTACTTCATTAGCCTTTAGCCTAACATACCCATTGTATATGGAAAGAAGTCGACAGAGCCGGCAGTGCGCAGTCAAATGTATTGCAAGTCAACATAATTAGGGCACTTACTGCAGTTGTCCAGCATACACACACTGTGTTAATGTTGCTTACCCTTACCAATGAGAAATGCACTTAGAGCTCCAGAAGAACAATACAAGTGCACTGGTATAATTACTTCGTTCACCAAAAGTAGTTGCAGAGAAGCAGATGACACTTTATATTATGAGTAGAGTGAGGAGTCCGTCACTGTGTCACTGTTGTGGCCGTGGGTATAGTTATATGAACCCCCTGCAGCAATTTGGAGAAGGGTTAAATCTCAGACAAGTTGAAAATCCATTCATGTCAACCAGAAATGTGCAGGGAATAGCAATAAGTGTCTGCAGTACTAGAGGTGAATAAGCAAGACTCTTTTCCAAATACACAGCCTGAGGTAACATTATAGATTAATCATGTTATGGGAGAATAAGCACAACCTCCATCACAGACTCTGAATTTCAATGAGTGAATTGTTGACTACCCACATCATTATAAATTTAAACATTACACCGTACTGAACCTTAGTGAAATATGTACTAGGTAATAAATGTATGAAACATATATGGAAAAATTATACCAGTGGACAAAAGGTCTGAAACAGGGAGAAAGGAAGGTGTATCTGGTTTACCCTGGAGAATTTTGACAGCTGCAAGATCAGAGCTTTGGGAGTTAGAATCCAGAGTTATGTCTGTGGCTGGCAGTCTTATTCAGGTATGCAACCTTGATACATAGTCTTGCCCATGGACTGTAGACCTGTTGTGGTGTGGTTGCTGCTTCTGTACTATTAGATCTGACTTATATTTTGTGTTATTTTTGGAGACATTTTTTTCCCCCAGATTTGGTCCAAACCTTTCCACAGCACATGCAATATAGATTTGAATCCATCTCACTCTATTCTACTCTCCCAACGAGCAAATGTGGGGAAAAAATAGTTTTGAAAACAAAACATATGTACTACTGCCTACAAAAGAGAGTGGTTTCATTATCAATTGTGGTTTGAAAAATGAAAAAAAAAGGTTGCTCCAGCCTCCAGCTGGATTTATTGTTATGTTATTTTCCCTATTCTCTAACCATGTGCCTCATCAACATGTCCATGTCCAACTGGAAGAGGACCGTGGTTACTCGTTACTGTTAAAAAAAATAAAAAGAGGAAAAGCACAGATGTCAGATGTGGCCACTGTTTTCTATTTTTGTTGTCCACATTTCATTGTTTACACAGGTCTGTGGGGGCATGGTGTATCAAATAGACAGTTTGTTTACCTGGCTGCCTGTCTGCCTGCCTGCTTGTCTGTCTCGCTGCCTGTCTAATGAAATCCCTCCTCAAACTGAAAGTAGAAAAAAATAAAAATGCCGGCAGTTCCAAGAATCTGAAACTTCTTGTTGACTTTAATAGTGGTATTAATTTGAAAAATCTGCACATGAATTCACAATGAAATGAAAATTTTGTAGCCAGCGCAGCCTCCACAGTGTCCAGAATAAGCAAGATCTGCAAAACACTAATTCCCCCTGCAGAGATGTTTAGAATTTATAGCCTTAATAGCGACTGTTCAGCCATTTGTTTTAGGTGCCGCGAGCAGCGCTATTGAATCCACTGTGTCAGCTGCATTTCACTCCAGCTGTGCCTGCAAGACAGTCATTAGTGGATGAGGTTTTGAAAGGGGAGCCAATTAGGAGAGATATACTCAGAAATCTACCTGCAAAGAGGTATGCCTTGCAAATGAGGGCAACAACAAAATCCTTTGAGTATTTTAGTTTTTAAGAGCAGGTCAATCTGATTCATTATTAAATACAGGAATAAAAGAAAAACCACCAAAGGTAAACCATAGAGAACACACAGTGGCAAGAAAAAGAGAGGCCTATCTGAGGTGTAAAAAGCTCTGCTACCACCTGCTAAACATCTATTATTCCAATTATCCACATTTTGGTGCCTGGGATCACAGGTAAAAAATAAAAAGCAATCTCAAAATGATGTTTGCAGACAAATGCTTTTGAAAGTTTTCAACTTCTGTGTCCATTATGCAAAACAAAAGAATCTGAATGCAATGTGCAAATTGCTTTCCCAGCAGCAGGCTTTGGTCCAGCAGCTGCACATGAAAAGTATCATCATTCACTGTGCAATATGTTTGGAATAAACATTACACAAAGCAGTGGGTATAGTTTAAACCTGAAGAGGTAAACTCCATAGATGATAGGCTGCACTTGAGTTCATTATCACCGTGTACAGAAATTGAACGATAAAGACAGAGAATACAGTGAAGGAGGAGGTAGAGGAACCGGACAGACAGGCAGCACAGTTCCCAACAAACACAGTTTTTAATCTATTTATAAAGAAGCCAAGGTTTTAGTTGGCCCCAGTGAAGAGAACTAACAAAGTATCTGACGCTCTCTCTGTCTCTCTCATTTTCATCTTTCCCTTTTCATTCTCTCTCATGCTGTCACAGTCTCACTCTCTTCCTTTTTTATCTGCTTGCTGCTACCTTGACAGACATGCTTGAAAAGACCTCTCTCTCCCTCATACTGTGCGTAAGAGGTAGAGATGACAAGAGCCTTAGTATTCAGCTCAGTTTCTGGTCATTTGAACTCTTCAGGGTTCCTCCCTTTCCTTTAGCACAGAAGCCTATACTTTAAAGAAGTTTAAACCCTGGGTCTAATCTAACACAATAAGTGTTTCTTATATGAAACCGAACTAGATTTCCTTGCATTGGCTCCAAATGTGCACCTCTCACTCTACTACTTGTGAAGCTCATTCTAAAACTCAGTAACCAGAGTTCATATGTAAAAATGTCCCCTAGCAGCTGGTTTCCGCTCACAGCCAAGATTTATTAACACCGCGGTAAATCTGTCAGTTCCATACTGAGAATATGCAGGAATATGCCTCATTTCCTTATTTAAAAGCACATATTATTTAAAAAAAATCTCTGCAGTAATATTACTGGCTTCCATTTGGGTAATTATCCTTCAAATTTGGGGTAAGTGACAGAGTATCTTGGTGGCATCTGATTAATTAGAATGGGATTTAATAGGCCTAGCCAGGCTGTATTGGATTAATTAATTGGCAGATGATATAGTCTAGTGTTGCGGGTCTATTACGTTAACTGTCACACTACATTTGATGACAAGGTGCCAAGCGATCCATTCAGTGACACAAACATGATTGGAGCAGGATATTATCTCGCTTAGGGAGGTCTTAGATCATTTTAAATACACATCACCAAGACTTAACAGTAATGGCAAAGTCATGAATAGTCCGATAAATGTGCATTACTTGACGCAGCTGTCATTCAGAGTGAAAGGGGCTCCCCCGCAGATAGGAGTGACCGTTCACTCAGAGGAGAAAGGTGCAATACAGTAGCAGAGCATTCCTTTCCTTCATTTGCATACAATTATCTTCAGTCCTCTCTGAACATGAGTATTAGTGAATGACAGAATGAGAGCACTGCCAGGTGCAGAGCTGTTTTGACCGAGACAAATTTAGATACGCATTGCAGCAATTTGAGGAAGTTAGGGGACCCGCAAACACTGATCAAAAAATAATCACAGTGACAATCCTCCAAATTCAACTACAAAATCCAGTGCTTGTCTGTTTGCTTCCTGAGCATCTTAATGCGCCTTTGTCAGGCTGGTTAAAACAGATCAAAGCTTTTTGAATAATCAGTGCCATGGTTAAGGTTTGAACAGATTTAGGCACAATCAGGGCTAGGTTTGAGTTTACGGTGTTGTAGGTTACAATAATACATACCGGGTTAATGTAGGGGAATAATTGCATGGTTAAAAGAAGCCAGAGCTGAATGTCAGTAGGAAATGGATCTCTAGATCTACCCTGACCTCTTCCATCTGTGGTTTATTTACTGCATAAAAGACTTTTATATTCAAATGTACTCCTGAAATACTACAGTAGATATGACATTTCCCATACTGCAACTTAACAGCAGGGCAACAATCATCCACTCCTGTCCCTTGGTGGACTGCAACTCAGCCCTTGTAACCTCGGTATATTCCAGAGTAATGTTGCCTGTCTGATGTTCAGTTTCCCCACATCAACACCCTCCTTTACACACTACAGTATACGGGCTGTGTGTTGCAACATGCATCCAGACTCTGGTGCTCTCCTCCAGGGCGGTGAAGAGAAATGCGCCTTTCTACCTTCAAGCCACGATCACGCTCTGCACTCAACCCCAAACACAGCTCTCTCCTCTGTCTCTGGCCGACTTACTATACAACGTCTCTAAAAAGTCTGTGGTTGCTCATCTCACTCCAGATTCCCTTCTCGTCTGGCCTTGCAGTGGTGGAATGAGCTCTTCCCTTGGAGCAGAATCAGTGCCAATCTTTGGGCAGCCGGTTGAAAACCCAGACAACACCTCGACAGCCTGCCAGCACTTATATCCTGAAAATCTTGTGTCTAAAAAAAACAAAATTTACAGAGGTTCTGTAGTTCTTGTTGATGCTATTCATTTTGAGTGTATTGACTCCAAGTCGTTTTGCAAAACTCCTCCACAGCCATAAAGGTTATTACGCAACATTCACAGGCTGAACAGCCCTTTGTATGTCAATTCACTCATTTTGTTCATGTGTAAAATCAATGAAGCTTTGGCTGAGTAGGGAAACAACTTTAAAGCACTGCAGAGTGAACTTTTAAAAAGTTTCTAAAAGTAGAAAAAAAAACCATTACATTACTGGTGTTGGCAATAACACATCATATCTGCTTATGCCACCTATCCATCATTTTGTTATGAGACAATGGTCTGCGCACAGAACAGTAGAGACATGGATGTGATGGTTAAAACATTGCTGATGATAAAACCAATTTAAATTTTGTGTATATGACAACAGCTTTCTTGTGTTTTTAGCCTGTGGGGAAGATAATATTCTATGTTGTCTCCATGTCCACCTTAGCTACAGGCAACCTACAGTACATCTTGCTGACAGATAACAGCATTAATTCACTGACTGTGGAAGGCAAATAGTCTGTGTGTGGTCAGGAACGTGTGTGTGTGTGTGTGTGTGTGTGTGTGTGTGTGTGTGTGTGTGTGTGCATTTTTCATTTACACTTTTGCCTGCAGGAAATATCTGAATCTAAAAAGGGTTCTGTGTTATCAATTTAATGTGTTTAAAGCATTGCTTAACTCGAGTGCTGTGACAACTGTTTGTTCGCCATTCTGGGGAAATATTTCGGTGAGATCAGAGCATTCACTTTAAGCCACATGGTGACACATAATCAATGGCACAAATGGGTTTTCAATTTACTTTAAAATAGCTGGATTACTCTAAGCCTAACTCAGAGGCTCCTGGAGGAACTGCTTGAAAAATATGTTTATTATTGATATTTGAATGTAACCTGGACATTGTAATCATAGTAGTATAGAAAAAATTATCTCTGTATTTGCAGTGCAGATTTATCTGGAAAATATTTCACCAAAGCAATGCGATTTCATTATTTAGGAGTTTAAGAAAGCAGAGTGTATGTGTGGATGTTGCTAAGCAGTAAGAGAAACGGTTCACAGGGTCTACCTTTTCTTCTAACACCTTGTCGAGTTTTAACCCGTACTTGTTGCAGCAAGGGAGCTGCCACCTGCGTTTCTGTTTGGCATGAGTGTGAGTGTGTGTGTGTGTGTGTGTGTGTGTGTGTGTGTGTGTGTGTGTGTGTGTGTGTGTGTGTGTGTGTGTGTGTGTGTGTGCACAAGAGAGAGAGTTAGAGAGAGAGAAAGAAGATATAGGTTTGCAGGATCTTTTACCAGCTCAGCATTGAGCCACTGTCGTGCTTCAACACCTTTGGGTTTAGTCTCCTGAAGTGATGGAGCCCAGCTGTTTCCGATTCTGCTTGTATGTGCATGCGAGAGGAGGCACCAGTCTGAACCCAGTCTGTTTTACATGCTCTCTATCACTCTCTATTTCTCACACACACACACGCACACTAAAACACAGTGATGGTCTCCCTCTGGCTGAATCAAAAATAGTCTGTTGAGACCGATAATACAAACAGGTGAATCGTTGGCAGAGCCTTGAATGTGCACGCATACCTTGTTCTGTTTAATTGGTACACTGAAGGATAAGGGAGGTTTGATGACAGCTGGATGTAGATAAGTTGCTTATTACCCTTGCATGCAGAAAACTGAATGATTCCAATTTCAGTCATTTTTTCATGTTGAGGTTGAACGATAATAACAACAAGCTCCTCAGCGGGGGAGAGCATTAAACAATGAAAATTGAACAGCACTTAAAATGAACAGAAATCTCTCGGATTCCATCAGTTAAAGTCAGCGATGAATCAATGTCTACAATGGTGAAGCAGTTTTTCTTTTGTCCTCAAAATTTCACTTTAAAAAACACACATCTTGACTAATGTGATTTTCACATACAAAGGCAAATATAGGAAGCATGTTGTAGTATCATTTCCACTATAAACTGTCCATGTTCATTTAATTCTTCATATGTTGCAGCATTAAAGAAGACATATTATTTCCACAAATTAAAATAGTTCCCAGCTGTCTTAAAGACATGTCTGTGACATGCTGTGGTCAAAACACCCCAAGGATCAAACATCATGGCTCCATTTTCATGCGCTCAAAACAGCCCTGTTCAGAACGGCTGGTTTCAAAGCCTGTCCCTTTAAACGCAGATCAGCCACTGCTTGCCCCGCCCCACCCCTACTACTGGTACCAGGTAGGGGTGGTATTATGCAAATCGAAAGCTAGTTTCATCACTGGAAGACATCTGAGGGAACAGCTCATAAAACCACATGGATTTCAATCTAGGGAGCCTGCAAATTACAGATTTATTTTGTCAATTCTCACATTTTGGGGGCCAGAAGGCAAGACGTCGACGAACACCCAAATATATGTTGAAGAGGCTTGTGATATTTCCATATAAAGATTTGTTGTGTGTTCTCATGTCCAATATGTTGATATCACCATAAAAAATAGTTTTACATCTCTCTCACACTTCATGCAGGAGCCTTAGGAATAACAGGGTGCTTTTTTTAGCAGTTTGATCCTCTCCTCTGATTGGTGAGTGGTGAGTCAGTGCTGAACAGACGGTCAAAGTTGCACTGAAATGCTTTTCACCATAACTTCCGCAAATTCCATGTCTGAGAGCAGCAGCTATAGAGAGAGGGAACCGTCCAGTTAGAGGCCCGCCGAATTGGTTCTCTGCTCTTTGAAGATGATGTTGATCTTCAGACCATGACCTCCGGCATGGACTATAGCAGTTTGCAGCTGAGTGAAGAAGCCTGGATGCTCTGAGTGAAGAAGTTCAAGTGCACATCTCAGGGAAGGCTGGTCTGGTGCAGCTTCAGCAGCGATGTTGGCATTTTTCCAGACCATTGTGGTGAACAAGGAGTTAAGCCTAAAGGCAAATCTCTCAATTTACCACTCAGTCTGCATTGCAACCCTTACCAATGGCAACTAGTGACCAAATGAATGAACCGTGGTGCGAGCGGCTGAAATAAGCAAAGAGTTTATCTGTATAGGATAGATGGACGCTCAGACAGAGAGTGGCATTCATGTCGCCGTTTCTTTGCATGAAGAAAGAAAGCAAGCAAGATAGAAAGCAAGAAATAAAGCAAAAAAGAAAGAAAGAATGGTAGAGAGTAGGAGGAGATGGATCTGGACTGTTATGTGGGACCAGGTGATGGTAGCATCAGGCTGAACATAAATACCAGAATATAAAAGGATGAATGGATTGTAAAGGCTAAACATAGAGATTTGTGATAGTGATATGTTGCCAACTTGCACTAATGCTTTCTCTTTAGATAGATTTCATTAGGCGAGTCTTTTGACTGAAAAATAAAGCTGAATACTGTATGGTTCGCTGGAGAGTGTTACAATGTGTTTTCATTTTGATGGACTTGAAGCTCATACTGGTCTGTACTTAGCTGGCTCTCAAAGCAGCTGCCAACTAATGCAATCTGAGAAGCGACAAACAAAACATCCCATAATTAGCAGTAAGAACTTGGAAATACAAAAATGCCACTTAATATTTCTGAATAAAGCAGACTGCTTTTAGTCTTCAAGTAAAAACATCTTAAAACAAAATGAACAAACTTGTTAAGCTCCATGAATCGCCTGAAGTCAATTCACAGTCTGGATTGATTCCTCAAACAGCTGGTGTGCATCAGTGTGCTGAAAGATTTAGGGCTAGATCGAAGCCTGATTGTGGTTCTTTGTCTGATTTCTGAAGAATACCAACAAAAATACCAACTGAGCCTCCCCAACAGCGAAGAAAAGGCGCCGACTCTTGTCAGTTACCACCCTGCTGTGAGTGCAGTCGCTGAGTTTTGCTTAAAGTCGAAGACATTTTGAAGAGGTCCAAAAGAACAAATAACTAACACGATTCCCAGTTTGTTTTCTGTAATTGCTTGTGTTGTCATAGATGTGGGTGTGGGGTGCATGGGCTCTGTATGGGTGGTGGGAGTGTGTGTGTGGGAGTGTGTTAGCCTTGAACCACTGCTCTTTGGCCCCCGGGATAAAATGCAAATGAACTGACTTTTCAAAAGACATCATGTCCTGTGTTCAGACAGCTAACAGCCACTCTTCTCCGCTCTTGCAAGCTGGCCAAGACGAGCTCACCCAGTGAATGGCGCTAAAGCAATTAGCATGTCCACTACCTTCTGACACGCTGCATATTTGAACTTGCATGAAAGCCTGATATTTAATTAAGAGAGAGCTCTGTGCAGTCTGCCCGTCTTTAATGCAGCAGTGTGAAGGAGGTAAACCATGTCTGTGTATTTTTCCTAAAACCTCCGTTTTAATCTACATTTTAAATTTGTGTGAGATGAGATGCTTTCAGGCGCATTAATTTGAAATAAAACTCAACATAAAATATCCTCTTTGTGCCATTATCTCAAATGAGAGCCAATTCTTGCATTGATCTATTCACTGATGAACTGTGCAATGAGTTCAAACAATAATAAATATTATTTTCTGCATGACTAAAATGCCAAGAAGCTGCTGCCTTGTTAGTGCTCATGTGGCACAGCAGCACTGATTTGCACATGAATGTAGGAATCCAAAATTCCTTTAAAAGCAAAATATAACAGCATCAAGATGGCACTGCGTATAATTCTGTACAATAATGGCCACAGCTCACGCAATCCAGCAGCTCATTAGACAGAGGATGACAAGGAAAACTGATAGAGAGGATTTGCTCCATGCGGTGATGAGGCTGGTGAGAGCCAGAGATTGACTGTGGAGGTGTTTGATAAACCAGCGGTGAAATTACTCCCTCACTCTCTCCTATTTCACTGACTCTCCCCCTGCAACACAGCACAACTACCACGGCCACTTCCAGACCTGGCAATCTGGCAACTGAGAAAGAAAAGCTGATCAGTCATGGAACAGTTCTGTGTGTGTCTGTGTATATGTGTCTATGCGTGCATGTGTGCATGTGTGTGTCTTTCTGGCAGTTTGTGCTTTCTTGTGGGCATGAGGGTCTGCGTGCCTGTCTGCAGGAGAGTTTCATTATCCAGTTGCTGATCCCCTACAGTAGCCAGATAGCCTGATCTCAGCATCAGTCTCAGACTCTTGCGGGGCACAGCTAAGAGATTCTTTATATGGCACTGAGCTCAGGCAATCAGAACAGGGATATCCATCAAAGAGCTGGCCACACACTCGTGCACAGCTCACTGAGCCGATTTTGAGCCTCATAATACTTTCCAAATCATCTGTCCATTAGTGGAGAGACGAGGTAAATGGGTAGAGCGGGAGAGGGATGCAGTGGCAAGTGTTAGGAGGAGGGAGAAGAAGTGACAAATGAGACAAAGCTCATTGATTTTTTCCTTTTGAAGTGATCATTCAGTGCAGCCAAGCGTGTTTGGTGTTTTTAGAGTTCTTGAATGACGAGACATTAGAGAAGGACCCCGGGGGCTGCTGTCTAACAGACCGGCCCTGCAAAGAAAAGTCAATTACGCTCAGTGAATTTCGTGCAACATGTTTAAGAAAATGATGCAAGACCACTTAGAGAGGTCTTTAAAAGTGACATTTTTCAAATACAGCCACCTTTATTAATTACAGGCATCACTACTTACAGTAACAACGCAGAGATGCCAAGCAGCAACACATTACCCATGACAGATGCTTTCTTTACAACTTTCCCATTGCTGGCCAATAACCATTTACAAGCCAGTTTGGCATTTTACGATCTCTCTTTATTTAGATACATTAAATCATTACATTCAATATTCCATACTTCATAAACCTTAAGAAATTAAAGTGTTGAGGAGGAGGTCATCCTACCACTTGAGACATTAACCCCAAGATCATTTTGACTTGAAGTTTTATGTCAAGTAATGACGGGGGAGAGGGGGAGATCACTAGGGAGATTATACCATTTTACAGACAAAATCCATGGTTTCAGCATTTACAGACTTAAACCACTGCATTGAACCACTATTCAATGCAGATAAACACAATCTGTGCTGCATTTGTAATTTTCCTGAGGGGAGATTTTGCTGCATGCAGCTAATTAGAAAAAAAAAAAAAACCTATAGAAATGTTAACATACAGCGCTGTCACACCATGTGATTAATGCTACATCCATTTAAAAACTGACTGCCGTTGTCAAGGCCACCCTGGCAGTAACAAATTGGGTACCAGGTGTCTTGTGGGCAGCCGACATGGAGGAGATAAGCACGGCCTGGCCTAGCTGCCAAAGGACACGACAGATTATGAAAGACCTCATGCATATTTTGCCCAACCCATTGCTGTCTCCATCCTTAGGGAAGACAGCTACTGTACATTGGCTTCATTTTGAAGACTTGGGGCCATAACACACCCGGAGTACCACCAACTCCACCACCAACCCCCCACAGCCCCTATGTGCTCGTAAAATAGGATTTCATGGCTTTGGGGGTTGTGCAGAGTGTGAGTAATTGTTCTGTTAATGTCAACCCATCATGCGTATGCACACAACCATACACAAATACATGGATATACAGAAAAATAACCATATGGACTGGCCATATCCTCATTAACATGCATGTCTGCACACATATGTACACTCATAAATGTGAAAGAGGGGGAATTCAGCGCCAGATAATTTCCACAACATTAGCTGATGTTAATCCTTGTATAATTGCACTCGCAAGACCCTTCTTTGGAAACCAACAAACTTGAGATACTTCATAAATAACATTAATGTTTAACTGCTGCACAATTCTGGTCCTTGCATGTTTTATACATAATTTGCCTTTGAGTGTTTTTGACAGTTTCTAAGACACTTACTGTGTTTAGTCTGACATTTGGCCTTCAGAGGCTTGAGCAAATGTCAGTGGTGAATGCTCCCCCATGACCTGTGGCTCTACAGGATGCTTACACTCAAGTAATGACTGTAATATCAACTATCAGATACCCAAGTTTAATAGCATTACATTCAAAACCACAAATGTAAATGAAAAGTGAGGGGTTCATTAGGATTCATCCTCTGGACACCATGACTGTCGTATCAAGATTTATTTGCAATCCATCCATACTGTAAGTGGTTGGCATATTTCTGTCTGTACATTTTTTATTTTTTAGCTTTTTAGTTCAGACTTGTTTCTACTATTAAATGAGTTATTAATTCAAAGTTTGTTTAAACATGATTCACTTTATAATAAACTATCTATAAATGGACACATAAATGCAGATTCTAGTGGTCACCTCACCACCTACACCCACACACACAACCTCCACCATCTGCCACATACTGGATACTACCTTGATATTTATGAAGTTAACCTTTCAGCCTAACTGAGAAAAGCTTAAATAGGCAAGTTGTTCATGTTTTAGTGGCTGCTGCTTAATAACTTGTCTAATGGAGCGAAATGCTGTGCATCTCTCTGTTTGACCTAAAGCAATCACTTTAGATGTAGAAGCAAAACAATCAATATGAATTTAAAGTGTATCAGTGTTTACGATATGTCCTGTAGTCATTGACCTTAAATATTACATGTGTGATACTGATGATACCACATCTTCTCATTGCATATTTAGAACACCTTCACCTGAACTTGTATTCATTTTAAATGGTCAACCCTGAATAATAATAGAATAATCTGTCATTTGTCATTTACACTTCAATACATCATTATTTTTTTAACTCTGTGTTTAATGGTGTTCAAATAAATCCTATCTTTGGGAAGACTGCACATGGTAGGTGCCTTTATGAAAAATTGACACTTATGACAGGATATATTATTTCCTTAGCTCTTTTGTGTTTTTATATTCATGTTGAAAGCAGATAATGATGAAATTAATATTTAACCATTGATAAATTGACATTTGCATATGTCTAAAATTTCTTGAATATAAATATCAGATGTCAGCAGTAAACAAAGAGCATTTACTGACCCCATCCTATCTATCATTTTTTGATCTGATCCTTCATCATTATTAGGACTGTGATTGGACAGACATTTGCTAATGCTCAGTTTTAATCTTGTTAAACGTGACCTGCATATCAGCCACAGCTGTATTATTAAAATGTCAGGTGATAGAGAAGCACCAATATATCACATTTATTTTGAACAGGATTTTTGTTAAAAATAGGTAACTGTATAAAATGAATAGACTCTTCATTCAATATATTAAACCAAACAAGAGAGACTTGGACTAAAAGTGTTAAAAAACAAAGAGTTTCAACATTGATATCAACCAATAGCATCAATTTCACTGTCTGCCAGGATGTGTTTGCCATGTTTGTAGTAGCTACACTGCTGACTCACTGAGGGCCTTAAATAAACATTAAGGTGGGAAATCGATAGGGTGATGCCAGATAACAGTGACGAGGTCAAAGTAGCATGACTTGCTGGGGTCAGAGGGGAGGAAGGTGAGTGCTCACCTTTGGAGTTATGACGACGCATAAATCGGCCATGCACATTTTGACCGGGCTTTGCGACTCCAGAGGGCATGGTGGACACTGGACAGGCAGTGAAAAATGCAAGGTCAGTGGATTCTACATGGGCAGCGAGAAGAGAGGTCATGCACGAGTAAAGAAGACAGCAGTCATTTATGGCAACATGTTGGGTGTAAAACATCTCCCTAGGACTTACATAACTCACAGCTCTGCATTCTGAAACTGTGCCTACCAGCTTAAGTGGTGGAAAACACCCTTTGAACATGCTGGAAATACAGTACAAGCTTCACGCTGTGAAGAAGCAACAGAGGTTGCATGGGCTGACAAGTCAGTCCCCTCAGAGCCTGCATGTTTCCAAAGTGTCTGCACAGAGCAGGGATTCAACTGATCCTGTGCAGTTCATGACATGCTTGCTTGAATATCAGATTTGTAGCCAAATGTGAAGTCAGTGGATGAAATGAGTGGTGTTTTCATTTCACTTTCACCATCTGGAGCTTGATATGCGACTTGGGAGTGGAGATTAAAGACTACGAACCCAGTGCATCAGGAAACCTGTCATCGAATCATGGGGGAGAAATAAGATCTGCCTTTCACAGGGGGGACATTTTCTCTACCCAACTAAGCTCCCGCTCACTCTCCCTTCCTCTGAGATCACAAATATGTAAAAATATAACCTTCATATATAAAAGCAATAAAACCTCAAATAAAAATGGATCCCCGCAGTGGGTAAATGATAAGATCTTTGCAGGCTGATGTGGTGTCATGTGACCCCGAGGCAGCAGAGTCAACAACATCACATGTACATATTAGAGTAACTTGCATTACAAAATTGTGGTATTGATGTATTCTTAAAAGTTCAGTTTCTGAATTGGTAAATATCCATTGTGCTCAAGAGCCCTTGGGCAAAGCAGCGAAGCTCTTCACACGCTGCTATTCTGAAGCAGACCCTGAGCTCTGACCTGCTATGGGAGCTCCAGCAAAAACATCATCTCCATGGAGAGATCAATACCCTATTGCCGACAGTATTCAACCACTCTTCAGTGGGTCCGTCGTCTCGGTTGGAATATCATATAGTTTCTAACATGTACCAGGTGCCTGTGTGTGTTTGTCAATCTGGGTGTGTTTTCATGCGAACCCCAAATCAGAGGGGGTCCGTGCAGGGGGAGATGGACAGTAAACACTTTATGGATTTTAGACAGATTTCCAGCAGCCCACCTGGATTTGCTTGATGACCAGTCTGACTTTGCTCTCTGTTGAATTCAGAACTAAAGTTCAATTAATCTGCTTGATGTGGAGGAAAAGTAAGAGTGTTTCCACATAAGCAGATTAGGGCTGCACAATATATCATTCGGGAGCCATGTAAATATGTAAAAGTATATAATTAAAGCAGAAGTAAGCGATCCGGTCGTTTTGGCTAACTTTCTATCAGCCAATGGAGTTAGCAGTCCCCGCCCTCGTCCCTACGTCACCACATTCACGTGCATCCCTTGGCTGCACACACAGAGAGGACCGCCCCTTTATGCCGTTCTCTCTCCTCATTGGATAAAGGTTGTAGGATACAAGGAAAGTTTTCTCCTCGGCTTACAGCAGAGCAGAGTGACTGACAGACCCGTGTTTCGGACCAAACACTCTATGTAAGTGATTGCCGTCGGAAGATATAACTATTTAAGACTTATATTAACACAAATATTCCGCTTACTTCTGCTTTAAATGGTGCGTCTTCATCAGAGTCAAACAGTACTGGTGCCGTTTGAACCATACCCTCCTCATTGTAGAGTTTAAACTGTGATTGGTTGTTGCAGTGGGATGTATCCCACTCTTTACCCAAGTTTATTAATGGTTCATAAAAAGGAAAAGAGATTTGGAGGGTTGCTGTTTCCAAAGGGCAGTATTATGCCAGAAAAGGTGCTGTGGAAAGTCTCTGCAGAAATTGTAAACATACCAGACTTTTATTGAGCTTCATCTATTTTTATATTGTTCACTTTAGTTTTACATTTTGTGCATAAGTACAGGCTGACCAGTCATAACCTGTGGGGAAGGCAGTAAAAGTCTCTGGAACCTGACATTCTGTTCGAGGCAGATTAAATTTACCATTATGAACCCTCTTTTTCTTTCCAGTGTCTCAACCTCATTCAAGTTCAAGTTATCCCCCAGACTCCACAGAGGAGAAACATGCTGTGGGATCTGTATGTATACTGTATGGGTGTATGCTGTTGAGCCCCCCTATCTCTGCTGTGCAGCTCTGCCCCCCACGGTTTAGGCTGAGCTGACAGAAGTGCACCACTACCTGACACAATGCCACCAACAGGAACACCCCTCTTGGCTCTGGTGATTGTTTATGTGTGTGTGTGTGTGTGTGTGTGTGTGTGTGTGTGTGTGTGTGTGTGTGTGTGTGTGTGTGTGTGTGTGTGTGTGTGTGTGTGTGTGTGTGTGTGTGTGTGTGTGTGTGTGTGTGTGTGTGTGTGTGTGTGGATGTTTATGTGTGAATATGTCAAATGATTATGATAGATGATTTATGATAATTGGTCAATTAGTTACTTTGGCTTAAATAATGCAGAGCTACCACTGCTGGTCTTTGAGACAGCTGACAATGAGTGAATTTTCTCATCACGCTAACATGAAGGCAACATCATGTCGACAGCCATATTGGGACAGTTTGGTTGCAGTAGAACAAGAGTCTAATGCTCACAAGCTAAACTGAGTACAGAAAGTGTGTGCTGCTTGACAGTCTCCAATTATCCACCCATCTATAATATGTGCTTACAGGGCTGGAGCTAACCTGACACACCAGATGGTTTGTTACACGGAATCATCTGGGAAGACTTTGTTGGACACCGTTTTGAGAAGGGCAGGTGTTTTCAAAAACCACTTGGCAAGTGATTGGAAGAACCATCGGCCAATCACCATCTATCATGGGTTAACGTCAACCAAAACTCAACATTTTCCACCCGCCCCATTTTTTCTCCTACTAGGCTACATGCAGACACTGTAGGTAAATCAATCACGGCACAGCTTTTCCATTACGAAAAGCCTCCAGCGCTGCTCTCTGCTGTTCTTTCAATGAAGATAAACTCTCTCGTTCTGTTATAACTGATGCTTTATAAACATCAGCACACTAACCTCTTTAGGAGCCACCATGCAGGCCTGTAGTTGCCAGTATCTCTTCCCTTTGTATACATGCTGACATGATTGATCTGGTACACACCATGAATTCCATCTTACAATTTTCAGCAGATCATTTTCTGCATCCTGCCAGTTAAAAATAACAACATGTATGAACGATCACAAGCATGTGGAGACGTATTCCGATGCCAGATGTGACCCGACATACTCAGAGCTGTCTGCTTGTGATTGGATCACCTGGGAGGTATTGTAACCGCAGTCATGAACAGAGCTGTGTAAACAACAGCTCTCATTTTCAATCACATCTACAGGTAATTATCAATCACACGTCTTTTGACTGTGGGATGAAATCCACACGAGAACACGAAATGAGCTCCCAACCAGCTGGTGGATTTGTCACGGATGCCGATCCAGTGCATTATACTGTATGTATGCACATCCACATATGGATACTGATGTGTTTTAGTGTGTTTGCCTGAGCCGAGGAGAGTGACCCAGCTAGAAGAAGTATGGGGGAAGGAGGATGATGGCCTTCAATAATTCTCTTCATCAGCTTTAAGGACGGACCCTGAGGCATTTAACACTACACTGTCTTTTAGCATATGCAAATGAGATACTCGTTAAGGCAGTTGGTTATTTAGTTTTAATAACTGCATAAACTCTAACACTACTGCATGAATTATCAACAAGTGCATTAATCTGTAATGTCTGCAGGCCTTCATGTGAAAATAGTCCCACACCCACTGTCAAGAAATTTCACACCTCTCTCCACACCTTATTCGGTGGTCATTGTTGACTGCCGCGGTAGAGAAGAGATATTCTCCCTGGTACAACATTTAATTAATAATACACAAAAACATGCAGTGTTTGTTCAGTTTGCATCTCAACATCAATCATGCCAAAGACAGCAGACTGACGTGTTTCCATGTTTATTCGAGCAATCTTCCTAGATGACGGCATTACAGATGGAACAAATGAGCATGTCGAACTGGTTACAGGTCTCATTAAGATGAGACTCACTCTTTAGCCCCTTTTCCACTGGTCAAAAGGCTCTGGCACTTTTATAGGAGCACCAGGCCAAATTTGGAGCGCACCTGTATGTTAACCGTTATGTGGAATACACCACAATACAGGGTTAGTGACTAGTTCCTCTCACTTCCCATTCTTTCTCACTCAACAAAATTCACATATGAGCATGGATGTCGTAGTGACAGTCAAGGCAAGTCTGTCAAGAAACTATAACAGCTGCTCATAACAGAATATGAAGGACCTATGGACAAGCACAAGGCTAACACCAAGCGTAGTGAAAGCTCAATGCTCTAACGTCAATAGAAGGAAGCCATTATCACAGCTGGAGATTGAGGGGCCTCAACACAATAGCAATACTACTATACAGCATGGACAGAGTGACTGAGGTGAGTCTGGTATAGGACAGTGGCGTTGAAGAACTAAATAATATCATAGCACCAATAATGACAGCTCCACACATCCAAGATGAAAACTGCAGCTAGTCTATCAAACCTGAGGTAGTGCCCTTTCATCCCCTCTCAGGAGAAAACGCAACCATTCACATTTCACCTCCAGTGACTCCAATGACTCTCAACAACTACCATTACAGCAACCAGGAGCACTAACGAACGAAAGTGACATCAGTGGCCTGACCCTACATACAGTGCGTTACCTGTGTCTCCCACCACTTAGTGAGAACTGAAGAGGCAAAGTCCAACTGCCCTTGATTCATGTGTCAGTGAAGGTTTCTTGGGCACTATGCTAATAATGGCAAAGGTACCATCAAGCGACTAGCCTGACAAGAGATGAGGAGCAGATGTCTGGCATTTTGTGTCACAGTGTAAATGAAACTACGCCTACTTCCAACAAATGCTTTGATGAAACAATCAAAGCCCTATCCCTAACCAATATAGAAGTGGGTGTGTTTTAATCAAAAGTGGGTTGGAAAAAAAAATACAAGCAATCTGGTAAGATCGCCTCAATTTTCTTATTTTCATACTTGTAGTCTTTAGTTCTTACCAAGGCTGACACTCTTGAGGCAATTTATCAGATTTCATGCAGCTCCCCCTGGAGCTATGAAACTCTTTATACATTTTTCATATATGTATCGAGTAGAAATACTCCCTATGACCTATAAACAAACTTTGATGTTTAGAATTGGTGTAGATCCAGTTTAACAAACATATACATGAACATCTGATCTTAATCAAATCAAATACACTAAAACCTCCTCAGCTCATGAGTCGGAGCTGCAGCAGAAAACAACTTATGTATTTAAGTATCAGCAGTAATGGTTGATTAAAGGTGCCTTGTATCTGCTGGTGTGCAAACCACTGATATGTCCCTTTTTTTACTGCAAGCTTTGTGAGTTGCAGCAGGAACAGCACAGGTGTTCCTGGTAAAAATTTAAGATGTTTCTGCTCTAGTGCCAGTGTGACAGGTAACCACCACACACAAGGATATTGAGCAGGATACTGACCCTCTAGTTAAATGGAATTCAGCCATAATTCATTTCATTATTTACACTTGTGCTTTTCATGTCAAAATGTCTTCAGAGAAAAAGGCTTTTGGTGAAAAATGAATAAAGCATCCTACTGTCACCTGATGCAAGGAGGACGTCAGTACTCAATTTTCAGTTCAGTGCCAGAAATAGAGTATTCTTGGTGTGACAAGGTGGAAAATAAGGGTTTAAAGTATAGTGGTTCAATGGGCCAGTGCACTTCAAAAGAAGGGCAAGGGTTGGATAGTCGGGTAGTTTAATGAATGCTGTCCCCAACACTTTTCAAAATGTATATTTAGAGTTTTATTCAACTAGTGTTTTAGTGGCCTACAGTAGCTCTGCCACTATAAGCCTCTTTTCCAAATCGCACTGCAAAATAAATATTTTCAAGTAGGGCTGTCACTTTTTATTCGACATTCGAATATTCGTTCGAATGTGGGGGGAAAAGTTCCTATTCGAGCAGTAATGACCTGCTCGATATGTAGGCTGCAGCAAAGATACTCTATTTACCGTCTTTGGCTGCAGTGCCCAGTGCCTGCATAGCGCCGCAGAACGTCCACCAGACGTGGAAGGGCCGCAAAGAGCCGAGAAGCGGAGCCAGTTTACTTTCTGTGCCCATATTAACCGCTGGTGTGGTGTCGCGGCGTGCACCTCCGCGGCCGGCCCGGTCTATTTTGTGCGAGAGCTGCGAGCAATCGCGTCAAGCTGGGCAGGAAGTCAAACATGAAACAACGAGAGTATCCGGTCAATTTTCAAAATAAAACACAGCGACTGTGTGTGCTGCGGCTGCGGCGGTGGCGGCGAGGGGGGGGGTAATATTCGAATATATCCGAACGAATTACGGGTCATTCAATATTCGTTCGAACCTCATTTTTCTAAAAACTGACAGCCCTATTTTCAAGTGTTGGCATTGTACGTACGTATTTTTGTCTTTTGTCCGAATTTTTTCTAATTCATAACTGTATGAAACATTACAACAGACGTCAGTCCAAAGGTCATGTAAGAAATTTTGAAAGGGTTGAAAAACAACACTACGTATGAAAATCAATAGTAAAATCATTTCTTGCTCCTTTGCACTTGACTGTATGCATGTCCACATGTGCGAGTCCTCATGGATATTAAAGTATCTCATAGTGTTTGCCAGAGGAGACGCAACCTGTTCCTGCCATGGGAAGAGGTAACGGCATGAAACCTTTATACTACAGCATGAATTATCAACAAGTGTTTTAATTTGTAATGCCTGTACGTGTGAAAATACTCACACCCACATAGTCAGAGAATTTCACACCTCTCCCTCTTGTTCATTCAGTCATTACTGGCTGCCGTTCAGTTATTGTGGTGGAAAGACATTCTAGCTGGTATGACACAATTACACACAAAAACATGTGGCGTTGGATAGGTTTGCATCACCCCAGCAATCATGCCAAAGATAGCAGACTGACAGTGTTACCATGACTATAAAAAGACTCCTCCTAGACGAGTCATTACTGCAGAGGAAACAAATAACCTGTCCAAAAGGTTTACAGGCGTCTCATGTAATTTGAGCACTGCATTTGTCTCACCGCAGATTTAATGATTCGGAAATCAAGCATTAAAGGATTCACTGATAATGCGTGGAGATATCAAATAGATTAAAAAAAAAAGTGACTGGATGCATTTTACAACCTTGAGCTACAATAAAAATACAAGCTCTGTGGCAGAAATGTGAAATAAACTTATTCTTGTCTCCTATTGACTGGTTGAGGTTTTTAAGCTCTGCAGTCAAAGCCAATGAAGTGAGAATTATGTGTTTCCTCATTCCATTTTCATGAGGTGAATCAAAATGTAATCAAACACTGTCAGTGTCTGCAATAAACTCTCAACCTACGAAGAAGACCCTTCAAAGAATCTCTCTATATACATACTGCGTGTGTGTGTGTGTGTGTGTATGCATGCATGCATACATGTGTGTACTCCTTAAAAGTGATGCCTGGGGCCCTTCATACTACAAAGTCTATCCTCAGATCAAATAGGATGGTTTAGGTCTTCATCAAGTGATAGTGCACACAACACCCCCACAGGAGATGATCAACTCTCTTCATTTCACCCATGTTGCTGTGTTAAACATACAGTTTCCACACATGTAACAAATAATTAACGTAACACAATTAACATGGCACCCCCCTCATGATTAAATATTTTAGACTGTAGTATGTAATTATTTCATCAACATCACAAGAGACTTGGCCTAAGTGGCAGATATTCAACAAGCTGTATTTTTTTTTTTTTTTATTCATCCACATTTAGCTGGTAGTGACTACTGAAAACCAATCTCTCTAAAATGCTATGTAAATGTGAAAACAACTTGGATTGCAGTATTGACAGTAATAACTGAGCTTTAGGTCCTCATTCTTGATTCACCCATTTTTGGGAAAGTGTGTCATTTGAAAACAATATGCAAACAAACTTAAAAGCAGCAGAATATCTCTTGGCAGGAATTGTGTGAAGCTGTTTTGGCTTGACATTCGGACGCAGAGATAAAGCTAAATTAATGGATGTTTTGGCCACATGAGGTTTTACTTCCACCAACACCTGAGAGAAATATCTGACTCTTTTTCTGTTAAACGCTCCATCATGTTCATCGACTAATCTCTAAAACAACTTTACTACTTCAAGAGTGCACCTCCTTCTCAGTGTGCAACTGACCCATTGTGGACGCATTCATATAGACACCATCCATCCTGTTTCTAAGTGTCAGCAGATAATCTAGTCAGTATAGATTCAAATATGCACCTTAGATTTGCACTGAATTACATTGAAGAATTTAAAGGGGACATATTATGGAAATATTACTTTTTGAAGGCTCTTTAACATATATTTGGGTGTTTGTCTTGCTTTCCGGCCCCCAAAATGCGAGAATTGACAAATAAATCTGTAATTTGCAGGCTCCCTAGATTGAAATCCATGTGGTTTTATGAGCTGTTCCCTCAGATGTCTTCCAGTGATTAAACTAGCTTTGCATAATACCACCACTACCTGGTAGCAGTAGAAGGGGCAGGGTGGGGTGAGCAGTGGTTAATTTGCATTTAAAGGGACAGGCACTGAAACCACAGGGCTGTTTGGAGCGGATGAAAAGAGCTGTGATGTTTGATCCTTGGTGTATTTTGACCACATCATGTCACAGACATGTCTTTAAGACACCTGAGAACTATTTTAATTTGTGGAAAAGGGGCATAATATGTCTCATTTTACATATTAGACAAGATGCATACTTTTTCCCCCTACTCTCTCTCAGTCCCTCTTTCTCTCTCTAGTTTTCTGTCAGTGGTCATCGTTGTAAATGATAAAGTTTCTGGTAGCAATGCTGGTTCCACCCTGGTCAAAAAGAGGGCCATTCAAAGAGACCCCGGCCAATGGAGCAGTTAGAAACGAGGCTGATAAGAGACGAGCTGCAGGCGAGAAAACCAAAATAACGACTATAAAGCTCCACAGAGCTGTGAACAGTGTGGGACAGCTGAGCTGGGAGAGTTGTTGCTCCAGGTTTCTTGATAAGTGTGGCTTTAAGGTTTTTTGGGTTTTACTGTTCCAATGCAGGCAACAAGCGTTTAGAAAGGAATTGTGAAATAGCAGAATGAGTGGATACCAGTTCAAATGTGAAATGCTTTTTCAAAATTTCTTCATTACTGCAGACATTACCTGCGAGTATGGTCTTCAGAGCTCATGGCGGCTCTGCAGACACCCCGAGAGCAAGGACATGATCCAGCTGTGGAACAGATAAATGACATCAGAGGGCACTGCATTCTTATAAAAATGGTAAGATGTTTTTCAAGGAGGTTCTTGTACAAAAATGAGAATCTTTCCAGGGCTAAGGAGGAATTGAAATCCAATGGAAAAAAGAAAAAGAAAAAAGAAAAGCTGAGGCCATGAGATGAAGGAAATATCGACTGGGAGAGAACTAGAACAAGCTGCTGAGGGACAGCGCACAAGATAAGAAAGAGGCAAGCTGGCCAAATTGGGAATATACACAAAACAGCTTAATGTTTGTCAGTGAATTTAACATGAGGACCAGAAGGTCAGTTTCAGCCTTCATGGCTCATGCTTCATAAACAACCATCCATACCCATGTGCTATCACTGTGTTCGTGCTGCAAAGAACCATCTGTAAAATTAACGATACTGCATATTTCTGCTTGTAAATCTTGCACTGGCGGGTTCTTTATAAACTGATACAACTCTGTATTATGAAAAACACATCAGTGGTTTTAGTGAAGCACTCTCGACAGCATAGCAATCCATCCTGAATTCTGGCCAGCATGTGCCGTCCAGCCTGTAACTTTACTGTTTTGGTTAACCGTCACGAAAATGTTTTTGGCTGCAGCTGTGCTCAGTGAAAAAGCTCTAAAATCACACTGCGCTACCTGAACAGAACCAAAACAGCAGACACAATTAGGAGCAGCAGATGAACACAACACACTGACGCATTGAGCAGCTGAAGACCCAGATTATTGGTAGAGAATGAAAAGCAAAGATAAAAGACTTACGTCGTCCCAAATGAATGATAATGTTGCTCTGTAACTGCTGTGTGAGTAATTATGCAACTGTTTGCTAACTAGTACCTCATATGCTCCCAACCTTACCATGGGTTCAAAACACAAACACTGTAGTAATTTGATCCATTCATCATAAATGTATCTCTCCCGTCACCAACTACACCTGCATTCACATAACAAGCCTTTATTTACACCTGACTGGAAACACAAGGCTAACAGTCACTGGCTGAAACCACCAACGACACGTTATCTTATTAAGCCAAATCACCTTCTCTATATCTATTTGAACTTGCATTTCACACAGTTACTGTATGGCATTTTTGCTAACTGCAGGACATGGCTTAGGTTAAGAGGCTGCTGTTGTTGGCTTATCAGTAAAAATGTGATAAATGATTCTGAATTGTGAGTCTGGTTTGGGAGAACAGCGTTTGGATATGCAGGTGCGTCAAGGCCAGGCTTTATTGACCTTCAGTTTTTCCTTCGGGGGTCCACTGGATGGCTGAAATGCTGCAGCCAGTATCCATAATAACCTCCACAATGATAAAGAGAGAGTGCACGAAATTACTGAAGCGTGTATTCACACGGGACTACTGTAGTATAACATGAAAACATTGGAATTAATCACCATTGCTCTCTGAACCTGATTCACACACTGTGTTTTTACTCCCAACCTGATTGATGCCATATTCTCAATAAATGCCTCTTCTATGTGCCCTGCATTGAAAAAGGCTGTGACACAATAATATAAATGCACACAGATCATATTTTAGATTATGACCCAGCTGCACCAGATACATCCTATTGACTTTCTGTCAGGCCTGATATGTAGTCTCGAATAAAAAGCATTTCATTTAAACAGTGACTTGTGTTGTGGGTAATACTATTATATCCGATTATACGTAATATTATTGACATGTAATTTTTTTTATCTCTCAAATATATAAAATAACAATAATCGAAAACTACACCAGTGTGTGTTCATGTGTGTGACCAGTGAACAGACTGAGTAGCAGGATTATTGATTTTACATCCGCAATGTGTCCACAAACATCCACAACTCGTCTGTCTGACTCTGACTCTGTGTGAGAAAGAGAGAGTAGAAATGATCATCTTCAATTCAGATCTATTTTCAGTTTGAACTTAAATTCATCTAAGTAGACCACATATCATCTCGGTTACCCTTTTCGAGTAAAAAACAAAGTTTAAAAATAACTAACCTACCAAGTAACTGATACAGCAGTCACGGTGCTATTAATAGATCAATGAAAATCATCTGTTAACAACATGTTTACAACACCATTCAAAATGTATAATTTGCACCATTTGTACTTCCTGTTGTGTATATCTATCTACCAGGGCAAGAATAGTTGCACGTTTTGAGATGTCTATTTATGATCCAGATTCCTGTAAGAACTCAGCCTGCGTATCGTCTTATCTTTATCTATCTTTGTTATATGTACTGTATATAAAAGTATAATTATAAGGCTACAAAAACCAAACAACTTTTATTTTATAGCGATTATACACTTACTGGTATACAAATATATTCATAGGTAGTATATTCAGATTTTGCCAATAAACCTTACCAATTATTACACACTGAACCTTTAACAGTGCCAATGTGTTTTCTTTATTGTTTTTTGGATGAGTATGTCATAGTCATTGTATGATTTGCTCAAGTGACTGTGTGATTTGCTCAAGTGACTGGTAAATACACAAAGTCCAGTGTGCACCAGTTTTTCAAAAAACAATTCTAGTTTTTGTGCATGCAAGTTTTTTTTTACATTAAAACTAAAACACTGTTATGAACTGCTCAATTTAAAACCATGACCACAAACCACTCTGCCCTTGAATGTAGCAGTGTTTTCTTGTTATTCTGTTTTAAGAGTAGCCCCAACAGCATTATGTCCTTCTCAGTAATTCTTCGAGATTTAAAATGGAGGTTGAATCCGTATTATTTTTACAGAATGAAAAGCAGCACTTGGACAATGGAGACTGGGATCATATTCTGAGTCCCAGTGTGTTTTGATTTAGGCAACAAGAACAGTTTGATTTGAACCTGAAATAACTAATTGCTCATTTTGTTAGGATCTGGTGCTTGTCTCCAGTACACGTGTGTGCTAGTGCAGCTGGGCGTGGCGTCCTGAATCTCTTGTTCCCCTCAGTCTCCCTCCCTCCACACCTGATCATCGTCTTGCCATCAACATCACAACACACCCTGCAGCAGCACTTCAGGCTGTTTCAGCTGACCATTCTTCAACAGTTCAGTCAGTGTTTCAGTATCCTTCTTCCTCCGTTGTTTACCTTACAGTATGCAGCACCGATTTTGTCTGCCTGTCCAGTCCTGTGGTCATCTGTCAGTGAAATCAGGGGATCTCCAGATTCATGTGTGCAACCTGTGGCTCTGAATTGAATCCCCTACTGTACACCACCCCACCCTCACCTCCAGCTCAGTTTTCCTTTCACTTGTGTTTGCAGAAAATAACTTACTTCACCTCCCTATATTCACAAGCTGTGCAGCTCGTTCTGTATCACAGAACCTTCACATATTTACAATTCAGCAGTAATGGAGCATCACTAACTTAAGACTTGATTTGCCGCTGAGCAAATACGAGGGAAACATTCAGTCTCGACTAGGTCCATTTTTTTGGTTTCCTGAAAGAATAAATAAATGGAAATCTTAGCTTTCTTAGCTTTCATATGAGTCACTATCTTCCCCAACTGGTTGCAAAGCGTGTCTGTATGTTGTTTGCTGCTAAGCTGAGCAGGTAGTGTACAGTGAGACTAGAGCATTTTAACTATGAAGAGCTGCCTGCTGCGCACAAAACTGCTGCCCTGGGAGCACTGAGAAAGGGGGAATCGTGGCTCAGGAGGTGGAGCAGGACATCCACTAATTAGAAGGTCGATTGGTTTGACCCCCGGCACCTCCAGGCCATGTGTTGAAGTGTCCTTAGGTGATATACTGAACCCCACATTGCCCCTGAAGGCTGTTCCATCATGCACATCCGTGATGGAGGAATATGGCAAGTAATGTCGTGCTTTGAGTCATCAGTAAGACTAAAAATGGTGTAGTCAGTCAATTTACCATGAGAATAAACGAGAACAGTAAAGTTGAGATGACTTAAGACTTCTTTCAAAACAGATACCGTTTAAATAATAATAAAAAAAGAAGGCACCATCAGGGAAATTAAGTAGTTTTGGTTAAATCCTAATGATATTCATCACCCTTCAATTTTAGTTGCAAGGTATGGTAGGAATCACAAAATCCAACATTGGTCAGGTGAATGAAAATCAATTTCATCTGAGATGAAAAAAAAAAGAGGAAGTCACTCAAGTGGAACACTAAATGTTTTGATGGATATTTGAATAATTAATCCTTGATCTGAACACTATAGTCTAGTGGTAATCAAGAAACTGCAATCCATCTCTGCCAGATGCACAGTGCCACAGGGAGAGCCATGTATTGGAGTCTAATGGCGGGTACTAGACTATGCATATGTTCCCCTACGCCTGATATAAAGCCTGAAGCAAGATCTGGCTGAGATAATGCCTCCCAAAAGGCCAGCCAGAGTTATTGAGCTACTCCTTCTCATGTAATATATCTGCTTAGGCAATATTTATTACTACTATAACTAAAGAAAGGAGTTGGAGCCAATAACCTTCATTTTACCCCTTTGTCCAACAAAGAGGACCCATTAGCTATTCCCCTCTGTACTGTGCATTTTACAAGAGCAAACCACATTGCTCAGTTGTTGGTTAGTTTATTTGGTCGTATTATTGTGAACAGCGGCCTTGGAGTAATAAATTACCATTAACTCAGTAACTATGAGTCTTTCAGGGCAAAATAAAAGGTTATTGGAAAGTATAGCTTACTGATCTCCTCTCTGCTGCAATGTTTCTGTAAAGGCCCCTATGCATTTCAAATGCCTGTGTTTAAATAAACCCCCTCCTACCCATCCCGTCATTGCCACATACTAAATCTTTACATTCAAATAACAATTCAGGCCTTTCTGTGTCATCCTTACGCCAAAGGTAGCTGCTACTGTAGTTACCATGGACTCTCTTCCTGTAATCAAACTTCATCTAATTTAAAGGTCTTGACCTTTTTTTAAAAAAAATCTTTCGATTTCACTTCAAAAATAGATGGATATGAAAATAACCCTCCATCACCACAGGTTATTTATGGGTTAAACAAGTGGGTGTGTGATGAAAGTGCAGGTAACTGTGAGAAGAATAAATGTGTGACTACAACACCCTGTTCCTCCCCGTCATCGCTCACCGCGCTCTGCTGCCTTTGGCCTTTTAAACTGATGCCTTGAATCCAGAGCTTGTCTCTACTCCAAGATGCATTTGTTTGCACCGGCACTTGCGTGTGGTGTATGTGCATATGGGGAAATGTGTGCATGTATTAGTGAGTGAATGTGCATAATACATAGTGTGTGCATGTGTGCAGTTTGCCTGTCTGAATGCATGTCGACATGTGAATAACTGATGCATTCACTTGATTTAACCTCATCTGTATTTATTCATATTCATTTATGCATACACTACCGGTCAGAGGTTTAGATATACCCCTATATTTTTCAGTTTTCTGAATTTTAAGCAGTTCAAGTCCATGTGAGAAACTTTACATGGTACGGAGGTAAGCGATAAACTGCCACAGGAGAGTTATTCTGGGCAATTATTTCATGACTTATCCTATAAGCTTCAGAAACAATACAACAGTCTGGACCTCTGTGACCTGAGTGGTTGGTATGGATGGATGAACTGGGCGGAGGGTGAAGGAAAAGGAAACTATAAAGTATATTAGTACATTTGTGGAAACTGCTAATAGAATATCTCAATTCCACTGTAGGAGGAACTAAGTGTTTGTCTTGTGTGGAGGCAACAACACATGCACTGTGATGTTACACTACACAATGTAAATTTTAGGAACAACTGGAGAACTGGTGGTGCTTTAAAACTATTACAACTAATTAAATTAATGAAGTTTATTCACTGGTGTCTCTCAAGACACCGAGCACACTTTACAAATCAAAAAAGACATTCAGCAAAAGAATAAGATATTGACCAGTTGTGTAAATGTGTGAGAGCATCGGGTGCATCATCTTGCATGTACTGCTGTATATCTACTTTATGAACCCATTTATTCTGGTGAGCAGTGACGGACTGGCCATAGGGCAATATGGGCAAATGCCACAACTGATGCAGCGACGTGAAGACGCGTCCGAGGTAGCCGCGATGCAGCCGTGCTGATGTGGCTGCAAAAAAAAAAAGAAAAGTCGGTCGGGGCCAGCTGATTTACAGCCGGCCAACTCTGAAAGACTGAAGACACAATAACGTAGGAGATTAGGAGCAGCGTATAGCTCACCTGGTAGGGCGGCTCCCCCTATTATCAGAACTTTGTTCCAGTCTGGGTTTGATTTCTCCTATTTGCAAATTTGATGATCAATGCATTTATTCTTTTCTCATGATTATTATGATCACTCGCTGCTATATATATTTAAAGCAGAAGTAAGCGATATACTTGTGTTAATATAAGTCTTAAATAGTTATATCTTCCGACAGCAATCACTTACATAGAGTGTTTGGACCGAAACACGGGTCTGTCAGTCACTCTGCTCTGCTCTGAGCCAAGGAGAAAACTTTTCTCGTATCCTACAGTTTTTATCCAATGAGGAGAGAGAACGGCATGCAGGGCTGTGTGTGCAGCCAAGGAATGCGCGTGAATGTGGTGACGTAGGGACGAGGACTGTTATGGTGCGTTCAAGGCAGCCCGTAACTCGTGTTTTTCCGACCTGTGAAGTCATACCAGTTCGATCTGGTACGAGTTCACGGGTCGGAAGTTACGAGTGGCCGTTATAGTGCACTTTCACCGGTAAAACAGGTCGGAAAAACACGAGTGGGTTGCCTGGAACGCTACAAAGTCGTAAGTTGTGACTTGAAGCTGTAATTTACGGTTTCAAAAGCCTGCCTGGAACGCAGCATTAGCCAAAACGACCGGATCGCTTACTTCTGCTTTAATGTTTGTTTAATGTGTGGCCTCTCTCTGTCAAAAATGCCAGGGCCACTTTTTGGTACCAGTCTGTCACTGCTGGTGAGTGTAGATTTTTGAAAACATCATTACTCATAGGTCGGGGTGAAATTTAACAGACTGTTCAGTCACTGTACCTACAGTATATTAACCTTATTCTGAGCTCAGGTATGATAGTCAAGAGATGTTCTAGTAATCACCTCCCTTTATGTTTGCACCGTAGAGCATTTCCTAGAGCAACTTATTACTTGAAAGCAGTTGCATGTACATGATCCTCTAGCTGCATATCCAGTACATGACGCCTTGCTTGCTAAAGCACATAAATGCCATAAAAATTTCAATATGTGTATGTTATATAGATTTCCCAATTGGGTTAGAAGGTGCAGAAGCGAAAGAGCAGATAAACAGCACAATAAAAAAAGATTTACCTTGACTTACACAGAAGGTGTCCTTCTACAGTATAGATGTGAACTATACAGTTCAATTTTAGTTTAGAATTGAGTTTTTGTGCAATGTTAGAAATTATATTGGGCTCAGGTGTTAAGGTTAGGGCTCCATCGAAAAGTTTAAAGATTAGTTGGCTGCAGAGTTTTTAAAAAATAGCAATAATTGACTGTAAAATTAAAATGAAAGAATGGTCCCCATGGTATACAAAACATCATGGTAACACAAAGGGGTTGGGGTGCACTAATATTTTGACGTTCGAAAGCAGCTTCATGTCAGCTTCAATGTATTTATGTGGTGTTTATGTTGAGTTTATAGCACAGCATATCAAGGATTCATATACTGTAGTGTGTTGGACATAAGTGCTTCCATGTGTCAGTGGGAAAAAAACATAATTAGTAGTTGATCAAAAAGGCCATGATGGTACACCGGGGGTGTGGGTGTGTTTGTGATGGCTGCAGTATTTCAGACCATAATCAAATTAGTCAAGAGATGACTAACAAATATTCCCCTTTCACCATCTGCATCAAGAGCCTGTCCTTATCTGAATTGAGCCATAATTTCTGAGCGTTTTGTCTACAGGGCCCGGTGTCACATGAGTCTGAAGTTGTTGATAGTATTTATTTTGCCTCTCTAGCCTGAAAATCACCTCGTTGCCCTCGGATGTGGCCTCGCTGTTGATGAGGTTAGAGCTGTCGAACAGTTTTGGTGCTCTTTGGCGCCGTCTCCCCCTAAGGCCAGTCATTATGCCCATTTTGTCGCCTGTCTTTTCTAGTGCACTGCCCTGCCGAGTCCCAGTAGCAAATTGCTTAAAAACACCGAAGAAATAGGACAGGAGGAGAGGGAGGCTGTGGCCTGAAGAACTTGATTCAGGGTTATGATAACACTACATGGGGTTATTATTAACATCATCATCACTCCTGGTTAGAAATGAGATCTTCAAAGAGCACGACAAGCGGATTTGACAAAAGAGGTGCCAGGGGACAAAGATCGGCCCCCGAATGAAACAGTGAAGTGTGAGTGTGTGTAGAAAGGTTGTGGGGATCTCTGTCTAACAGTATTGCTCACTACAGGACACTCAGCAGACTGTTATACAGTGACTCTGGAGGCAACTCAGGAAGAGTGTGTCACTGTTACCCCCGTTGATGCAGCATAGCTCTGCTGCACAGCAGAATCATGTCAGTGCGGTGAGGGATCTGAGCAGTTGTAACCTTGAAAGTGACTGGGATTACGCACGGTCCCTGCCAGATGCCATCGTTGTGGAGGGGAGGCGCTTTTGTTTCTTCACTCATACTACGCTGACAGCCATGCTACAGACTCTGCAGGATGGTATTCGTATATTAGATAAATAATAGCATCATGCTCACAGTTTCTATATGTGATATTTAGCAGGTATGTTTTCCATGATCACCGTCCTTAGCATGCTAACATTTGCAAATTAAGCAGTGAGCACAAAGTTCAGCTGAGGGTGAGGGACACTGCAGGATGTAGGAATTTAAATCCAATTGGAATCAGAACAAATTAACGGCACAAATTTTAGTTAAAGTTTTTAATATGGGGGTAAAACTGTGATATCCAGCGTTCAGATTCTAGTTTGCAGCGCTCGCTCGCACTCACCCCTCCCATTGGCAAAGTGACGGCGGCATCCAAGGACAAAAAAACTTGTTTACCACGGCTGGGACGACTGTGAGTACAGTACTTCAGGAGCATGGAGCGATGAGGTGAAGATCTAAACCATTTAACGATTTGTCTGCTGTTTCCTACTCCCTATTTTTTCCTTCCGCCTTCTTCTTCATTGGTTTATTTATGCACGGAAAACTCACGAAACATGCTCTCTGGCTGGCTGGATTTTCTGTTCGGGCTGCCAAACAAGACCCTTGCTATACGTATATATAAAAGAATAATTACAAGGCTAATTTTATTTCATAGCGATTACACACAATATATTCATGGGTAGTATTCCGATTTTGCCAATAAATCTTGCCAATTATTACAAACTGAACCTTTGATGGTGGTGCTACATTAAAACTTAGAGGTTTACAAAATTAGTCATTTGTATTATCCTGAAGGGATCATTAAGGGTCATTTTTATGGTGGTACAGAATGAAAACACACGACGAAATCAAAAGGTCAAATCATTACAGTGATTTTTCAGATTGTACCATAGTGGTGGACTGACCGGCAGACCAACTTGCAGACCGTATTGGTAACTATGCCAGTAGCAAGGCAAACAATGTACGAACTTGCTGAAATATAAACATTAGATATGTTTCACCAATCACTTTTCAAATCAAAAATGTGTAGGTATGAAGTTGGGTTTATCAAAAATGCTAACTCTTACAAAAACACTTGCCAAAACTATCTGGAGTTTCATTTTAATGGGCTTTATGTCTTTTACACTTCCCTTTTCTTGACACCTCCCTCAGTCCTACTTTCATGTGTTGATAACCTCCCTTACTTCATATTTCCACTCTGTGACATATCAAAAGTTTCTACCCTCTGATCTCCAACACGACTCCAGTTTGTTTTTTGGTTTGACATTTCAAAGATTCCACAAAGGAGATTTACAGTAAGCAGTTTGCTACATAACACAGAAAAACAGTCCCAAGTCTAATTTGTTAAAGGAACATACTGGTGCACAACTGATTTCACCATGCAAGTCTTTAAGAAATACAAGTTTACTCTGAATACTAAGATGGGAATGAAATATTAAACTATGACCACTAAACAACAGTCAACAAAGCTGCAGAGTTGTTCTGATCCGTACACTCAAATGTTGACTATCTCTCACCAAAATTTAAACTAATGTTTTACAAGCATTTTTTAATCAAATTAAATATTTTTCAATATGTAAATCTTCAATAACAATTTTATGACTGCTTTGAATTAATCAAGTCATCATATACTTCCTGTGCAGACACTGGTGTAATTGAATTAGCACAGGCAAACTCATATTAAAATGCACCACCACACCATTCTTATTTACATAATTAGAATATGCAAGCAAAGCCTTCATCCGATCTTTCTGTAACTGCATTAGTGAGCTGCTACAAATGTTTGATTAGGATATTGGAGTCCACTATCAAACACACAAGGAGGATTTGAGGGAGCTTATCTCACGGCTCAATGGAAAAGTTACAACATTCATTCAACTTTGAGGTCGAACAACTGCAACTGTGTTTGCAATGGCTCACCTACAAACAAACACAAAGAGGCCGAGCGGATCTCAGGGTGACCGCGTACAGCGATTCCTAATTGACGGGTACTTGTACACAAGAGGGTACTTTCCTGCAGCTGCTGAGTGAGATCTGAGAAGACTGAGAAGCTGCCTGCTTGCCTAATTTGAGAAAATAGAAATCATAATTTCAATCATAACACATCACCCCCAAACCTGTGTCAGCTGTCATTAGAGAAAAGAAATAATTAGTCCATCTGCAACTATTTTGATAATTGATTCACTATTTCAGTTCAGTTATTTTCAAGAGGAGATGTGAAGCTTTCACTGTGGCCCCAATTTCTAAAATGTGAGGATTCGTGGCAGTAAATCAAGCCCTGAGGAATTGTCATTTTATTTTGTATTTTCTACAACTGCCTGACCAGGTTATTAAAAAATATATAAAAAAATAAATTGATATTGGGAAGAAAACACAATATCATGCATTATGGCTAGAAATTCAGTTGATAAACAACTTATTTGCAACACCAAATACGTTTTGCAGTAAATGTGATGCCGACTGGATTATGTTTTCCATTAACACAAGGGGATGTTGTTTATGTCTCTGTAATGCATCTCAGAACATGTTTTATAGTTTCCACAAAAAATATCTAATCTTGCAGTATACCATCCACTTGTAGTTGCTGCAGCATCATTTTTTTATTTACGGAAAAAGTCCAGTGTGAGAGTGAGACAGAGGGTATAAAAACTAGCAGGCAGGCAAGCTGAGAAGTTGAAATAGACTGGTAGAGAAATAAATGTTTGAAACCCCCAGCTGCTACTCAAGAGAGAGCACAATAAGAAAACTGACCAAACCTACTGAAAGGAAAAAAAGAAAAAAGGTGCTATGTGATTATATAGATATTCAATCGATTAAGATGACATTTGGATGGCTGGTGTTGATGAAGGGGCGTTTGAGCTCATTTGATAGAGCAGTTGGGGTACATGAATTGACAAAGGGTTGAAACCACTGGCCTAGTGAGTAAAGAAATGTAAGAGGACGATAAATCAAGGCGCTGAAGTGTTTGGGAGAGAGGAACTCGATGTCTCTCAGCTGTAGGGGATGATTCTCTGAAGCCGATTGATCCCTGACCTCCCCACGGAGGAGGGGACAAGAGAAAAAAGGATTCTCCCTTTAGGATGTCAACACACGATAGCAGAAACACACGCCGTCCCCATGTAATGCGCTCTGCTTTGGAGCACACATCAGTCACACACTGCTCGGTTCATTATTCCGCCTGCAGGGAGAGTCCCGTGGGGGATCGGTTTCATCACACAAACCATCCACACCTCCACTCACTTGGCAAACAGATGCCCGAGTACTGATTTTAAAAAGGAGAAAAAAATCCTGAGAATCAAACATCTTTTTTTGTACTACTTCCTCTTGTCCATCTCCTCTTGGTATGAATTACATTTGAGCAGAGCTGCCGATTTATTTTTAGTCATGAGGCGTACTATGATCCTATCAGGACTCATCCCTACAAGCTTTGTTAATATCAGATTCTAGCTCCACTGTAAGTGCCTGCCTGGGGATTGCTTTCTAGATTTAGTTTAGCCCTCACCTAATCTTCTCTGCACTGTTTCTTCCCATCACATCATTCTTGCTCTATTTCTCCTCATCTCTGTCTTCCTGTCTGTCTGTCTCTCTGTCTGTCTGTCTGTCTGTCTCTCTCTGTTTCTCTCACGGTGACTTCCTCTCTTTTTCTGTGTGTGCTGCTTGGAAGCAGCCAGCGGAGGAGGAGGAGTGTGGCAGGTCTCTATGATTATCCATCCAGCGAGAGGCAGCAAGCTTTTTCCACTCACTCACTAACTCAGCCCACAGCCAGTTTGCCTATCTGTGATTAAATTCATCAACAGCCTCCTCTTCTCACACACACAGACACATGATTCTCCCAAGAGAGTTGCCATCAGAGCACTGCCTCTCTATTAAAGATAGCTCCGCAGACAGAAACTTGCTTTACAACGAGTTCAGTGAGAGTCTACACTTTGCCCATTTAAGCATATATTCCCTCATCTCCTCCAATGTAAGAGCAGAAGTTGTAGCTTTGTGCTTTGACCATAAACAGGACTTGATTTACGCATATGCATTTTTTTCCTTATTTATGCAAACTTGCAGACTGTGTTGCCCAATAGGCTATTACAAACCAAATTGATATTATGCAAATACAGACAGAAAATGAGCGCAGGGGATGAGAGTTGTACTATTGGGACGGTCCAAGGCTGCCAGCAGTATGAATTAATTGTGTCCTAGCATGTGGGGCTGGAGGAAGCAACAGCAGGAGGGGGTTTTATCCCTCTCGGTGCGGCCTGGAGCTCTGCTGGAGTTTTAGATCTGGTGATTAGGCTGTGAGGTCGAGCTACTCAGCGGAAATCTCCTCTGAATTCTGAGGAAGCGCTGAAGGCATGTTATTCACTGCATCAGAACAGGAGGAAAAAAGTTTTTTTTTCTTCTTTTTTTTTGATGCAGGCTCAGATACAGCTGGCCAGTACACAAAAGATGAGAGGGCTTCAAGGTCCTTTGATTTGAATCCAGACTCTTATTGTGAGACTTCTGATTGAACCATTTACGACAGGGCTGATGCATTTTACACCAGTCTGTGAGTTTTCTTGCCTTGACTGAACTTTATCTCTCTATGTATCCATGTTTCAGTTTCTTTCTAGCACCTTGAATGTCTCATTTTACCATGCCTATCCAGTTCTGCAATTTGAGAATAATCTATGCAGTATACAAAAAAACCCCAACCACAGTCCGATTTGTAATATTACCCACAATCCAGGTGAAAATAAGTAGCTGATATGCAAATTCCCAAGACACTCATTCTGCAAGGGAAAATGCCCAAGGCTATATATCCACCTAAGGCACTGCATTATTCACAAGATAACTCTCTGTGGGTTTTGGTGAGCAGCATGAAAACGTCCTCCCAGCCCTGATAGACATGGTATAAATCCGACATGATGCACCTATCCCTCCGGTCTGGCTGTCCTGTCTGTAAAGAAAACACGCTCTCTTGTCTCAACCACTTTTCCAGGCAGGTGTTAATGTGTGAAAGAAAATACTGTGCAAACATTCACAGCATCAACACATGGACACGGAAATCAATAAAATGCTTGTTTTTCAGTGCACCAAATGGAATAGCCTATTGTGCTGATATGTGAAAGCCTAAGATATTCCTCAGCAGAACAGAGAGACGGCTTTATACACGACACCTACCACGCTACACCCTGCCCACCTTTTAACACCAAGGACCAGGGCCTTTCCTTCAGCTGTAAATTAGTTTCAAAACAAATTGCAGCTCAGACCATGTACCAAACTGAGCCTGATTTTTACCTTTTTGGAGGAAGCAAGGATGAGCACCAGCTGAGGGTCTCCATAGGCCTCTGAAGCAGCAGAAGGCTACTGCGCCGCTTTGACCAATCCTTAACCTCAGCCAACCTGGAAATACATATTGAAGAATTATATTAAGATACGTTTAAAAAGGAAAGGAAATCCAAAATCACTTTTGGATTGACACTGAAACACTGAACACATAAGCTTGACACTACACATCCCTCACAGTGAGACCCCTTCAGATAAAGCCCTGGTCCCTCTGACTGCCTCAAATCTGCACAGACTCTTACAAGACAACATGTTATAAAACACCCTGACTTTATTGCTTTTCGTCTATTTGTATTCTTACCTAGATAAGTTATAGTTGCTTTGTGGCATTTCTATCCTCAACTTATGTTACATTATTCATAATTAATATATGATGATGTGTGGTCTCACTTTTATCACCTTCAGGGTTCAGTGTAATAACCTCATGACAAATGTTTTTTTTGACATTATGGCCTCCTCTGTCAGGGGTGACCGGTGAACCTTTTGCCAACATTCCCCATAGAAATACTGTCACTGGAGAGAACTTGGGATATATCTTTGTTACTGGTGCAAGGTGCCCTGTTTGGTCTCTGTGCTGCTGCATCATCATCAACCCCTCACTCATTCCAGACACCACCGCGCCAAATCAGCTTTTCCACAGACGCACAAATACTTCCCTTTTACCGATTGAATTCAGAAATTACATCTGTTTTTTTTTTTTATTCGGACATGATTCTAAATTTATCACCACTTTACCAGCTGCTCCCAGAAAAGGTCACATTATTTTTGCTTTATTCAGCCGTTAATGAATGTTTTTAACATAGTCAGTGCCTCTGCCTCTGATTCCCATGTTGTTTGTTCTTCCTATATTCAAATTAGTCCCTTCTTAAAGTTAATTTGAGTATTCTAGACACTCTTGACTAATCACCATTGTTTTGTTGTGCTAACCCTGGAATGATATCATTTGACAAATAATTAAAATGGCTCCATGTGACTGTTCTGATTAATGCCATATTTCTTCTAAATTGAGCTAATTTTACCCTGCATGCTGTGCATCTCATTTTAATCATCCAGGGACGTATAGGAAACTGAGAAGAAATTATCTTTTCAGAAATTATACTCCTCATATGGCTCGCTTGCTTGTTTTTCTTTTAGTCAGCATGGCTGTTTTTACAGTGATGTGATAAATGGCAATTGGATTGTGAAAGAGAGGCAGTGTGCATTGAACAAACTGAAAAGATCTATACACCAGTGTACACCAAACACATTGCAAGTGCTCTCAACAGAGATGTGACAGGATGGAGCTCTCTTGTAAAACCAGAATAAATCACATAGCCGCCCCCCGACAAGAAACCAAAACGTGCTGCATCCAGGGAACACTACATGTATAAGAGACGTGCTGTTACATCGTGACACATTTTGTATCCTAAGTGAAAACTGTTCAACATTGCTGAAACACTTCTAACAAAAGTATGGCAATCACTCTGTGCAGTGACTGACCAGATGTGCGGATGTGAACAACTAGGCTGTATTACCGCCCTCACAAGACCTCTACAGGCTGTTCAGGTGCACAAAATGGTGCAACACGTGCATGCCTTTGAAGAGAGACTGAGTGTGAAGTATGGGCCATTGTCCACAACTGGACAGTTCTTATACCTCATCCACTTGCTGAGCTTTTCAACAATTTGGAACAAGTATATATGCCTTACATACTACCTTAGAGTACAGTAGCTCACACCAACTGCCGTGACTCAAACCCACTGTGACCTTACAAGTTAATTTCGCATCCATGGGGTTGCACTATATCGCTAAGTTATAAAGCCACATGTGGAGGAAACACAGGCTGGCCGACATTGCCATTCCTCCTATAGCCAGTTTGTGATGCTGGGAGAGACTGAGGAGAACACTTTCAGGAGGAAACACTTGCTATTCTACATCTATCAAAGCAGTCTTCATAGCAAACCCTTTTTCTTTCCAGGATCACTGCTCTCCATCACAATGAATGAAAAGACGTGAATACAGCAAGTGCACAGAATATTCGCCTGCTCAGTACTGAGGCAAGGCAGAGCTCCCTGACATCTCACGTACCACAAAGCGAATGAAGAAATCTAAACAGAGGGAGTGTGGGGAAAATAAATTACAAGGACAATTCTGCCTGATCACATAGCCTACATCTGTCTTGTATCACAACGGCAATATCAACAAGTAAAATCCAATACTAAGCCTTAAATCAAACCCTGCACCATACAGTGAGACAGCCACCTTCTACCAAACGTAAATTTTCAATAATTGTTTAACCACAATGTGGAACAAAATCACTACTTCCAAATGTTATAGGCTACCAGGTATTGAGGTATTCGCTTTGAACTCAGCAGCGTGCCAGACGTGCTGCAGATTTTCTCATCAACAACAAACATATTTTTGATCGGAATAGGTCCAGCCTGATCCAGTCCTCACCACTTTTCAGTAATCAACGGTACATAAAATCTATGTGAGGAGAGAAAGTTCCTGAAACAACACACAGACCAAATAAGGCTGCATGTATTCGCTTTTTTGTCTTTTTTTTTCCTGCCCACAACACTATCAACATAAAAACAATCTGCAGTATAAATAAAGGTTAAAATACAAAGCCTAGAGGATTAATTATGATAAAACCATTGACAGGCTGTCAGCTCTATTGTTAATAATGTAGAGTTCTTTAATTTTGTAGTTCAATCCTCTGAATAACTCCTACAAGCAAATCACTCAACAGTCCTCAAAGGTTTCCATAGCCCTGCTCCTAATATTGAACAGCTCATGATTATGTTTCTCTTTCTCAGCAGCTACTACGGCTACATTTTATTGTTATAGGTGACCTCTAGTGACCCATAGTAATTATGACAGGAGCAAAGGAGGAAGTCAGGTGACATGGGATATTCAGTCTGCGTGCAGCCTGATGAAACGCACTTTCACAGAAGATTTGTCTCTTGTGTAAAACCAACAGTAAGTGTTGTTTCTTTTGTCTGTGCCTGTTCCACAGCCTTAAATGAAAAGATTCATTTTATTCCCTGCACTTTACCAAGCAGTCTTATCAAAACTGTTCCACAACCTTAACTATGATTTTATTATTATGATGAGTCATATACGAGGTGAGAAACAAACACCTATGTTTGTTTAAAATGGAGGATTCCTTGTATTACAGTGTTACAACGTGCAGCTGTCATCCGACTCTGTCCTTTTCAATGAACATGTCTTTTTTCCATGCTCCCCCCATTATAACCACTGTTTACATCCCTATCATGGCTGAATCTATTTTCAGGCATGACAGGCAGTGGTGTAGTGTTTTTTTTTTTTTTTTTTTACTGGGTAGACGCCATTTAAAGGGATAGTTCACCCTAGAATGATATTTCGCTCATTATCTACTCACCCTCATGTTGACTAAGGGCTGGAAGAATTTTCAGAGTCCACCGTCCCTTCTCTGAGTTACAGGGGGTCTTGGCGTAGCAGTGCATTTCAATGCAACGGTTGCAAAGGGCCACCAGAGCTCTTCGTAAAAAAACACACACAAAAAAACATCCAAATACCTCCATGATGCTCGTATGTAATGTCCGTCTTGTGCTGAAGCCCCAAATTGCGTAATTGTCCCGAAAAAAATTAAATAAGTCTATATTTTAAGCTTGTTTGTAGCGGAAGTTTCTCGAAGCTCCTCTTCCTGGTCCGTCCAAATCTCGCGTGATTTGCGCCGGCGTCAGTGCGGTTACTGCGAATCACGCGAGATTTGGACGGACCAGGAAGAGGAGCTACGAGAAGCTTCCGCTACAAACAAGCTTAAAATATAGACTTATTTATTTTTTTTCGGGACAATTACGCAATTTGGGGCTTCAGCACAAGACGGACATTACATACGAGCATCATGGAGGTATTTGGATGTTTTTTTGTGTGTGTTTTTTTACGAAGAGCTCTGGTGTCCCTGTGCAACCGTTGCATTGAAATGCACTGCTACGCCAAGACCCCCTGTAACTCAGAGAAGGGACGGTGGACTCTGAAAATTCTTCCAGCCCTTAGTCAACATGAGGGTGAGTAGATAATGAGCGAAATATCATTCTAGGGTGAACTATCCCTTTAAATACCAAATATGTGACGTCATTGAAATACCATCCACTGCCACACGAGAGTTTAGTGTCACTGAACAAGACTGTAACATTTCATTGTCATCTATCCTAATGCCACAATCATTCACTCCAAAGTGTTGAAAGTCCAAGCCAAAGTGTTACATAAACAACTTCTATAGTAGACCAGACAGTAATCATAACACATGATGCAAGCATCAACCTTGTGCAGATCAGATGCCTCTAGTCAAAATAGAGGTTTACGTTTGCTTAGTGTCACCAGAAAGAAAACACAGATGAAACAGAGAGCCCAGTTGAACATTAGGCCTATATGACCATCCAAGAAACGAACACCGACTCAAAAGTCAGAACCCACATAACTGCAGCCAGCAGGCATCTCACCCATCTATGATCCCACCTAATGCATGGCACAGCGGCCGTGGCCAACATTAACATTAGTTAGCTTTTCCAAGGCCAGTTCAAGTCTTGGAGGAGCAGCTCTGCCGCATGGGCTGCTTAGTGGCCAGCCGATCACTATCAGCCTAACGTGTGTGTGCATAATTAACACTATCTGTAGCCAAAATATGACATGCAATTAAAGAATGTACAGTAGTTAACGTTACCTGTTACTAGGTCTTAGACACGAAAAAATCCATGCGCCTCATGAACATCTCCTTGACTTTTGCTCTGGGTGACCCGTTGATCTAATGTTGCGTTATGTTTTCAATTGCTTCATGGTCTTTAAGTAATGTTAATTCAGTTTTTTTAAGTCAGTTGAAGTCCAGTTTAGCTCGCTTGTTTTGACTGTAATGTTCGCTGACCTTACTGCCGACTAACGTACCACAAATATTCATTCAAGCTCAAGGCAACAAATATTTCTTGTGCTGGCGGCGGGGGTAACATGGCAGCCCAACAACAGTATGAGCCACTTTTAGTTATGTATTGTTTTCATCAACATTATAACAAACACACACTCATGACACACTGACAATGATTTTATATTTTTATAGATATTTAAAAAATCGTGTTTTGAAAAGAAAATCATGTTTCAAAAAAGACTGGGGGGCCCCGCACGACCACTACCACTGATGACAGGCATACTAAAGGAGTTCCACATCAGGAAAATAAGCTGCTTTTAATCTGCCATTTCCTCCAAGGTGCTGCTCCTGAAGCGGTCTCTGTAAAGTGCCTCCAGCACTCAGTTAAGTACTTCACTGGGAATACTTTAATTGCATCACTTGGCAATCATGACACACTCTGATCCCCACGGGAAGATGAGTGTTTCTTTCCATTTGTATCAATCAAATAGGCTGTGCTTAACCCCTTTCAACTGTCACCTGTCACTCATCTGATTAAACTGTGCAAATAATGAGGAATGCCAACGGAGGAACGTGCTGTAACCATCTTCAACAACAATTTATCTGCGCAGTTAATGTGTTTCATCTTGAAAAAGGGATATACCCAATTAATATACAACACACAATAAAATTCATCAATCAAAACATCTTGGTCGTGAGGTTTGCATAATGTGAGATTAAGTTTTCATGCTTTTTATTTTACTTTTAATGATTTGTTGGCTTATTTTGACATTGTTATATTCTAATATGCAGTTTGTTAAGCATGTTGTGTTGTTGGATACTGTGAAACGTGCTTCATGAAAAAAATGCCTTACAAAGAGAAAAACTATAGGCTACTGTAATCCCGCAAGACTTTGAGGCATAACTTTTGAGCAATGAGAAAAAAAAAGTTTTGTCCATAGTATAGGCTACTTCAGGGTTGGATGATAAGTCCATAATGCTCAGGAACAAATTAAATTTGGACATCAATGTTTCAATAAAAACTGTGCAAACCTGTTGATTAGGGAGTGAGAAACTCAACCACTGAAATATGTATGGAAGTGAAAACAACCCTCTCATGATTTTTATACTGGCTGCTGTGTCTCTCTGCTTCCTATTTCAATGACCTTGTTCAAAACAAAAACTGTCAAAATTTGCCTCAAACGCTGGTATAAATCAATTCACTAAAAAATTTAATATAAACTTTAACAGAGTTAATGTCTAAAAATCACCACAAAACATCAAGAGTGATTGGAAATTAATTACAGTACAACTTTCTAATAAAATCTTAAAAATAAAACCTTTTTTTTTTTTAGAAGGTTGGCTCAAAATAATGAACATCTTTCATTTTGAATCACCCAGTCTCCCTTGCCATTCTTAAATTTGCTAACTCTAGTGTCTCTTCACAGCACTCATCTGTCTTTACCTACTTACAGCTACCGTTGCTAGGTAACAGTTCAGACCAGCATGTGCATATTAAGTTTGATATCGAAAAAATATTTCAGCGGTCAGTGAAACAACAATTGAAGTTAGTATGCACTGTGGAACAGTACATTGAAATTCTATTTGTAAAACAAGCAGCCTTCAGTATTTCGATACAAGCACAAAAACCTACAATAATGGATTACACTAGTTGATTAGTAAGAGGAGTAATTTAACCAGCCTAATGTGTTATTTAGTAATCAATTAGTCATGTTAAGCATCAGTCTTCAGGGCTGATCAGTCTCCCTCTTGCCTTAGCTGACCCAGAAACCCATGACTGAACTGCTCACAGTAAATATTCTGCTTTGTAACCAAAAACCTACAGGGGATTTCTAATTAGGTAAGAAAACAGCACAACACCAAGAGCAGAGGACGGGATGAGACGGAGGATGGTGGAGGAAGCGTGGAGGATGGCGCTGATTGGGAGATGAAGAGAGAGGAAGTAGGTAACGGGAGAGAGATGGGAAGAGAGAGATGGCGGAAGGGAAAATAGCAGGAGATGAGAGGAAGAGTGGGAATTCATCAATTAATTAGAAACCAACAGCCAGTCATAGGAATGGCATGCAGGGATGGGGCGTAGGGTAGAGTAGAGTGAGGAGGAAGAGACACAAAAAAGAAACCAGAAGCATGTGTACATTTGCACAACATGAGATCGGATTGAGAAATTTGCACATAAAAGGACCAACAACGAAAGTGGATTGAGGGAATGATGGGGGGGGGGGGATAAAAATCCCTACACAGGCCTCTTAAGCATGATCCGAGGAGGCATCAGGGCCACGTTCCAGCCACCTTGTGCCTACATACCTGCCTGTCAACCTGCCAGCTCTGTAATATCCCACGGATGATGCTCCAGAGGGGCCAGGCTGCGTGCCGACACATTCCAACACAGGGGCCCTTTGAGTAGGCATGAGACGGTGGTTATGTGGCCAGGGACCAGTCTGGGTCAGCCAGCACTGCAGAGCTAATACGTGCCTAGACTTTCACCACAAAGCCCCGCAGGCCCCGCAGTCAATGAGCCCAGAGATTGTTGTGCCTCTTTCACTTTGGGAGCTCGGGATCTGAGAGTGAGAGCACAGGGGCGAAGCCACAGTGCCTCCGAATGAGAAGTAAAACAAACAGACGTTTTAGTGGAGGATACGGCTGGCTGCTTCTTCACCTTGCTGGCCCCTGTTGTATATTCAACATTAACAGCAACACGGCACAGTGGCTGAGCAACATACTGTATCCTCATGTCTGTCAGCCATGGCTGAAGTTTATTTTAAATGCAACATGAAGCCGAAATGAGGGTAGCCTATTTCAACAGGATTTCGCTCTATACCTATTTGCAATTCACACAGGCAGCATAGTCCTTCTACAAATCATACTTGCAAATGATGCATGGGAGTGTTGGTAAGTGGGTTCACGGGGATGTTGGGAGATAAGCTAGAGACCAACTCGCCAACCACATCAAAACTAGTGTTTTAGGAAATATACTCCATTGAGAAAAACATTGCAGAGAAATCTTAGTCAAAGTATTTAAGACTCCTCTGAAGCCAGAGACACTGTCCAAGCCACAGATAAAGATGTGACATCTTTTACAGTCTGTATCACCACCAGTCAGCAAATGAGCTCTAAATGGCGGGGGAAGTACCTGCATTAAAAATCCTCCAGGCTAAACACACAGAGCTAAAGTCCTGCCCTCTATCCTCAGCTAGCTATTGTAGATGATACCCCCTCCACTTCAGATAAAAACATTTAAAAGATAAGAAACACTTTGTGAATAAAATAAGCCCAGCATACATACCACATTTCACGTCTTTTAAAGCCAGTGCACATCCATGCTGAGACCGCACTGAACATGAGCAGAGATCCAATTAGCTGAAGACCTGTGTGAATGTGAAAGACATTTTAGCCTACTGGCAGAATTAAATAAAAAGACTAGAAATAATTTAAAATTAAACAGGCAAAATTAATCTTTTTTTCCCCCATTTCATTTTACCCCCTCAGAAAACCATAACTGATCAGCAAAATCAAATATTATCTCATCTTTTGATCAAATTTCCTTTGGAGTGAGAATAATTTCCATTTGTCTTTGGGTCATTTACTCAATCTTTCAAGCTCATGTGGTTTGTTTTGGAAATATTACATTTCACTTCTTTAAAAAGGACTTAATACACCATGATATGATCAAAGGTGTTATTGCTTAAAGGGATAGTTCACCCTAGAATGATATTTCGCTCATTATCTACTCACCCTCATGTTGACTAAGGGCTGGAAGAAGTTTCAGAGTCCTCCGTCCCTTCTCTGAGTTACAGGGGGTCTTGGCGTAGCAGTGCATGTCCATACAACGGTTGTAAAGGGACACCAGAGCTCTTCGTAAAAAAACACACACAAAAAAACATCCAAATACCTCCATGCTGCTCGTATGTAATGTCCGTCTTGTGCTGAAGCCCCAAATTGCGTAATTGTCCCGAAAAAAATTAAATAAGTCTATATTTTAAGCTTGTTTGTAGCGGAAGATTCTCAAAGCTCCTCTTCCTGGTCCGTCCAAATCTCGCGTGATTCGCAGTAACCGCACTGACGCCGGCGCAAATCACGCGAGATTTGGACGGACCAGGAAGAGGAGCTTCGAGAAGCTTCCCCTACAAACAAGCTTAAAATATAGACTTATTTAATTTTTTTCGGGACAATTACGCAATTTGGGGCTTCAGCACAAGACGGACATTACATACGAGCAGCATGGAGGTATTTGGATGTTTTTTTGTGTGTGTTTTTTTACGAAGAGCTCTGGTGTCCCTTTACAACCGTTATATGGACATGCACTGCTACACCAAGACCCCCTGTAACTCAGAGAAGGGACGGAGGACTCTGAAACTTCTTCCAGCCCTTAGTCAACATGAGGGTGAGTAGATAATGAGCGAAATATCATTCTAGGGTGAACTATCCCTTTAACCTGATGAAAACACCTGCGTACGTGCACCTGCGTACGTGCAAGAAGTAGTGATGGGCAATCGAGGCTTTGTTGAGGCTTCAACACCTTTTTCGAGTAATGATTCATTACTCGCGAGGCTTCACTGACACAGTGCTCCAGTACGACATCTAGTGTTCAATAAAATGAAGTGCAATTGAGACGTGTCATTCATTGGTTCATTGATTGTTTGAGATTTGATTTGCCATGCACACTCCTGTTCAACAAACGTTTCATGGTTGTATGGTTTCAAGCTGACACAATAAAAATAAAAATATAAAATAAACATGAAGTTTCTCATTTGGCATATGATTGTGATAGGCTTTCGGTATTGACTTAGCCCATACATGGGCATTTTACGGCCCGCGGGCCAGACCCGGCCCGCATGCCGTCTCAATCCGGCCCGCGAGCCGAAGTGCGAGCCGAACTGGTATTATGACCCGATTGCTTTTATTACGTTGATGCGCACTAATCAGCTGTTTGAAACAGTGACAGCCCTGTTAGAACAGGAGCCTGCACATCGCAGACAGAAAGTAACCTCCTCCAGGTAGAAGACAGTGATGAACGGCTGCTCAGTCTCTTTCTCTATCGGACACCGGAGCTCCGACGGAGGAGGGAGAGCAGCCGCTCTGCTGCAGCTTTTCTCCACAGCGGAGTTTCTGACCACCGCGACCCTGTCAGCGGTAGCCTAGACCGCGGGACCGGGCCGGTGTTTCACAACCCTCCGTCAGCCGAATCATAACTGCTGACGGTTATAAAGCAACATCGCGGCACCTAATTATTATTTCTCAAACACTAAGGTTTAGCAAACTGTGATTAAATCGCTGGGTTTTCTGACGTGATCGACCATATGACTGATTGTAGCCACGTGCGTCTGAAGCCTCCATCCACCAATGGCTACGCTTGTAATCAAATCAGTCTTTTTTTTCATGTTGGTGCTGTTAGGCAGGAGCAAAGGAGTATTGTGTTTCTTCATAAATAAAAGGTTATCTACATACAAATAGAACAGTCTCACTGAATCAGAACTGAAAAGGATCTGAGTGCTTAATTATAATATTCAGGTGTCTGTGAACATTATTAATTGGTGCAGTCATTTATGGTCACTAAGTTTTGATAAAACAATCTGCCTTGAGTCCATATTTATATCATAATACAGCATGTTTCTTCAGTGATCTGTGATGGATAAAAGTTGAAAATGCGATTACATTGATTGTGGGCTGTCAGCCTATTGTAATGCAATCATTTCCACCAAATATATGTAGTTATATAGGCTAATATATAATTATATATAATTCAGCAATAAATATTTGATGTTTCAATTTGATTTCGAATCGTGTGGCCCTTCACTCACTTTATCGGAGTCAGTGTGGCCCTCTGGAAAAAATAATTGCCCACCCCTGACTTAGCCTGATATAGCTATTAGGCTCTGCTATGAATTACATTCTCCTCTGAAACAAGTCTAAACAGTCTATGGCTTTATACGATGTGAAATGGTGTAGATGGCAAATGTGATCTCATTTCAAAATAGAAAAGAAATATGGCAAGTTCGGCAAAGGATTCGATCTCACGTCTGTGGGGGGCAAGCCCGATGTAATCACGGTGCGCCACCGTCAGTTTCACGTACGGGACGCATTAAATATTTCTGAAGCCCATACGGTCGTTGACGCTTCAATCGTTGCAAATATGCGTGTTACAACGCTTAAATAAATTATTTTTCCTCTGCTCCACATATCATGTTATAGAATTCCTGGTACTGAATGCTACACTTTCCAACCAAATCTCTGCCGCCTCAGTTTCTGTGTGCTTCGAAGGCTCAGCTCAGCTCTCACAGAGAGCCGAGACAACCAAAACATTGACGGTGCTTCATGAATGACTGAACCACTCAACTGCTTCAAACGTCATCCAAGTGGTTCATACATCACAAGTCACGTGACCAAACCACGCCTCGGCACACTTGTTCGATACAATTTGCTTCATGAGCTACGGCGCATGTGTCGGAGCCTCGGTGTCAAAGGACCATCACTAGCAAGAAGCTAATTGTAGCTATTGACACAATTTAAAAACACTAAGGCCTACATAGTCATTGAAAATGATAAGAACTGACAAAAAGTGACAAAAAAAATATTTCCATTTCCATTTAAAACTGTAGGGAGGGTGCAATTTTAAAGCTCTTGGAGGGAAATAATCCCAATTTGCTGAGGACCTTTGTCTTGTAAAACTGCAATACATCGAGCAAAAATCACTTCACCTTTGGCTTGACGAGTATGGCCGTCGTTGGTCAACACTTGCCTCTTGTTTTTTCAGTCCTTTACTGGCAACCAAAACACTGCTGTACGGCAGGCTGGCTGTACGCCCAAAACACTGCTGAATTGGGACACTGATTATGTTGGGTGTCGGCGGCATTTTTTAATACTAGTTGCATGACACTACAATATCAACGTGACATTTCCCACGGCTGACAGAGAGAAGCTTGTTTCTTCCGCGGTTCATTAACTCCACCTGGTGCCAAACCGATTCAAAGGCCTCTGCTACCTGAACGTCACCGCGCAACGAACTCTACGCTTAAAGTGACACGCGCACTCTCTGACGTAGACCAGCTACCTAATGTTTTCATTATTGATCAATCGTCCTAGAAATGTTCTCACAGTCCAAATCGACTAAAAATTCAGATGTGTTCAGATATTACAATCATAAAAAACACACCAACCTTATATTTTAGAAAGTGGACCAGATATTTTTCTGTATTTATTTTTTAAATTAAATAGATCTAAAAGATTACTGAATTATTTTTACACAGTAAAAGGCAAGGCAGGGCAAGTTTATTTGTACAGCCCATTTTTACAAACAGTATGTCTCAAAGGGCTTTCATAACATCCTCTGCCCTTGGACCCTCACATGGACTGAGGGAAAATTTCAATAGGGAAAAAATTGGAGAAACCTCAGGGTGAGCAACGGAGGAGGGATCCCTCACCCAGGATGGGCAGATGTGCAATACATGTAGATGTTGTGAACAGACAAGCAAACAGTTTGCAACATGGGATATGGGAAAACATGCAAATGGAATCGGTCAGTTAACAATAGCTGATGAAGGCAGCTTCTGGTGTGCAGGCTGGGCCATAAACAGGAAAGGCAGGGAGAGCAGGCCAGTATGCTCAATGTGAGTACTGGATGGCAGGCTGGTTCATGAGCAGGGAGGGCAGGCCAGTTTAGAAGCAGGGGAGAGGAGGCGATGCAGGCGGCGGTTGGTGCAGCTCTGAAGATGTGGAAACACAGTAAGGCTGATAGATATTCAATTAATTAACTAATTGTTGCAGCTCTCACTGCACTATAAGTGAACTTCTTCTGAACTGTCTGTTCCTACGATGAAATACGGCCATCGTCAATTTTAAATGTTGAAAATATATATTTAATTTTAAACAGGGTGTTCAGAGATATCCGACTGGTATACTGGTCATAGAAATTGAACAGCTCATTTGACAAAAGTGATTCTTTTTACTCTCTGAGATGCTCTCAAAGCCTTGACAGGGTATAATTGTTATAATTAACAAGATCATCAATATAATCAGTCAATGATTTTTATATTTTTATATTGGAGGCGGGCCGTTGGAGCGAAAAGGGGTTAACCATAACCTATTTTCATTAAGAGATCATGTTCCGAAAAACCCAACAATAGCTAATTTCTCAGAATATTTCAGCTTTTCAGAAAAAAAATGATGAAAGAAACCCTCAATCATACAGAGCGAACAAAAGCCAGCGGGACAGAAACGACAGAAGGACAATCTATTGTGTCATTATATTTGAAAGTGTAAATGTATTTGAAGACTTTAACAAAGCTTTTTAGTCTTTTCAACAAAGTTTCGTGACCTTTGGTTACCGTTATTGTTATGCTTCAACATTAGCGGAACAGGTGGACCTGTAATTCATCTATGCAGGAGTTCACATATGAGCTAGGCCTAGGTGCTCATATTTAAATGCACTGATTCACAGGTTCAAAGTATGCCAAGTATCCAGGTCAATTTCATGATAGATTCATTCACAGATGAGTTGGTGTATTTGCCTGAACATCCTAGAGCTTCTTGATCACTGCATTGCCCCTGAAACCTGATTCTCCACTCCAACATGAAATATGCTGGAATATATTTTCCCCCTCAGATCACAGTTTACTGCAGGGTGGAAATTACCATTCGTGCCTCTGAAGCATCAACATGAAAAGCTAATTTTATTATTTTTTTCATCACTGACGGCCTTTGGATTATTTTTCTTTTTCCCTCTGCGAGCACAGTGTTTTTCAAAGTCCCTGAGAGGTTGAACACTGTTTTCGTTGTAGTGTACAATGGCTTCAGGTGAGGGCCAGTCTCACTGAGAGGTGGTGTGATCGGCATACTGAGTGACAGCACAGCAGTAAAGCAGTAAGAGAAGGAGTGCGAGCAAGCCGTTGGGATGAAAAGAAAATTAATGAGAGGTTTAAAATTTAATCACAAACATAAAACAAGAAAAGGCACATGGCCAAAAACAACAATCACACAGTCAACAATCTATTACAATCCATCTTGATAGCGAACCTGTTAGTATTGAGTTTTGGTAACACTGTACAGCAAAGTACACAAAACTCTAAGCTGTCACAACAAACAAAATAAACAATCGGGAACTAAGTCTTTTCAGTTTGGTGGGATGATGCACTGCTGACGGGACACAGAGATGCTCAGTAATGGAGAGGTACCCATAAAGTAATGGTGCATTCCTGAAAAACTCAGCATGATTCATTACTCTATTTGAGGAAGCACAAAAATAGAAATTATATGTGAACATTAAGGGAGACATGATTGATTATTCGTTGTGTGACATTTAGCAGAGCAAATTAGGAATGATTATTTCAGAAAGTGGTCAACGTGCAGGTTCATGGATATTTAAGAATTAGAAATTGGTTCATTAAAGTTTCTTACTGGTATCTACTTTGCAGACCTTGGTCTTGGACTGTACTGAGTCAGGCACTTGGCTCAGTCAGAGGAGCAGGTTGTCCACTGATTCCTGGATTGGCAGCTCGATCCCTGGCTCATCAAACACAGTTTTACGTCTGGAAGGGCAAATAGCTTAAAAAAACAACAAAAAAAAACTATGCCAAATCAAATATGCGGGTAGTGTTCTGCTGATGCCGTCCCTGACAGGAGCGGCCTGAGGACAACAACAACATTGCTGCATATTAAGATTACAAATTGAGCCTTCAAAGCTGTGTTAAGCAAAACTGAGTACAGATAAATGACTGCATGTGAATAGGAATGGGCTGCTTCTACTGTTCTGTTTTAGCATCTTTCAGCTCATTGTTTTGGTTTTTATAGAGTGTAACTTTATTGCAAGGCAGCGGCACATTGCTCTGTGTCTGCTATAGATGTGTAAATAATCTTCTGTTTGTCATATTGACTTTACAAAGTGATCAGTGTTGTGTTTACAGCTTGTTCTGCTTCTCCAAGTGGCCAACAAATAATGTAATGCTCAAGATGAAATCTCAGTTGGATGTAAACATGGTGTGTCTTGTACCATTATGTCCAAGTAGCCTATATCTCCTAAATATCTGCCATGCTTCTTTGGTCATTTCATCCATCCAGCCCTCCATCCATTATCTATACCCATTTGTCTTGTATGGGGTGACAGAGAGCTGGACTCTAATCCCCACTCACACTGGCTGAAAGGTAGAGTTCACCCTGGACATGTCACTATAGTCTATTACATGACTGCCACATATAGACAGAGAAACATACCTGCAGGTGATGTGTGAGTCTCTTGATCATCTGCTTTGAATGTAGCCTGGAGCACCCGGAGGAAACCAGTGGAAATGTTGAGCTTATGTCTCCATTTTTGTCTTTGTGTTTTTAATCTGTCTGCTATAGAAATGCCCAATGCTGTCTCAGCCCCAGCTTTGTTGTGGAAAAAGCCTCTGCATTACAATTCTGCATCTTCCTTCCCTGTCAGTTTCAAACACCTCCTTTCATTTCAGACCCTGCTGTTCCCTGCCTTTTCGGGAGCAGTCCTCAGCCATTCAATTCCCCCTGATCCCCACCTGCCTGCACACCTGCTCCCAGTCCCCTCACCAACTCTCATGTACATATTCCTGCTCACAAACACCAGTCTCTTGCCAGATTGTCTGTTTTGCCACTCTAGCCATGGAGGTCCAGCTTATGTCCTTGTTTGCCTGCCCGTCTGCTCTCTTTATGGATTTGTCTTCCTCTGTTGACTGTCTGCCTGCTGCTGAACTTTGCTTTGAACTTAAGCCATTATAAACGTCATACACGCACCCTTTGGCAAAAACATTTCAACTGCTTAGTACGTTTCAGCACTTGCACAGTTACTTGATGGATGAACAATGACTCGGGTCAATAGATTTAGTTGGTATTTTGTTGCAAGAACTATAAACCTCCAAATCACTTTTATGTTACAGTTCTCCTCTTTAAGGTGGCCCAGCATCACATCCCGAAAAACATCTTTAAATAAAAATGTGTTTCTTTCACAGGAAATATTTATGCATTCTGCTGCATTAGGAATGCATGGAGGTCTATTGATTAAGACTGGCCTCCGCATCGATTTTATGTGTAAGTTACATCTGTCAAGTGTTTTGAACACCTTGAAAAGATTTTAATAATTGTAAATGTCTCGATCACATTTTAAATGAGTAAATCTAATCTCATTATCTTTTAATTCACAGGGATGATTATGACATTCCTGGGGCAGTCTTAATGAAATTAGCTGTTTGATGAGTGACTTCAAGCTGTGTTGTGTACATTCTGTTTGTGTTTCACTAAGAACCCTAATGAAACTACTGCTGCACTAAAGTGAAGGACTCTTGCTATGCTCCCCAGGTGTTACTCTCACATTTAAAATCCAAATCAGTGTTTGCCCTTCATGCCACGACAGAACCTCTGAAAGCAGATTTACAGGGTTCGCAGCACCATCCTTTGGTCGACAGCGCCGCTGTCATTACCGCTGAGTGAGTCGCTGCACTGTGCGCAGTCATCATCACTGTGCCCGAACACCCATTCAGCCTGGCAGGCCTGAAATTATATGTAGCATCCCAGCAGGAAGCCAGTGATCCCCAGAGACATGTGGTCCCCTGGCTGATTGCTGAGCTGAAGCTGTGATGGAGTGGGTAATTAAAAGAGATGAGAGCATTAATAGTGCATGAGACAATGCGTGAGGGGAGAGGGAGCTTAAAGGATGGCAGGAGGGTAACGTCGATCTTGGTCCCATGTGTAACATGTTAGTACTTTCTGTCTATAGCTATGCAGCTGTAAGAACACACAAAAGACACCGGTGCACAGTAAACTTTCAAGCACATTTAGAAAACCACTCGTATACCACACATGTAGGCAACAAGTTAGTCAGAGGAACATGAAGGCAGGTGTATCTTACATTAACACCCTTCCAAACTTAGAAACACACTGTATTCATATGGAAACAAAGCAAGTAGGTCACACAACAAAAACAGCTCATATCAACAGGGAGAGCTGTACACACACATATAATAAAGTGAATGTGGAAAGTACTCAAACTCTTTCAATTTTGTAACATGTTATTATTTAACGGCTTTAGGCTGAAATCGTTTAAATTCATTTTCCTTCATTAATCTACATTAAACACCAAGTGAAAAGAGAATTAGAGAAGAAATCTTTGCAAGCGATCACACTGATATTGAGCGCCTTTACTCTGTGCTTAGTTGAAGCACCGCTGGCAGTGATAACAGCCACGAGTCTCCTTGAGTGTGACGTGAAAAGCTTTGCACACCTGGATTTTGGGATTTTCTGCCATTCTTCTCAGCAGATCCTCTCACACTCTGGTCGAATGAGGATTGTCAGTGCACATCCTTTACAGGCGCCTGCCGAGATCTTCAATTAAGTTCAGCTTCTGGGCTCTGGCTGGACCTTTCAAGGACTTCCACAGAGCTGTCACTGAGCCACTCGTGCATTGTCTTGGCTGTGTGCTCAGCTTCATTAACCTGTTGAACTTTCGGCCCAGTCGGAGGTCCTGAGCGGTCCAAACCAGGCTCTTATTAAGATTATCTCTGCACTTTGCACTGCTCAGCAGCTGTCTCCCATTCCCTACCCCAACAGCATGATTGGGATGGCATTGAATTGATGATGAGAGATGTCTGGATTGAAACCAAACAACCTCAGTTTTGTGAAACCAGTGATTCTTGTTTCTCAGTCGGAGGATGGTGTTTTTTTTTATCATTATTATTTGCAAACCTTCACTGAGGTGAGGCTTCGGTCTGCTCCAGATGGGAGTGCTGCAGGGATCTCTGGAGCCCAGCCAGTACAACCATCAGGTGCTTGGTCATCTCTCTTATCGAGGCCTTTGCTCAGTTTGGCTGGGTGGTCAGCTCTAGGAAGAGTCCTGTATTTTCCCCAACACTTCCCCCTTTTTAAGAATTATGGAGGCCACTGTGCTCTTGTGAACCTTCAAAGCAGAAGAATTTTTTAGCACCCCACCCTCAGATCTGTGCCTTGACACAATCCTGGCTCTGAGGTCTGCAGCCAGTTCCCTTCGTCTTGTGGCTGATATGCTTTGTCAGCTGTGAGACCTTATGCAGACGGGTGTGTGTCTTTTCACATCATGCCAAATAAATTGAATTTGCCGCAATCAAGGTTGACTTAAATCTAGGAGTATAACCTATTTCAAACCTGATCAAGAGAAATGAGAGGAACCTGAGCTGAATTTCTGGTGTCAGAGCAAAGTGAATACTGAAGTGATTGACCTCATTATGGGATATTAAGTGTAAGTGGATGAATTTAAACAATGTTAGCCAAAAAAATGTGGTCTGAATGCATTCAGAATCCACTGTACAGTATATGCACGTGGAAAAACAAGTGATGGCCATTTTTTTCTGCTCAGTATGTTACATGGGCTCTTGTCTCAGCAGCCTATGGCGATGCTTTCTTTCTGTCTGTGCTGTCAGAGTCTGAGCGAGATGAAAATATGAGAGAAGAGATTGGAAGCACTGTGGACAGAGTGATTGTAAGAATGAATAAGAATGGTTGAGGGAGTCAAAAATGGAAAAGCAGAGGTAGAGACACAGAAGAGAGTTATGGAGGGGGAGGGGAAATGGATATGCGTTCTTCCCCTAGTGCATAATTTGTTCTTGGGGACATTTCTTTTTTGTTCAGGTGTAGCTCTGCCTGGACAAGCGAGGATAATCAGAGCAGAGATGCAGAAACTCTAAGTGAACTTTGCAAAGTCGACCAGGCTCACTCAATAAAACGCAGGAGCTTAGGGAGAGCAAGGGAGGCATACATTGTTGTTCTGGATTTACCATGCAAATGTTTTTAGTCATGCATGGATTAAGAACAACAAAGCCACCTTAACATTGGCAACCTCAGTTTAAAATGTTTTCATGGCTGGCAGATGCATCTCGACTATTAAAAAGGTGGTCGAAAGTGGGCAATTGTTATGTTGTCTTGTGTTGATCAATAATGGAAACACTGACATAAGATGGACAGGGCTGCATTCGGGAGCAGAGCAGATCTCCTCCTGATGGATATTCATTGTGAATAAATGAGAGATGGAGTTACTCAAGTATGCCTCCACACTAATGACCTCCTGACTCAACAGAGATAATGTTTTTTTTTTTTGAGAGAGGGTTATTTCTAGCCATAGATATGATCAGGATGTAAAATAGAATAGCTTGTCATTCATTGCGGCCCTCAAGGTCTTAAGGCAGAGACTCGGTTCATATCAATTATTACATTTGATGCAAAAGTTCACGATCCCTGGAGCTGTCATCTGTATGAAGCGATATAACAGTGGAGCAGAGCAAGTTAATATTTTCCGTTTTCATTTCATGCTTTAAGGTGAATAGGAACTCTGCACTAAGCTGAAATGATTGTCATATACAGTGTGCTGGACTTCCTTTTATCTGCATTGGTTAAAAACACATAAAAGGTATTGTAAATGTGTTAAGAATTACAATATTTTCATTACAGTTTCAACAACATGGAACCACTGCAGTTGTTTTTGGTTGCTCGTTCATCAATTGAGATGCAGGGTAGCATCAAAAAACAAATGTGCTTCAGCTCACAGCATTAGTCATCTGTGTAAGCACATTTGTTTATTTGCCTGCTGCTGCACATTATAAAAACGATGGGACATGTTTTTGAGAGAGTGGACACTTCATCTTTCAAAACGATTTGAGTCGAAACAGGCCATCTTTATTTAATATGATCATTCATCAACTCATGATGGCCAACAAGCTTCTCAACTATTAGTTTTCACCAAAAAAAAAAGGATCATTTTTACCATGGCCCTGAGGATGACAATGTCTGTCTGTCTAGCATTCAGTCAACCAGACTGGAATATTTCAACAGTGGAGTGGAGTGCCATGAAGTTTTGTACATAAGTTTGTTGTTGAGATTGTACGAAATTAAATCTGGTTTAGATATTCACATGCCCTGCAAACTTGCTGTAACTGGCATCATCAAGTCAGATTTTCAATTTGACTTATGACTGAATACCTAAAAAAAAAAAAAAAAAAACTAATGACATTTGCTGTAACCTAAGAAATGTGTTAATAGTGGACTGAGTTAATCCATCCATCCTTGAAGTCTATGGGCTTCTGACTGAGGTTATGTCATGCACACTTTTTTTTAACTTTAAAAAGGGTTAGATGATACTGAAGAGGTTTTTATTATCTCACCTGTCCACTTTTGTAACCTGACTGTGTTTATACTCAGACTTTTGCAAACTGCTTGTGTTAGGAAAAAGGTAGTTTTTTTTTTAGAAGACATAAGCACAGAAAGTTAAATTACAAATTGAAAATGTAGTGGTGGTGACACTGAGGTCATGTGACTAGAGTAAAAGGTGGTGTTCATTTGTTGGTATTGTTGTCAAAATGTGTATTCCAAATATGTCATCCCTGTAGGACTTTGCTGCCCTGATTTTAGTGCTAAATAGCAACACATAGCAATAAACATTGTACCTGCTTACGGTCAGTGTGTTAGCACTGACATGGAGAGCATTTAGCTCATACTGTAGTTGTTTACAACCTCCCAGAGCTGCCAGCTTCACTGTAAACTCTAAACTGCCTGTATGTGAGATGTTTTTCATGTCTCTGCTTGGCCAAAAGTCATGAGCAAATTGGTAGTTTTCTATCTTCTCCATGATCCGGTGCAAACATCCAAGAGAAGTCCACTCTCTGATGCTGTTGAAGCTGGTGTCAGTCTTTGGTCAATAAACAGTATTTATCTGGTGAGCACTGAAAGAACACAAAAAAACACCAAATTTAGCACGGTTGAATCTGCCATTTATACTCAATAACATACAATGAATTGTGCTCTGAACAGTCAACAAACTGGAAATAACACATTTCACACCATGTTTGTATTTTCACTCATGGAAAATGACAGCCTTTTCCTCAACCCTCCACAACAAGCTTTTCATTTTTTAGTGTGCTGTGGACATTGTTTCAATTATCCCTCTCCACAGTAGAGGATGACAGCATGCAAAAAGTACCGCATGCCACAAATTTGTGATGCTCAGTATATTTCAGGGATGTTTTCTTTCCCCTGCTTTTCTGAAAAATGTCTTGTCTACATTAACTTCAGACAGTGTCTTCCTACATTTCCTGGAAGGGCTTTCAACAACTTGTAGGAAAAAGCATGAAATTGTTGAATTTAGCTGTAAATTTAGCCGTGAGAGAACCACCAATGATACTGACAGGTATAGCAATGGTATAATGAAACCAAGATAGTGATAGGGGCTTTTCTCACCCCAAAAAAAGATGGATGTCTTTTCAATTGCATCATGGTCTATTAAAGGTGCTGCTGCTGGAGGAGAAACTGGCATCTGTGCTGTAATGATCTATCACATGCAGTCTGTGCTTATGATAGATTCCCTGCCTGCATATTGGTGATGCAGACTGTTGAGTCTAAAAGAGAAAATTGTGTGTAAATAACCCTATAACTTGATGATTAAGTTGCTTTAGATGACTGAAACTGCTTTGTTGTCAGTACACAATGTCTCACATTCAAGACAAAGCCAAAACACAGTAGAAAAAGACTCTGAACTGCAAACAAGTGGCAAATAGTTTTAGTAGTGTGCATTTTGTGCCACTTGTTTTGCTGTTTCCTGCTTATGAACTGTGCTTATCCTCAACAAGGTCAGTGTACAAATGACTTCCCGGGTGCATTTTGCAGTCTAAAATGAATGTCTTTTGGACAGAAGATGATGCCCGGATTGTTTTTTTTTCTACTTCTAACTCAGGGAACATAATGCTCAATCAAAGCCTGACGCATTCGCTCACGATTTCAACAAGGGCCAAGCAGAGGTAATAAGCAGAAAAACACTTCATATATTCTCAACCCTCAAACAAAGCGTCCTGGAGGATAATTACAATAATCAGTAATTCAGTCATCATGTGTTTCATTTGCATTGTTATCCTCCTCTGCTTTTCTCAGTGTGGCACCATCTTCTGGTCCAACCCAGCTGTGTATATGAAGTAGTTTTCAAGCTTATTACACCTGTTGGGCCTCTGATCATTGTGTTGGGCTTCAACGTGATGTCTGTGAGTAAAGAAGAAGAAAAGTCCATGTCTGTTTGCGATAAAGTTACTTTCTCACACACTTCTATGGCCTAAAAACATAAATAACTGGGTGTTGAGGCCCAAACCAACAGAATATCATCCGATTTATTGTTTCAGGAGTGGAGGATATTCACGATTTCGTCTGTTGGTAAAAACTACATTTTTAGGTTAGAGAAGAGCCAGTTGTGTTTAAAATGTGAATGACAGCTGCCTACAGACATAAAATAAACATAGGTGGTTCTTATTTATAATTAATCTGCCCTTTCATTTTGATGGTGGACGAGTTCTGCCCAGCAAATATTGAATTTCAAATGTCCTCATAATGTGCTCTTGACCAATGCAGTGAAGGTTGGAAAATTAGTTACCTGAAGATACAGAAGGTAATAATGCTGAACTGAGGAGTACAAGATGCCTAGAGGCTGTTCATCTCTTCCCCGCTCCATTCAGGCTCTAGCGAACACACCATTTTTAAAAATACTTTATAAGAGTTTCTGTGTGTTGTCTCAGAACGATATGCACCGCAACGAGTTTGTGCTAATTAAAAAAAAAAAAAAAACAGCACACCTTATCCCTGGATTCCTTATTATACACCTGGAAGACATTTGGATTTCCGTGATTAATGCAAAGAGATGAAAGGTGTTCACAGGACTCAGAGTGGAGAGCGAAGGACTTCGGTTAGAAATATTCACATACTGTAGAAATCACAGTAAGTTCTCCCGCAGCTAGAAGTTGTAATCGGTAAGGCTAGAAGCAAATAGACTACACTAGGGAGGTACTGGCCTACTAGTTTGCCTCACTCTAAACTGCTAACACTCTCACAGGGAATTAACTGCTTGTGTGCAAGTGTCACCGGCTTAGAGGAAAATCCAAAATCCAAAACAGGGTCCTGGAAGAAAGAAAAAAAAAGTTTCTCAGAGTAAAAGCTCTTAGACGGTTGGTTCGGTTTAGTGTGTTAAGCAAATCCTAAGCAGTCCAGCAGTGAATCCATTCAGGCAAAATAAAATGCAAAAACACATTCCACTTAGCGACAGAGGAGACAAAACAATCCCAGATCAATGATTTCCTTTGTTAAAAGCATAACCACAAACTTTTCCTCACCCCTGGGTGCTAAACTGTTTTTATTTTATTTTTTAACCATGAAAAAGTTCCACAGTTCTTTTCTTCCTCCTTCTCCACTCTTTGTTGTTTGTCTACCTTTGTACAGGAAAAGATGCATCTCAGGAGGATCGCTGCTTTACCTATTTTTCATAACATTATGAAATTTCATATAAATGTTGGCCACCATCCACTGTATTATTTCAGTGTAATTCTGCATTTATCATCAATCCCTCTTTATCCATGCATCCACTTACAAACCCATAACACTTTATTTCACCCACTCTATTTAAGTACTGTATAAAAATGGACAGAAACACAACTGAGCTGAACTGGGTCACTCTCGCCAGTTTCATTTTTAGCCAGTTCCATTCAAGTGCATCACTACAAACAGCAACACACGACCCTCTCTCAGCTCCAAACGGCAGACAGATAGATATAGTGAACACTCGGCAGCTCAGGTTTCAGATATTTCCCTGGTGGGGACTGGGACCAAAACAAAGCTATCAGAGATGGAGTGTCGGACTTTCACTCGTCAGGTGGTCAGAGACACGACTTCATATGAATGTTAACATTGCTTTGTGTCTGCAAGATGTGCAATTAATAAAACACATCATATCAAGAAGGTATATGGCATTCTTCTGTTTACAGCTTTGCTCCGCTTGTGCTCTTTTAATTTACAATCCTGCGTTCTTTTAATACACTTGAAGCACCTTTGTTGAAATGTCAAACCCTGTGATGATTTTACTTTTATTGTTTAATCTTGTTAATGTGTTGTAAGCTTGTAATGTTTCCAATGCAAGCAAATGTTTCCTCAAAGGGGTTTTGTAAATTTGAATGTGAATTTCAAATTGAAATGTAAATTGTAATGTGAAATAAAGTAGGCTATGAAAAAAAAAAAAAAAGCTTTGCAATTATGGTAGTAAGGCAGATAGCAATGTCAACATTTGCTAACCTCATTAAGTAAGTCAGCTAATGTTATTAGGTCTACTCTCACCAGTCACTGAAGAGAATATTAATTAACATTAACATTATGTAGTCATCAACGTTACTTACACACAGACAAGAAGGAAGTTCTGGGTCAAGCTGGTTCCCTGTAGCAGTTCATACAGGGTCCTCCATCTCGTTCAATCACAACACTACTGGCTCCGCTGGGAAAGTAATTCAGACTTGGACTTATCCGCTGGGACTGGTCACAAGAATGATACTTACAGAGCTGGAGATGGAGCTGGTTGAAGAAAAAAAAAAAAAAAGGTGTCTATTTTGACAGGAGGGACTCACATGCACTAACATGCACACACTAAGACAGACACACACACACTCAGTCAGTCAGTCCAGCTACAAAGAACAGAGAAACTTACACAGTGTTGTCAACCGTTGATTAACTTTATCGACCTGCTATGGATTCTTTCTTAGAGAATGTATAATTGTTCACAAAACCATCAATAAACACTAGAGATGCATTTGTATCAGTGTAGGCTACAGCCACATTATAGCATAATTAAGTGTTTACATACTGCTAAACAGTGAGGTTAACATGTTGCCGAAAAGATTTATCAACACAAAGTGAGTCAAACACGAAAAACAACTCTTTATGTCCCAAACCCCGGGGCTTGCAACATTTCCTTTTCATGTTTTACATTAAAAGGATTCAGCAAATCCTCCAGAATATTTCTTTTTATTCCCTCTGCACTCCATAGTGTGAAGTGTTGTAGTCTCCCAGGAGGGTTGTGTTCTCAAAATCAGCTTCACTCTATGTGGTGAGTTCAACAAAACGTGTAACCTACATTTCACACTCATATATCCATGTTTCCCTATAGCATGTTCCAACTTCCACTGTCTGCTGCTGCTGCGTTCGTGAACATAACGACGCCCCGTGTTAATAGGATGATGTTCAGTTCTGCTTTATTACATGTCTCTCCTCTCCCCCCTGTGAAGTCTGGGCTCTGAAGTCGAACCTTTGCAAAGCGATTAGCCACCTTCCCTGCGACACTGAACGTTTGACATGAAGAGGATCTTGGCATGTTCTCCGCGGTGCGTCTTTGTGATGTCTGTTCCCCTCGGTGATACAGCCTCACAGGGAACCCTGCCACAGGAGAGGATTAATATTAATTCTCCCCAAAATTACTCAGAGATTCAATTATGCAATATAATACAAAACATATACCCTAATCTTTTAGGTCTGTTTTACTTCCTACACACAGAAAAGACAAAAATAAAAAAGAATCTCCCAGTTGAAGCAGCATTGTCTGACACAGCCTTTTTTTTTTACTCTTACGCAGCTGTAGCTTTTTCTCAGTATTGTGGGTGTAAGGGTAATGACATCTGGGAGATATTGCCACAGCTGATGTATAATACAACTAATACTTTGCCATGCCAATGCAGCTTCAGTATGAAAAGCCTTTTTCACCTTGTCATCTATGCGCTGCATTAAAAGTTTTGCCTAGCTGAACGCCAGCCTCGGGGGAAGTATCACAGGGATCATTAGATCAGAAAAAAGGAGATCTTCAAACTCTGTTTAGTGGCTTGTGCTGCTAATGTTTTGGTTTATTTTTCAGAAGCCACAGGGGTCTTTGCTAGTTGGTCTGGCATCCCCTCAAATGTTTCACATAGGCAGTTAATAACACAGATCTCCAGCAAAAAAACCCCATCCAGGCCAAGTTAAAAAGAAGTTTTATCAATATACTGTTGATTTCTTTTATATAGCCTATAAATTTTCCCTTGTAGCATCAATAAGTGAGAGTGCGATTGACAAGACGTCACCAGGTTTTGTTAACACATTCACATTTACTCGTTTGGCTGACGTTTTAATTCAAAGCTACTTACAAGTGAAGGACAACAGGTTCAGCGCGGCAGTAGACATTTAAAGTGAGCACTAAATCTGTTCAATAAGGCGAAGTACAAAGGAGATCAGGTAAAGAAAGTGCATAGTAAGTGCAAGCTGACATGTTGGTGTGTGTTCATGTTAGAAGTGTGCAAGTCTGTGGTGACAGCAAAGCAATAGAAACCACTTAAGCATGCTGGTGGTGTTGAACAGGCCTTAACACCAGAGTTGAGGAAAAGTAAGTAAAGATTTGCCTGCGCCCAAAACTAACAGAAAAGAGTATGTAAATCAGGTTGATGACATAGGGTACATAAAACCAACACCAGTAAAGGTTTGTAAATGTAAATTTTCAATCTGAATTACCAATTCCATCCTCATGGCATCTTTTGCACGATTTCTTTTGGGAGTCCATCTTGAAACACAATGACATGATCTTGCAACTGCGGCTTCTAAACACTGCTGATGAAAAAAAAAAATTCAGTGAGTAATCAATCAATCAGAAATTTGCAGCACTGCAGACCCGCAGAGTCCCTGAACTTTTGGAAAGTAGCCTACGTTTTAGGGGGATAGATAAATTACCCTGGAGCTAAATTTAGACCCTGCTTCTGTAGGTGAAATGCTCTTAATTCCTCCAAAGGTTTCTGCGGAAAGTTCCCCTGGTGGAAATAAGGCTAAGTGGTCATAAGTAGCTGAATTGACTAATGAGCTACAGATTTTTGGAGAAACAAGAGACATTCATGAAAGATGAACCTAATGCAGACAGTTAAGAAATAAATTATCTTTTCGATAAACTGTGAACTTGACTTACCATCCTGTTAGCGAGCAAACAAACAAACTTGTGAACTAATTTGTCCCACTGGGAGTTATGCTAATACATTTCATAACTAACCCTTTAATAAGCCTTTATTGAATGAAATGAGAGATTAGATCAAAATGCCAGGGGAGAGTGAACCATCCGGTGTTGAGAAATGAAGGGAAAACTCAATACAATATTCAAGCCTGGTTAGCATGTCAGCAGTTTGCTCACCAGATACACTATTAACTAGATCTGTGATTTAGCTACTGGAACAGATTTCTTTTTGACATCACTTGAATCCTCTCTGCCTTTGCAATAGGTACATTAAGTGGAGTATCTGGTTTTTGGAGCTCAATCCATAGGGACTAAATGTCAGGACATCCTGGCCTCTGCTGCATCGATTTTTACTATTCTTTTTTTAAAATATATTTCCTGAGAGTCCCTCGACTTCCAAAAGTGAAATACTATATCACCACAGCCTCTTTAGAAAAAAAGATAGCTCTGGAGAAATCTTACACTGAAGAAATCCTGGAACTGTGTTGTACCCTATTATCTATCTAGTGTGAAAATAAATGTGTTACAGTAGTTAAACATGGCAGGAAGAATTACGGGGAGGAACCTTGGCGGGCTAGGGATCTAACATACCTCTAAGATAACGGAAACCGAGATAAGAAACTGCCTGATTCAAATCTCGGCAGCCTGGGATTTTTTGCTGCATGCCATCAACTTCTCTCTCTCTGGCTCTCTCTGTGCTTTCTGCAAGTTCCCACGATCATGGTCTAGTGAAGGCAATACACCGAGGGAAAAAAAAGAGATGGCACTGACTGTGAGAAAACATTTCGCAATAGCATTGGTTGGAACAGTTGAAGAGTACAAAGCAGGAGAAATCCTGTTTATCGCTATTATATATTCCTTCTGATGGACAAATTTCTCTTTATCTTTCCCTTGATCTTTTGATCTCTGGACCGACACACATGCACAGATGCTTCGAAAAAGCAAGTGTCCCTGAGCTCCTCATCACGTTCTTACAAACCCAGCCCACACACTTAGCCTCCTCTTGCAGCAACCAGGCTCACAATCACTCGTGTAAAAGGAAGAAGATTCAAAACGTTAAAGGGAGTCAGAGGTAGATTATTATCCGGCTGCTAATTTATGAGAGAGGGTGTTTGGGTTGCGCTGTGGGAAACTCCTCACTGCTGTATGCATGTGCATACGTGTATCCGTGAGGAAACAGATGTGTGTAGGCCTCTATGTCTTCAATTTGTGCAATAAGTTAAAGAACTTTCACCCAGGATCAACTGAGGGACCTTGCAATGACATCTGTCTCAAATGAGCAACCGTCCGTGTCCTTTACACACACAGACACAGATGGACAGACATAAACACGCACATCCAAACTGCAACCCTGCCGACCCCACACAACACTCATCAGCCTTCACCATGCTGCAACAGACACAGAGAGAAGGCTGACAGAGCCCGGAGGTGGAGAATAGCAAAAGGCAGAGGCAGTGTACGGGGTAGTAATACTACCACTCTGCTCTGCTCCTCATCTGGCTCGCCTGTGGACAAAGCCCATCCATTAGAGTGCAGGTCACGCACACCCAGGAATACAGATGGGCTGGTGAGTCTTTCTGCCCTGCTACTCAATGATTTGAGGGGTGAGATTAAACAAGAGGAGCTATACCTGCACGTGCATGAGAAGAGAGGGATGTGCAGAGCGGCTTTGTTTTGTCAGGACGTGAAGGTATTTGTGGCAATGTGTTTACACGTTTGATACAATGTATACGTGCACCTACTGTTGTGCTTTTATACACTGCTTCTATTGTGAGGTGTTTGCAGGGCCTGTGTGTGTGTTCTTTTTATTTATTTTTTTACACCTGGGTAACTGTGTGTCTGCCTGCACAAAATGTTATTGTTTATGTGTGTGTGTAAATAAGACACCAGTAAAAGCATCCGTTTTGGGTGCAAAGCACAGTGTGGTGTAGCAGCATAATAGGACGGCAGCGGTGGACAAACTGAATAAATCCTAGTAAAAGCAAAATCATCCAGGCCTTGTACACAAATCATTGAACACGGACTCTATCGGCGCCCAGCAGCGTGGTCAAGTGCAGAGTTCCTCATTCAGCTGACAGTGTGATGCTCAGAGGTGGTTCTGGGTTCTCCTGCAGTGTCAAGATAATACACTCACTTCTGCTTCCCTCTTTACCCTCTGACTCAATTGGACCTGACGTGTAAATTTAAACACACGAGTTAAAGGGAAAGAATGGTATGATAGTTTAGTTTAAACAGCAGTTTAAAAAGTTCAGTTCACTCACGGTTGGAGGTAGATATTGCACATCTTCAATTTATGTTTTTGTCAAATATATATTTTACCTTTTTTTTTTTTTTTTGCAAATCTTGAAATAAATATGCAATGCATTATAAATGCCCCAACTGACAGAATACAGCTCACTCCTCCATTAGCAGCTACAATAATAAGTGCTGCTTACATGTTATTGCATTATTAATAATAATCCAATAATATAATAACACTGTAAGAAGACAGTCTGCATAATAAGTACTTGTACTTTCGGTTGCAGCATATCTGCACTATAGGTTAGTTCCAGATAAATGCATTACATGATCCTCTTTGACTAACATTTGCAAAAAGATACTGTGCCAACTGCCAAGATTGTGTGGAAATGGGAAAAGCAGGGAAACCAAGCAAACACAAGTGCTTCACTTCTGCATTAGTTCCCCCCTTAAACATAATTAAAACATTAATATTTATGGATATAGTGTTGTATTGTTAATGAAGTTTTTAACTCGTACATGACTAACTATGCAGTCATACAGCCGTCCTCAGTTGCCCTGTGAGACGAGCATTTACAGGTCATATGATCCGTTGGTTGTGGTCTGTTCACAGGATTTGTTGTGAAGCTACTCAGAGACTCACTGCATTTTTACCTTTTCACCTTAATCTCTTAACTCCTATGACAAACATGATCTTCAGACCAAGTCTCAAAAAAGTTCCCACATTGATTTTTGAAAGCGTTCGTCCGTCACAGCCACTTGCAAACGGTGGTGAAGCCTTCAATGTGAGGTCATATCTCAGCTACGGTTTAATGGCATCACAACGCTGTTGCCTTTTGACCTCAAGGACGCAATGCAATAAAAAAGTTGCAATTTGCTTCATAGAAAACTTTAAATGGATATTTGATTTTCTAAAGCGTTCATTCACCACATCCAATCAAACCCTGCCAAAGCATCAAACAGGAAGTGATGTCAAATCTCAACACTTTCTAATTCAAATTGGCCAATGATCTTGGAAACCCATTTTGAGGAGTCAGTTGGCCTCTATGGGTAGTGCATTAAGTAAAGATACATTTCACTTGGTTTGCAATCTCACTATACGTTTAGACAGCACTAGAAAAGGGTAAACTCAGACTCACTGCTGTATAGTGGCTCTTAAGGAGAGTATGAGTGTGAGAGCCTGGCCTTGTTTCCTGTAAGACTCTTAAAGGTCCTGCCGTCCTAATTGATGCAGCTGCCATGTTGGGTTCTTATTGGAAAGCATTTCTTTTTCTGCTGCTCTTTGGACAACCTTTGCTCAGTCTTTATTGAAGCTGGCACAGATAATGTCCAGACCAAGACTCACAGAAGTCATCACATGGGTTTTTGATTTTGCGAAAGCGTTCAAGCGTAACGGCTTGACCGGTCGATATTGGCAGCAATGGCGCCAAACAAGAAATCAAGTCATATCTCAGACAATCTTTAATCAACTGACATGAAACTTGCTGTGAGTGCTTGTAACCATGCCCTAAACATTATGACATGTTTCCATGGCAACTCTGGCCTGCTTGGCCCCCCAACGTAGGTACTATCCCTACTCGCAGCTCCATTATGGCATTGCTGGAAACAACAGATCTGACTACTTCTTCCTCCAGTTTTGTTTCTTGTGCCCAAATCCTTCCGCTCCTGTTAATAGAGACATGAGTGGAAGCGTATCCTTGAAGAACTGTGTTGTTCAACACTTGAAAAGCTCTGATTTGGATGGAAATTCACAGCCGGATCATCATGGTATATTTTCTCTTAAATCTTAACCCACGACTCATCAGAATCCCTCAAGAGCTTGAGGATTTAAAAGACGAGCATGCGCTGTGTTTGTGTTATGTTCCATGCGTTGGTGCACAAAATGTAAAGCTGCATGTGCCAGCTTGACCTGGTCAGCAAAGCAACTATCGAGTCTATTCATAAATGTTTCACCACTCTATGATGCGTGTGCGTGAGCTTGTGTGAGTGCATCAGCGAGACGAAGGCGTTTATCTCTCTAAAGACAGCAGTTTCTTACAGCTCGAGGGAAAATCAGTAGGCTACACCACTGATGAGAAGATACGTGTGCATGTGTGTGTGTGGTAGTATACAAAAAACGTGTGGGGGTGTGCACTTGTTCCAACCATTCACGCACAGCGGTCAGAGGCTGAGTGCTCACACCATCTAGTGGCATTAAGGCCTTGCATCTTTTTTTGCCTTCAGAGGGAACGACACGGAGATAACAAGACAAAACAGGAAAAAAAACAAGGTTTGCACCTGTAGACTAATCAACCAGTTCCACCTTTCCATTCACAGCGAAGCGAGTGTGAGATAAAACAACAGATGGAGCCACATGGAGTTTAAAAGATAATTTTTGCTGGACTAAAAACTCACAACAAACAACACTACAGAAACAAGACAACAGCATGTTATGGAAAAAAAAAGAAAACAAAAAAAACGCACACACAGGTAAAAAAAAAAAAAAAAGAAAACAAGAAAAGAATGAATGAATAGAGCCAAGAGACAATGTGGTCAAAGAGGGAGCGGGATGAAAGGATGGATGGATGGATGCTGGGAAAGCTGTAAAATTCAGCCTCCTCCCTCCCCCTTCCAGGCTGAGCAGCTTCAGAGGTTTATGATTGACAGGTGGGAAACGTTAATCCCCTGTGCTCTGCATCTGTTTCTTCCCCCTGCCCTCCCTCTCATCCTCCGCTCGGTGGAGGACATCCTATCAATCTCGTTAACCTATGGAAACGCTGCCTTTTTTTCCTCCTCGTGTTTACACTCATGTACTTCCCCCGCCACTGATCATCAGAGGCAAAATGCTCTCCCTGCCTTTGACTGCCTACAAATGAAGAACTGCCATGTATAATGTATAGAGAGGTGGATGAAAGGCAGAGGTGTATGTCATCTACATGCAAGAATCCTGTTTGGATTTAAACCTGCTCTACCGCCCACGTCTACTCATGTTTGCATGTAGGCCGACAAGACATTAGGAAATAATTACACACCATTTGTGCGTGTTTGCTAAACTTGTTGCCCCGTCTCGTTAAAAAAAAAGAAAGATTCCGAGTCAAGGCCGCCATTTGTCCCCCCAGCTTGTCGTACAACAGTCGAAGCAGCTGTCGTCTGCATGGCATCAGCATTGCCACATCGTATTTTACTACATTCCCCAGGCTCCCTGAGCTATTTGTAAGTTTGACTCTCAGATAGCAACTGCAACAAGACTCTTTTGTTTCCATTATGCAGCAGTCAGTCAAGCTGAGGGGCCGTGTCCACAAACTGTCACCGCTGAGCGCTGTTAAGTATACCGACCACGCTTTGGACTCTCACTCCATCCCAGCCAGTTTGTCAGGGATGAGGGGGGGAAAAAAAACATGGGCCGCACACATGCAAACACACATACACACACACACGCTTCCACTTATAGCCTTGTAGGGTTACAGGCAGAGACAAGCTAGAATACAAAGTGAAGCATGCAGCGGCTGCTACACACATGAATACCAAAAGGAAACTAAACATCACTTCTGTTTGGTAGTGTTCACCTCCCACTGCTCTGAATGCATAAACGTACTTCAACTTACAACACTGGAAATGAAAAAAAGCATTCCTGTTGTTCAAAGAAGAAAACACATAGGGAGTATAATGAAAGTAGCAACTTTTTTTTTTCATTTCGAGATACAACTATTTACATGTAACCAAAGACAATGTCCTTGAAACGGTACAAACTATTTTTTTTTCTCTTCCTGCGATTTTTGTTTTTCCAAATGACAACTCAGAAATATTGTATAAAATAAAAATATCAGCTTCAGGGAAAAAAGTAGTCTAAGCATTTTTAAATGTCCATTAACCGCTATGTACAGGAGTATTTACATTCAAACCAGAATTTGCAAAGTAATAAACAGTAAACAGTTGCATTTATGTTCACTGCAGCCCTACAAACCAGATAACTCTAATCTGCTTATACAGGTTATGGCTGTCATTCAAATCAGTGATCGTACATGTGAGCAGTACAAGACGGAGGCCTTTCCAAGGTTCGGGTGCATCATCACAGGTAAAATGACACCATAAAAAGAATAAATAAATGGCAGCTTAATGCGTGTTGTCCAATGACACACAATGATACAATGAGTACGAGGAGAGTAAAAACATGAAGCTGCGTGTGGCTGGACATACAGAAGCACGACACCAAAATCCCCCACGCTGATTAAAATGAGCATAAGCATGTTTTTCCCCGATTTTTAAAAAATTTTGATTAAGTTAAGTTGAAATTTCATGTGGTATCAAGCCAAGAACATTATTCAATTCAATCTGTCTTTTAACGTGTACGATGTCCAACCACTGAGCCGTGTCACATGGGGTATATTATACTGAAATATGATCCGAAACTTTAGACTACGAATGGCATCTCACGAGGTAAAAGACTTTTGCATTTACAAGGGAGGAGAAAGCATTAAATTAAATACATTAAAAATTAAACTTCATTAAAAATTCAAAAGGAAGCACAACCATCAATTTGTTTCGAGTAATTCATCACAGCCATTATACTTGTGAGGTTAAATGCATACTGTAATTACATATGGTTGAATTAATTAAAATTTAAATAATCTAAACAAACTAAAATATGACCAAATTTATAGTGGGTGAAAAAGGAAATTCAGAAATTATAACGTTATAGTGTGTAATTTCCAAGTGCCAGTATGAGACAAGGAAAGAACGTCCCGTCAAAGTCTGTAAGTCACGCAGCCCTGATTTCTTTAAAAGTAATTCATAAATTTGAGAGGAAATAAAATGCCCATGAGGGAAAAAGAAAAATCTAAAAACACAGAACTATCCGACCTGCTAACGCGCACCGTTTATAAAAATTCATGGGCACAACGAGAACAAAAAAAACCAAAAGCTTTAAAATACTCTTTCCCTTAAACATTCGAGCCAACTGCAAACATGTCGGTAAATGGATGTATGCATTCAAAAATCATTCCACACAGGTTTACAAATAGAGACGTCATTCTAACATCCATGAAAATGATTGTTTTTCATGCTAATCAATGATTTCACCCTTGGCTTTGACATGGATAAGCAGAGATTAAAAATATAATGATCCATAAAATGTGATTCAGAGGTTCATACCCCGGCAAAGTGACCGGGAATCGGGGGCTGACAACAGGACAGACAGGACGCTCTGCTCTAGAGGCCTGTGAAACCTGCTGGGACATTGTTTCAAGAGGAGGATCCATCTTTAGAGATTTGACATTCCACAAGAGTATTTAGACACTTTCCAGATTTAGCCACGCCTCTTTGCCTGATTCCCAGTTACCTGAGGATGAATCTCTTGAACCTTTCAAGTTTGTCTGACTCTTAAACTGTGGCGAGAGTTGAATAAAGAACTGAAGGACTCAGCGTGTCGGTCAGCAAGCAGGGCTTTGGTTCAGGCTGTGCTCCAGAGAGAAAGAGATAGAGAGAGAGAGAGAGAGAGAAAGAGAGAGACAGAGAGAAAGAGTATTTATGTGTTTTAGAGCACACTGAGGTGCGTCTTTATCGGTGGAAACGTGGTGATCACACACACAGCACTGGGTGATCAGGGGGGGGGAAGTCAAGGGAATGCTGCTGAGACTCCTTGTTGACCCCTGGTTGCTGCTGTCAGGTAGGGTGGCTACCCAAACAGCCCGGGATCCCTTTCATGTGCAGTGAGAAGAATGTGAGTCCGCTGTCTGTTAACAGTGTTCCAGGTAGTCGATGACCCGCGAGATGGACTTCTGTCCTGTGGAGCCCATTGCACACTGTGTGGAGAAGAAGAGAAGAGAATCAAAAACAGAACAGGAGTGCGAGGGGCGCCTCAACACATGCTACTCTACTTCAGAGTTTTGTGTCGTCTGGAAGGCACAGGCCGGGGATTTCAGAGGAACGTCTGAGCTTCTGTTCACTTGAAAAGGCGAAATTTATAAGACAGATGGTTCACATCTTCAGCTCTGACGGGATGACTCACATTCAAAGCTGCTGCAAAATGCCCACATCTGTAACTGTGTAACTGTTCCCTTTAATATTAATGCTCGAATTGTTTTTAAATTACCCTTCATATCGCTGACAGTTGTGAGCAGTTGTGCCGCTTGGACACACAAAAATCGTATTCAAATGATAACGCTTTACCAAAGTCAAAGTGCCACTGGAGACTGGGCAGGATTTTAGAGCGACACAAGTTACTGAGAGACGTTTTGAGATGAGTGGAAATCTGAGCTTTATATTTTTATACCATTGATGGAATTACGCATTCCTCAATCTCCTCCTTAATGAGATAAACACAGGTTTTCCATTTCATTCATATTCTAGTGATTTGTGAGACAGGAGCTGAATGAAGGTGCTGACAGAGTACAAATGCTGCAGTCATTTGAAGTTAAAAGGGGGAACGCAGCGCTGCACAGAATCACTTGTCCTCAAAAGTGTTTATTTAATTCAAGCCACAGCACTGCACAAAATGCGCTCAGTGGGTCCAATTAAATGGCTTTTTCGTAACTTCAGTACAATTTGCCTGGAGCCAAGGATCACGACACGTTCATGTGTTTACAAAAGTTTCCTCTCAGGAAGCAAATGTTCAGTGTTTTTATCACCTGAAAATGACGGCTTATCGTTCAGGAAGAAAATCTATTTCATTTGATGCTGCTGTGGAATCCTAATATGCAGCGTGTTTTCTGCATGTCTCTTCCCTCTACAACATAATTGATTTCGATACCGTTTGCATTATCGTGCAACACTGATCACAGAGAAGCCTGACGGTCATACTCACAGTGAGGTTCATGAAACTCAAGAATTTCTTCAGCATTTCTGTCATGATGGAGAAATCCCCTTTAGGTAGATGCTTTCTCACAGTAGTCACATTTATCTGAAAGGCAGGAGGGGCAGAGAGGTGGGTGAGCAACGACATGAATATTTTTGTATGAGAATACATCTGCAGTCGTATTGTGCATAGTGTGTGTGTGTGTGCGTGCTATTCTCACCTGGCTGCCCTGGCAGAGACATCCCAGCAGCAGAGCTGTGTAGGAGGCAACAATGCTGTCCTCCATATGCTTGCCTGCATGCTGCAGAGCTACAGCAAACACAGGGGAGAAAGGAAAAGATTTACTATTACGGTTCCATATACTTCATTTGAAGACGAGGGTTTCAAACTGCAAAACTAGCAACTGCTGAGTAGATACAAGTTTGGCAATAAACAATGTGAGAGATGGAGTTTGTGGCTATAATTCATTGGCCCGTTATCCAGACAAAGTTACTTAGGTGGCACAAAGTCTGAACTATAATACTGTGCTGGTGGGAACAGGCTTTGTTATCCAGTGCTTCCATGCTATAATTTTGTGAAATCATAAATGGGAAACCCCTGGCCTGTTCTAAATGCTCATGTTCTTCTTGCTCCAACTCTAATTAACTCAGATCCACAAATGGGAATGAAGCTGTTGCCATGCAGTAATCATTACTGCATCATTAACCACATTTATCTAGATTATGATTTTAGCACGGGCAGGAAATGGCTCCTCTTACTTTTTTAGACAAACACAGATGCCTACCTTTGTTTAGGTCCAACTCCTCATCCTCCTCCTCTTTCTTCTCCTCAGGCTGGCTGTCGTTGTTGTTTTCAGCTGCCACCCACTGGATCTCTCCCGACGTCTCCTGCCACTCTCCGCTTTGGTCCAGTGCCGGCTTCGGCGCCTCACTGATGAGGTCGTCAGTCTTAGCCTCCGCCAAGATGGCAGCACGCTCTCTCTCCAGGAAGAGCTGGGATTTAAAGAGAAATAAACACATGACTACTACTGACTACTACATACACAAACTTAAACTGGAGCCAGGTAAAATAAAAAAAAACAACAAAAGCAGATGTTTAATAATGATAGCCAGGGTATTTCTGCACTGCAAGGTCAGTAACCAACTGAGTATGCCAAATACACTGAAACAAGCCTCAAGGCTTGACAGTGAAATTTCAAAGTTAATCCCCAATTTATTCGCTGAGGTTCTTTCAGGCTTTAAGAAAACTTCTAACTCATGAGTCAGTTGGGTGAGGAGTTTGGCTCAAGTAATATTAATAATAAAGCAAAACATAAATAAAATGAGAGGTTCAGCTTGGCACTCAAATCCACAAAGGTGCATTGATTTAGATGAGCTTATGATTAAACTTACACAACTTAAGATATGTGCATTTACTTAAAAAGCACCAAAGGAAGCAGCTTAGTATTGTGCACACTGAGAGGAAATTTGAAAAGATGATATAGTCATATATCATCATTCATATTCATTATTTTACCAGAGTGCTGTCTGAGCCAGCTCCCTAACAGAGGCAGCTGAAACGCTGCTTCAACTGGTTGATTTTCTCTTACGACTGCTCTTCCCTTGCCGTTTCTCCTCACATCCATACTTCAAAAGAAATGATGAAAAACTCTCCTGTAGCCAGGACAGAAAGGAAAAACACAACGACTGCTAAAATATTTATTAATGAGACCTGGCACTACTCCTACCTTTACAAGTGCAGCTAAAGCACCAGAGGCTTTGGGCTCGTCAGCCTCTTCTCCCTGAGTCTCAGCTGTGCTTGGCGGCCCTAACTCTGCCGCTGTGTCTGATTGTGTTGGGTCAGCAGGCTGCATCAGGCTGTCCTCCAGACAGCTGTCGTCCACACTGTATTCCATGTCCACCAGGCAGTGGCGGTTTCTGGAGCTGTACTCCACAAGGTTAATTAATAGACCCAGACCCTAGGATACAAACACATGTGTTAGTATACAAAACAAGACAAACAAAGGAACAGGTTTGCTTACAGTAATCAACACAGGCTGGCCCTTTTCAACAAGTATGAGGTGTTGTAACGTCTTACCAGCACTCGCACGTCAAAGCGCTGCTCCTGGGGGATGTAGCGTGGGACTCGAAGGACACTATTCAGAGCGGTTACTATTAACTGATCCTGCTCGCCTGTTTTGGTGCTTCCCCACTCTGCAGATAACAAAAAAAAAGCATCAATATCCCTGCTGATATTATCCAATTCCCTGCTGCTCCCCTCAATATTACATTTCATGTCCATGTCAAATCCATGGATGAACCAACTAGTGATATCGTTGGAGTGACATGAATATATGAGAATACCGTTGTCGTGGGTAAGGTTGAGCAGCACGCCTATGACGGCCCTCATGCAGTCCTCCACCGCCTTGCCCACATTACTGAAGCTGCAGTGGGGCAGCTGTGTACTCGACGACGACATGGAGCTGTTGTTCAACGCCCTGCTGTACCGCTGGATCATGTCCTCACAGTATCGCAGAGCTCTGGAGAAAGAAAGAAAAGAAAAGTGATGAGAGGAAGTAAATATTATGAGACATTTTCAGGGACACAAGCACAAAAGGACAGATGAACATAAACAGAGATGAAGAGATGAGATGAAATTTCTTTCTTTGCTTCTATACAGTACATATTTCCATTATAAGACATCAAGTAATTGTGAAAGACTGTAAAAGCCCTGAGGACATAGTTTAATGTGATGTCTACTACGATGTTACAAAAAGTACCAAAGTGAACTGTATGAACTACAACAGTCAGTCCCCCAGTGTGTGTCCATGTCTAGTCAATAATTGCTTCGAGGCATATCTTGCGCTTACCTGGCAGAGGAGACAATGAGTTGTGAGTCTTTGTAGGCAATCAAGTAACCCTGGTTCTCTGGGTTCTGCACTGTCACCTGTTGGCAGAAGATGAAAGAGAAATAAAATCTATAGAGGGGAAAAAGTACAGTGCAAGGAGTCAAAAAGAAAAAAATCGAGAAGAAAAAAAAGGAGAGAAGAACACTTTGTGTTTGGATTTGAACTTTTGATCAATGATGTTTTAAGAGAGGTGGTTGATAAGAGACATTAAGCATTTTAAATAAACCCTTTCATCAGTGAACAATAAAAGTTACCGGCCAATTCACGGCTCTCAGTACTCAATTACTCATGTCCTTGAGTGCCACTCCTGTGCGACTTTGATAAAAGAGAGAACTCAATTTGACAGAGAACTACTTACGCTTTCAAGCACTCTCAGACACCTCTCAGCCCCCCATAAAGACGCTACAAGGTTCTCCTTGTCGTCCTCTTGGCTCAGGTTCTCCGCACACTCTTTCACTGTGGCGACACAAACACGCACAAGGAACAAGACTGTTAGACATCCTGACAGCCACCTGAAAGCCAATATCTGTGACATCTGACCTTGAATCTGACCGGTTCGGCTTTGCACACCATACATAACACTAGTACAAAGTAGCAGCCCACACACCCACCTTTGTCTACAATGTGGTCCAAACCGCCCAGTAGTCGCAGCTCTTCTTTAAACCAATCCCCTGCTCTCTTCGAGGTCAGAGAGAGCAATGTCTCCATGGCAAGGTGGCCCGTCTACGATGTCAAAAACATAGCATGTAAGATCTGCAGTATTTTAACAGTGTCTCTCCGAATTAACATATGCTTCCTTACACCTACTTCTAGCCCCGATGGGAAACCTATAATTCCACACTAATGAGGGCATTAACACACTTTGATAATTAAGTGGTTGAATTAATTGCTATTGCGCTGGACTTATGTATTACAAGGTGATCACTTGATAATCATAGTCTACACTTAAAACAGAATAATGTGAAATGGTAAAACGAATTCATCTTTAAAGCACCGTCTACTAGATTAAAAAAGTCTATGTTCAAGTATTTATGAAGTTTTACTTGTTTAAAAAAAAAGAACCACTTAGGGAAAAAAGAGAAGTACGGGTACATTCAGAGGTGAAGCTTTTTTTGTTGTGAATATTTCATTATTCGAGGACAACATACTGTGATGTTTTCCAAGTCGAGATGCTTGTTGTGCACGGTCTCGCACAGCTTCCGGATCTTCTCCTTGACCTTTGCAACCTCCTTCGCAGTGAGCTGATCCTGGTGGGCTGAGTAGTCCTGGTCCAGCTCCAGCAGCTTGATCATTAGCTCCAGACATGCCCTGTCCAGATCCATGTTAAGACGATCCCGACTCAGGATGTACATCAGGGAAGCAGTGCACAGACCAAGGTTCTTGGAGAACAATAAGACACCGGTGTTAACAAACTTAATACACGTCCGTTATTACAGCAGAGTTAGCTCTTTGACAAACAATTGTATATCAGGGATGCAAACGGGTCAGGACCAAAAAAGAGAGGAATTGTGGGGGGGGGGTGCGCATTAACAAATGATTACATTACAATATCACGGAAAAGTCAATTTCCAGTAGTTCAACCCAAACCAAGTATTGGGTGCATATAGATGGACATAGTTTTCAGAAGGCCAACATTTCTATATTAAAAATGCTTAAAAAAAAAAAAATCCTTTGCAATGTTTCAATTTTGGAGATACTGAATTTTAGGTCTTCACTGAATGTTAGTCATAATTATTACTATTAAAATAAACTGAATAAATAAAGACATGGGATGTTTCATTCAGTGTGTAATGGACATATTATGTGTTAGTTTCACTTTAATTGAACACATTCTACATCGCGGAGGCGACGTCTTTCCTTCACCTCTGAAACGGGGCAGAGCTCCGTGGGAGACACCTGACTGACACAGCAACGTAGGGAACCGTGCATGTCCGCGGTGCACAGCTCCATGGACATGCACGGGGGGAAAAAACGGCGTCGCCGTCACACCGACTGCACGCGGATACGCGCCGCTTTAATGAGCGCGCATGTCGCGCGTCAACATTGGAGGTCGGCTGTTATCAGTATAATCAGAGACAACCATGAACGAGTTCGCCTCAGTTTCACGTGATTGTCACTGTCAGCCTGTTAGAAAAACATTTTACTGACCCCAGCTGAGATGCTGAGACGCTGAGACCCCCCACCCCACCCCTCAAAAACAAAAACTCTTCGGATCTGAACGATTCACACATGTCACCTAATTGGTCATGAAAAAAGCGAGTTTCGCTTTTCGGCGCGCTGTTTGCATCCCTGGTATATTAATGTGGCATCAGAGTTCACACTCCAAATATGGCACCCAAAGGACCCTGCAGCACACATTGGCTTCTTGATACGTTAATGAAATAGACAATTTGGAAACAAAGCTGACAGAAAAATCATCCAATGCATGTCACATGATGAGTACATTTAAGTGAATATTCTAAGCATTGAGTGTTTTTTTTTTTTTTACAAATATATTGCGGAAAAGTTACTGAAATAACTGTATTGGTATTGGTAAATCTCAGTTTATCGCTGGGGTCAATTTCCGTTCACATTTGTTACTCTGAAGTAATTCATTACTGAAGCTCCAGCTCAGGCTTCTGGTTCAAACTCCCTGACTCAAAACTTTGGAGGTGAACCTTGAGACGATATATTTTCATCCATCAACTTAAACAACAAAAACATTAATTATTCAAAAACGGTAAAAAAAAACAACATTATTAAACCAATATCTTTGAAGGAGATGTCAAAGTGAGTTTTACTCACCGGGTGTTGTGGTGCATCACTAAGCATTTTAAAGACCTGCGCCACTTTCCCTCTGGCACGCAGGTGCATCCTGAAACTGGGCATGGCACACCTTGTGGCCAGGCTGATTATACTGGAGCAGGGAGAGAAAGAAAGGAATGGTTATAGATATGCTGGGTCAAATATTTACCAGCTTTATGCTGAAATCCAAAGATGAATGAAACAGAATGTGGATCAGCCTGCTGCCAAATCCCCTCCACCATTTATGATTCCCCTTTCCAACAATGTTTTCGTTTTAAGTCTCGACTCCGTCTTTTCGCCCTCTTCTTTCTGCATATCTAAAAAACATCCCGAAGGAGGCTGAACTCCCTGCAGCCTCTTCTGAAGCCAAGGTTGTCTCTCCTGAGTAGATTCCATTTTCACACCAGAACGGTTGTGTGCTTTAACCGACTACAGAAAAACACATTTTATCTTGCCATATTACCCCAACGGAGAATGGATACAAAAGTGAGACATAAAACCAGACATGGGGACAAGACAAAATGTAGTTACACACTTTTTATTTTGGTAGTTTAAAATGTTGATTAAAAAACTAATCTTTCATTTTTTATATTTCGGGGGAACAACAAAACTAATCAAAAATATTATTAAACAGCAAGAACAAAAGTAGTAGGAGGATTGTTCATTTAAATCGGTTATTGTTATATTGCATGCGACAGTGGGGAAAAAAGTCTGGGGCCACATTGAAAACCTCTTGTGTTTTCAAATGAACTTGGTGAGAAAGTTTGAGAAACAGAAGTTCCTGTGAAAAGAAGACAATCTTGGAGTGGTTTCAGAGGACAAGCAGCAGTAGCAGTGGTGACTCTATACTTCAGAGACACATTCTACTCTTGTTTACATCTTTGAGGATAAGAACTCAGACTGCAGCAGGATCATGATCCCACACACACCTCAAAGCCTCATAAGAACTACTTGAGGACCAAAGGTGACCAAGGAGGCCCGACTGTCATGGACTTTCCAGTTGTCAACACCAGTGAATATTTACAGAGAAACCAGAGGACCGTGAAACCTCAGCACTGTGTGACAATAGCCTCAATGTAACACTGTCAAATAATGCTGCGATAACAGGGTACAGCTTTGAGCAAACTTTTGCAATTGCAGTCCACGTCGGCTCAAGTGCGTCATTGAACGTACTAAATGTACTAAATACTAAAAGATATCTGAAGGTCATGTGCAATTATCAAACATTCAAACTTTTCACTCAAGTTCTTAAACTGATTATCATCGTCAATTAAAAAAAGAAAAGAAAAGAAAAAACCCTCACACAAAACACAAGTGTGTATTTTCAATGGTGGTCTCAGACTTTTGGACCCTTCTAATCATGTGACATGTTACCTCCTGCTGCTCTCTGATAGCATAGTAATTATTGTTTTGTTTACTTTAATTAAGGACGGCTGTTGGACAAATTATGAAGCTTTGATCGACTAAAGCAGCTGTTACTCCGATTGCTTTATAAATAGGCTAATACTTACCGACTTAAGCACTTGTACCGTTCAATCAATTTAGTGGTGTACTTTGTACTCATAAATCAGTACCAACAATGTGCCATTAGGGGGAAAAAAGTGTCATGGCAGACTTGGAGCACCTAGTTGCACCGGTAGAAAATGGCACATAGAAAGGAGCGCTAAGTGTTTTTTTCCCACTTACCTAAGGCATCTTGTGTTGAGTGGCTGACTGCTCTTGAGCCCCGTCTCCAGGTACTCAAAGTCATCGGTGAACTCCTGATTCTCGCCGAACTCCACCACGTCATTGAAGTGTTTCACATGCTGCACCACCGTGTACAGCTGGTGGAAAGGGGGACCGAGGGTTAATTACAGCTAATTGGGAAGCAGTGCATTTGTCCAGAGATATAATCAACTCTCACAAAAACACAGTGAGAGAAATGCTCTCATTGTTAAATTCCTCTCTGCTGGCTCCATTACCAACAATAGCTGACTGTGCTAATACCCTTCATCAATCAGCTCAGCGTGTAGAGTTGGGGCCTGATCGGCAGTTGACTCTCTATGTTTACCAATATCAACAGCCGTGCTGTGTGTGCGCTCAGCATGACACGGGAGGGAGAACCCCAGCTTAAGACAACACCAGTGTGTAGTGACGGCTTAGCTGAAACAATTTTACCTCAGGGGATCTGTGGCTAACAGATTGATCTGGGGCTCCAAAGCCCATCTGTAAATGACACAAGCTGTAGGGGGGTTTAAATTAACAGCAACAGTACTCACTGCTGCCGTCAACCCACACGGGGGTTCAAATTCACAACAGTAGGCTTGACATCAAGCTTCAAATGAGCGCCATGCTTTTATTGTATATCTGGCTGAGTATGAAAAAGATAGATGAATTTATCACAGCATGCGGAGAAATGTTGTGCAAACTGAACTCAAACAAACATTTCCCTGGCTCCTCACCCCTCTGCTGCTCTGTAGACATCTAAAAACATTGGTTTTCTTCAGACTCACCTCCTTGTGCTCCTTCCTGCATTTGAGCGCAGTGACAATATCCTGGTGGGGTCGCGTGGGGATGGTCTCTGACTTAATGACTTTGGGCGGAGGCGGAGGGGCTTTGAACAAGCCATCATCTTTATGGGAGTTGCTGTCCTTGCTGCTGCTCGATAAAATGGCCTGAGGAATAAAGAGGCGGAGAAATGGGACTCATACCGGAGCAGCAAAATCTGTTTAATGACATGTCCGCAAGATTTACCACAGCTGAATAGTCTGTTAAGCACACAAGTCCTTAATAAGTGTTGTTAACAGATGTCAGATGAGGTAGTAGTGCAAAGTTAACAACAACTCTGAACAAACATTCATTTCCACAGGGGGAATCCAACACAATATACAAGTAAACCCTGGTTCACGTGTCTGGAAAAATAACCCGATGCAAATGGAAAGACTAATTAGAGTAATTAATATAGAGTTGTTGACTACTAAGAGACCAATAAACAATATGCTGCACTGTGGACAATTGGGAATTCTGCAAACAAATGATACTAGTTAGCATTCGCTCTACATAGCACTCCGTAGCCTGCTTGGTATGCAAACCTAATACACACTTCAACAGGAAAAAATGCCCTTTGATGAACTTCATAGTGTTTCTTTAAACAAACTTAACGTGACAGCCATTGTGATATCTTACCGGAGCAGTCTGAGCTCGAGAAAGGGAAGGCACGGGCACCTCTTCTGGCTCGGGTTGGTTCCAGTGGCGAGCGTTGTACACAGCTTTAGCGGGCGACTGGAAGACAGAGGACTTCAAGATTACAACCCAACACCTGATATGCTGCTCTACGTGCATTCATTCATTTAATAGAAAGATAGATACGAATCATGATGATAAAAGTCTTCAGACAAGCTAAAGCTCAAAGCACCTACAGGAGGAAAATACTTCCACATTAACGCCTAAGTTATTGTTGTGAATTAGTGTGACTGAGCACATACATATTGCGTAGTGCAATCATCATGATAGACTGAGACAACAGCAGCCTCGGTGTGGAACACAACAGTCCCCGAGCAGCACAAAACATTTCCTGAAAATGACACATTGTGTGACTCAATTATACATCACAAAGACAATGTTTGGAGTGTGGTAGATGATAGAAAACACTAAACATGCAGAATTAGGAAGACAGACCACAAATAACCCAAAGCCACAGCAAAACATAATTCGGATAAACAGCGCCAATGTTGGCAAATCAAAGCTGAGTTATTCAGATAAACAGGGGTCTGACCAAGAGGTAATCTTCAAACCCCTCTTAATAATAAAGGACTATACTGTGCGTGCAAGTGAACACAGATTTACCCCATTCATGTGAGACTGCTGTCACAGTTAAATCCCAGGGAATCACAATTCAGACCCCCAAGTCTGCCATTGTAGTTTTAGCACACATTACTGCTGAATCACAGCGTTACATTCCACTAAATGACAACCAAATAAATTTAGGTTTCAGCTGAGCTTCTTTCCCGCCTACTTGCTCTATTTTTTCCTCTGCGCTCTCCCATTATCTCGGTCTATTTTTAGACAAGCTGGGTATTCCACTGCATAATTGTCATTTAGAAATCAATAACATTAGAAAGAAATGGCTGTTCAAAGTCAAGTAAGTGCCAGACCACAAGTTCAACCCCGGTCTGGAGAAAGGTCGTTCAGGGTTAGAGTTAGATCACTCACCTTGACCTGCTCATATCGATCGCAAGACCCCGGTTAAAGCTGCGTCAATCTGTACGGGTCGAAAGACTGCTGCCTGCTCAGTTTCAAGGTTTGCAAAGTCTAAGGGGCAATTACGCAAAGAAACTGGTGCATAATTGAGGACAAAAGCAAAGTATCCTCAAACACACTCGTACCTTCTTAGGTCCACTAAAGATCTTTTTAAATCCAGTGCCGGTGTCCTTGGATTTGTCGCCCTGCTTCCCTGAGCGTCCTCTCTGCCCCTCTGTACCGCCAGGACTGGAGTCATCGGCGAAGTCAAAAGCATCTGTTGGAGAGACTACATCAGTATGCAAATGGACTGATCGTGACCGACACTGGGTCACCCAAGTTAATTTTTAATGTTTGAAGAAGCTAAATTTCAATGGCAGTATTGCTTAATTCGTTTTTTTAAATCTCCTAAAACTAAAGGGCATCTCACCTGTATTGCTGCTGGCCTGGCTGTCCTGAGAGTCACTCGTATGAGGGCTGTCCACACTGGAGCTCAGAGCGGCCAAGGCTGCAGCTGCCTTCTTAGCTTTCTTTTCTTTGGCCTGAGAACTCTCATCATCGCTGTCACTTTCACTCAGGTCATCGAAGCCAAAGTACTTGATCTTGTAACTACTCTTGCCTGCGACTCCACCTTCTGCCCCCTCCTCACCCTCCTGGTCCTCTTTGTCCTCGAAGCCAAAGAACTCTAGCTTGGTCTCGGCCTTGGTTTTCTTGGTCTTGGTCTGGGTGGGTCTGTACCTAGAGACGAAGAGCAAAAGATTCGTCTTTGCACATTTTATACTGTTGTTCTTGTACCAAGTCTGTGAGAAAGAAACTGGAGCGGGACAAGAACCATAAAAAGCAGATAGTGTGGCTAAACAAATAAAACAGAACTCAGCAAAGTAGTAGGCGTCCAAACTTTTGAAACACTAAATCAGTCAATAGAAAAGTAAGACAATTACAAGGGAAGGCAACACATTTGTGTTTCAAACACTTAAACACAAGACCACAAGCTACTGTATAATACATACACTAATTGCAGTGGTTCCAAACATTTGAGCTTGACAATGTTCAATACTTAATCATCTCTCCTACTTCTTAACATTCAAGTGAATTCAGTCTTGGTGGGTGACGTGTCATCGTATACTATGCTATAATAAAGCCAACTAGATTTATGGAGCACCCATCTGTGGTAGCTTCTGACATTTTGAGACTAATCTTTCAACCATAGGACTACCCTCATTCAAGATACCAAAGGCACACTTTGCCATTTTACTCCATCTGCTGTGGTTCATCCAATCTGTACTTATGGCTATTGATTTCCTGCAGTATTTCAAAGTGAACTGACTATACAAAGCAGTAAGAGAGTATATACCTATCATATAACAATGACTTCAATGCTGGTTACACCTCCAAATGAATCACAAGCCTTTAGAATAAAACTCATGCAGCACTCCAAGTACATGAATAATGCTTTCTTCCAATTCTCTAACTGCAGAAATGGACTAAGATTAGAGACAGATTGTACCGTTTTAGGAAACTGCATCTGAACAAATAATATTTCATATGATTTGAGTCCTATGTGTGGTTCAAGTGAATTTTAAGTCGGGTGTTCAAAGCACAGTGGAGCCCGATAGAAAAGTGATGTTCATCACTTGTGACTCGAAATCTCAATATTTCATTCACATTAAATCCTAAATGACTCATAAGAGACACAGAATTTCTGAAATAACAGTGATTCATTTTATCGAATTTCAAAGACAGCTTTTTAGTAATATTCATAGCACCAACTGTTAAGACACACATACCTGGTAGTTTTGGGCGGCGGAGCATCTGACTTCTTCTTCATCTGGCCCGCCTCTCCGAGGTCAGCGGGGGCGGCCGTGGTGACCAGCTCATCGGTGCTCCGCTCTATTGAGTCTTGGATGGTGACGTTACACACTGACAGACAGGACGGGTGCAGAACTGTGTAGTCTCGTACCCTCCCACCACCCCTGCCTGTAGGCTTGGCTGCTGGCTTGGCTGCTGTTTTAGCACTGGCAGCAGTACCACTTGCACTAGCAGAAAGGACACTGTTGGGTTTATCTTGGGCACTCGCTGTTTCAGTCGGCTTGCTGCTGCTGCTGCTGTTTTCAGCCGCTTCATAGGATGTTTTGTTAGACCGACTGGGCCGCTGGTATTTCTTGCAGTTAGACGCCCTTAGGGTAAATGGAGATGGGGGAATGTTGTCCACAGGTTCTGGTGGAGGCTCTGTGGGAGGCTCCTCCTCAACACTTTTCATCTCTTCTGATGGGAATCCATCATAAGAGGAAGACATTTGGAAGTCTCTGCTACCACCTGGTGCATCGGTGGACGACTTAAGGGAGGTGTCTATATTTGGAGAGGAGGAGGTGGGCCTCTGGTACGCTGAGACGTTCTGATTAGACGAGACTGTGTTTGATGAAGAGACCACGGATGCAGGTTTCTGGTTGCTATTTGTTGTACTTTTGAACCAGGGCTGGCTATTTTTCACAACCTTCTCTTCAAATGTTTGCTTGCCTATGAGTGGAGAATAAAATGACAGATGGTCACATTAAAAAAAAAAAAAAACGCTGACACTGCAACAAAGTAGCTACCAGATACAATCGGATGAATAATGAAATGACAAACTGGCTATAAATAGTTACTCAACTGCTGTGTCTATAGACTATCAGGGCAGACATTGACTTAATAGATACATTAGTGTAAAGTGTATTGATTACTTACCTGTGAAAGCTGCTGTTGAGCTTGCAGAGGCTTGTGCAGAAGTCACAACAGGGGCTGCCCCACTGCCCTGCACTGCGGCTGTCTTTGTCACATCCCCTTCACTGACTTTCAACTGTGACACGCTCTGAGAGGTCACAGTCTTGGACTCTTCATCACTGTCAAACCCAAATGGGTCTTCTTCACTGTCGCTGTCCTCAAGCCTGGGCCTCTTGGGAAGCTCAGAGACGTCAGATTTTACCAGGGGCCTTTTGGCTCCCAGCTGAGCCTTGTAGGTGGTCTCACCCCATTTGGTGGTCAGTGTGGGTCTTTTATTGGAGAAGACCTCTTCAAATTTCGAATTGGCCTCCCCTCCCTTGCGGTTGTACGTTTTACCGAATCTGGATGTCATGTCGGATTGTTTTATGTTACATATTCCCTGTGGAGAGAGACGATCAATATTTAACATTCACTCAAATACATTAAGGCACAGCTCAGCCATAGGGGTGTCTGACAGTTACGTCAAATACTGTTAACCATTACGCATAGAGTAAGACATTTGTGTTATTTTTATCAAATTCAACTAAATGGGCTATGGTCGTTAACATATATCCAATGAGATGGAGTTAATTAACTTGGCGTAAGCTTACAAGTCATGTGTTAACTATTGGTAAGCGTGGCTAGCTCAAGCAGCATAACGTAGCTTCCCAAATGTTATCCAACGTATGTGCGCAACACGATAGATAGCTACAGTGACTTGGATTTACTTTGGTAAAAACTTAGATGTAATTACATTACCCACAACGTCACACTGACGAGAGTTAACTCGTGTGGCTGGCTCTGTTAACTCCAGCTGCTGGGCCTGCTCCAGCTTGTAAAGTTACTATAAAGTTAGCCGTTAGCTTCCACACCGCTAAACTATGCTAACGTTAGCCCCGCTGTTTACATCCCGAAAACCGATTGCTTAAAAATGTTAATGCATTACATTTCTATTATGTTATATGTCATTTTTCACACGTACACTTGAATGCAGAGATTAAGGCTTTTAAAACGCCGTGAGCACAAAGGAGTAGCAGCGTTCACTGTTACCTTTCAACGCTTGTTTTTTAGCCAGCCGGCTAGGCCTAGCGCTCAAATCAAGCGGGTAAAGTCCGTTCAACGCAGTAGAAACAACACTATAAACACATCTCCAGCTCGATTACGTCCCCCAGAGCAATGCTCGTTAGCAAAGAAAGGCAACATACATGCACCAGTAGCTAATATAGTCTAAATATAGTGGATAATCCGGACTTCTTGCATTTTGTAGTGCAACTGACGGCCATTAAAATATCCCCTCCCTCCTCGTTCCTTGGCAAGATCCTCTATGTTGAACGGGGCGAGAAGCGAGGTGACCAATCAGGGGCCGCGATGTTGTCTCGTGCTTTGAGACTTCGTCAGCAAACGTGACTCTGATTGGTTTAAACTGGAAACCATAACAAACTATAGGGGGCGCTGGAGGACTACGTTACTTGATGTAAAATTGAAGACGTGCCAAAGAAAAACGGTGCAAATGGTGTCGTCTCTTTCTCGATTTTATCTCACTGTCGCTTATGTTTAGTTAACTTTAACAGCAAATTAACTCTACCTGGAGTAAATCCTGTCCTCATTTGTTACTAGGTTGAGTTGAATCACACCTCTGGCCACCTCCAAACGGAGGCACTTACTTAGTAACACATTTACATTACTCTATTACTGTAGTAGGCCACTCACAACCCTTCCACTTGGTAAGTCCATTGCCTTTCAAGAGGTAGGCTACAACCTTTTACTCCACTGAACGTAATTCACAGTTTAGTTACCAGCCTAGGCCTACTAGATTTTTGCATAGCCTACAATTATAGCATGATTTCATAAAATGTGATGCTTCTTACCCAACAGAATCAATTAGTGATTTGATTAGTAGCCTAATACCTTGGCATGTTTTCATAATTTGTATGTATTTTTTCATAATTTTTATGTATTTTTCATAATTTATGTGTATTTTGAGGATTGGCTGGATGTGCGCCGTTTGGCTAAGTAACTTTGGTGAACCCATTTTCTGAATGTATAAACCTATTCAGCAAGTAATGCATAATTAAGATGGTCATTATTTATAGTAGGCTATTCCCAAGACAAAAAAAAAATCATGATTACAAAAAAAAAATCTTAATTAAAGTGACATATTAGGCCTCAATAATCGTATGATGTAACATGGTGTTCACAGTCACATTTCATATGTTTACTTTTGATACTTGAGGTATATTATCCTGAATATTGCCTATCTATGGCCTCAATAAAAGGTATGTTTTTGCACAATGAACAAAAATGTGATTTCCTGCCAAGTCTGATTGCTGCGCTCACTGGACTGAATGTTCAAACACATGCAGCATGCTGGGAACAGAAAGCATACAGCATACATCACCAAGACATGGTCTTGGTCCCAGATGGTGTCAAATAAATGAATGGTGTGTTAAAAAATAGACTGGCTGGTTAAATGGTTCCGACTATATCAACAATGAAATTACCATTAATTAACAATTAACCAAATCACAGCCAATCAATTCATTCATTTGGGCAAAAGAAAGATTCTGAAAAATTGACACAATACGACATCATTAATTTAAAAAAGAAGAAAATGCAGATTTCTGGCATCTGCATGTATTTGGGCCAGCAGAGGGAGACTGCTGGGCCAAATACAGCCAGTGGTGGTGAGGTAATATGGCCATGCCCTTGATGACGGATGGCTTTGCGCTCAGGTTTTGGCGGTCTAGTCTAGCAGTCATGACTTCATTAACAGGCAGACTTCACAGCTGAGTTCAGTGGTACATATTATGCATACTGTAATTGCTCTGAATGTTTTGCAGTCTTGGAATAAATGAGTCAGAAAGCTGTGTCTTTGCCTGACGAAATAAAAACAGATTTTCAGCTTTCAACATTTCCACGAAATGTTTGCAGCGCAGTTGGATAAGTAAAACAAAAAAAGAGGCTGCGACATTGATACAGAACCATGAGATGGCAGCAACACTTGCAGTCACACTTTTGTCTAAATGCTTTTTCTTTCTTTTTTTAATTTGAAAAGTTGCACCTTTTGACCGCAAATCTGAACAAAGGCCTGGTTTTGTTGTGGCGCACCTGAACAATGCCCTGATAAATGTTTTGCTCCAAACAAATAAATAACAATTCATAGGCTATACATTTTAAGTGCATACAAGGTTCTGTAAATAGGATTTTAAACAATAATGTAGCAGTAAAGACGTTCTGTGTGTGATTTCATGCAATAGCCTACTACAACGTTTAGGTGAAACCAACAGCAATCAGGTGAAATTCTCCCAGAATCTCCCAGTGAAGGAACCATTTCTTTTCTAAGCCAACTTTATGGGATTTGAAAGATAAGACAATATATAATGTCAATACTTCATGTATCAATAAATGGGTTATTTAAATTTGATTAAGTTTGTCTATCATTTATAACCTTGAAAAGTAGTTGCAGTAGTATCAATTGCTCCATTTCTCAGAAACCAATTCTGTGCCTCACCATTAAGATGGCCGCTTTACACAGATGTACAGATGCAAAGCACAGTCTTTACTGTATGTCCTTCTGTGCTTTAAACCTACAAGTAAAACTGCTGAACTCTGATTTAATCTCTGGTGACAGGGCAACAAAACAGACGAGTCAGACTTGAGTTATAGAGGGCTACAAAAAGAAAACAAGAGGTTGTGCAGTCTTTCCATTGCAGATTTCACATGTTGTAAACGTGTTTTTGGTCAGAGATTTTCTCGTATTGTGAGGCTGTTTGTAGTGAGTGGTGGTTTTTGCAGTTCTCACGAGATCCACTTCATCATCTTCATCCAAAATTCATGTGGCAAACAAACTAAGCGTATTCATGGGAGCCCTACATCTGCAGCCACTGCATTGTGGGTCAGATCTGTGCTTGGCTCGCACTCCTGTCTCTGAGGTCAGCCTGTAGAGCCCCTGGCCCCACAATCACACCAGACCAGTATCAAGGCCATATGAAGGCAATAAAATCAAATTTAAACCAGATCCTGATTGCTTTTATGTCCCCCTTGTGTGAGTGTGTCCACAACCAATGGTTGGAAACGCTATGCACTCACACAAAGAAAATATTGTAATATTGCTTGGTCCAGTCCAATCTCAAAATGTGTGTCTCTTTATATGTGCATAAAACTGAGTGGAAGAGAAAATGAAAACAAAATGAGAAAGTCAGCACAGTGAGTGTCTAAATAAAAGGTCAATCCTTTGTTTTATTCTCAGTATACATCACATGGTCAACAACAACATTCTACAGTACTTTAAAAAAGAGTTTAGAAAACAACAATGATACAAATCAGATTTGCCCAGGAAGTCGCTAAATTGCCTAAAAGGCCTGACTGAGCAAAAGTCCATGTTAAAAAAGACACAAAACAGGAAAAAGCAGATGGAAACAATATGGCGATAACCAACTTCTGATGTTTGTGACCACACAGTAGTAGCGTTGATGAAAGCATTAGAGACTAAAAGTGAAAACACACATGGGAAACAAAGTACAGCGCTGCTTTTTAAAGCATCTGTAAAGTCGTTCCTTTCAAGGCAAAACCAGAATTTTCCTGGATGTGTGGCGCCACTGGCCTTTGGCCACAGGGAGAGGGTGTGTCAGTGAAGCCCCTCCCCGATATAAAGGTCCACTGGTGATAAGTAAAAACCTAGCTCCAGCTCCTGCGGTGTGCGGTGTGTGGAGGGTCAGGGGTCAATCTCCATGGCCACAACGGTGAGGATGGCGTCCTCGTTCCCACGGCGCACTACTACCCTCAAGGGGCCGTCTTTCTTGATGGCGGCGCTGACATCGGTCGCTGATGAGATCCTCTGGCCGTTGATGGAGATGATGACGTCGTGCTCTTTCAGTCCACCACTGGAGCAGAGAAGAAGCAGACCTTCAGTTCAGTGAATATTGTGGGTATATGACATTTCCAAAGCTGATTATTTTAGTATTGATGTGATATTCTGGCAAAGCTCGAGCCACTAAGGATGTGGAAGGCAACAATGGCCACTGACAGGGTTATGTGTTGACTTAGAGGTTGAAGTGTGTGATAACAGTGTCACCACTTGAAGACCAGCTGTTGCAATCAACACCACATCACTCTACTGATTTCCTGTCAGTGTCACACTCTGACAACAATAACAATAACAACAAAAGATGAACGACACTCTGCATGTGGTTTAATCAGTGTTGATGTTGTAAGAACTTCACTCTCAAGATACTAAAACCATTCATGGACTGATCTGTGTAATTAAAGCCTCATATATCTGATTCTTCTGATCTTATGTTTCCATTGTTGTTCTCAGTGACCCTGGTTTTCATATCTGTGAAAACAGGTGTTGCCATTTATTTTTGAGTAAACTCCACACACACCATCTGTTAACACTACTACAAGAACTATTTATATTCAGCAGATGCAGAGCAGCAAATGCGTATAAAAGCCATAAACTAGCAAATCCTATCCTTACTATTTGTATTAGGCCCAAGCAAAGGCACTATTGCTATTTGAGTCACATCTACTAAAAACTACAGTGCCAAGCTGTTTTACAATATAACTTCTGGCTTTATGACATTTTTATTTTGTTTTATATGAAAGCAGATATTTATTACCCTTTTTCAAACATTTACATCTTCAGATCTTCTGAAGGAACCGATGTTTTTGCAACCGAGTGCCTCACACATGTAAGTACTCGGAGAATAATGAACTTTTGCCGGCTCTTGTCTTTTCATTGGGTTTGTGAACAGTAAGAAAAGAAATTTTAATCACCAACTTTATCTTTTAATGAAGAACTGTGTCAGTTTTTACAGCAGCTCTTTTCCTCTATTTACATAATGTGTTCCTCCTTAGGTTTTAGTGGAAAGAATAAAACAGCATTTAATGGTCTACAGATGTAATGGCTCACCAACTGCATATTATGTGTTTCCAGTTTTACATACAGTACAAACTTACTATATTTAACCTGTATTTTGGTCACATTTGCTTAGACAATCTAAATCAATACATCTGTTCTGAGAGTTGTAATGGTCGAGTTATGACAGCGAAGTTAAAGCACTAGGCAAATGAAAACAAGTTGGCCAAACGCATGCACATCATTCATAAAAAAGAAAATAGTAAACTTGAAATCACACACAGACCAAGGCAGCAAACAGCAGTGATATCAAAAGCTAGTTTTCAACACAGCTGCCTAATCACAGCCACATGCAAGCACAGACCACCACACCTTGACTCGTAACAGCATCCATTTACACAACCCTCATTACATTCAGCTGCTCTGACACCTCCAGAAAACACAGCAAATGGAGGGTTTGTCTACAGTAGGGTCAAGATTTCCAAAGGCCGTAAACCAACACAAATCAGCTTGAGATCAAAAGCATGAAAGTGCAGGCTAGAAAATAACACGGACTATAACGGAGCACCACAGAAATGTTATGATGCAAAAAGCAGGGTGATTTGAGCAATGAGTAAACTATGATGAGGCCGTGTCGGGGAGACCACTCTGGAGTTGGGCTGGGTGGGCAGGCGCAGGAAAACCACAGCGCAGCCAGTAACCTCCCTGCATGAGGTTTTAAGGAAATAGCTGACCTCAGCATGTCCCAAGCTCCACTCTGCTGGAGTTGTGGTGGTGGCTGATTGGAGTGGGCTGCGATTGTGGGAGGAGGGGGATATTTTAGAAGGCCAGGCACTGCAGGCACGCGGGAGCAAGCTATGAATTTACGTACTACCGAGACAGTTGTGTAGGAGACTGTGTGTGTGTTGGAGTGTGTGCACACTTCACACTAGTTAGTGGGGAGAAATAAAATACAGGAAGGAAATTAAATATACTGTCTGTTTGCATTGTGAGATGGGAGCTGCGTGGAGAGTGATGAGAATCTTGTGCACGTGTGGAGCGAGCGTATAGGGCCAAAGACAACACCCCACAGCTCAGAGAGAGTCAGAGACGACTTGAAAATTGCAGTTTGCTGAAAACCATACTGTTATCCTTACATTGCAGCCGGTGTCTTTGCAATGACCTCCATAACATAAGCTCCAGAAGTGATGTCCGGGAAGTCACGATGTCGAGTCTTCAACTCTTTGGCCAGTCTAGAAAGTAGAAAAGAGGGGGAAATCTTTATCTTGCACACAACTAGAAGCGGAAATGTTGTAATATCTAACACATTTCTGCAGATATAATGCTGATATTTCACTGTTGATGTAAACTGTGTATGCAAACATAGCAAAAGCAGATGCTTCCACAAAGGGTCACTGAGCGGTTAGAGAAAATAGAAGTCATGTGAGTCACGTTATGGCTTTTGCAGTATCCAGATCTGAACCCGGCTGAACACCTATGGGGGATTTTGGAGCGGCACAACACCGCAATACTCAGTACCAAGCAGAAGTTTAAGTTGTTGTGGCCTAAAACCTTCCTAAAATGTTTTTCTTTAATTTCTCACTTATGTGTGCAGCACAGTGTGTAACTTACGCTGGGGTGAGAGTCATCATCCTCACACCTATATATTTCTTCTTAGCAGCTGTTCTCCCTAGAGATAGACAACAACACATACAAATACAATCATTCATGCTCTTGCCTGCAACAGTTTTTAGTTTTATGGAGGTAAAAAACTAAAAATCCTCCAGGGTGTTTTTTCTTCTTCTCTGTAAATCAGACAGTAAATCACAGATTATCTTGCAGGGCAATGTGCTGCTCTGCCTGTTACATAGTCCATCTACTATGTGGTTCATGGGAGTTTTTTGTTTTTATTTCATCATACACATCGATCAAAGTGAGAGGACACATTGGCAGGCACATATAAAATACATGGGTTTGCTGCATGGTCCAAGATACTACACAAGGTAAAGGGTGAAAAGCAGTAAAATAAAAGGAACAACCTGGCATATATTGGCCTTTTCTTCTTTGTAGTTTATTTGCAATGTCATAACCTAGTTAGGTAATGTTGGGCACAGATTCATAAGGCCAAATGTGGAGCCAGTATAATATCTCAAGAGAGCACACACAGATAGAAGAACAACCACAGAAATGGTGTGCTGAATTATATGCTGCTTTACTGTAAATCCACATGTGATCTCTGTCCAACTCTTGCAGCCAGATCTCAATGAAAGCAATAAAATGGAAGAATAATGAGGCATGTCAGTGAGAGCTCATACCTCTAGACTGTCTGTCATAGGACTCTGCCAGGAACTGTCGTATCTTGTCTGAGGGGATGGCAAAGGAGATGCCGGCCGTCACTTTCAACGTATTGATCCCGATCACCTCGCCATCCTAAAACAGCAAACTTCAGCTTAACTTCCAGCAGAAAAAAACAACTGTACATTATTATATGGAATGTAAAACTTTGGTCTTTCTGCTGCCAAAATAAAAAAAAAAACGACTTACCAAGTTTAGCAGAGGCCCTCCAGAGTTGCCGTACTGTCAAAAAAACACACACTAGTTATTATTGTTTTAATAGAAAAAAAGTGTTTGCATGATGATAAAGCATCTCCATTCACATACATTGATGATGGCATCGGTCTGAATGTAGTCCATGTCCGAGTTGCGCAGGCCCAGCTCCCTGCCCCCTCGCTGAGTGGTGCTGACGATTCCCGTGGTAACCGTGTTCTGGAGGGAGAACGGGCTGCCGATAGCAACCACAAACTCCCCTGGTCGCAGGTCTGATGAGCGGCCCAGCAGCAGCACGGGCAGCTTGTTCTACAGGAGAGGAACACAAAGGGTTAATGTCCATTTCACTGCAGGTCAAGGTACTAGGTTTTAGACGTGAGGGTTTGCTGAATAAAACCATGGTCGTGTAGACAAGGATGAAAGAAGACGAACATAAAATGGACCAATTGGAAATTAGAATAACATGAAGGACTGCAAAAAAGGCATTGACACATATTGACATGACATGACATACTGACATTTATTAGCATGTTTTCAAAGGCTTTCACACAGACAGAATAATGAGATCTGGCTTTTCCAGACAGACAGTGTGTGTGTGTTAGTAAAAAAGTAAAAGCCCTTCTACCGGCTGCTTCTTTATTGCAACAGACAAGAGCTGTGAATTTTAATATTTAATATTACAGCTCGCAATGAGGCAATATTTACAAGATAATAGGAGCTGGAAAGTAAGGTGAAAGCTTTTCTGTATTGCTTTACTAATAAGGGTCAGCTGAGGAAGGAATCTAATCTGCATGTTAAAAAGGGACATTATTAATCTGTTTATTATTAAATTCATACACTGTTAATGCACTGTGGTGTCTGGTTAATAAAAAGCAGACCTTTAAAAAGAAAAAATCACAACCTTAGTGTTGCTTTAGCTGCGATTACTCAGCAGAGCTTTCAGGACAACTCATGATTGTGTGGTTTTATGAGTGGACACTAGGAAAATAATTGCAGCAAAACCACAAGTCCTCTAAACACAACCCACTCAACGCTGCATGGCAAAACTCCCGCACAAAAACAATTACTCCTTTACCCACTGCAGGGAGAAGTGACATTTATGCCAAACAACTGAACTAAAAATGCTAACAATCAATATCAAAAAGCTTTATTTGTTGGACCGAAAATCTCTCTTAATGGCGAGTGTGTGCCAACAAACCACAGATGCTGGAAAAGCGACTGATATATGGTGAATAATGACTACTTTAAAGCCCTGCTACACTGAGCAGTGGAAACCGGACTACATGAGAGCTTGCCTCAGCAGACAGACGCAGAAAGGATATATTTAACCATCCGCAGTGACAGTTTCCTTCTTTGAATGAAATCATCTCCGCCGGGCAGCCCGCAGGCAAAGCCCACGCGGCGACGAATCATGACGTTGAGTCTGTGCACACAGACCCAGGCACAAAAAAAGAAGAAGAAAAAAAAAAGAAAAAGAACCTGTGCACTCCTCCTCTGTATCCATTTTGTTTACTTAGGGTTATAAATAGGTGTCAGAGGAGGCTGCAAGGTAACTGAGACAGCAACACAAGTTGGCACACATAGGACAAAAGGATCTATGTGAAATATTCATACCTAGTTCAACATTCACACATTACAGGCAAATCACAAGTAAAACATAAAACGTGACGCCTCCATGCGCCATGTGTTTACGGATGTAGTTCGAAAACACGCTCACACCTGATTCCTAAACGAGTTTGAACAAAAAAATAGGAAACTGGATTGTGAGAAAATGATTAACACACACTTTTAATTCAGCCGTGGGTGTGTTACACCTCGCTGTAAACGATCCTGCCCCTTGAGGTGAAGTTATTATTAGAAGATGACAAAGATAGTGATAGCCAGTAAACTGAGGAAGAGAACCTTTCAGCCGTACTTTCCACCTGCCACCTTAACGCACACGCACACGCACACGCACACGCACACGCACACACACATATGCATGCACAGACTTGCAAGTACAAACACGTATATGACACAACTGTCCAAAGCTGTCTCCCTGACGCCTGTGGGCTAATTTGAACATAGTAAAAAAACAAAGTAAACATAGGACAAGAACACACACACATGCTGTAGAGGTGAGGTGTGTACATAAACATAGGGAACATGCATTTGGCATGTGCAAACACATATTAACAGACACCTGACACAAGAGCAGCAGTCTGTATAATAATCACCCCCCACCCCCACCCCCACCCCCCTCCCTTCACACCATGAGATAAGAGTATAACCAGATGGAGAGAGGAAGCAAGAGGGACACACACATAAAGACACACACACAGTTGAGAGAGGGGATGTCAGTTGGATGTGAGTCACTGCCAAGACATTTGGGACCAGGCCACTGCTGGTCACCATGATTACGATAACAGTTAGTGATACCAGGGGGTGTCATGGCGACTGTTGCTATCAGGTGAAAACCTCGTACATGATCGAAAATGTTAGGCTTTGAGGAAAGCTGACTGAGTTGTTTTTTGTAATCCTAATGTGTTCTGGAGGAGTTTAATAAACGCAGCTCATAGACGTCTCTCTCTCTCACACACACATACACACACATACACACACCCCCACAAATTCACAATGCATTCAGAAAAAGCATTTACAAATGGTGCAAAATGCATCAGTTTGCTGACAACCGAATGACGCCTACGTGAGAAGGCAGAACAAACACTGGAAATACAGGCTGCGCCACTTTGTCAAAGACCCCGAGCTTACATATCGCTTACTAATCATGTCTAGTCAGCGATCTGGAACGACTCGTGGAAAATCATCTCACCACGTAAGTTTCGCCTCTCCACGGCCACCCAAGTGACTCACCCTGCTATTTCAGATGAAGGTCAGGAGGATGCACTGGTCCTTCACCAGAAAGGCACTATAGCCGCACGTAAAGGAAGGAGGCGAGGTGAACGAGGGGAACAACAAACACCACAAACCACAGGAAGGGAGTCTGAGAATGTGAGACGAATGAGTCAAAGGCAGTTTTGTTTGATATTACGTTGATGCATGCAGCCAGTGCTGGCAGGGAGCAGCTCATGACCAAAATAAAATATTTAAAAAAAAACACACATCTTTGGTTCAAGACCCCAAAGAGCACTCATTTTGGAAAATCTAGGGAAACTACGCTGCATGTGCTGCTGAGCTCTTGAAAAATATCTGATGTGGTCTTCTAGGATAGCATCTTGTTTCTGAAAATGAAAGATTCCTGTTTAGTTAGGAAGGAGACCATATCATTGCCTCACAAGGATGATGCCATAGATTTCTCACTCCCAAGTCACACAGCAGACCACGTTTTTCATGTTCCGGAGAGTTTAGATAAGAGAGAGAAGTGGGGCATCAGATTGTAGGAGGGGAGGACCAAAACAGCTTTGGCTTGATAGAAGAAGTTATTGTAAGGAGCATGTGTTGGGAAAACTTCCAGACTCTCTGAGGTGAGTTTTGATCTGTGGCACGGAGACAGATTTAGTCACAGTTAGGGTTATCTGGGCGAAAGGACAGTAAGACAGATAAGCTGGCAGCGGGTAAAGCAAACAGATTGGCTCGAGAAAAAAAAAAACAGCGGCGAAGTTGCTATAGCGATCTGTCACTGCCACAGTGTTACGGCCTCGTTCGATTGGAGGCTCATTTAAAAGCCGTTACACTAACTACCATTTTACGACCAGAAGGCCAGGTGCAAACTTTTAACTGTAGTGGAGCTGGGATGGACTGAGGGCCTAATAGTTCCTGAGACACGTGTGTGTTTTTTACACACACACACACACACATATTATGAACACACAAAGAGAGAGAGAGGAGGTTGCCCGAGCGTGAACTCTCACAAACTTCGAGTCTGTAAATTAAAACCCACACACCTGGCACTGCTTATATATACAGCCAGACCACTTCAAAATACACACATTCGGACACAGAAGCTGTTTTGGTTGGGTCAGTGTGCGACCCCCCCACCCCTACACAACTGTACGTAAGCCCAACTCCAGTCACTTAAGCTCTCCTGTTTCTCTCATACAGGTGACTTCAAAGCAAGGAAACTTACTTTTATAAGTTCTACTTTCCTAAATTCATAAGCACACAGAGGTATAGGGTTTTACTGCTGACGTCTGAACTCATGCCCTCAGGCTTGTGCTAATGCAGATTAAAAAAAACAAAAAACACACACACACACACAGGGCAGGTTTCAGCATGCTCATACATATAACAACACATCGAGCCAGAGGATCAGGAGATCAGGCAGAGGGGCTGGAGAGAGGGGACACTGTGAGTGCGCGTCTTTGTCTGCCCGCCTGGATGCTTGTATGGTGTGTAACTCACTCACTTGTGTGTGTGTGAGTGCCTGTTTGTGCATGTCTGGTAGACCGACACATACACGGAGATGTACGTGAGTGTTGTAACTAAAATCTTACACAATCTGTGAACACCACAGACGTAGGTGCTCATCAAAGTCGAGGTCAACAACACACGAGGACCGGACTTGGCTGAAGGGGGGGAGCGGCTCCTCGCGCTGTCGGTATAACATCAACATGTTCAAATCACGGCCGGCTTAACCATATCCTCGCAGACACACCAGTATGGAAACCACTATAGTTTCCATATGTTGTTGGGAAGGTTTTTTAGCCTGTATAAGAGCAAACACATGTCTGTGAGCTCCGTGTGTATGTTCCACTCTGTGTAGTTTTTGCATGAGAGCTCGGAGGATTTTGAGGGCGTCTCGGCTCTGGCTAGACACCGCAAAACTTTGAACTGCACAAATCACAATGATGAGAGGAGATGTGGTCTTACGTGTTCATTTGCTTCAGGAAAAGGCCTTAAATATATCAACTACACCTCCTGGTATTAGGTCATTCTTGTATTTATACAGCATTGGAATGTTTCACTGGGTTTTACCCCACATCTTGTCCTGAGTGCTGGGATACGCTCCAATTCTGACCTTGAATATTGGATGAATGTTTCATTCTCTGCTCTGAGTGAAACATATGACGGTAACACTAATTCATATACGTTTTATATGTCTAGAGCAGTTATGTTGTTGTCTAGACTGTTCTTTATGAGGCTGGGGGAGCTCACTGGACTCAATCAGCTCCGAGGGTCCCTGAATCCTCTTTTGAGAAGTGAAGGGTTATAGCTCAGTCTGTAGGTGTTTCACTTTCCTAAAGCCTCCGCCCAAATTGTAGAGTATAGCACTGGCAATAAATGAGTTAGTAGATAATAAAAAGGCACATCTGGCTTAAGAGGCAACACCTCTTTCCAGAAATCAAGGGAACACAGTATCAAGGAGTTTGGAAAGCGGTTTCAATGCTATGAAAACTATTCCCAGTGAGATATGTGAACTTTACAGAGTAAACTTGTTGCTACTGTGATGAAGGCCACAAGACAAATACCATTCCCCTCCATGTTTGATTACAGAGAAGCATCACAGAGCACAGACAAATAAAAAAGAAACATTTTCACGGCTACACTCTGATTAAATTTGAAAATGAGTTTTTTGCTCAATTTAATGAACCAAACCTTGACAGTCAGATTAGATTGCAACATTTTTTTCTTTCTATTTAGCACTAAAAAGTAAATCAGTTGCTTCTCAGTTAATGTCAATGATGCCCTGTTTGTTATTAGATCATCTGACTGGTGGATTAGAAACATGTAAAGTGATGTCATTGCCTGGGAAAAAACTGTTTAAAGCAAGACTGCTGCCCATCCAGCAGGCTTGGAAAACAATTACACAGCCAAAAAGTAGGGCAAGACAGAATAGATCAAGACCCGGCAGGGCAAAACAGTGTATGCGTGTGTGTGTGTGTGTGTGTGTGTGTGTGTGTGTGTGTGTGTGTGTGTGTGTGTGTGTGTGTGTGTGTGTGTGTTTCTTGGCTCTTTTCCCGCCCAAATGCATCTTTAAGCATGGGAACCATTTTATTTGTAGGGACAAGGGATGAAAAAGATGAAGAGAGAGGATGGGTGAGGAGGAGAGGAGGATGTGATTCATTTCCCCTCCGCCTGTCTCTGAAGGACGACACGCAGTGCATTGGAGCGTGTCCTTCATGTCCCTGCAGTGGGCCATCTTAAAACCCTCCATATGTGCACACAGACACACAGAGAAAAGCTGATCTGAATAATTGATTGCAAGATTTTGTTTTTTTCTGTCAATACTGCTCATTCTGGCAAATGTGGACATCTCTAACTTCCTGGGGAAACATTTACCCGATGTTGCTGATAAACAGAAACGCAGCCACAGATGATGCGTGGAGGCACATTCCTCTCTTTCCTCCCCGCACATAAACACAGAGACACACACTCACACAAATATATATTCCAATAACAGCCCTGTCCAAACCAGCTACAGGCAAATTTCCCAGCAAGAATGGTTTAAAAGTAGGTGGTGGGTAGCACAGAGACACAAACAGTGCCATTGTTTTCAAGGGACCATATTGGAAACATGAGGGCACTTTTCTTTGCCTCACTGCAACAATTGCATGGCAGATTTTTGCATGAGGGTTGAGTTAATGGCTCATTTATTGGAGACATGTCAAGTGAGATTGAGGTCTTTTTGAGGCCACATATCTCTACATCAAGTGTGGTGTTGAAAACAGGCCGAAAATATCAACTATTAAAATTTGTAGTAATTTATGTAATAGCAAACTCCTTTGTTTCACAAAGAAGTTGGCAAAAGCATCTTCTTTTTTGGCTGAGAACTGTTGATCTTGTTAGCTGAAGTGAGGGCGGACTCTGGGAGATTTTATCAGGCTAAATGATTAGCAGTTAGAATTAGCTTCAGGAGTTAGTGAAAACTCTGTCTCCAGAAAACTTGTTTTGCATGCAAACCTTGAAAAATGCTCTTTAATACGTCATTGCTCGCATCACAGCTACGTACAAGACATTGTGTTGAAGATTCGCTTTTTCAGGCTGAAAGCTTAGAAATAAAAGTCCATACACACCGGTTTTAGCACATGGAGAAACTGCTTTGCTGTTTCGGATTCCTGAGTTGCAGTTTGAAACAAGAATCGGTGCTTTCACTGCATCCAGGAGAAAGCAGTGTAGTATGAAGCAGACTCACGCAGGGTTCATGACTGCACAAGTCGTGTGATAAAATGATTTGGAACGATACGGAAAAATTCCCTGCACAGTTACATTTAAGTGTTTTGAAGTCATTCCAAGACATTATGGCTGCTGCTTGCACGTCTGTGGGGGTCAGCATAAGTTAATATGATTAAATGCATTTCTGTCCAAGTCAGCAAGCTCTCCAATCAAGACCGAGGCCTTCCAGGTACAAGCGAAAGTATCCAACTCATTGTGGACGTTTCCAAGTGAATGTGACTGTGGCCAAGAGAATAAGAGGCCTTTTAAACCTGAGGAACAATGAGCTCTATCTTTATTGTGCCGTTGCCACATCACACAGTGCACTCATTAGCCTATTAGCTCACACAGTCCTTCTGACATATGGATCCATTTTCCAGGCCTTGACCACATCGCTCCCTCTGTCTCTGTCCCTCTTGCTTTCTCTTTCCCCCCCTCATACTCTCTACACAGGAACAAGTGAGCACAGCACTTCTCCCCCCTCCCCTTCCCCTCTGAAGTTCCAGCTGCTGTAGACAGACTAATGTATTCCCCAGAGCTGAGGGTTAGACCACAGCCCCGGGAACGGACTGGGCCTTGCTACCAATAAACTCCAATTTCACATAGAATAGGAAAGAAAAAGACGAGAAAAGCGAGCCATTATTCTCAGGGAATAAAAAAAAAACTGAACTTAAAAAACTTTCTCACTCATAAACTGATGCAACTGTTTACAGATTATTTGTGGCTGCTTCCGGAGTGCTGATGCCGACAGCAGTCAGCGTTTATTTAATACAGAGAGAGCGCTGTGAGGAAGACTAGGAGCAGAGAGATGCGGTGGTGAAGATGGTGATGAGGGAGGGAAGGATGTAGGACTGAAGAACTGTACTGTCTGAATATAAATTTGTTGTTATGAGTTCCTGGCTAAAGACCTGAGACTTAGGATTTAAAGCTCACTTAAGTCTTAACTTGCCCAGAATACAATCAAAGAGCTTTTGCTTGCTGTAATTGTTCGTCCGGTCCATGCTGACCATCAACAGATCACTTTCCAAGTCAATTTCAATCTAAATGATGGTGGTTACAATCCACAGCCCTTGTTTTATAAAAATATGCAAAATTAGTAGAAGGCTTCAGGGATCTGATTAAAATAAATAAATAAAGTGGATTTTTAATGAGCCGCATTGGTGAACCAATCACAAAATTAGGGAATTTCTCACTAAACAAATTATAGCTGAGCTGAATCACCAGTTGCAGCTGTATTTTCTTTAGGTACTGAAAAAAAAAACACCCTGTGGCGATGTAATCCAAAATGACAACTTCCCTTGCACTCCTGCCCTTTTATTGTAACTCACTCATCCTTTAATTTCCCCATATGCGTTAACTCTCACTAGCTCCAAACACACACACACAGACACACACACACACAGCGCCAACTCTCCCTCATTAGCCGAAATGCCAACAGCTCCATCCAGATCATGTGGCCTTTTCAAAGTGACCACAAGTCTCTTGGGTCTTCATCACCGACTCACGGCCTGGATGACCCGATTGCACTTCTCACAATGACTTACACTCTTTCGCAAAACAAGATTGCTCACGATGATGAACTGGTTTTCTCATAGTAATGACACCTTGGATACGGCTGACTGTCACTCGATTAAATTTAACCTGCTTTATTACAACCGCCCATTGTTTGCTAACCAGATACGCTGTCACACGGAGGAATGCTACAAATACATACTCAGAGGAAGCCTGGAAAATAATTGTCATATACGAGTATCAACTGACTCCAACTACACAGCACAGAGGCTCAGCAGAGCATGTGATGCAAACAAAAAAGCCCCCTCCCCATAATGAGCCAGACTGTCATCAACAATCTGAGCAGCTTTTATTATAGGATGATCAAAAACAAAGCATCTGTCACTGCTCTTTTCCGCACTCTTTCCTCACACTGTCAGCCAAACAAAACCTGAATGTTTCAACTTCTTTTCAGAATTGGGGGTCTTTGTAATACACCTTGTGTTGCTGTCATGAACATCTATTCAGCTGTGTCACCCAGCCATGAGAATGAGCCCCATAATGCACCCTGCTCTGCTACGACTTCCAGTCAATAGGGCCCTGGCTTTCTGCCACGCATTCCTCCACTTGACTCTTAGCTGTGATCAAAATATGATGAGTGGAACCAGCTCCAGTTTGACAAAACATCCTCCAAATGTCCCGCGCAGCAAAGCTCAGAAAGTTATTTACCTCTTTTCTTTGAAACAGCATCAGCAAAGTGGCCATAGCTACACGTTTCCGTAACAAGCGACCGTCTCTCCGAGCTGCTTTGCGAGATGATCTGTGTGATATCTGTCAGTTGTTTTTGCAGCCTGTTGCGTCTCTGCGCCAACAGGATGAGGACTGACTGTCAGCCAGCTGTCTCTTAAAGACCTATTTGGCTGCACCTGCAGTCTCACTTTACTTCAATTGGACTCTGTATAATCTCCCAGATTTAGAATATTTTCATGCCAGACTCACAGACTCACAGCCTTCACATTTTTTAACAGTTAAATGGGTGAGTTACAAAACAGACAGTTAATGTTTTGATCTTATTGCAGTGGCTGACAGAAAACTTTGTCAAGATTACCTTTGCAGATTTTCATATTTCAAGTGACTCATGACTCTTTGCATCGAGGTTCATTTGTGGAACAAGGATTTTGTCCACATCCATTATTCTCATCTTGGCGAGCCACTGGTCTATAAAGTGAATCTGACGGGTTGTTAGATTATAGAACCTGACAAGTTGTTTCTTCAAAAAGAAAAGTGGGAAAAAAAACTAGTCATAGGCACTTGTGGTGGTGGTTGGGACCATAAGTAAATGTATATTAAAAAGCTGGAAGCCAACGGAGGGAGAAATTAAAGTTAGAGAAAGTTTAGTGGAAAGGTGGAAGAGATTTATCCTCCAATAAGACTGTTTCTCTGAGCTTAATTAAAACAAACACATGTCAATTTAAATCTCTCTTTCGAGGAATAGTGTGACATGGTGGAAAATATTGTTATTCCTTTTCCTTCGATTTCTTTTTGCAGAGTCTCTGCTGGAAAGTCTTTAAGTTGAGCTTTCACCCTTTGGCTTTCTCCATATTTTACAGACAAGAGAGTGGTATTGATTTACTCGTAATGATTTTCTCAGAAAGTGAGTGAGTGAGCATACTTCCCAAAATGTTGAACTACACCTTTAGAGGAATTTTGGCAGTAACCAAATAAAAGCAAGGAGTAAAAAAAAAAAAATGTGTGGGTCATGAAGCTCTTAGTTTCTGGATGTCAAGACACTTCGATCTACCATCCTACCGGGCCAACTGACTCTGTGGAGCTTCCACTCACCGGTGCATCGATCTTGATGAGGGCGATGTCCGACTTCTCGTCCACATCTTTGATTTTTGCATCATAGGTGGCGCCGCTCTTTAGCTCCACTTTGACGCGATGCTTATTGGCCACGACATGGGCATTGGTCACAATCTGACCGTCTTCTGACACAACGAAGCCAGACCCACTGGCCACCGCCACCTCCCGCTTGGTATACGTCATCCTGCGGGGCCAAGGAGATGATGTTAGGAGGGAGAAAGAAGAGATTAGAGTATTACTACGCACTTCACTCTTTCATCGACTGTCTTCTAGAAAAACAGCGATGTGAAAACACTAAAACCATTGCATCATGTAACAGCAGTGTAAGACTTGCAAGCTGAAAGGATGCGACTGTCAGGAAGTAAATATATAAACAAGAGGCAGCTGAGTATCCAGAGGTGAGCTGGAGAGATTAAGTATATAAAGACTTTAAGCAGGGGAAACAAACAGACATTGCAGCATTAATACATAGCACAAGTTAACCTGAGGCAGAAGAGGGAGGAAAACAGGAGATGCACAAGAGGGAGACAGGGCTGAGTGAGGCAGAGATGGAAGAAGAGCATACGCTGAAAGAGCCACTTTAAAAAGCCGGAGTGACAGACAGAACGGAGACGACGCCAGGCCGGGGATCGAGGTGTCAAAGGCGAATGAGAGGCACAGATGAAAGAGCACAAAAGCTGGAGAGACGATGAAAAGAGGATGCTGAGAGATTGAAGTGGGGAGAAAGGTGCACCGCCGACTGGTGTGGTCTGGTTAAGTACACAGGTGGGCTGTAAATTTTAGTGTGTTTCAGTCTGGCCCGTGCACACACACACACACACACACAGATGCGCACACAGCTCTTACTTGCGGTAAAGTTCAATGTGAACTACAGACGGAGCAATTCTCTCCACCACGTCGGCGATGAAGTTGTATTTGTGTCTCGGGCTGTCTGGATTGTCCTGAGCTGGAAATACAAGACACACACACACACACAGAAACAGACACACACGGAGGATTTGAGACGAGTAAAAACAAATAAAAGATGCATTGAAATACTGCATGATGTAAGAGTTGTGTGAAAATAGAAAACCTTTGCTCAAAATTGCCCTTTATCATAACACAGAACGGGGAAAAAAAGATGACAGTTCATCTGTGGTTGAGACGGTCTAGCTCAGGTCTGACACACACACACATACTGTAGCCTACACACACTCATTTACAGACACTTAACCTTGCCAATGAACCATGCAAATAAATACTTAACCCTCACCTTTACCCTTGTGGTTAATTGTACCTACACAATAAATTCTTAAACCATCAACAGGTCTCATGGCAAGACCAAACTGGTCTTCACAAGTATGAAACCACTTACACACACACATAAACTGTCTGACACTGTAGCCTATGCATGAAGACTGCCAAATTCACTGAATCACCCACCTCTCCATCTATCCAGCACTGGGCAAGTCAGGAAATGTTGACTGATTTACCTGCTAATTAAATCCTGCCCAGAAGACAGTTTAACCAGAGCTATGAATCAAGATTCCCCAGACCTTTCCCTCATCCCTGCATTCGTGAAAACCCATATTTTGCCACGTTACCTTCAACTGTTTCGCCTCACGAGGACAATTTTCAGTCATTATATTCTCTCCTCGAAGACAGAACTTTGCGAAAGTCAAAGGCAACCATAAACCCCAGGATATCAATGATTGCAGTGAAGGGTTAAGGAAAGAGAAAGAGATTTTCCGCTTGAGGTGCCGTTAAGCTAACACAAGCATGCAATGAGCACCATCTTGCCGTAACAAATGCCGCTAAATTATACAGTATGAAAACTTTGTCAACCCGCAGGGGGAAAATTCTGGTGTTATATGATGACTGGATCACGTTCAGCAGTCAGAAAAAATGTTTATGTTCAAGACTAAAGAGTCTACAGCCATGCATTGTGAGGCTGTACTTATATAGGCACTGTGGTGGCTAATGTAGTGTTTACCATGTTCACCAGTTAATTTTCCTTGCTGGCATGCTAACATTTGCTAATTAGCACTAAAACAGAAAGTAGCCTACAGCTGAGGATGATGGGAATCTCATTAGTGTTGGTCATAAAACAAAGCTCTAGACAAATTAAACTACTGACTTTGTTTTTTGGTACTAAATTTAAAGTTAAGAGATCATTAAAGTTATTTAATGGCATTAATTTTGCACCATTTTTCTCACAATCCATGTTGAGACATTTTTCTCAAAACCACGGATGTGAGCCTGCATGCTGGTGCCGGATGAAACATCAGAGGATCACCAAAGCCATTAGGACACATCCTGTGGGGAAGATGTGTATCTGTAAAAAAGTGTATGCCAAAAGTTAAGATGTTTCACAGGATAAAGGAAGATTTCAGATGCGCTACAGAAAAAAGTCATGGATCACTGGGATTTATCCTCTGAATATCTGCACAACATTTCATATCAGTCCATCTACTAGCTGTCAATACATTTCACTCAAAGTCAAAACTCCAAATCTCATGGTGGCACTAGAGGAAATAGTCGAGGGATCACCAAAGTCTGAAAGTTTCATCATCGGGGAAGCATCCAGTAGTTGATTTCTTTTAGTCTGGTGAACTGACAGACTGGCATTACCATCCTGAGAGTCGCTTTCTGAAAGAAACTTTTCTGCAAACCTCCACATAGCTATTGTCCTTGTTGAACCTCAAAGCTGTAAATCAAACAGTGAATCCAATAAATGTCACATAAGTTTCTCATCATGGTAGAAAGTAGAATTAACGGAAAGGTTGGAGTCATTTTCCCCATGCTAGCTTCACACCCGCGAGGGTTCGTGGTCAGCCTTGATGATAGGATTATGGTTGGACAGCTCAGGCCCAGTGTCCATAACCTGTGTTGTTTCTGGAGTATCCATACAGACTGCCAGTCTCTTCCACTTCACCATGTTATGAAGACTGTTGTGTCCTCACATGTTGGAATTTACTACCAGAGACAGTTTTCTACCACAACAAAGCAAATGTGAAGATAGAGGACTTAAAGAGACAAGGGGCGATGATTTGTTAGAAATGGGAAATCATGAATCAAAGTTACCTCACAGCTCAGTGATATTAGCTGAGCTTAGAGAGGCTTTCCTGCTCTACAGTTATGTTGACGGATGAGCCAAATTGAAACGCAGCTGTCTCCACAAATGCCAAAAAATTACGACTTTATCCTGAACTTTGAAATGTCACTCGTGCGTGGAGGAAAAGTAGAAATGTAAAGCTTCCTGATTAGCCTCTGATCCACATATTCCTTTTGTATAATTTTTCCATGGCTACTGAATAGTTGCCAGAGGTAACCAGCAAATTTACAGACCAGACAGCAAAAACAATGAGCTCAGACTCACTGGAGCTCAGCAAAGCCTGCAGATTCAGGTGACAACTCTCAGTAGGTTCAACCCTGTGAGTGGCCGCTTTTACATTGTACACTGTACAGTAGGCTACACAGTATACCATCCTCACTGTATTGAGGAACCATACAATGAGGTTTTCAGGGAAAGGTTAGACCTCAAAACAGGATAAACATTAATTTTCTAGAATTTAACCAGCTGTAGATCACCACCTATAGTTTCATTATTTATTTAAGCTCTTGAGCAAGTTACAAAGTCTTGAAAAAAATGATTTTAGAGTTTGTTATTTGGAAATAGACCATTTTAATCTTGGCAAAACAGTAAAAAAATTACATATTTTCAAGGTTCATAATCACTTCATGAGGGCAAATTTCAGATCTATATGTCCAATCTAATTGCTTAGGGTTAGGTTAAGGTTAAGATTAGAAATACTCTAAAGTTAAGACTTAAGAGTATCTGTTAATTGATTCAGTTGAAAAGGAAAGCTAGTGGGACATGAATGGAGCCTTGAGGGATGCCACAGGTAATAGGCTATGTGGAATGGAGCGCTGCTCAGTCCATTAAAGGCAGTGAAGATACTGTGATAAACAGTAGATGGAGGACAAGACACTCACCTTGAGACTTAGGAGTGTTTATTAATTCAGTGCTGTTATTCTGCAGGAGGCCGGTTTGGATTTTATCAGAAGTCTCTCAAAGATTTGACAGCTGTCAAGTTCCCACGGTTTCAGAGTAGAGATTGGTCTGCTGATATGGTCTACTGAGGCATCCCAGAGCTACAGAGTTTGAAAGACATACTGGTATATAAAGAGTAATGATTTTGCTTTAGGGATCTGTGACCTGATGAAATAAAGATTTCATCCATATGGAAGATATAAAACGGGAGAGTGCCGAGGGGAGGATGGGGTCCCGATGAAAGATCATTAAAAATCTGACCGGAGGATCAGTTAACAATAACAATAATCTGGAGGCAAATCAAGCGTTCAGTGAGGACAGTTTCTTTCTCTCCCTCTCTCACAGAGACTTTCAAAGCCCTCTGTCTTCATGCCCCATTACCCCTCCTCTCTCCATATATTGACCTTCACCACAAGGGTCCAAGCTCAAGATCTCAGCTCCTTTTTCTTTCCATTTTCTCCATACATAGTACCCACGGTTTTATTGGCGCCTGGAGGCAGGAGGAGCTTTTTCTTATCCTCTGGACAGCTGGATGTGAATACAGTGAATACAGTAAGGTCAGCTTTTCTCACACACTGATGCACTACTATTGGCAAACTGAGGCTTTTCTTTGGCTACAGGATTAATTCCTGAAGAGATGCAATGTATGATATTTATAAAATGGTGAATTATTCAAAACTCGTTTTTCATTATAGTAGTTGCCCAATAGTGGAAACCAAACTCCTATGAGCTTAGGCAGAGCTGTAAGAGTTAAGACAGGCAGAGTCATTTGCCTAAGTGTATGCTAATTAAGAGATGGATTCTGGCAGCTTGTGTGACTCATCACATGTGACTGTGAGTGCCAACAAGTGTAAGATCATGATTCGTTTAGTTTTCATGAGGCTCTGCTTTCTTTCTGCACTTAGTAAGATCCACTTTGGAGCTTTCTGCTGTTTTACAATCACACTTTGGCAAGATGCTGAGGTGACCCAGTGTGCAAGTGTGTGAGCAACTCTAACTAACCTCACTTTTCCATTTCTAATTCTGCTTCAATTTGTCCCATAACTCAAAGGAAATTCAGTTTTCCATTGGGGACTTGGGACACAACCAAGTCCCCACACAAACACACACACACACACACACACACACACACACACACACACACACACACACACACACACACACACACACACACACACACACACACACACACATGAGAGTGAGTGAGAGGAGAGTTTTAGCAGCATAATAAGAGTAATGAAATTCAAACATTTCACATTTTGTTTTTAGAAAATTATGCATGAGGATCAAAGAGATACAAAGACCTGCTGTTGGAATATAAATGCACCGAGAATCCAATCCTTGGAGAATTTTAATCTGATAACTTTAAAGCTGCTTATATGACTCTGCAGCTCATGGATTTTAGTGTTAATGCAACACTTAATGCAACGTTTAGTAAGATTTATCACTGTCCAACTGTGAGGGGAGACAAGAGGAGAAAGAGAAGGGGGGAGGTGTGGACAGGAGGAAATGGCATCAGGTTTGTTTATCTTATCAGTACGATCTGGGGAAAGACATGCAAACATAACATTTCCATTTTGTAATCAGAATTTGATGAAATCCTGGGAAGGGACATCCGACGACAGAGACTGCAGCGAAGGTGGTTGAGCAGACAGAGAAATACAGAAATAATGAGTAAGAGAACTGAGAGGCCTCATGAGCAGGAAGGAAAACAGATGAGGAAAACAGGCAGACAGACAGAAAGAGGAGCAGAGACTGACTGAACAACAAAAAAAAAAGAAAGAGAGTCAAAAACACATGCACAAAGATGGTGTTTTAATATTATGAGTGGCTGAGACAAGTTGGGGAAGAATGTGCATATTCAGCACTATGTCACTAGCCTGGAGTCACAGAGTGCGAGCTGCAACATCAGCTAGCAGCGCCATATAGGGCAGCTTCAGGCTTGTATTGGCTTTTCATTTCAGATCAAAATCTAAATGGTTTGTTGAGGAATCTGCATGATCGCAACTTTATTATTAACCCAGATCCCACATGTACTCAAGAGCCAGTAAGTGCAGCTCTGTGTCACTAATGGGTAATTTGGGGCATCCTAGATCCATCCATCCGTGTTGGTTCCCTTCCAGCCCCCCATCCCTTGACAATTTTCTAGTCAGCTTCTCCGCTGTCACTTTCAATATTGGCTTGAATTCTCTCAAGGCCGTTTCTTAAACAAATATGACCCAAAGGTCACAGTAATATTTGACCTACTTTTCTCTGCCAGAATGAACTAGTACTTGCACAGTCACCATCTTTACCGGCGTCCAGACATGCAATGACATCATGCAAACGTGTACTTGCGCGTGTTTTCTTAACATAGGGGCCAAGTTGCAGGGTAGTTTAAGATGTTTTTTGGTTTTTGGTTGTTTTGTTTTGCCAAAGTGGACAGTCTCAATAGTTTTTTTATGCTGACCTTAACAGACAATGGTATTCCCATAGCGTGGACAAAGACACATCTGATGTACTGAAGGAGATGTGACACGTTTTATTGCAGCAATGGAAATTTTCACTGGGTGCCACGGAAAATCAATAGCTCTCACCGCAGTCTTTGCTCTGGTTCAGACATGGTTAGCTGCCTGGGAATGACTTAACCATTTAAGTTGCTTACATGACTGACAAACAAATGTGGCGATACTGTCTGGCCCCACCGCCGCGCCCACATGGGTTTTTGATGTACATGTAAACCTTTCCCCAAAGTATGGGTTGCTAATCTTTTGCTTTCCCCTCGCTGTCTCCTCCCTGTTTAAAACTTCTTCTGTCTTCCACAGGCGGAGGAACGGTGGCTCTGAAGCAGCACCAGGCATTCCTTCATGTGACTGTTAAGTGTGATTTACGAGCGACAACAGAAACAGGGAGGAAGAGAGACGCTAAGAGCGAAGAGGGAGAGAAAAGGAAGGAGTTGTTGTTGGGACGGGGAGGGGAGGAGGGGGGGTGGGGGGTCTGTAGGTCTCCAAGCCTTGAGGTAAATCACGGTTCTTTGAGGTAACAGGTGCTGAAGCTCTTTTTCAGTTGCACATATGGTGCCTACTTCAGGTGACATATGTAAAACACATGCACACACACACACCAAAAAAAAAAAAAAACCTAAAGAATGATACAATATCTTTCCCTGCTGTGGCCCAACATGTGTGCAAGTATTTGAATCAAGACACATCACACAAACACACACACACACATACAGTATATAGAGCATTAATGATGATGAATGACTCACTAATTTAACCGAACAGATTGTTCTGTTTCACCGAGCAGCGGAGGTGAGGACTGATGTCTGTTTATTATTGAGCTCCACTGATTAGGGTGAAATACTTTTCATATGACACTGATGAAGTTCAGGCCCACACTGAAAAACACTCACATTTACCAATTATTGCAAAATGCATCACTTCTGTACTGTTTATCAAACTTATCAGGCTTTGGAAATACTTTCCTGTTCAGCTAATGTTTAGTCGACTTCCCTGGCATGAAACAATCAAGCACTTTACACCCATGTGACTGTAGGTTGTTCATGCCAAAGATAATCCAAAGGCTCAGCTTTACATCAGGAGAGAGCTCATGACTTCATTCAGTGAAAAAAAAACCCCTCTCTGATCAAGTCTAATTAATGCAGGGACAAGGAGGAAGCACACATGAACAGTGGGTCTTGTTTTCCAAGACACTAAGGGGATTGTGAGCCACTGAATGCAGCTTTTAGTTTTACAGTAACATCTGTGTAGTTCAAACCACAATCGTCCAGTGAGGACTTGAGGGGTCACGTTCAAGAGCAAATGGGAAAACAAACGCACAGCTGAGTTGAACTCTGCAGAAAGTTTTCCAAGTAAAGAATTAACTCAATATCATTTGTGAGGAAGTTTCATACACCCTCATTTTTTGACCCTGTTTGACCTGAAACTAAACAACCTGAGCGTTACCTTTCCCGCAGGCTCCCCGCTGAATGAAAAGAACAGGTGGCTGCTGCAGCTTCTCAGCTCGCCGGCTGACCCTCTTCAGCTCGCAGATATTCCGGTAGGAGACCCCATCGCTTCCACACACCGGGTCGGGGCTCTTGCACAGGCAGACCCCACTCTTGCTTCTCCTCCGCACCGTGGTTGTGTACGCCACCCCGCCGGGGACGGAGCACTCCAGCCCTTCTCCGCACACGGGGTCTCCGAGCTTCCCGGTGCCGCCGCAGGCTTCGCCCTCGCTGGAGCCGCACACCGAGCAGCAGTGGCAGGCGTCGAGGGTCTGTCCCGCCGGGCAGTCCGCCGGCAGCCGGGGACACATCGACTTATCACACCTCGCGGGACATCCGATAACATACCGGCTGGAGGAGATTTGCGCACCAGCCGGCGCGGACGCAAAGACAACGATTACGCACAACAACAGTGACCCAAACATGATTCAAAACTAACTAACTAGAAAAGTTTAAAGTGTAAAAAAAAAAAGTTCAAAGAAAAAAGTTAAATAAAGTATAGAAGAGCTCTGAAAGTTCGCTCTCTGCTTGCAGTGTTATGGGATGAGAGAGCTCAGTAGTGAGGAGGGGAGTCACTTCAGCTGGAGAGGCATTTAACTGAAACTCCAGCGCGCAGCCAATTACGCTGCTGTACGTCTCTGCTGGCACCGGATCATAGAGGCAACTCACTTTCTAGATAATCACAACAAGCCTGGTCATTGGTGGGGCTTTTTTTTCGTGACGTTACGTACTGAACGGAAGCGCTGCGTGGTCTCCAGAGGCGTGACAGATGAGAGAGCGCAGAAAACACGGCAGTGTGTTGACAGATGTGAACTGCGCTGTAATTAGCTAAGAAATGTGGACTTATAAAACAAAATCAGCCTAATTAAGTTGTGTTGAAGTTTTTCTCTACTGTTGCCTTTAATAAAGGAGCTCAGAGAGGTCAAGGTCAACAGCTGGAGGACAATCCAGCTGTGCCTGTGTTTGCTGAAGTCACTCAACCTGATTTAATTATTTACAAACAAGTAAATATATAAAAATTAAAAAACCCCAGTAGTGGAAAGAGTGATGCTGCCCAGATGTTTTATATGCTACACAGCTCTGCACACATCCTGCAGGCCTGTGTGTGTGTGTGTGTGTGTTTTAATTTTAAACTACTCCCTAATGAATTAGTCACTCCTGGCACTCAACACAAGCCTTATGGCTAATTAGGAAAATCATTGATGGAAAAGTTGTGTGGATTGTGGGATTTGTGGAGTTAATATAGTACTTTCACATACTCAGCCAAATTTGTTCTAATTGGAAAATAGCAAGAGAACATGATTTATCCCTTTATTATGATCTAATCCCACTGAGTTCTATGAGTTATACAAAGGGAAATAAACAACATTTAATGGCAAGATCCAAATAATAATCATCATCATCTCCCACGTTAAAGAAAACATAAATCACTTGTTTTCTTCTGATAAATATTTATGCCACAGAGCCAATGGAAACGCCATAAAATACAGTTTGAATTGATTGTTTGTTGGAATGACACACATTTCCAGTATTAACGGACTTGATTTTACTGTTCTCGAACAACAAACCTCTGTTAGGTTTAGATGTCTGTGGTGAGCTGTAAAAGAGTCCAGTAAACACACGAGGCAATGAATCAGCGCCGTAAAAGGCCTCGGCACAATGTGATTGATTATGGGTGCAGGGTCTTTGGTTTTAAAAGCAGTGGCCAGGTGAGTGGCAGGGGGCTTGAGAGACGAGGCACCCCCGTGGTGCGCTGGGTAACACAAGCCCCTGTGTCCAAAGGGTAATTAGAGAGGGGGGCATAAAGGCGCAGAGGGCAGTTATATACTCTCAGCTCAGGAAACAGTAAGCATAGGGAATGTAGACTTAAACCCAGAGTTCAGGCTTGGCTAACTCAGGTAATTAATGGGGTACATTAATTTATGAGCAGAAAGTTTTTTTGGTTTTTTTTTGTGCATTAAAGGGATAGTTCACCCAAAATTAAAATTTCACTCATTATCTACTCACCCTCATGTCGACTAAGGGCTGGGAGAATTTTCAGAGTCCTCCGTACCTTCTTGGAGTTATGGGGGGGGTCCGCGCAGCATATAATGGTTGTGAATGGTGCTCACTTTTCTTCGTCCAAAAAGACACACCAAAAAACATCCAAATACCTCCATACTGCTCGTCTGTAATGTCCCTCTTGTATTGAAGCCCCGACATGAGAAATTGTTCCGTCGGTCAGTGCAAATCTCGAGTAATTTGCACTGACACAGGAAGAGCAGTGAACTGAGACACTGGGAGCTTCCGCTACAAACAAGCTTAAAATATAGACTTATTTAATTTTTTCGGAACAACTTCTCATGTCGGGGCTTCAATACAAGAGGGACATTACAGACGAGCACTGTGGAGGTATTTGGATGTTTTTTGGTGTGTCTTTTTGGACGAAGAAAAGTGAGCACCATTCACAACCATATGGACAAATACTGCTGCGGGGACCCCCCATAACTCCAAGAAGGCACGGAGGACTCTGAAAATTCTCCCAGCCCTTAGTCGACATGAGGGTGAGTAGATAATGAGTGAAATTTGAATTTTGGGTGAACTATCCCTTTAATACACACACTGTTGACATGTATATGACCTCACAGTATCAGCAGACTATATGCTTACATGACGATGCACAGGCAGGAAACAGTGGGAAAATCTGCAGATGAAAACAACCTCTTCCATAAGTTACACCCATTCTCCAACCACGGCCAGCGAGTGGAACCAAGAATGGCTGCCAGTGAGGTCTGTGTGATCTCTCTCCGCTCTGCAGTCTGCAGAGATGTCTGGGCCATGTGTGAATTCATGTCCACGCCTGAAGCCACAACAGAGTCTTCACATCTGAAAGTTAAGATCAGTTGAGGAGATACTGCAGCCCTCAGCTATACAGTAGCCTGTATACCCAACATCTGTACAGAAACATGATGGTTTCCTCTCTTTCTGTGAACCACTTATACCACCAGCAGCCACATCAGCTCCCCCACACTACACATGCAGTATTATATTATATACTGTCCTGTACTAGCTCATGCCATAGCTCATTATCTAACTGATTAAATAAAGCTTGGTTGATCCATGACCTCACTGTGTAAATCCATCTGTACATACTGTACTGTACAAACTACTGTACCACTAACCACTCCAACATGGCGACTTGCACGTACGCAGCAGCTCAGTGCTATCCGGACTGTAAGAACACTGCTCGGTATAGCCTGTATTATTTATTATCATATTATCGCTATTATTTTTCTTCTATTTATTGCACTACTTTTTATAGCTTATTTATCATTATGGCTGTAGCACTTAATTTTTGGAGCTGGAGCTGTTTTGTCTCGTTCTTGTGGCAATGACAAATGAAGTAGTTTGAACTTGACCTTTGTATCAGGCCAGAGGCTGGATATGTAATTGCTACTGATGAAGCTGATGAGGGATAATAATTAAATAGTGTTTAAGGGTAGTTAAACTAAACTAAAGTCGTACTCAGGTTCTAGTTTTTTCTTTACACCCCAGTCCAGATTAAGATTCAATCCACAAAACACATAAAAAAACCAACGTGAAATATTGATGCACCATTTAAATCTAACCACTAAAAAATAAAGTCTGCTCCACCTCAACGAACTACAACAGACACATTAATGCATCAGTTATCTAATAATAACATTCATCATTCATTTTGCACTTTGGAAATTTAAGTATTAATATTATTATTATTAAAAATGCAGGAAAGGAATTTAGATTTTTCTTCTTTTTAAGTGGGAATCAACTATTGTGTAGTAAAAACAAAAACAAAGGGCCAGGCCAGCTCTTCTCTGAGGCTAAGCTCTTATTCCACATTATCATTCATCAAATTTCAATAATCTCAGGCACACTTCAGTTTGAGTGAGTTGTTTAAATTTCTGTTTAAAATGAAATAGAGCTAATTGTGCTGAGCATCAATTTCTTTGACAAGAGGTTTTGTACACATTTGGCAAATTGTGAAAAAACTGAAAACATCACATCCGAATCCACTAAGAGAAGTGTGGACAAACATGGCCTGTTTGGTTAACTTTTGTTACCGTCTATTTTCTGATTATTAATATCTTAAATAGTTTTCCGTGCATCTGGAATTTACCTCCATTCCTACATCCTGTCACTGATAAATACAAAGCTAATTGATTACATGCACCTACACTGTGTTTTCATTCACAACATGTTCATGGCAGTGAAGCAGGTGCAGGTATCTCACTCACCACAAGAGGGCAGAAGGCGCCACGATGAGGGAACAAGCGGTGACATTGAAGAATCACACTGAAGACATGACAGCAGACAAAAGGTGAGTTTTCTTCCGCCCAGACTGACTGGAACTTCCCATACACTCACTGACTGACTGAACTCTCTGGAGACCGGTGAGCACGTTACTGAATGACACTCCTGGAAATCTGAGCACATTTTCAGTGTTTATTTCTTTCGAGTCATCCACATAATAAATAGAAACAATTCAAACCAATTACACCAGACTGAACACGGGTGAAGTAGCTTGGCTTTGTTGGGCTGAAATGGAGCAGGCACTTACAAAAAAAAAAAAAAAAAAAAAGGATTAGTGTGTATTATTGAGCAGGACTAATATGGGAGACTTTTATTTAAAATAAAACCCTACTGCCTGCTACTGAGATGGTAACACAGGTAACAAGAGAATAAAAATCAGGAAACATCTAAAAGCATATAAAAATAATTCTGCTGCACACAGCTCTATTCTGCAAAGACAAAAACACACACGGCTGTTGATCAACAAAAACAAATAATAAAACCAGAGGCAATCTGAGGAATCAATAGCATGTTAATGTGTTGTTAACAAGTGTCCGAGTTGAATAATTTTTTTTCCCGTTAAATCTCATGATCCAAAATGTTAGCGCGGAGTTCACACAGACTAATCTTCTTCAAACAGTGATCTGCAGGATTAGTTCATTCATGTGAAACTGTTAGAACCAAGTCTGTCAGGACATGAAGCTTATTTGTAACCGACCTGTTGCTGCAGTTTTTATTACTATTACTGTGAAAAAAAAAAGCATCCAAAGCTTATGTCTTGCACTTCTTGTTTTCTTATAACGCTGCTGCACTTTTCCCACGTCATCCAGTGTCACAGATGTTGAGTCCACAGAGTCTGGTATGCTGCTGAGATGTAGTTTGCAAAAGATGCTGATTCAAGTTGTGAAGTGATGCATGTACTGTGATAGCTTTCAGATTTTTGTTTTTCTTTTGCGCCTCTGCACAGCGCACTCACTTCACTAACGGAGGGTGGAATAACTGTAGAAAAAACTGTACATTTACATGTAAGTTAATTCAGCTTATGGTCAATTAACAGTCACCAAGAACACCATTATAAAATCAAACAAGCAACCATAACCCTTCTATGTGTTAAAAATAAATGTAGTTTTAAACAAAGGCTTGGCAACTAAAAAAAAAAAAAAAAAGATAATAAAAGTGGCTGGAATACATTTGGTCTTGCGTTATTATACACAATGGATTATCATACATACTGGATCATGTTTGAATTATGGTATAAGTTTGCATTGGAGTGAGGGTTTGATGTCAGACTGGGCTTAACCTGTATCTCTAACACTGGCCAACAATAGTACACAAATCCAGTGTCACAACATTTAGTGTGTAAATAGAGCACACTGTTTAAATTAGATTATAGTGAGGTGATGAAAAGCCAGCCCGCTGTAGGGACACTCTTTTCAGATATGAGGGAAAAATACCTCACATGATTGAAAGCTCCCTTGTTTTCTTGGAACAAAGTGGTTTTATAAAAAAAAATCCTCTGCCCACAAATACCATTGAACGCGTCACAGCGCCTGTACAGGTTAAAATAAAGCTCTGGCGCTGAACTCTAATCAGCATGACGAGTAAACTAAAAAAATTTGTAGTTTTGTTTGACACCATCAACTCATAGTAAATAAATATGCCACAGCGAAGGCGACAGCAGGCAGGCAGAGGGAGGTGTGTGTGGGTGAAGACCAGGTCGTCTTTGGCACACGAGTGCAGTTCAGTGGTGACCCAAACTTTTGCACACTGACGGCACTGACGGAGGAGCTCAAAAAAATGAGTCTGTGATGTTGTGCAACAGCTTTAGTTTGAAAACCAATGCCTGCCCCCCGCCTTTTTTTTGTTTTTTTTAAATGTGTTGTTTTTAATAAACACCTTGTTGGGCACAGTTTTTCCGTCTTTCTCCGTCTTGTCGACATCCGTCCAGGCAAAAACAAAGTGTTAACGTTCCAGTGGCTCAGACCTCGCTCACTGGCAGGTCAGCGTCATCCAGGTCCTGGGGTGGTTCGGGCATGTAGGGCTCAAAGCTGCTCCGCCGTCGCCACGGTGACTCCTCGGCGTTGGCGATAGTGGCGATGGCGATGGTGGTGGCGGCGGCGGGTGGCGGCTCGCAGGTCACTTTGCCAGACGCGTCTCCTGCAGGGACAGGCGTGCTGGCGTGTGGCTGTGACTGGGCCGTGGCAGCAGGCTCATGAAGTGCTCGCTGTCCCACGCCAGGCTGCGAGCGTGTGCCGCACGTGACAGCAGCGCCCCACTCTGGGTAGCATGGTGGCATGGCAGATATGGGCGAGCGAGGGACTGGGGGGCCCGAGGGGCTGCGGTAGAAAGTGGGACGGCTGCTGTGTTCCTGCAGTTGGGAAAACAGTGGAGGGGAAAACAAGAGAGAAGGAGAATGAGGGGAAACGAAACGAGCTGTTGTTAGTGACAAAAGGTGACATCCTGATATGTGTAGTTTATTTGAGAAGAGCACAAAGTTGAGTTACAGACTTGGAATTAGCACCGACATGTGGGGCCTGACGCAGCTTGAAGGCTGTAGGTGCTGAAGAATGTAGCGTTTGCTAGAGAGTGGAGATGGTGGTAGTAGCAGTAGGAAGTAGAAGAAGTAGTAGTAGTAGTAGCAGAAGTAGAGGTAGCGGGGAGTAGTGGTAGTAGTGTCAGCAGGCTTTTAGTTTTGGGAGTCTCGACAGGTTGCAGTGGAAGAGCAGAGTGTCTTAGGAAGCAGTGGTTGGTTGTTGCTCGTTATTTCACAGCTTTTCATTGTCAGATTTCAATCTCTGAAACACAAAGCAGAGAGCATGGGAAAAAAAAAGAAAAAGTAAAAGGGAGAAGCCACTGAGTAGCTGGTAAAAATGTAGGTTAGGAAAGAAAAATTCCCATAAAGCGCAGAGAGAGACATTCCAGTATCAACATCTCTGTCGACTTTAAGGTTCTGCATTTTCACAGTTTCTACCACGTGACGTGACGGTGACAGAGTGACATGCTGGGGCTTTGCAGGATTGTGCAATATTTATGATCGGTAAAAATCAATCATAGTGTCACTTAAGCTTCAGGAGAACTTAGATTTACAATTCCCTCAACAAACATATCAATATATCCTGAGGGGGAGTCACACGTGTTACCAGATTTATGCTGAATCCAAAGGTCCAAACGCTTCAGCAAATAATCTACCACACTGAAGACGTGGACAACTCCCCACTGCTCACTGAACTACTGACTGTGTGACACAATCACATAAGACAGGCACCTTAACAGCTCCGATACAGTAATATTAGCATATAAATCAAGACACCACAGCGTGAGAACCCACTGTTTTATGACTCTGGACGTGTGGATTCAGCACAGGTAAGTTCTCATTTTCAAAGCTGTTAAACATTTTCGCTCACACAGAAGGTACAGGAAGTCAATATGGAAACAAGTACATTATTGTGTATATGAGAAAGAGAGGAAAAAAACATACAGGCAGCGAACAGGAGGGAGGAGGAGAGACAAGCAGGATGTCACACATCTAAGACAGGTACACAGCTGCAGCAGACTGCAGAGATAACAGGGCATGAAGGGAAGAGAAACAGAAGGTGTGAAAGACACATGTACCCAGTAATAAAGACAGAGATAGAAACAGGTATTCATAGCTACGCTGGTAGCGTAGTTCAAGCACAGAGCGTGTGTCTGCACATGGATTGTTCATCGACTTGTGTATATTTTAACACCGAGGTGTCATCGATAATGGTGAGGACATGTGAAAGCTGTGAAAGTGAAACCATAAGGGGGGAGGGAGAGAGGGAGGGAGGCAGCGGCTGCAGGTTTTTTTTACCAATAGTTAGATGGTCATGTTCCAACTGTAGAGAGTCTTTGCCTTTACTTTTTATTATTTGAAAGACTGGAGGTGTGCTTGATTTGAGTTGCCATGTTTGTCGCCGACAGTCATCACATGCAAGAGAAGCTGAATGAAGCACACCCTGAATCTTACAGTTCCTGACACAAGTTTTAGTTTTTTTTTTTTTTGTTGTTGCTTAAAAAACGATCCGGATGCAATGGATGTACAACTTCAAGCTGAGCTTTAAGTGACAGTTCAGCAAGGGGAAAAGAGAAGCAAAGGAGGGGGAGAAGTGAATGAGAGAAGCAGTGCGGACGAGGGCGTGAAGGGAGGAGCGCTTGTTGGGTTATCACAGCCATACGTAGGGTGTGGTTGGCAAAAAAAAAAAAGGAAAAAAAAAATAGAGCATCAGATGTGCCGTCAGATCTGATCTTCCCTCATAATGTCTACAACCACAAAGGGGCAGCCAGTGAGTGGAAAACAGTATTAAAAAAGATGAACTTATAGTTTAAAGGGGGAATTTAGACGAGCTGACATACGTGCTGCTGCACTCCCCGATTCGGGACGTATACCTCTGTATACAGGGGTTCGACAGCCGTCTGGCCTGCCGCATCTGCAACAACACAGTGCAAAGCAGGATTAGAGCAGATGGGCCATCTGCCCACAGGGAGAGGAGGAGGAGGAGGAGGTGGAGGAGAGAATGTGACAAAGAAGGAAAGAGGGGAAAAGAGGATACAGAGAACAGGCACAGGAGAAGAAAAAGAAGGTGAGAGAGAAAAACAAGCGAGAGAAAGACAGACTGGAGGAGGCAAGAGAGAGGGGGGATTGTAGAGAAACAGTCAGCGGAGACGTGTTGAGAACGATTCCAGTCTAACCAGCTGCGGCAGAGGACAGCGTTTCCTCTGCAGTCTGGGCAATGGAACCGGTTTATTTCTGTCTTCTCACCTGCCAAGTCCACCTGCCTGTCTCTAAAGCATGTAGGCTGCTGACTGAGCTAACTAAGTAGCTCTAAGACACAGGAAGTGTACTCACACAGGAGGCTGAAAAGTGGCGACGGCGCATTGGTCATCTTGCTCATGACCTACTTTCGCTTAAAAAAAAACAAAAATCAGTATAGGGTCGCCCTGGTGCCTCGGGGGGACGAGGCGCCAGCCATGAGCTGCAGCGTTCCCAGGTCCAGGTCCAGCTGGGGACCTTTGTTACACCAGATTCTCTCCCTTCTCTCTCTCTCCCCTCGTTTCCTGTCATCTATCAACTGCCAGTTGTCTAATGAAGACACAACATGGCCAAAAAAAATAGGGCCTCAAAAAAATTTAAAAATAAATAAAAACACATCTTATTTGTGGTTGGATGGTGGGAAAATGCCGAGCAGGCTGTGGCAAACACAGAAAAATACTGAAAAATAGCCTATAGTAGCCTTTGAAGTTCCAACATAACGAGCTTTCTCTGCCAAATCATGTTGTTTCCTCACAGTTTGGTAGCAACCGTCCCAAGGCTCTGGACCAGTCCTTGGCTCGGGAGTTGGGAGGTTCTTGTGTAGACTACACAAAGCAGAATTTAGCTTCAGACTATACAACCACAGCTACAACAACTGGTTGTCGTTATGCTGCAAAAATAAGGGCATAGTTGTGAAACATAATGCAGCCAAACTACTGTGTCTGGATTGGTTTGAAAGGAAGTAAAACAGGATTCTCATCTCTGTAGCTTTCAGCTGTGTGAGCTCTCGGTAATCAAGATGTGAAATGAGTAAAACATTACTTAGAAGTGTCGCAAATGATCTTAATTTGAGTAAGGTAAGCCTAAATTTGTGCACAAGACAAAAGTCAAAGCCTGAAGTCATTTCCTGTTTTTTCTGCAGGTACATGTGAGTGTGATACATACTGTGGCAGCAGACCTCCCAGGTCCCCGCTGGGCCACAATAGCCCCAGAGACAGCCTTGATCCAGCTGTGCATCTCCTCTGGACTGTCCGCCTGGTGGAAAAAGAAAGGAGGGGGAAAAAAAACGAGAGTAAGAAAACAGAAAGAGAAACGCACGGTGAGGAAATGAGAACGAGATAAGTGACAGGAAGGGAAACATGCAAACAAAGTGTGAAGAAAGTACAGAACGTATGAATGCTGCGGCACAGTGATCTCAGAAACGTCTGAATGTGTCCATCCATGTGAATCAACTGTACATTCCTCTTATCGTAGAAAAAGACGCACCTGTATGTAAAACGTCCTCGATGTGGTGACGACTTCAAACAGATTATCTCTCATCATGATGTCACTACAGCAAAAGGGGAAAACAAGTCAAATCATTTTTATCTCATCTACTGTACATCTTTATCTAAATCAGAAAGGTAAACACCAGCGCCTTTTGTACGTTGGGAAAATGCTGGGACATGTTAAATACCTCTGCTTGCACTCCTGCACTTTGTGAACCTCCTTCAGTGGGATCATTCTCAAAGGCTCCTTCTCCTGAAGTTAAGAAAATAAAATAACCGTTGAGTTGAAGAAGCCAAAACCTGCCAACTGGATAAATATTCCAAACGCATAATACGTACAAGCTTAAAACAAGGCTGAGTTATTATTTTTCAAAGGAATTGAAGCAAACTTTGCAAGAACTAGAAACCCTGAAGGTTTGTAACTTTCTTGACCTGGCTATTTGATACAACAGACAGAGAGTCTGTGTCCTTGGGGCCTGTTGATAGCCAAATAGACAGATAAAACTGTCAAATAAGGGCAGACTCTGCCAAGTACGGGGAATGAGACATGCAGTATTGTCCTGAGGACAGTCTGCGTATGTGTGTGGAAGAAAAGCCAGGGGGGAACAGGGCATGATAGGACATGTGAAGTGAGGGCACTGAATTCCACAGACTGCGGATAAAGCATGTTAGAAATCAGGGCGGTGTGTTTGCTGTTGCCCCAGACTGTGGGGGTGAATCCAATCCACGTGCACCATAAATAAAAACATTCCTTGAAGGCTTCACGTAACTTAATCAAAGATAATTACCAAATCAGACTTGAAGTAACTCATTGAGTTTTCTTCCAGGAGGAAATATCGCCGTTTCCAGTTCCTCATCTGAGAAAAAAAGATGTTTTGTTTAACTTTTCTGGAAAATAAAACGATCCGTCATTGTTGTCAGTTACGATAATAAAAACACAATCTTTTCTGGTTTTGACACATTCTGAACTGTACTGTTATATACTGTGCTCCCCTCCCCCTTATACTAGAGGGGAGTCCATTAATACTTGGGCATTCATAAAGTACAGATTTGTACACACTGGAGGAAATGCATTTCCTTAGGCGACCAATTTCTTTACCATTATCAAACCAAAATCTCATCATCTCGCATTCATTTGAGTCATAAGACTTTACTCCCTCTCACATAAAGGGGCTATTTATTTTTGTCAATGCCATTTTCATTGTAACTGCGCCATTAATTGCAAATGGTGTAGTACGTCCATGGTGAGAAAAGCTCTGTCGTTCTACACGTATATAATGCGGAATATCTCTTAATGGATCTAGAAGGCAAAGGAAACCAACTCTGGCCCGACAGAGGACCGTGAGGGCGGCAGGGACTCACCACGGCTCCTTGTTTGACGCAGTAGCCGGACTTAATGACGGTGTGCTCCTGAGCTGGCCTGCCCAGGAAGTACGGCAGCTGGCTGTGAGAGCGATGCATGGCCTCACGCTCTGCTCTGTCTGCACCGTCAGTACCTTCACGCTGTAATATATATATAACTATTGTAATTAAAGTTCAAACAACATTTAAACAAAAAAACAAAACAGCAAGCACAAGTTGGACAGAATCCTGAGAAAGAAGCACTGTAATTTTGCAGAACATATATATCATTTGTTACTATAAAAATAAAACTTTACTTTCAGTTAAAGGGATAGTTCAACATTTTGGCAAATTGGCCCATTGCCATAATCCCTATAGTTTTAGGAGTAGGTTCGTTACTTTTAATTGTCGGTGCAAGCTATTTTTAGAACAGCGGAGCAGAGCCGTGAGCTGCTCAGAGCTACGCTACGGAGGCTCATGGGATTTCTTGGTTTCCCTCATCAAACTCATCAAATACACAATGCAACAACTCCAAAACGCTCTCGTGGACAAGTTGTGACCTGAGGGAAAACCAAGAAATCCCATGAGCCTCCGTAGCGTAGCTCTGAGCAGCTCGCGGCTCTGCTCCGCCGTTCTAAAAATAGCTTGCACCGACAATTAAAGGTAACGAACCTACTGCTATGACTATAGGGATTATGGCAATGGGCCAATTTGCCCAAATGTTGAACTATCCCTTTAAGATGATGTCACCTGTCGCTGAGGGTGAAGTGAGGGTCATGTTTGTTTACCTGTGTCTGGGTGACGATGGGAACTCCTCCTATGATTTCCGTCTTATAGGAGACTTGTTTCTTGGATGCTGCAACATCAGGCAAGGCCTTCTGGTTTTCTGAATTCTGCTGGCCATCACAAGACTTTGGCACCTTACGAACACACAAGCACATCAGACGTGAGAAGACAGAAATAGACATTTTTTGGGGGGAGGAATTTTGTGGTTGTATTTCTCTGGTAGGGTGTGGAAGGACTTTTCTGAATGCTGAAGTTGACAAGCCTTTAACACATTTTTATATCCCTTTCCTTTCTGGATGGTTAAAGCTTCATGGGGAACAATGGAAACGGTGCTTTATCCCAGTGCTCGGGATAACAATACAGCATCCTGTTAGTCATGCTCTGACTCACTCTAGTCTTGTTTCTTGACAGTCAACTCATTCATTTCTCGAGGAGAGGAAGAAATAAAAGTTTCTCCAAGTGATAAAACATGAGCCAAAAAGAACAGACGAGTGCGGCTGAATCTGGGATGAACTTGCGTTTGTCTGTGCCCACTATGTGTGTGTATGTGTGTGTGTGTTTGTCTCACAGTGATTTTGGTGGCTTTATTGAGAGCGTTGACCCAGTCCACGAGGTCCTGCTGATCATTGGCCTGCAGGAAGAACTTCCTCATCCCAGCATTGATGACTAAGAGATCATAAAAAAGAAAGAAAGAAAGAAAAAAAGCCATGAGAAACAAAGGAGAGAGTGAAAGTATAAAGTTCAGAGTTAAACTACAATCTATTCATCCGGTCTGATTCATTCTGTGTTTAATATGAATCACATGAATCTAACAAAGATGTACTGACAACCTGTGTTTTTTGGCTTTACTGTATATAAAAATATGACATGAATACAGTACAGGAGGCAGCAGGAGAACAGATCCACTACCACAGACTTCTCTGTAAAGTGAAAAACAAGTGAGCCAAGGGACTCTCCCACACACAACCAGCAGCGTTTTCTCTCCATGTGAATGATGACCTAGCTCGATTCAGCTGCTTCAGTCTGCCACCGCCTACCCACTTCTGACCATGACGGAGAAGGAAAAACCCCACAGCTACCAACCACCAAAAATATTCTCGCACATTTTCACACCCATGTGAACATGAGCGAACCCCATTTTCAATCACAAAGAAATTTTTGGGTCAAATGCTGATTAGCTATGGATCAGGATTTGGGAGCTGAAAGAACTCAAGTCTTCTCATTCTCTCTCTCTTTCTCTCTCTCTCCACCATAAATCCTTGAATTCTGCAGCTCAAACCGTCCTTGTGTCTCCTCTGTATCCTTTCGACACCATGGGAATAAATTACATTAAAGCTGGACTGGTAAATCTGGCGGGGGCGAGTTGTAAAAGGCACTCAGAGCTCAAACTCTGTGGCACAATGACGATCATTCTTCCTTGTTCTGTGTGTGTTTGGTCCAGCTCTTAGACACATGCAAGACCTCACACTCTTTTTTTTCCCCCTCCCAACTTCCTTGTAAATAAATCTGTCTGTCTGGTCTCTTTCAGGTGATCGGCATGACCTAATCCAGCAGTATTAACCTTCTCTCGTGCCCACAGTATCATTAGGAGCTGTTAAATGCTTGGTAGCTGTGAAAGTGTAGTGGTCTCTTGGCCGCTGGGATGACAAATCAGGGAGGGGGTTATCAGATCTGACTCATAGTTACACATAATAAAACAATGTGTGCTCTTGCCAAACACAGCCAAGCACCAAACATTCACACAAATGCAGACATTTGGATCTCCCTCATCACCACATATCAATCCCAGTGTGCAGTTAGGTTGAAGTTTCTCATTGTAAAAACATCTGTGTGCGTGACAGCCGTTGCCTAACTTTGCTAAATACTCCTTCCACCTATGTGAGGTTCGCTAGATGCAGGAAAAGGGGGCGATTTGTAGATATCGGCAAAACATGTGGCACACAAACGGCAGTTTAAAAATAACTTAATCAGAATCAGGTTCCGATTAGGATGCCGGCATCCTGTAGAAACCTCTGCGAGGCAACTGGTGAACACACACAAGCAGACACAAGCACACACGGCAGCCGACTTCTTGTTACACACTAGTATTTCCTGCTATTGAAGCGGATGGAAGAGGAGGAAAGGGGCTAGTAAACAATAACAGGGAATGGAGGTTTGCTACGTAAATCTGATGATGGTTCATATTTATGCAACATTTTTAATTTGTGTCTCGAACGCACATCGTGAGAAGAAAAGGTCAAATCAAGTCAACGAACATACGGACTGTTCACTAGCAGATATCAACTGATTTTTGGCAAACTAAGATCTCCTAATCAATCACATGCAGTCAGAGTAAAACAATAATCATAAACACTATGCATGTGTGTGTGTGTGTGTTTGATGTTTTCTTGCTGAAAAAGTACTCTAAACTGAAAACCAATGATCAGTTTCAAATTATTTTGAAGAAATTTCAGGACATACCTTCCGCACAATAAAAGTTTCTAGTACCATATTTATTGTAGGATGAACTTTTAAGATAAATTGTTTAAAGTGATAGTTCAACATTTTGGCAAATTGGCCCATTGCCATAATCCCTATAGTTTTAGGAGTATATTTTTTACCTTTAATTATTGGTGCAAGCTATTTTTGATGAGGGAAACCAAGAAATCCCATTAGCCTCCAAAGCGGAGCTCTAAGCAGCTCGCTGCTCTGCTCCACCGTTCTAAAAATAGCTTGCACCGACAATTTAAAGTAACAAACCTACTCCTAAAACTAAAGGGATTATGGCAATGGGCCAATTTGCCAAAATGTTGAAATATCCCTTTAAGATAGGTTGTCGTCATAAAGGTCTTCAACTCCTCTCTTAAAGGTGGAGTGTTTCACCACTAGTGGCACTGTAGTGAAATATTTTGATGAGCAAGTTTCTGTATTACTTCTTTGTTGACATGTACTAGCATCACAACAGAGAAATACGAGCACACAACAGGCAAAGAAATTACACAATACGAATTTCAGTCAATCAATAATGGGTGGGAGTAATGAATGAAATCATGTGCTTGTAACTGAGAAAGTTGGTATCACTGCAGCTGTGCTCCCAGTGAAAGAGTCTGTCTGGACTCTGGAGCCCTGACCAGTGTAACATAATACACAGCAGATGACAACAGTGAAGGTTTAAAACTTAAAAAATGATTTTACAAAAGTTGTATCAGATGGGGAAAGCTGTCAACATGGTAATAGGTCCTTTAGGACACATAAAACGCAAAACTTTTTGAGTAGAATTAAAACTCCACAGGTGACCTTTAAAATTCAGATTAATAGGAAAGACAAATGAGATGTAAAGCCCAGCTTGTCTGCACACAATTATAAAAATAGGACTTTTGGGAGAAATGTCTAAAGCCGAGGCTCTGGATTTATTACACCTAAAAATATGAACTAATAAAACCACTGAGGTGCCAACACAACCATCTCATTGATTAAAATCATGAAATATAAAGGACACAAACAAGCGCAATACAGTTAAACATATTTGAGCACAAGCCCAGATCATCAACTGCTGCTGCCTCCTGCATCTCTTGTGTGTTGGCTAAACACACAATGTTGAACAAAGCTGCCTGGTCAGTGGTGGAGAAAGTATGTGGAGAGGAGTGCTTGACCAAGTCTAGAGGGCAGACAAGGGCAGCAAACATTCTTCCCTTAGGTTAAATTAAGAGTAGACACTAGCTTAGTCAATATATGATTAATCACACACGCAGTGCTCATGTGCGCAAAGCACTGTGACATTATGTTGATGTAAGTTTCTTTTAAAAGAGTCATGCTGTCATTCATACAATCAGATTGTGCAAGTCCTATTTGCTATTCTAAGTCAGCATAGAAAAAGCTGTAAAAAAAAAAAATTATGAGAAAATATTATTATTTCTGGATAGATCTATATTTTTCTCACAATGCTTGTTCTGTGAACTACAAAATAGCGTTGGTATTCTAAGACTATAAAAAGACATTGCTAATAGTAATGATCAGTGTTTTCTTACCAAAGCAGAATTCCGCCTTAGGCCTCAGTTTCGTGGCATCGCTGACCTAGAGGAGGACAAAGCTCAACTGTTAGCCTCCCAGTTCAACCAAATACTGTAAACTTAATCTATTTATACATAATCTTATCATGTTAGTGTCTGATAAGCTTCAGTGGTTATAGTTCTGTGTACCTTAGAGATGTAGGTGAGCTTGAGGGAACCGACACAGTCTGCACCAACAGGCAGGTTCTGAAAATGTGAAGAAAACGTGTAAAAAAACAACAACTAATGATTCATCAGTCTATTCAGGCAGGAGCCTTGGCTGTCGATTATTTACAAAATACGTGGTGGAGGAGTAGAGTCAAGCTCTGAAAAGCGAATCAGCGTTATGGAGTAAATACAGTACATTTTGGCTTCATTCCACGATGGTTAATTTCAGTGTCTTGCTGTGTTTCTGAAACTAAGAGATCCAGATTTAACATCATTAAAATTTAACCTTTTCAATCTATAAAAAGAAAAGGGACTTGCTGAATTATTTAAAATTCCTCCTGCAATACATCATTTATGAATACTTCATGTAACAGCACACTTACAAATACAGCAACTCCGAACCAGCATGATGTACAAACCAAGTGGAGAGTTATACTGTAAAAACTGTGACACCGGGGGGTCACAGAGCAGAAAACGCTGACCACTGTGCTTTCTGCACTTATCAGTGCTCACTATATGGGCAAGATGCCTACAACACAAAACACAAATCCCTCATTTAGAGTTTGATTATGAATGTTATTTTATCTTTATTCTAATCCTTTTACGGTAAAGTCTGTTTAAAGGGGAAACACAGACACTGTTAGCACTGGGCTGCTCATGTGCTTTTTAATTGTTGTCAAGTATATTAGTTTAGGTTGTACCATCTTTCTATGACTGTCTGGCTAAAGAAACACATGTATTTCCATTTGTGTTCACAGTGATTGCAGACCTTCTAGCTCAAAGTGGCTTGTAGTTAGCCTACAACTGCACAAGAGCTGACCGTCCACATCGATAGCCAACTTTAGCCAGCACGCCACTGTCTGCAAACTGTTCAATTTCACCGTAACAAATATGTTTGCCTGTGCAAGTCACCTGTGTGATTTTTCTTCACCAGAAACACAGCTAAGAGTTAAGCTAACGCAGCTCTGTGTAATTACCTGTGGGTTGTCCATGAACCACACCAGGCTTCCCTGCTGTGTGTCCAAAATGAAGTAACGGCGCAGGAACTTGCCACTGCTCTCATTCTCCTCGATGTCCAGGAAGCCGCAGATGCGGTTCTGTCGGTCCACGTAAGGCATCTCGCTGCCGGGACATTCCCTGGCCTGCTGGGGCCGGGAGTGGAGAGAAGAGCGGGGAGAAGAGCAGGGGCAAGCGGGGACTGGGAAGAATTCCTGAAGGACGGAGAGAGGAAGAAAAAAAAAGAGAACACGGAGAGATGTGTGTGAGGAGGGAGCGAGTAAATGAGGAATTTCTGTTGTCTCTCTGTGGTGAGCCGTGCTAGCGGTTCCCGCTCCCTCCTTCTCTTTCTCTTTGTATCTACTGTATCTGTGGTCTCTCTGCCACCTGGAGCTCACTAGGCTACAGCCTGCATGGGGATCATGTGACACAAACCACAACCCCGCCTTTATCCTTTTATATCAGCCTCACCCACTCTCTCTCTCTCTCTTTCGTTCTCTCAGAGTCTCTCTTTTTTTCTCTCCCTCCTGTAACACACGCTACACTCTGTCACTCTCTCCTCTATCTCCTCCACCCACCCCGTCTTGCTCTCTTTCTTTCCTTCTCCCGTTTCTCTTTGCCCCGGCGTCTCCTCTCCCACTTTCTGTGCTATCTCCTCCCAATTGCTCTCTCATCCGATTTGGCAAGCCTCTGGCCAGCCCCTTCTATCCCCTCCCTCCTGCCACAGCTGAGCACCCACTTGAGCATGGTTTAAAAAAAAAAAAAAAAAAAAATCTCAGACGTGTTCGACACAAAGAAAAAACACATACTCCCTCAGGAGCTGCACAGGAGACAATGTGCAATATTTAACCTGCTGAGGTCTGACGCCTCCCCGAGACCTGCAGCTCTCTGGAAATCAACACACAAAAAAAAGTAAATGATTGAAGTGCATCTGTTCAGTCTCACATGTGCAAATGAAGCATCTCAATGTCAAACCCCTGTGTGGGTGAGCACAGCATTACTGTAGGCATATTGTCGCATTAGCCTGTTTAAGCTGCTGTCTTTTTGGACCGGGCCTAAAATATGTGAGTGAGATGAGTCTTTGGAAGGCAAAGATAAAGACGCTCTTTCTCCATGACGTTATGAGCACTGTGTGTGTGGGTGGATGGGGGCAAATCAGGGACAAAAGGCCTGGTTGTTGTGCATGGAGTCTGGGCTGGGAGCATCTCAGTTAGTCCCTGCGTCTGCCCGAGTCATCCCATTTGACACACAGGCACGAGAAAAAGGAGCAACGCAGTCGGAGGCGACTATCTCGACGCTACACAAACACCGATTGTCATGTGAGAGTGAGAGACGTCTCTGTGGAGTTTAGTGATCCTGTAAATGAGGTGCTGTGCACAAGTTCATCGGCATGCATGCTCATGCATTTCAGTGATGCGGATTAGATGTTAGAGATATGGGGGAAAAAAAATCCCTACAAGGTGAACAGGCCACCATGTGTACTGGGGAGACTTTTAATTCAGTGACAGGATAATCAGTGGAAAAACAGGTATATCAACTACAGCAAGACCTGGATTAATGGATTTTCTTTTTTTAGGCTGGTGTTACACTGATATTATAGGATAATGAGGAAAAAAATGCTTTAGAAACTCACTGTACACTGAGCACAGGCAGACAGTTAAGCGGTAACTTGTGAACATGGTGAAACATTAGCAGCTACAGAGCCAGATATTTCCTTCAGGAGTTGGTAGAGAGCAAATACGGAGCTAAAAATAAGCAAACGACTCAACAAGTGGCCAGACACACCGAATTAATGATAATGTTTCTGCCCCTTGAGCCACATTTCCTAAATCACACATATTTTTCACATTCCTTTTCATGCTTATTCACCATCGAAACCACACATATATATACACATCTGTATTTAAATCTTATTTATGTATCAGTCCAATGGCTAATGCTAACACGGTTTACATGCTAAAGATCAACTACCCTCCTCAGATCGGGTGGTCATACTCATACTCATGTTAGACAACACTAGTGCCACAATTTTGATCATATTATACTAATGTGGAACATGAGAAACCAGTGGTTATTAAATCTTGGCATGTTTTTAAAGGCAAACACTCTGTGTCACTTCTCCATTGGCTGTCTCGGTCCAAGCACTACGAATGAACCCAATTTTACCACTCTGCTAGATCTGACTCTCCATCTTATCATTAGTAATGAATGAAGAGACGATTCAACAATTGGGGTTAATCCTCTCTGCACAGCCTGACTGATACTCGGCCCGTTGAAATGACATGGACATTTGGAGGTTTTGGAGAAATCTGACAATCAGCTTATGGTATTTTATTTCATTCTTAATACGAATCCCTTATAGCTGTAGTAGAAAAATCAACTTGTCAGTACTTTCTATAGGAAAAACCATTTATGGTAGTTTCTAAATGACCTCAAACCCAGTTGTCCAACGCATACAAATACTGATATATCTGCAGTAAGGTAATACAGACGATACGATATGTCAGCCTGTTCCATTATCCAGTAGTCTAACCCTAATCCTCTGCATTGCCAGTGCCAGAGCTAAATGTAGACATTATCATTAGATTATTTATCATCTTACAGACTTATTACTTGTTTTATCCATCCATGGGGCTGACCGCTAGGACAGGACGATATGAAAACATGAGGTGTTTATAAGACGTGTTAGCCAGGATATTAGGTTTGCATGTGCAAACATATACCTGTGATATTTAAAAATAGACAATTACCAGGATACTAGCGCACAGGAAGAAATGCACTCATTATGTCTGGGCGATCAGATCAGGGCTTCCTGTGCGACACATTGTGGAAAGGCTGGATGAGCCAGAGCTAGAGGGATACACGCACATAATAAATTAAAACATGCAAAGTGAGAATACTACAAGTTTAAAAGGTCCAACTCTGAATAAGGTCGGATGAGGCAGCACGATATAAGGTGACTTCTTTCTGGGTCAAACATTCCCCCTGGTAAACTCACTCTTTACATTTGCTGGAAGGCTTTGTCCACCATCACATGGCGACCAACTGGTCACACATGACGAGTCATAAAACGAGCAAGACAACAGCTGGATGGCCCAGTAGAGGGTCATTGTTTTCCTTTCGCGATCTTACACCACTGCTGCACAATTGAAAGTACGACAACAGCTGAAGACCAGAGTAGCTGAGCCTATAGGTACCTACATGTTCTCACCACATAAGAACTACAAAACAAACCACTGATCTAGCTGCCAAGGACATGGATAGATCAACTCTCAACTCTTTCAAATTTTTTATCAGTTTCATTATTTCCCCAGGCGTCCAGAAACCAACCACTACTCTACAGATTACATAGCTGATTATCTATGTAAGATCAAATGCCAAAACAATTTGCTAATCTCAGTTTTCCACAATAGTAAACATTTTGTGTTGATTGTTGGTCATGTTAACTTGGGATTCAGGTAAAAATGACCAAAAGTGTTCACATTGTTCACAAGTGAGCAATAAAGAAAACTGTCAGACCTGTTGGTATTTAGATTCAATTATAGATTATTTTCACAACCCAGCCTTGCTTCACTTTTCCTGTGAGGTAATCACTTGGAGGAGAAAGAAACACAAAGCAACAAAACACAACTTTTCAATTAATCAAATCTTGTATATCCAAATGTTATGGACTGAACGTGGGACTGTGCAGTAGTAGTTGTGATCAAATGCTCAACATTTTCTTTCAGAGAAACTGAAACCGTCTGAGTGAAATAAATCTTCTTTTATCAGAACAAACACTGAAGTACAGAGCAACAGGGGCCGTAAAGTAAAGAAAAGGGAAAGGGTTGGGTTGAATTAGCTCCTCACAGGTCAAAGGTGGGACAGGTCATTCCAGTCCAGCTGAAGAGAGTAATTTCTGCCCAGAGTCAGGCTGTGAAAGCAGCACTAAGGTCAGCAGGTTTGACAGGCTGGGACCTGTTTACCACAGCAATATAGCTGCTAGTGTTGCAGTACTCGAAGCCGGTCTTCTCGAGCACTACAACTCGTAGTTGTAATGTAGTTCAATAACTTTTAGATATTTAAAAATGTTCTACAAAAGAGAATGCTTGTGTAACCATTTGAAAAACTTGGTTGCAACAGTGTCAAAAGTGGGAGAGTCTTTAGCAGGTTGTGCTGCTGCTGTGTTATTCTGTTAAATCCAAACTTTGTTTCAATTAAATATGGTCCTATAGATTTTATATACAAACTATATTTTCTTTTTAGCTGAGGAATAATGTAGGTATCAAGCCACATGATTATTATGAGTACTGGCACTGAATACAGTAATGGTCTTGCATTGGTTTGGTCTCAGGTACAACACTAGCTGGTGTGGGTGTTTAAAAAAGAAAAAAAGTATCACCAAAGCAGGAAAAAAAAGATCAACACTCTCTTTGCTATTTGACAACTTGTAACACACACTACTGTATCTTGTGTTACTGTTATAAACAAGCCTCCAAGGTGTCAGACACTGTCAAACACTACTATTTTAAGTACCTACTCATTATCGTTCCTATTTTATTATTGTTATTTATGTTATGGTGCACTTTCAGCATGCATTATTGCACTTTATATGTGGACTGCTGCGATTCCCCAACACAGGTGCCCTAGCGTTTCATATTTACCCCTTTAATGGACTGGGTTTTATCCTATATCACATTTATCTTGTCATGTTTAATCTGTGATGTGAGTGAAATGTTTCACACAACATGGTGACAACATAGGCTGGCCTCGTATTGAGGTTTCTTTTTTATTCTCATGACTTTGATTTGTTTCTTATTGTATATTTACAGTTTCTGTTACTATGTTTCTATCATGTACTGTATGGGTTTTACTCATGGTGCTATGGACCTCTCTTTGGCATGTGTCTCTATCTATCTATCTATCTATCTATCTATCTATCTATCTATCTATCTATCTATCTATCTATCTATCTATGTATGTTAGCAGCATCTGTAACATCTGCTCCCTTGGCCCTCAAGTTGACTGGGACTGGGAGTCATGGCTCAGTCAGATTAGCCTTGCTGTTAGCAACTATGGCTGCTCCGCCTCACAGCATTGCATTAATCATTTACCATGAACTACAAACATTTCCCTGTCCCTGCTGCTGCTGTGTGTTTGTGCCTGTACTAGCCTGGCTGTCTAACTGTATCTGTAAGTTAAGTTTAGCCATAACACGACCAACCAGCCAGCGGTTACCTAGCTTAACGTTAGCGACTCGTCTTTTTTTTTTTTTTCTTTTAGCCAGGCTCTTCTTGACAAATTAACGGGCAACTTTGACTTATGCGGCGGCGATAACACCAACAAAGCGTCGTTTATTATTAGTGTGTTAACTTGTTTCTGTTCGGCTTTACTCACCCGAGTCTTGTCCCTTGTGTGTCCGCTGCTTCTGCTGCTGCTCTCCGGGTCTGTGTGTGTGTGTCGGTCTGTGTGGTGTCGGTCTGCTCTGCTCTGCCTCAGCCCATACACAGTCTCTGGCCTCAGCCTCAGCCCATCTCTCTCTCTCTCTCTCCACTGATCCACGACACAGACACGGAGCTCCAACGCTGCTGCTGCCGCCGCCGCCGCACAGATCCTCTATCAGGAAGATGATCACTCTGTAGTTATAAAAGATAAACACACAAAAAAAAAACCAAACTGAATGACAAGCTTCATCTATACATAACATTGCAAACATATTGGCCATAGATTGATAGACAGATCGCTTCAATATTTCTGTTGTGAAATGTTTTTGTACAGTATATTTGTTTAGAAACCACAGATCTAGGCTATACACTAAGGCCCCTTCTCTCCTCCTTCTGCATGTTTCAGGTGAAATGGGACAACTGTTTTGGGTAATAGGTATGTACTTTTCTTTATTTGAACATGTAGGTGTGTATATAGTACCAAAAAAATGTATGTACTGTATGTATATTTAGACTCTGAAATATTGAGGTATAGCAACCACAACATTTACAATATAGCCGAGACATAAGACAGACGAAGTAGGCTACATTCCAAATACACAAGCAACATAATAGCCTAGTACTGGAGGAAAGTAAAAGTAACAGAAGATCACATTAGAAATAAACTGACAATCAGCAAGATGTGGCGGTAAAATAAGGTAAGATTGTTTTTAAAATGAAGAATGTTACTGTAAAAAGGAGGTAAGTTTAGATCGTTCTGCATAGTTTTCCAAGTTGTAGGTGCACAGAGATAGATAGATAGATAGATAGATAGATAGATAGATAGATAGATAGATAGATAGATAGATAGATAGATAGATAGATAGATAGATAGATAGATAGAGTACAAAAATAAAGAATTGTTATATATAGATATAGAGAGAGATATAATTATTCTTTATTTTAGACACATAGTCCAAGAAAGTTACAGACAGAAAAAGAATGGGAGCAAGTACATTGTACAGTAGGCTACTAAACCATAAGTAGCCTTACTATTGCCATTTAAAAAAAAATCATATTTATATGCACAAACCATAAGCAGATATGAGACAGCGTTTACTTTAAAAAGGGTCACGATAACATGCCAGTGCATTTGGAGCCTGGGTGTAAACTGATAGCCCGTTATAATGGTATTTTCAGACACATCCAGTCAACACATAAAATTAAGCATTAGCTTCCGTAACAGTGTCTGACATGTTGAAACATTAGAGGACACAACCAGCTGCTGGCACTGTGCCACCTAATGCCAAGCAGCAGCATCATGGCATTATTATAGATAGATAAATAGCTACTAGTAGATAGATGCTCTGAATCTGCTATATGTGTGATATGTTGCTAATTTTCACATTGTATATAGCCTACATATGGCAACATAATATAAACACAGCACCAGGAAGATTATCCGATTATTAACATGAACAGATTATCAACTCTGCAGTATTCAATTTTACACACAGATGGACAGGCTTGTTTTGTTGTAAAGGATTAAGGACCCCCTCCATTATAAGGGTTGCCTATAAAAGACACAAACCAATGACAGGAGAGTATTAGAATACCCACACAAAAGGACAATATGTCTCTATTATTATTATTATTATGGATCATATTTAGCAACAGCACTCACTGTCACTTTACATAACAGGCCTGATGAAAACAAAACATTGCAAATCTGTGTTTTAAAATGATTGCCATATACATGCTATTAATAATTTTGATTATGGCAACTGAAAACAAGATGATGGACCATACTGAACAAGGAAGTATAGGCTAGCCTATGGTTTATGCTGAAGAAGAGAGGACATTCAGATACTTTTGATACCTATAACATTGAGTTTGCACCAGGCCTGTTATCCTATATTATAACAAAGAAACAAATCATAGCCCTGGATGTTGACATCTGCTTACTATTGACTGTAATCCGCTCCATTCAAACCTTTAAAAACAAATCTGCCAAATGCCTTCAAGCTCCGGTGCTCTGGAAAGTAGATCAGAGTGAGCGCTCTGTCTCTTGTCTCTCTCTCGTCTCTAGGTGTAAAGTATGAGGCAGTGGGTGTCAAAGTGGAAGAAATAAAGCAGAGCGGTAATTTAGCGACATCTAACGTTTCGAGGCAGCAGCCCACTCGGTTTGTCTATAATTTTCCGTGATGTTACAGTTTGTCATTGCGTAACGTTATTTTTATTATTTATTATTTATTTTTTTGTCGATTCAACACAGAAACTTTAAACTTTCTGTGTCTGTCTACTACTACATGATACAGCCTGGCTAACTTATAGGCTACATGACAGGCCTCACTGGCTGTTTTAATCAAGCCTACAGGTCATGATTTCATGTTTTATTTACTTTCGACATGTTAATCCCCTCAGGAAACATATGCCACGTGCTTTGCAACTGAATTTTTTATTATGTTTTATTATTTTGAGGAAACAGCTGACCACCTCCTCTCTTCCTGGTGACGGTGGTGGTCATATTAGTATTAAATAGTAGCCTACTACTGTATTAATTTGCATGCAAACAGAACCAGAAAACAACCTATGCAAAACTTAAAAACTAATTATAACAAGGGCCAGGCTGCTAATAAGCAGGCTTTATCTAGGTTTGCTGCAGTGCAAAATTTTGCATTGTGGCTTTGAGGCTGCAGTGAAAGAACAGGTTTAGCAGTCAGTCAGATATCTGGTATGTAGCTACTGTTACCTTTCACAATCCTTCTTAGTTGTCTTTCAGATCATATGTGACCCGTGTTTTTGTTTCGAGGCGCTGCATGGGCGTTTACAGGCACAAGAACAACTCACACACGGCCTGTCGGTCGGTGTGCTCTGCAGGAGGAGGAGGAGGAGGAGGGGGCTGAGTGGAGGTGGAGGTAGAAGAGGAGGTGGGGCCGACTGTACTGACTACTGCTGCTGCTGCTGCTGAGACGATCGTGAAAGTTTCTCGTCTTCCCGTCTCTCTGTGAAGCTGCGACCTCTCTGCCGGAGGCGACCATGGAAGAGGAGGAGGGGGACCGCCACCCGGAGATGAGGCACTTTGCGCTGCTGTGGCCTCTGCCCAGACTCCGCTCCCACAGTGACACCTCCGGATTTCGCTCCAGAGTGCTGTGCAGACTGCGGGGAGCTCGCTCAGGTAGGACACAACCCAAACCCTAAACCCCTAAACCCACACTGCTTTTAACCAACAACTGTACAGCAAGACAGATATAAACTATTAACTTAGGAGAATCTGGAGGCTGAGAGAGCAAACTTTTTTCCACAGGATGCTGTTAGGCCTAAATTAGATACCTGTTCACAGTTTTAGTGAAGAAATTATTGACTCCATAGACCTAAAGTCTCTCTGTCTTTCATAATTATAAAATTTTTCCTTTCTTTAGATGTTGCAAGGTTCGCTAGTTGCTCCACAGCATCTCCAGATGACTAATAAAGCAGCAGCAGCAGCAGCAGCTTCCTGCTCTCCCACACACCAAAACTTTCCCCCTCTCTTTCTGTTTCTTTTGTGTGTCTGTGGACACCACATCATCTATTTTGTCCTGTTCCTCTTTTTCAAGATATAATCTCTTTTTCTTTTTTTAATAATATGTTCTTGAACAGTTTCCTTCCTCTGTCTGTTGTAAAACACAATACGACACCCGAGCCATCACTGGTGCACCCAGTTGTTAGAAGACACAAGCTGAACTGAGATCTCCTCCTATTTGTATAATCAAGGTGTAGCAAGTGACTTTACCTAAAAGAGCCTACACCCAATAACTGGAAGATCCAAGTGCTTGACAAAAGGCACATTATCTAGAAGACAAAGACACATAACATACAAATCCACTTATTGAACAGTTAAAAACGATACTCATTTTGGCTAGAAATAATAAGCAATCAATAATTCACTTATCTGATTTAACATCAACTTAGTTTTCACTTTGACATGACATGTGGCTTCGTTCATTAGATTAAGTGTTAAACAACACTGAAGCTTCAGGCCAGAGGAGAGGAGATAAACCTTTTCACAGACATTGTAAGGTCTCAGCCACAGTGTTAACCAGCTGTCTCTTTGTCCCCAGCGCTTCACTGAAAAGGCAGCATCATTTTTTTCTCTCTGCTTGCTGAAGACTTTGGCTGTTGCGAGAGACCCGATAGATATACATATCGTTTCGGTGGTTAAAACCACTTCCTATCAGCCATCTTTGGTGCTTTAGCCAAGATCTCACCCTGCAGCGGTGATCTTCACTCCAACTATACGCGCCTAAATCTTCTCTGACGTATAACCCACACAAATGTATTAATATACAGCTTCTACATAAGGCCCGTCTGTATTGTTCTGCATATTCACTTTTAACATTACAGTAGAAGTTACACTTTTTTTTTTACAGTCTTGTGTTAAGTTGTCTCAGGAAGTTTATGATTTAGCTGTAATTACAGGAAATGCTCATGGAGTGGAGCAATTAGGAAATTAGATGTCCAGAGTTGTTTATGTCTCCTGTCCGTTTGAATTTTGAACTTAATGTTTGAACTGTCAGAGAGTAATTTGACTGAGCCTGAACATGAATCACAAACACTGATTGTTAAACACTTCATACCCCTGTCCACATACAACCAACTCATTCAACAATCAACAATCCTCACATTAAATCATTGTTTGATATATTTAGATTTTACAGATGAACTAAATTTAAATTACAAATGATCCCTTTAAATATGTACTATAGATGTGGGCTTACTCTACAACATGGTGATACTGTGCAGCCTGAACAGTTTGTACATCAAGCAACAGGGGGAGCTAATCCACCTTTTAACAGAGATCCTGCAAAACAATGTGCATTACAACGGCACCTAACACACATGAGGGCATCCAGCCCACAGGGTGAAGATATGAAACATAGATACAATCTGACATTTATAAAACCAACCATAACAGAACAGTATTTCTCTCTGAAAGTGTTATTTGAATTACAGCTCTCCTTTTTTAAAAATAAAATAATAAAAAAAAACCTTCAGGGATGTATTTTACTCCCTGCTGATGAGAAATCTCCAAGGAAAATGCTCCTGTGGGGAATATTACCAGAATTAATGTCTGTAGGGAGGGATGTCTTTTTCATGTAAATTAGGTTTTAAGAAGAAAACCTAAGACTTAAAAGGAAATGTAGCCCAGAGAGATGGGAACGTGAAAGTCAACAAGAAGGATAAACAAGTGTAAAGTAAAGTAGCCCATTTTAGGTAAAAGCAAGCTCTCAGATTCAGTTTGATGAGCTCCAATGACCCACCCCCACTTCAATTATTTATTCTTCCTTCGTGTCCATTTAATCCTTTTCAGGGTTTTGGAGGACTCTGATCTTTGAGAGCATTTACTGAAGCTATTAAGTCATGGCAACATTCATCGCTCTGCTATTAACTAGCTATATATGGATTGCAGAGTTCCTGTTTGTTTGACCTTTATAAATCTGTCTCTGACAGCAGTGACTGGCAGTTATGACAGAAACACTAGTAAAAGAAGATCTCATTTACCTAAAACCTGTTTGAAGAAGATCATGTCATCAAAACTTGAAAAATATTGAAAATTCACAGTCAACCCCTAAACTTTTGAAACAACAGCTGACAAAAACAGTCTCACTATTACTTGCTATGTGGAAGGTCATGTGATATGACTGAAAAACAGGTGCTGAGTGAGTGACAAGAACATTGTTGTGTTTTTTTTAGAGAATATGATAATGCACGTTAATGTGTGTCTGCTTATATAAACTTCATGTGAAAATCTATTTGGAATAACGCGTAGGCTGAGATGGTCTTTGCTGTCCGCTGTAAATAGCATGTTGTCCTCCAGATGGGCACTGTATCGCTATGGTAATTACACAGGCAGAGAAAATAAGAAAGAAAAAAGGGGGGGCGGGGGGGTAAAAGGGAAAGGGTGAAACGAGAGAAGAGAAAAATGGAGGCAAAGAGGTAGATATAAGACAAAAAACAAAATGGGGGAGAGGGAAGCGAGTTAAAGGGCGGAAAGTAAAGAAGGCAGTTTGATGGGGACAAGGGAAAATTATAAAAACAGAGGAGAAAGAGAGGAGAGGAGGCAAAAAGAGAAACAAGGACAGGATGATTAAGGAGGACGAGAACGCAGAAGCAAAGGCTGAAGAAAAAGGAGAGGATGTGTGGGTGTCTCTCCCCGAAATAACACTGATTACATCCCCTTTTAGTCTGCAATAACTACTTGTTACATTGTACTGTAATGCAAAGAACAGCCCTTCCCCCTGCACTGCCCACACACAGTCTATCCTCAGGCTCTATTGTAGCTGCGGTAACAGCCACTGACATAACCAAAGTGTTATAGTTATGGTTTTCTCACAGGAATTGAAGGTCCCATCTGTAATTATGCTCCAACTTGAACTTTTCACATCTCATCACGACCTTCAGCTGTCGCCTCAGGAGTAAAATCTCAAATTTGATTAACGAAATGATTGCGGTTCATCCCGTAGAGTCGTGGATGTAGTATGTCATAACAAGCTATTCAACCGATTCAGATTCATTTCACTCAAATCATTGAATGTGGTCCAACTTTCTAGGGGAATGACAGGAAACGTCAAGTTTGTTCAGTAGCTTTAGAGTCTGAACCAAAGTGGTGGAGCAATGTTGTTAGAGTGGGCTCAAACATGCTGCATGTTTATTTAAAATTTCCATTTGCACATTTGGGTATAACATACATGTCTTTTATTCTTGCACTGATCATCATCATCATCATCATCATTTAGTGTTTTTTTTTCTACATTTGTTTTATTTTACTATGTGTGCCTTATGTGCTTTTAATTGCCCATGGGGATAGATGCAGTCTTTTGAAAATAAATTGAAATTGAAATTGAAATTTTATTCCCTCATGTTTTATTTACCATTGACCCTGCAGTCCAGTTAAGACCCTACTGTACTTTAAGATCAAATTTTAACATGTGCCCAAAAATGCCATGTTTACATTCAAGTGACAAAAGGCTGCAGCAGCTGTTTCTCCATCAGGATCAAAGGAGGAGGTCAGCTGACTCTGTTACAGTGGCGAAATGTCTGCAGTGGTCATAGGATCGTGGTGGCAGGTGTTCGGACGGTTCAGCAAAACTCTGGGCTTGAACTTGAGGGGGGGGGGGGGGCGCTGCTGTTTACGACTGACTGTTAACGCTGGTCTCTTGTGGTCATGGTTTTAGCCCCATGAATGCTGTCAGTAGCCATTGTCACCATGGTGATGATGTTTCCCTCACCTAAACCAAACCTCAACCACAATGTTGACAGATCATAAAATGTATTGTGTTTACTCTCCGGCAATGGCGGACGTGAAGTCACGGCTGATGGAAAATACTCCTGAGTGGTTTTGGTGGAATCGTTCACCTGCTGTTTATCTCATTTAAAACACACAACACCACTCCATTATAGACACCAGGTTACACCTGTGGGCTAACAGGTGTTCACTGTCCAATAATGAAGGGGATTGTGTGATGACACACATGATGTCACTGTCATTATTGTCATTAATGCGTGCAAACCTTTTGATCTCTCCAATCCTCCTCTTTTGAAAACGGACTTCTCTTTCTATCTCTATTGTGTACACTCAGTGTTTAGTGTGTTTGTGTGCATTTGCATGAATTGTTGTTAGTGTATTTAATCGGATTAGGCTGGGAAAACAGCTGTAGACTGCATGTCTTGCACATTAATGTTATTCATCTACTTGGTTTCTTTTTTGAGAGGCCAAGTCTGTGTGTGTTTTTGTGTGTGTGCGAGGGGGATTTTTTAAATACTTTTTTATACTATAGTATATACTACTATTTCAAGATTTGGTTTTATGGTGAGTGTTTCGGTCTGGGTGTGGCTTTCAGCTGTGATGGTGTGAAGGAGCTGACACATGCATAGATTATCATGGTCTGTGTTTCTTTCTGTGTGCATGTAGGTGTGTGTGTGTGTGTGTGTGTGTGTGTGTGGTGACCTGATGAAGCAGTTGTTTTTCCTCTCGCTTGCTTTGAGACGTTTCATTGGGCTGCATCACATGTCAAAGTCTATCAGTAACTCTGTGCGGTTACTTACTTAGCCTTTAACTCTATTAACTCTGCAAACCAACAGAACGTTAGCACTACACCGCACCTCCTCTAATCATGCTGTGTAGATACAGTAAGTGTATGTGTTTATGGAAATTTTAATAAACACCCAGGTCTGTGCGTTTAATTAACAGCGCTGGTGGAGCAAAACAAGAAACATAAGATAAGCTTTGTGATCTCAACACATTAGACTGTGAGGGAGAGGATTAAAAAGAGAAGTTAAATGGGAGCAAAAGGAAAATATAACTTATTACAACACAAGAAAACTAGAACACATAAGAACAATAAGATATAGTCCAAGAGAGGTGAGGAGCACTATACTGTATAGCTTAATAGTAGCTGCTCTCAGGTAGTCAATAACCTAATGGTTGTGTGGACAATATGTCTGTTCTCTGGCCAGTCCACTTGTGTTTACATTGGCTTACTCATACACCCACACACACACACACACACACACACACACACACACACACACACACACACACACACACACACACACACACATGCAGATTCATGTCTCTCATTTCCAGTCCATCAGCGTATTTATAAGGTCGTGTTCCACTTAGTCTTTTCACAAGTGGATATTTAGTATGTAGTAAGAGATATGATTTATAAAGAACAGGAAATTAAAAAAAATAGCTGATATGGACACACACACACACACACACACACATATAACAATGTGTGTGTGTGTTTTTGAAGGGGACATGCAATACCAATTATGATTTTCCTGGTGCTATCGACCCACAACGAGCTGCGATATCCAACATCAAACCCTCACTGGCATACAGATGACATATTACTGTATTGAGTGGCTCTTCACAGCACTCAAGGTGTGTGTGTTTGTGTGTTTGTGTGTGTGAGAGACAGAGGAAAATAGAAAATGATCATCTGTCTACCTCCTTGCCCTTCTCGCTATCGCTTCTATCTCTGATTCTGTGTGTGTCCATATCAGAGCACTGTGATAGTTTCTGATGTTATGTTTATTATCTTTAATTACCGTATGTTTTTTTGGTAACACCTTATTTGACGCCTATCACTATAACGCATTAAACATACTTATAATGAGTTATAATGCAGTTATAGCACTGTATAACTATAGTTATAGACACTCATAAATGATCATAATGCTTTATAACAATAATCATAACACACTATAAAGCATTTTATCATGACTTATAAGGTCAGGTACGGTATAATTGTTAGTAACTCGCTGACAATGCCCACATCGATAATGCATTATAAATATAATTATAATGTGTTATAATTGTTTTATAAACATGTTTAACTATCATTATAAACACTCATAAATTAGCATAACACATCATAGAGCATTTTATAATGGCTTATAAGGTCAAGTATTATAATAGAGTTATAATGCTCTATAATGTGTTATAAAGTCTTATGAGTGTTTATAATGATAGTTATACACGATTATAAGCCAATTATAACACATATTACTATATTCATAATGCATTATCGATGTGGGCATTGTCAGCTTGTTACTAACAATTATAACATATTATAATACCTGACCTTATAAGTCATGATAAAATGCTTTATAGTCTTTTATGATTATTGTTATAAAGCATTATGATCATTTATAAGTGTTTATAACGATAGTTATACAGTGTTATAACTACATTATAACTCTTTATAATTATGGTTATAATGCGTTATAGAGATAGGCGTCAAATAAAGTGTTACCGTCTTTTTTTTTGTCATGGCGCAGTCACACTGGCGCCGTAGTCTTCAGGCGTGTTATCCATTTAAACCATTGAAAATCTTAATTATTTCACCATAATTGAAATGTTGTGTAACTAAGCAGCAATCATTTTTGAAAACACATTAAATGTCATCGCTGGATAGTTTAACACTCAAAAACATAATGATGTTGTTTGTCAAGACTGTGCAGGTGGTGTGATTGAATCAGACCTGATTAAACAGCCCACCGGTTGTCATAATCACCTTATGTTCTATGGTAATCTGAGTGTTGACCGTCTCTTCTGACTGTCGTTCAGCTCCTGTCGCTGCTTGGCATCTGTTTGGTAGTAGGACTTTATCAGATCAGTTGGTCAGACCTCTTAGCTAGTTAGCAGAAGCAGGTCAGGTGGGCGGGGCTACATAAAATGCATACATCCTGAGAGGTGCACACATCACATAACATTCACTTTTTCCCCAGCCCAGCACACATGAAAATAGACAGAAAAATGTTTGATAAAATGTGATTAATCCAAAATAGTTCTGATTTTGCCACAAAGTTGCATGTTTTATTTGTTTGAAAGAAACTAAGCGCCAAAAAAAAATGTTATTCGACAGTTTCCGGAATATATAAGTAAAACAACTGATAAGGATTTATGATTGTAAATGTTCAAATTGAAATTTTGGTTCGATTATTTTTTTAAAAATATAGGCTTAATTAATTAAATAGACTCCAGCACTTTAATATCATTGAAATTTAATATTTTTTGCCTCTCCAAAATTGTGATTGAGACATTTTTATCGACCAAATATTTGAACAAAAAATAGAATGAAGTGATTAGATAATGAAAACTCTTTGCTAAAGCTCTGGTTAAAATTGAATAAGTTAAATTTCATTTTGACATTGTTGATAGGTTTGGACAAAAAACAAAATCAACCTGCTTTGGTGGTTATATCACATGATGCTGCCCACATTGACATATCACTGTAGGTGAACATCTCACTGACACTGGACAGACAGAATCACTCAGTCTTTTGTCTGCCACTTTGATAATGATACTGTAATGCACAGCTGAGATAAATATAGACGAAGAAAAGTGCAGCAAGGAAAAGCAAAGTCACTTAGAGTAACATGCACCAAGCTTCCTGCTTATTTGATGCACCTCTCTTCTATTCCCCTTCTCTTTCTCTATACTTAGCAATGACCCCTCAACTGTATCTGTTTTTCCTATCCTTTCCTTTCCCCCTCTCTCTGCTCCTTATTTTCTACGTCACTGTGGGACCTCGACAAGAAACGAGTGAGACTGGAGCCAGACTGAGTCGTCAGAGGAAGGAGGAAAACCCTGACAGACAGGGAGATGGAGATAAATGCAGGACTAGGGAGAAGGAGGAACAGAGATGGAAACAAACATTAACTTTTAATGTTCTTCATTGGAGCAAAGGGAGGCAGGAGGGAGGGAGATGATGGAGGGAGGGAGGGGCGAGTGAGCGGCAGAAAGTGGAGAGAGACTGAGGGACAGACGGAGGGAGGCAGGGCCAAGCCATGAAGGAGGGAAGTAGATAGCGAGACAGAGAGGGAGAGAGAGGGAGGGGAGATAGAAGAGGACAAGAAGGAAGACGGTGAGAAAGGGAGGAGGGGGAGCCAGTGGGGGGAGGGAAGGAAGGAGGGAGGGAGGCAGAGAGGTGGTGTGTCGGGAAGAGGCAAGGATCAACTCACACTGCTGATAATCTTCCCCGGGTCAGATCATGGAGCATGATGGTGAGTTTCCTCCTTCTCTAACATGCTTCTCTTTCCCTGTGCATGTGCTGTCCAGTGTCTCATTGACTTTGTCCGTCTGTGTGAATGTAGCAGAAGGTGTATTAGTCACGCAGAGAGCCGCTTTAAAACCACTTCTTCTATTCTCATGCTGTCCTCATATGTAGCTCTGGATGTCACCTGTTAGCCAGCGGCTGGTTCACATGATGTAAAGTGTAAATCCTCAGCCTGTGAGCTGAGTTATGATCCATGTGAGCCTTCACTTTGAAGCCAGCTTTGTAAAGTCAGCCACTTAAACAAATTAGCAAGGAGGTCTGAATTTAAATGTGCACATGACATGACTCATGTGCACGCTTTGACTGTTTTGCAACATGACCGTCAGACCTGCGCTTTTGGCTGCGTGGATGTCGCTGTATCTGTCTGTGAAAGGCAGAGCTGGAACGTGCTTTACTGGTTTCATGACCCATAATAAATATGTCAATGACAACGAAACACAGTTGTGCATTATGCGCAGGAAGAATACTTTACAACTATACACTGTGTGCAATATTAATAAGAAGCTAATGCTGCAAGTAGAACACTTAATAACATTGCATTTGGCCATATCTCCACTTAACCAGGCTTCTTCTGGTGCACAGTTTGGGCCAACTTTGCTGATGACACTTTTATTAAAAGAATCCTTGGCAATGCTTATGAATCAATGATGATTGTGTGCTTAAGTCTAAAAGCAATTATTGGTTTTGTAAATCTGCCCATGGTTGCATTATGATATTAGAGTTTCTAATATAGTCTAATGCAAAGCCTCAATCACTGTAAAGGCAGTAAGTTCATATTTCTATAGAGGAAGGAGAACTTATTACTTAAGAGCAGTAACTCCAGGTGGGCTTGGCTGGTAGCCATCTTGGATGTATTGGACTAAATGACAATGATGTGTTGTAGCATTGGCTGGTGTCACACTCAGCTAGAGTAGGCAGGCAGGCTATATCGGGCCCACGTTATCTAATATAGTTTAATTACTGTTTGCAGAGGCTGTCATAACATATCATTGTGTTTAATGGACAAAAGCCCCTTGTTGCTGCTGTTGCTGCGCGTAGATAAAGAAAGACAGAAACTGAGGGCAGTGATGAGGTTTAGACTCTGGTTGTTTGTTCTCCTCTGTTTGTTGTCTCAGGTAAAATTCACAGTAATAGACCCACTGCAATCTGCCGCCCTAATGTGTGCGTTTATCTGTGCTGGGCACTGAATAGATATAGCTACACAACAAATTTCTGCTGTTGTAAATTTGTGGAACAGCATTTTGCAATGCAAAGCAGTGCACACACACATACATATGCATATTACGTGATGTGTGTGTGTGTGTCTAGTGATCATAAACGGTTGATAATGATGGCCTTCTGTGTATTTTCTCTGCTCACTGTTGAATGTTTAAGTGTCACAGTGTTTCTCTGCTTGATCTGGACAATCAACACATTTATCAAGTGCACAATCCAGTTTATAGAAACTCCTCTTTTTTATTCTCATTCTCAAATCCACCTCTGCTCACAGGACAAGTGAAGTTACCTTCTTAGAGGTAAAAGGGTTATTCCTAAATTCAGTTCTACTGAAGTGACAAACACTGTGTCAGTTTGTGGTTTGCTTCTGTCTTTGTCAGATAAGTCTGCCTATCTGTCGCTCACAAATCCGTTCAGTTCGACTTAACATACTTCCAGCTCGGCAGATGGATCTACAGGTACGTTTGCCCATTCGCCTCACCTCTTTTTAAAAAAAGAGATATGTCCATATGTTGACGAAATGATTCACTGAATGGCTTGATTCCCGGAGGCAATCACTGCAAAATAGTTGTATTACGTTATCTGGCTGATATATCTGCGCTTCTATTTACATTAATTTCGCAACTTTAAAAACAGACCCCAGCATGTCAATGAAACGGAGCTGGACGTCGGCCAAAGCAACCACCATCAACCAGTGGTAGTGTGGTTCAAACCAAACCATGTCGAGTCTCCGTAAGAGCAATAATGTCCTGACTAACAGCCACACGGCACGACTGAGCAAACATGACTAACATGCTTTTTCCCAATTGACAGCGGCTGTCCATTTAAATCTGCGCAGATATGGCCTTATATAGTTAAGATGTAGAAATAAAAGCTGGCTGCTGTTTGTTTACGCTCCCCATTCACTGTCTGTCCTCTCGTGGCCTCATATCGCACACTTCTGAAGCACAGTCACGGCTTGTGTTTTCTTTATGTCTGTAATCTTTGCTATTACATTTCCCTGCCACTGTGGCCTTTATTCTGTGGTTATTATTAAAGGGAATATCAGTCTATCCTCCAGCTCTTTCTGTCCCTGTCTCTTTCCCTCTCTGTCTGTTTGTCTGTCTGTCTCTTCAGCTCGTTTTCTCTCAAGCTCTCAGGCTGCCTGTCTGGCAGGATGTCAACTATTGATTTATACCGGCAACATTTTAGCAATGATGGCGGCTTATGGGTTGCGCCAAACAGAATACAACAAACAGGAGATCAGGTTTCAGACGAGTTGACTGGTAGATGAGAAGAGGAAGAGAAAGGACAGTAATAACCACTAGTGTGTCAATACAACAAAGGTTTTCCACAGCTAATATTATATAAGGTAAAAAAATCCCTTTAATATGAGTGCAGTAGGCTGTGAGAGCGGAGAGTATAGGGACAATCTGGTGTTTGTAAGGAGGAATGATTGAATGTTGTTTGGACTGGACTGTATATGAGCTTCCGGTCACTGTGTGGGGGGTTGAGTCATGTACAGGACATAAATTGTGCAATATTAAGTTACAATTGTAGGCTATTATCAGCAGCTGAAGCCACAAGCTTCACAATTTATTCTCCAAGCAATTTTGTGCCCACTCAGGTGAGTGATAAATGTCAGCTGGGGATTTACATTTGGTGGCTGCACTGCAAAAACACCAAGTAGAAGTCAGACCTATTGAAAAGCATAGATACTTTGGGGTGAAATCAAAACCCTAGAAAATGTGGCTACTAACGTGTCCATTTATAACATTAACTATTCATGAAGTCAAAGGCTTCATGTAGGAGGTGCCACTCAAAATCTCAATTAATCTGCTTTGTCAGGACTGTGTGGGGGGCTGAGCTTGATCGGAAATTGATCGATAGGGACAAAAAGCCACATAAACCATATTTTCCACATGGTTTTCATTGTGGATGACTCAAGAAGAGCAGTTTGTCTTTGTTTCTTTTAATCACATCCTGTTGCCGTCCACTACATACAGTACAGTGGTTTGGATAGAAATGTGCATGAATTTGCTTTTTATTTAGCTGATTTTCTGGAAATTTCAGTCAGAATTTGGATTAAATCTGGATGGAAACTTGACTAAAATAGAAATCTGAGTAGAGAGAGGAAGTTCTCTAGAGTTTTGGTGTTGCTCATGACAAGGAACCAATGAACCAGCACAGCTCCACAGTGCCGTGGCGAGATTGCTACTATTATTTGCGTGCCGACACCATTTAAGTACAGTTGGTCTCAGCTGCTTGTGTAACAGTCGGAGGCTGTTCTTTGCTGAGTCACACTTGACTGTTATGACAGTTTTGTGTGGTCTGAATCATGATCCTGATGCAGAGATGTCCGCTTCCCGGCACTTAAAAAAGGTTAGCTGCCAGTACTCTATAATGTGCATTTAAAGCCACAGGTGTCACTTAAACTAGTTTGGATTCATGCGTGTAAACGGTGCAGCTGTGAGATGGGAAACTTCAAAGAAGAGTGCTGCTGCTTTTCAAGTCGTGGATGCATAAAATCATGTTAGCACAAATGACACAGAGAAACACACACACATACACATGCACACACACATACATGCACATAGATTCTCTGAACTTTGGCTATTTGAGACTGAACCCTGGCAGAAGTAAAGTTTAATAAATAAATCAAGGGGAGGGGAGAAAGGCTCTCAAAAGTAGCACTTAAACAATTATTACCCCCTTGTTCCGCTGAGGCTACTACTTAATATTTGATGACTCCTTTCCTTTCTTCTGGCCCTTCTACTCCTCCTCCTCCTCCTCCCCTGTCTTTCCTTTTGTTTTTCCGGTCAGAGAAAAAGGTCAAGCACCCTCAGGTGATCCCAGTTATTTAGTGTTGGGACAAACAGGGCCCTGTTCAAGAAAAGTATCACCTTCACATACAGGTTCCTGGACTCAATAAGATGTCCTCTTGACTTTGAGGATTTTCCCAAAGATCTCCAGTTTGGATATTCTTGCCCAGATTTACAGAAAAGGATCACATTGATCTGAGCTAAACCCAGTGGGGAGCTTTTCCCTGCATTTGTTTGGTCAGGAATTGATGAAGCAGCAAACACAAAGGTCAATGTGTGTGTTCCTAAAGAAATGCTGTGTTCACAATCATATTACTCCCAATCAGTATAGGCTTTTTTAATTGACAACCTGTTCCACATAGTATACTTAGATTTGTAGTCATATCATTTAGTGAGTAATACAAGGAATACTGAAATTGTGGAAAACAGATAGTGGGATTCAAAATGGAAACTTTTTTTATTAATCATTAAAAGAAATGTTTTTATAGAGAACATAATTCACAGGAAGGTGAGGTTACTCATACTGAGCTTATGAAATCAGTTGTGTAATGTCTTTTTTATTTAGCACAAATTACTCTAAGGATGTCATCGGGGTTATTTGTGAGTGGTTTAGCAGGTTGGGTTCAAAATATGCTTAGTATTCAGTCTAATTGGGTCAGGTAGAGTCCTGCGGTATTGCCATGAGTCAAGAGCCTTTGTTTCAGTATGTGTAATACCAGAGTAGATCAGTGAGGATTTGGTGCGTCATAATACAGGAGAGATTTGTGTGTGTGTGTGTGAGAGTGTATGTTTATTTTTAAATCTATTTCATTTTTGAAGCAGATTGTGTAATGTACAAATTTCACAATAAAAAACATAATAACTAAAACTCTGATAGCGTAACGTATCATTCATTAAACAACATCACCGTCATCACCTCTAAATACTATGTGGAAGAGTGATTGGTGAGTTTTTGACTGATATGCATCAACAGTACTGGTTTATTAATCCAGGACTCTTTCTGTATGATCACAGCAGTGTTTTTCCACTGTCCTTATTGTCTCTTTAAGACTCCTACATATTTAACATGCTTTGCTGTTACGTCAAGTTAATGACATTACCTCTCTGTCAATGCTAACACTGTCACTTTCGTCTGCTCACTTTATTTCTATCCTTCCATCTTGTATTTATCTCTCCATCTCTTCTCTGACTTCCTTCCTGTCTCTGTTTATCCAGCTCCATCTCATCCTCTAGCAACGGTCCCATAAGACTGCAGTTATTTTGGCAGCTCCCTAGTGCCAATGTGGCTCTTCAACTGCATAATGACTTACACTCAAGACATTCATGTTTAATGATGTCACTGTCAGACGTAAGATCCTGCTAGTCACACTGGGATGACATTTAAAGTGCATATGCAAAAATAAAACAACCCAAAAAACAATACAGCCAATCATAACACAGTTAAATATTTGAAAGTTGAGTCATATGAGTGCATTAAAATGTACAGGCTTTTGATATACTATGCTTTGAACACGCAAAACATGTTTTGTTCACTGTCAGCTTTATTTATGCTATTGTATCAGCTCATATCAAAATGTTCTGTAACGATTAAGACTGCATTTTTATGTTTTAATGACTCAGTGTGGTACAAACAGGGTTTCATATTGATAACATAGACAGAGGAACTGGGTAATGACAAGACATTAATCGTCTTCCTGGTGAAGGCAAAGTGCAGTAATTGGAGATAAAGTACAGTACCTAACACTAGATGGCAGTCTTGGCTGTGAAAGTCACCGTGTGTGTGTGTGTGTGTGTGTGTGTGTGTGTGTGTGTGTGTAAGAGAGAGAGCTTTATCTGTCATCACTGTCAACAGAGTGTCAGTTGAGACCATGCAGAACCCAGCCTGACTGAAAGCACGCGCACACACACACACACACACACACACTAGCTATACTACATTACACTCTGGTTGACTCCCATATTGAGAGTGATTCGGTGGCGAGAGTGTTTGTCTTGGTTTGCCACAGTCTTCTAATGTTAAACAGATATATTCCTATGTCCTATTAACAAAGCATTTAATGGCCATGCTGACAAACGTTGACAGATTTTGCCCCCTATTTGACCCACTCAGAGTTCATTGTCATCACGTTTGTTCACAATAAATCACGTACAGAGTGTAGTTGACTGCACTGACCCTCCTGACACTGTCCAGACGCTAATATTATTTATTCATTACAGACGCTAAGCTAAATATATCATCACACTGACCCCAAACCTAAGAGCTTCCTCTTTTTTACTTTCTTTCCGGTTCTTTAAGATTGTCAGATTTTATATATAGTATAAAAAAATTGAGGAATAGAGGAAATAGTGTGCAGATAAATTAAAAATGAGAATAACCATTAGCTGCTTCAGTTGTTTTAGCATTGCACCGTACCTCTTATCATCATCCCACCATCCATTCTTATCTCTTGCTTCTCTGGGGGGATCAACAGTCAGGTCTATTTGTGGATCTTTGTGATATCAAGATGTGAGCAGGTCTCTATACCACAGACTGTACTGTCATTGGTTTGCACACACAAGCATTTAGACTCTTTAAGGCAATCACAAATATATTTACAATGGTGGAAGAATTACTTATCCTTTTCTTAAGTAAAAGTAAGACAACACTGTAAAAATACTCAAAAAAAAGAAAGAAAAGTAGTTTTAAAAAAACACAATGTAAAATTTTGTACTGGGTCGTCACCAGAGAACCACAGTAGCCCACGTGAATTTGTTCCCGCAGCCGCTGCCATTGCTGGTACCCAAACAGGAAAGTTACATAGTGCAATTGCACCCAGGGCGACCCCGCTAAGGCTGCAGTAGCGGCACGATTCATCCTATTAATCGTTTTTTTTAACCACTTAAATGAGTTTAGAAAAATGATATTAAGGTTGTAAAACTACATAGTGTTGCTTTAAGTCCAGTGGTTTCAAACCCAGGGGTCAGGGCCCTCTTATAGGTCACCACATAAATTTGAGGGGTCTATTTTGATAGTCTTTCCTTATCTTTGATAAAATAGATAATTTGACCTCTTTGGATGTCAAACAGTTATTTATATAAAACCATCTGAGAAGTTCAGATGGAAAATCATTCATGGATATCTGAAACACAGCAAAAGGCCCTCAGAGATCTCTGAAGCAATTGGTATCTATCGCTGAAATAACCATCTATATTTGTCAAATAGGAAGTCGCCAGTCATCATGCTAGTGTGTTGGGCTGTCAGAATAAACCAGAGCACCCAGAGGACCTTCTTGCTATGAGCCCACAGTGCTGGCGCTGCACCACAGTCCCACTCCCACCATAGTTAGTCGGCCATTGAGAAAATGCATAAAATTGATTGATGCACTCTTACAACAGTACAGTACAAGTGCATGAAAATTCAGCATAAGTACAGAGTGGATTACCAACAGGGTAAAGTAGGCAACTCTCCAGGCGGATTGAAAAAAACAACGACAACAACCACCCAGGTTTACTAGTACTGTATAAACTGATGAATTAAAACATCATACATCATGGGAGATCTGTAAGGCTGTAACCAACAATAACTTTTATTATTTGTACTATACAGTGCGCTATCTTAAATTTACAGTAACTTAAATTACTTGCAGTGCATAAAATGTCCAAAAGCAGTAGAAATCCTAAATCCTTGAGACTCAAATGAGCATATTCAATGGCCAAAAAGCTAAATATGTTGACTTTACTGTCATAGTCAAATGAAAACTAACTAGCAATTAAGATTTTTTTTTTTTTTGACATTTCCACTTTTACATGGCTTAATATAGCCTACATAAATATGAATTTGAATTAAAATATAGCCTAATAGGCCCTAAACATATTCAAAATATAAAAACATTTACCCTGTCAATCAAAGTGGCATCTGGGTAAATTAATGACTGTCTAGCTACTTGAGGCCAACAGGGGTCCAACAACAACAAATGTTTTTCCTGTAAGGCTCATTTAATGCAGCCATATTAATAGTTACTCATTTGCACTGTGAGGCTAATTCAGTTCAATTCAATTTATTTGTTTATGGAGGACAATGTCCAAGGGGGTGCGGCTGTACCTTAGGCTAATTAACCCTGCACCATTCATCAGGCCTGTTTCATTCTCACTGTGAGTGTTTTCACTGTTTTAAACTCTCCCGCTCTTGCAGTCCTTTACTTGGCGCCCATTACCATTACCCAACCATTATCTCGGCCGGTGTATAAACTGGTGGCTGAGGGTGTCGGACCCCTTCACCCTTTGACCCCAGCAGCGCCTCTAATCTGCATAGAGGAATGAGAGGCATTCTTCAGCTGCTCACAGGAGGTGGTGGTGGTGGTGGAGGAGGAGGAGGAGGAAGAGGAGGTGGGAGGGGAAGTTACGACGTAGTAGCGAGTAGCGCCCCACAGTCAGTGAACCAAGTTTCCAGCGACTCAGCCATCACGCTGTGAAACTTTTTGGTGTATGTGTGTGTGTATTTTTCATTTTTATTTTTTATTTTTCAATTATTATTATTATTAATACTTCTGAGATGAGCACACTCGGCGGCAGCGGACGGGATTTATGCGGCGATAGGAGGCCGTGATCGCGGGGTTCGGCGGGGGGGTGGCCCGGTCCGGAGGAGCTGAATATGGGTCAGACTGCTGTGTCCGCCGTGTCCCAGACCGCCAGCGGTGAGTGTGTGTAGCCTATGTGTGCGTGTGTGTGTGAGTGAGAGAGTTTTCTGAATGTGTGTGTGTGCCAGTGTGTGCATTATGTGCATTTCCCCCTCCCTCTGGTCTCACACACACATTCCGCTATCTTTATTCAGGAAGTCTCCTCATTGTTACTTTTTTATTCTCTAACGCTCCTGTCCGATAACAAACTGATCGAAGCTTCTCCACAGCTGAACTCCAACAAAGCGCTTCACGCTCTCTGTTTGTCAATGGGAACTTTTAGTGAACCACATGTGTGTTAAATTAATTCAAACGCCCTTGCATCATTACAACACTAGTGTTTCTAAAGCCCCTCCATGGCTGTGTGTGTGTGTGTGTGTGTGTGTGTGTGTGTGTGTGTGTGTGTGTGTGTGTGTGTGTGTGTGTGTGTGTGTGTGTGTGTGTGTGTGTGTGTGTGTTGGTGAGTGACACAAACACACAGTGGAGCAGCCTGTGTTAAAGCAGCGATGTGAGAGGATGTGTTGTATAACCACACTAGTTGTTTATAAAGCTGCATTGTTGCCGCTGGGTAATGAAGTTCACTGTTTGGTGTGAGTTTATGTACTTTAGCAGCCAGTTTGACTTGAGTCCAGATGAGCTGAAGGGAGAGCAGCTTAGTTTTCCACCAATTAGTTTTCTCAGAAGAGACCAGAGGACCATCTGAAGCTCTGTTGAATCGAAGTAGATTTACATTGAACCCCACACTGAGGAGTCTGTTAAAGCAAGACAACAGCATCACGTCATGAGTCAACAAGTGGGGCCCTACTACACTGATCTGTGTGAAGGTTTCACCGGAAGTTTCCTCACTCACTCACTCGCACAGTTCAGGTTTGACAGCGGCACAGCTTTTTTAGATTTCCTCCATGTCAAAGAGAAAATGGAGTTCTCACCACATCTGAAGCCAACGAATCTGCTCATTATTTTCTTCAACTCACTGAGTATAAACATTTGGTCTATTAAATGTCAGGAAAAAAAAAAAAGGCTCATCACAGTTTTCCCACGCAGGGCTCAACAAGCTGTTATCAGTTTGTTTGTTTGTTTGAAGCAGCAGGTCACACAACCGAAAATGAATTTGTTTGTACAATGATGTGAAACAGAAAAGCATTGTTAAAGAGCAGGGATCGAGTTTATGTTATCAAAATGAATTCCAATTATTCTGTTGTCTGACTAATCGATTAAGTTTCGGTCCAGTTGTCATATAGTTATATCTCTACATGGATCTTCCTTGTTGTGGTTTCAGGCTCCAGAAATCAACTACGCTAATGTATTCTTAATCTCAGTTCCTGGGGTTGAGGACCACACACGTGTTTGATTCTCACCGATGAATCAAGAGCTGTTTCACACCTGCAGAGCAAAGCAAATTACCACCTGGCTCAATCAGAGAGCAGTAATTCAATACGCACCACATGACTGTGACGCAACGCTTTGTCTGTTTCAGTTTGGAGATGAAAAAAGGATAAGTTAAAACAGCTCAAAGTGTCTTAATGAGGCGTTCAAACCTCCAGGACAGATTCAAACACTTTTCCCCAGATGAAGGGATGAACATCTAACATGTCGGCTCCAAAATTTCCCAAATCCTTAGAAGTAGACTGACATCTGATACTGTGGACGTAATGACCTATGATTCACATCATTATCAAACCTGTCAAACCCTCCAGTGACGCCCCGTGCTGTGTGTAAGACTGATAAACGTCAACATGCCGATTCTTAATCTAATTCTTAGTCTTGTTTTCTTTTAATTGGATAAGACGCTGCCAGATTTTCAATCTTAATTTAGCTCATTTTAGGCTGGTATTTGATTTAAACCAGTTCTTGTTTGGCTGCTTAACTTTCAAATGAAATTACAGCATTTGAGAATTTTAGTCTATTTTGATGAACAGTTTTGTAACAAAAACATTATTATATTCCTCAAACTAAAGTATAAAAGAGAGGTTATTTGGTTAGTGCTTGTAAAATACTGGTATCTTATTGGCAGTAGCAAAGAGCGGTCAGATGAAAGCATCCCTGGCCATGTATTGAAGGATCTGTATATGTTATGTTCCCAGATCAAGATCCAGATCATTTACTATGAATTCAGTTTTTTTACTCTGAAGTCTGGTTGATGTTGACGTTGGCCTTGGTGGAGGTCTGAGGTCTGAGGTCTGTGCTCTGCGCTGCGGCGGCCTTCTAGTTTAATGTAATTCACATGATTTCTGATTATTGACAACATCACTGACGGGCCATCGTGACAAGACATTGGTGACAGTGAAGGCTACAACTTTAAAACTGTACAAGTTGTGTAAATTGTCACTAGGGTTGCAACTGATCTTTTTCATATAGATAATCGATTAACTGTCAGAAAATAGTGGAAGTGGACCTTTTTAACCTCTCTGGGCCTACAGTAAGGTCATAAGTAAGTCAGTTTACCACAGTAGCGTTGTTTCATACCACAAAGTAGCCTAAATCATGAAGTTCTCATTTGAGAAGACTGAACCAGCAAAAGTTTTGCAGTTTTATCAACTAATGGTTGCAGCTCGTAATCAAAGACCATAAACTCTCTTAATTGTTTGGATAACAATTAGAAAGACTTATACTAGCCAAACCAATAAATGTAGAGATGTATCATGAGCTTTTTCCATTGATCATGCCTCCACTGATACTGGAGCGGTGATAGTAAATCAATGTATTTAGATTTTGGACTGTTGGCTGGTGAAATCTGAAGACGTCCCAGTGTCTTCATGGAGATTATGATGCACGCTTCTCACTCTTGTTGATATTTTATGGACTGAATAATTGCTAGAGAAAATAAATAGCATATTAATCAAGTTTTAGTGACACAGAGGGGTTCAGACTAGGATGCAATACTTCCTCCCTGCTTAAAATCTCATTTGTGCTCTGCTATGCAGAGTCACTGGCCTGCCTGTGAGAGATAACGGTAAATATTTCACATTGGTTCACATATTTTATGGGAAGGCTTTAAGGCCGTGAGGCACACAGGAAGGGATGAAGGACGCCGGATGAAAACAAAACTGGATCTTTTTTATGACGCTGTCAGCATTTAAAGTAAAACCCAGACTGTTTAGCGGAGCACTTAGGCCAACATGCTTAGGAACCCGAGGCCATAATAATGATGCATACAGTACAGTCTGCATGGCTGCATTATGGATTACATAACGACGCTGTGATGTTCTCTAAATGCTGAATCTACAGTTCTGAGAGCGGGAGGGGGAAGTGATTCGGACTGTTGGGGTCTTTGCATAAAATGGATATCCTGTGTGCCGTGATGAGTTATTAGTGTGAGTTAAACTGCGCTGTAAAGCTGCAGTTCCCTGTTTAATTTCTTTTAGGCCTGTTATTCTTGACTTAATCCGAGCTGCTCGGTCCTGTGAGGATCATGAGTTGGGCTCTATACTGTGCTTCTCTGTCCTACGCTGGAGAAAGCTTTGGAAGAAATGACCCAAGTGTTAAAACTGGAGCTAATGCCCGGCGTCGCCCCTCCCTCCGCTCTCGTCCAACACCTCTTGTTGCCCTCTTTTTTTCCTCTTCTTCTTTCCTTCCCCCCCCTTTTCTGCCCTTATCCTTCCCATGTTTTCCTTTTTTACCCCTCGCCTCAGTTTCCACCTCTCCCCTTCTTTCTCTCCTCCTCTCCTTTGTCTCTCTTTGCCTCTCTCTCCCCCTCCATCCCTCTTCCTCTGTTCGTGATGTCTGGTTCTTCCCTCCCTGGTGACTTGCAGTGAAGGAAGGAAGCCTCTCCCTTTCCCCCTCCTCCTCCTCCTCCTCCTCCTCGACACATGTTCCTGCTATAACGTCTGAAGGGAAAGAAAAAACTTACTGGCCGCTTTGACACAGTACATTGCCACTTTAACCCTGTGATGTTGTGCCAGACAACATACAGTATGTCATACCACGTCGCTGAAAACATGTAGAAAACAACCTCCTGGCTGAATGGCGAAGGCGAAGGGGCTTAAACCAGTGAAACATACAGTAACTTTAGTAAAACATTAACATCATCATTGGCCTGTGCGTCTTGGCTCAATAAACACAGCTGACTGAACAGATCCTGTGTGTTACCGATCCATTCAGATGTCTGTAACGTCTCAAGTTGTGTTTCGTATTATTCCACCCACTCCCACAGCTGCTTTACATCTAAATCCCAACGCCCCCCCTCCCCTCTAGCATGACATCACGAGTCATCTGTTGCAAAATAAGACCCCTCGCCATGAAATCCAGTGTTGAATCATGCAGTTGAGTCAGCATTTGTTGTGTGCAACAACAGCCCCCGAGTTTAGCCGAGGTGGATTTGAGCCACACTGGTGTGATTAAAAAGCTGGAATCAATATTGCTTTGGTAAAAATCCACTGCTGTTCTTGGATGGAGCTCTCTTGCAGGACTGCTGTAAAAAAAACAACAACAACACTGCAAAAGTTCACAGTTTCTCCGCAAAACGTGTGGATTTTAAAGTGATTTAACTGAGCCAGGTTTATTTAAACATAAAACATACCGTTGTTCTAATATGCAGATAAAAATAATAACTTCCCTCATTTTATCTCTTAAAGAATCAAGCCCCAATAAAAGAGGGTTTGCGGGATATCTAATTCCAATTATACAAGTAATACAATGATTAATGTGATGGAGAGTTGCAAGAAACCTCAGAGAGGCTTAATCTGGCCTCTCTCTAGGGCACAGATTTCATCACATTAATCCATCATTCTATTAAAAAAAGAGAAAAGGAAAAACTTAAGTTGTTAAAACTGAAAAAAAGAGGAAGAAGAAAATGTCATAAGTTTGTGTTTGGGAAGCTTTGATGTGAGGTTACATTACATTCTGTAACTGCTGACTGATGGCGGTTCATGTCACTTCCTTTGCTGCTGACAATATTCTGTATGTCAGAGGTGAGAGGCTATGCGGTGAAATGTCGATTTAAGTATGTTGTGACTTGGATTCAATATTAAACGCATTCATATAAACAGCTGATTAAATCAAATATGATGCTCTTCAAATGGAATAAGCATACTACATATAGCTATTCTACATGTTTCGACATGTTATTAAAACGATTAAAATGTTGCATATTTTTCTTTAATGTAGTGAAAGGTCATTTAAATGTACATTCAAATAATGATAATTGTCAAATCTGTCTTGTCCAGTCCTTAAGACGCCCCACTATGGAACCAGTGGTCTATGGACAGGGGTACTAGAAATGAAAATGACGTCTGGAGTAATGAAGGCTGTAGAATGGGACTGGCATTCATTAAAAGTGTAATAAAATGGCTGTGCGTGTAATTTACTGACTCACAAAAGTAGATTTTGAGTAAAGTTGCTGGTGTGTGAGATTTTTCTTTTGCGACTGAACACACTCATTGTTGTGAACTTCTGGTGAAGTGCATGTGTGTGACGCAGGAATGTAAAGCTGACTAAAAAGTCAATTTCCTGGATTGTTACGTGAAACACATGAGTCTCAAATTTTCCCTCTTCTTAAAGCACCTAGTCACTGTAGGTACTTTCACAAGGAGAAGTGTGTTTAGAGAACTGTGCTCTCCAAAGTTAACAACGATCCCTCTTTTTTGCTCGTCTTCACTCTTTCACTTTCTTTCTCTGCTCACCTCCCAGTCCCTGCACGTAAAAAAAAAAATTGGATCACTGTCCCTATTTGGTTCCCACTAGAGGTTTAATAGTCGGACTAATGGTGATGATAATCGCTGTTGCTGATTTTCCCATCATTAGCAGCACAAAGCAGCTGCTGAAATGCACCTATTGTTGTGATTTGATATCAACACAGGAACAGGAAATGAGTGAGTGAGAGAGTGTGTGTGTTTGTGTGCTAGGATGTAAATGTGTGTGAGAGAGAGACACTGTACTGAGCTCTGCGCTGCACTCTTCTCTGTCTTCTCTTTTGTTTTTTTGAGCTCTTAATTGCCGTGCTGTGTACCAACATGCAGTCAGGGTCATAAGGTGAGCGGAGTCTGGATGGGAGCAATTATACCTGCATTGTTTTTATGTCTTGCTGTGTTGCTTTTCATTATTGGAACCCCCCACTTAATAATGGAGGCTGCTGAGGCATCTGGTTCTTGACATAATAATCCCACTTAATCCAAATGAACTCTTCTGCCGACTATCAAACGATTTAAATCCCCTCTAAATCCTGAGTATTTCTCTATATTATTCAAACTTTATGAGTAAAAAAGCAATCACTCATCAGTTTACGAGTCACATGTTTAACTCTGATTGGTGGATGGATGTAGTAATAACTGCTGTAACTTCTACTTTCATGGGGAAAAATAAGTTTTCACGACCTTTAACTTCATTTTGATGTCACACTTGACATACTGTATTCCTCTTCGCTCTGACATTGATCCATCATCACCAGTAAGCAGCACTCAGAGGCGGTTTACACTCATCAGCGCCATCTCCATCCATCAGGCGTATTGAGCAGCAGATGGCTATCGACATCTAGTATTGGCATCAACAGCCTGTCAGCGCTGATGAGAGCCAACCAATCAACTGAGTTCAGACTGTTTTCCTTTGAGCAGAAGGTTAGAGTATGGATTTTCTCCATCAGGAAAAAATGCTGCAGATGAGTGGAGATGAGGTTTTGTTTCTACCTCAGCCGACCGTTTCTGTTTATCTGTCAGAAGTGTGGGAGTGAGACATTGAGAATAAGCAAAACTTGAATGAATGTTATAACTTCACATGTTTAATGTTAGATTCCCGTCAATGGGATGCTTTGGTATTACTGCAACTTCTGTGTATTTTGGACTTCACTGGGCCCAATCTCTGCACAAACTTGACAAATTAAACATCACTTAAAAGCTCTAAACATCCTCTTTCTATCCGCTGAACAATTCAGGATCCTCACATCAATGTGACAGCTGTTGTGCTGCTTTAATTGCCCCAGACCTTTTTTTTTTATGGCTCCCAAGTTTTCTATAAACAAATGATTTTGTACAGGGTATTTGAAGCTAAAACAAAAGGAGCTAAAAATACATGACATTTCTGCTTTTGTGCCCCTGTATCTTTTGGTCCAGTGTCATTATTTCCGATGGTTTGTTACCTTTCAAAATAAGACCGTTAGTAGTTATGACTGTAATCAAAATAGCTGAACAGTTACCATTTTATTTTGGGTACATTATGTTTGGGGCTTGTATCTGCTGAGTCTGTTGTAGCTCTGAACCGAGGCCTGTACGTTTACATTCCTTCGGGGGAATGGATTAAGTCATTCAAGATCACAGATATAATATAATTCATGGAAGGAAAAAAAAAAAGATATTTAAGTTTTTTAGTAATAAGGTTTTGAACCCTGCTGGCCACCGTACACTCTGGAGGGTTGAATGATTCAGCAGTGTTGTGTGGCTGAAAAAACAAAAACCTCCCTCTGCTCGAATCTGAGGAATCACACACCACCTCTCTTTCCTCTGCAAGATTCCGGTTTGGTATACACACACACACACACACACACACAAACACACACATACACACAGACACACACACACTGCAGTTTTCCAGAAGGTTCACAGCACCTCTAATCTTTCAACAGGAAGAGGAGGAGTTGTGGAAGGACAGGGATCTAGCCAACACACACATGAGCGCACACACTGCAAGTCCTGCACAGAGTTAGAAATATTCCCACTTTGATGCTGAAGGAGTTGATCGATAAAATGTCCAAACTTTGGTTTCTGGCCACACTTCTCAGCCTCATGCAGTTGTTGTTATATTCTTCTATTTCTGCATTTGTGTCTTCCAGTTGATGGGTTGGAGAAATCATCATCGCTGGCCAGCTGCGACGTGGTGGTGGACAGCGCCACCGCTACCCAGAATGCCCCTGGGTCACGGCAGCAGCGAGGCAAGCTGTCGACACTGGGAAAACTGTTCAAACCCTGGAAGTGGAGGAAGAAGAAGACCAGTGACAAGTTCCAGGATCTTTCTAAAGGTGAGACGACGTCTTGCGTGTGTGTGGGTTTCGTATTTTAATAACATTGTGTATGAACACGTCTGATGGGGGGGGAGGCCTCTGATTTGCTCTCCTCGATTGAACGTCTGTGCAACATCACGACTTACATTTTTAGATTCGGGCTGAGCGGCGCTAAGTGCAAACAGGAGCAGTCTCGCTCCCAGAAGAGCTTTAAAAGGAAAAGAGTGAACAGTTTGCGCTCACTGATTCATTCCTGAATTGCCTGCTAGGAAATAAAAAAGGAGCAGAGGCAAATACAAAAAGCAGAGACGGTTTCTTCACGGTTGCCAGGTGTGTCAGTGTCAGAGCCTCTTTCCATTATGACGCTGTATGTGTGTGTCATACCTCCAGGGTCCGGGGTCAGGGTTTAGGACTTTATGCTGCTGCATTTGTTTTCTGTTCCTTTTTATCTAATATTTAACCAATCATTTTGTCAAGTTCCTCTTCTGAGTAGTTGCACTTTTGGATGTCAGAGGCCAGGAGCAGCTTGAGTACATCAAGGCTGGAGTTAGCAGAGATTTAGTGGATGACCCTCTGAGTGTTTAATGTTTCCTCCTTTCTCCTCACTCAGTGGCATGAAATGCATTACTATGCCTGTATTTCTATTAACTGTACTCATGATCAATATGTTAATAACCTCTTCTGGAGTCCATTTAATCCTTTACGTGGAGGTCATACCAGTATTTTCTCCTCTTGATCTTCTACTGATGGACTGTGCTCAGGTGTGAACTCTTCCTTGTTTTTGATGCACAGTAATCCTTTTTCTGTTTGAAGGAATTTAAACAGTATTGAATGTTTTATATTACCTTGCCTAATGGTGGCATTACATTATACCAATTCAATATTTTAAAAAAGAAATATTGAGCCCAGTTATTTAAACCATGTATTTGGAAGAGGGAGCAAACATAGAAAATGAAGCCAAAAGAAGTGAAATTGAAGTAAGACTGTTTAATATGTTGGCTAGACAAAATAGACAGTCTGTGACTCTATTGGTTCACTGATTGATTATTGGCTAATCTTTTCACCTCTATAATTGTGTAGTCAACTGTGTGCCGGCTCATTCGGTGGTAATTGGGTGCCGGTTGCAGCACATTGACAGAGTGGTTCCTCTTGAAACATGCAGTGCAGCCAGGGAGCGGATGGCAGCGATGCTTTCGCAAGAAGAGGAGGAACATGGTGGAGCTGTTGTGCAACGCTTGGGCATAGTTTTCTGTGAATTCATCATTGCTGAAGAAGACACGATAAAGATAGACCGAGCAGAGTTCCCCTGTTGAACCGGACAATGACCTTGATCTTGTTCATCTTTCAGTTCTAGAGAGAAAAATCTCCACCAGACAAACGAGGGAGGAGCTCATCAGAAAAGGAGTTCTCATCCCTGACCAAGGTTTGTCTGATTATGTTAAAGCTCAGACATGAATTACTTTAGTATTACAAATTAGGAAAATGATGCAGCAAAACTACAGAGCCGTCCAGCACCCACTGTGACCCTGATTGGCCAGTGATGAAGCCGAGTTAGAACTCAAAACACTCGTCGGTTATAAACCCTGACATCTCAACCACTTCTTCTATGTCTTTTTTTTTCTCTACTAGAGGAACCAGTCAGCAGTGAAAATCTCAACGGCCACGCCACCTCCAATGTGACGTCAGAAGAGGTCAAAGTTGACATTGAGTCAGCAGAAACACAGCAGGAGGAACAGGCCCGTGCACCCGTCAGCGCCGAGGACAAAACAGGTAACATCTGCACCAGCTTGTGTTGTCTAAGTTGAATAATAGTTGAGGAAAGATATATTCCAATGCTAATTTGCAGACATGTTTTTCAGGATCTTGTTGATGATGTTCTTCATTTATTTTAGTAAAACAAGATGTTCTCATTCATAAACATGAGACTTTGTGGTTCTTGGTAGAATAATGTGCTGTGGGAGAAACGTCCTTGACGGCCGAGCGAGCACCTATTAAACGTAGGGTTGATCAATATGGCTTCACTTTTCCAAACATGCCATGTTACTCAGGAATGTGGAACTTTTTTCAGCCCTTTAGCGACTCTATTTTTATATGCTAGAACTAAATGTTGGAGCTTTTTTTAGACGTCAGTTGCTTTGAAGTCTTTTCCTCCCGGTGGTGGAATGCATTTGTATCGGCAGCAGTTTTCTGCCTGACATTGAATCCTCTGTGGGATCTCTGACCGGGCCTAATGTGTTCAAATAGATATTCCCATTATATCAGCCTGCAGCAGGCGTTCACAGTCTGAACAGAGCAGTATCTCCATCTCTTAATGCCTCCCGCTCCCCCAGGAGTCAGGCCACTGTTCTTCCTTCTGATGCTTCTTAAGTGTTTTGCTTTTTTCATCCCAACCGTGTTAGCATTGAACTCGGAGCCATTTGTTTGTTTCATTTATCAATAATCAGAAAGGCACAGGTAACAAACACTGCAAAATAGAGTAACAGATACACACATGCCGTCATACTGGAGGTGTGGAAGGTTGATAGGTATATGGAAAAGATTGCAGATTAAACATTATGTCATCATCACAAGCTCTTTCCAGTCTCTCCTCATCCGACGTTATGTCTTCTGTCTTCGTTTGCTTGTCTGCATGTCCCTAGCGCAGATTGTCTTGCTTCCATTTGAACCTCTAAATACTTGACTTTTTCTTCCTGCTTCCTCTGCTCTGCTCAGAGAGGTGTGATACTAAACCCCCCGCCCGGGCTAACCACGTGCGACCTCGAGACGCTCAATCTAAAAAGCAGCAAAGTGCCGCTCTGACCCCCTCTTCCAAACCTGCGGGTGGCACAGCAGCCACAAGCAGGCACAGGGAGGGGGCCGTGGGCACTAAAAAGACAACTAAAACCCCAGGCAAGACAGGCTCGTCCACTCAGGCTAAAGCTAACCCACGGGGCGCTAACACCATTAGCCGTGGGACTGGTAAGTTCAGCTGGTCCGGACTGAGCACTTTTTGCCTGACCCTTGTTCCTTCCTGCCTGCCCCCATGCATGGAAAAAAGTGCTTGTGTCACCGTTTGAAAGGAAAGAACACTCACTGCAAACCCGTCTGCACCTGTAAACCGTGGCTGAATGTGCACTCTGTCATGTGTTTTTTGTAAAGTGCCTACAAACTAGTTTCTCCCTGTGTCTCCTTCTTGATAGAGCCCTTTCCTCATTAGAAGGGATTTCAGGTCAAGTGAGTAACTACAGTATAGGAGCGTTGCAGTTATGATCTCTCGCTGTCTGTTTTCTGAGAAAGCAGAAGTGAAGATTTATTTGCGTAGCTCTATCAACGCCTCTGCACACGAGTCTGTGTGTGTGTGTGTGTGTGAGTGACAGAGCGCGTGAGTGTGGTTAGTGTAGCATGGCTTTCTTATATTCAAAATGAGCTCTGACAACCCCATGCGCTTTTGACTGATGGCATGATGCTAGGGCATGATCATCATCCTTGATCCTGTGTGTGTGTGTGTGTGTGTGTGTGTGTGTGTGTGTGTGTGTGTGTGTGTGTGTGTGTACTTGTCCTACAGCATGGTGAAAGTAAACAGACAAAAGCCCAGAATACTGCATGTGATGTTCATGCAGTCTTTGCTGAAGGGCTCTGTGTATTCGTCTGTTGTTATCTGGGAAATGGAACAAAAGTTGTTTCATTAGTGTTTGAATAAGAGTTTAAGTTCACCCCTTCCCCCAGGCTGCTTCTACCAGCACACAAAGACACTTTATAGACAAACTGCCTCAGTCAGTATTACCTCAGGTACTCTATATTTGTCTCAGTTTTAGAGATGTGATTAGAAGTGGTTATTTTAGTAATAAAACATTATGGCTGCCAGCATGTTCTAATACAACAGTTTATTACTTCAGTCGCTAGTCAATGGTATGAATTGTGGATATATATAATCTATATCACAGCTATCACAGAGTTACTTTGAGACCGAAGAAGTCCTGCAACTATAAGGAGCTTCTTTTTCACTCATTTCTAAGTGAATTTGTGGTTGTTTATTCTTAATGTAACTCTGAATGTAAAAATGCATGTTCACATTTAGCCTGACTTGATTGCATCGGAAAAAATGCCAGTAAGCACTGGCTATCACTGAAACACAGACACCAACATGCATCAAAAGCCAGAAAAAAATTGGGTATTTCTATTATTTCATATTTTTATTCAACTGTTTATTTTATTATGTCTGATAATCCACTTTATGGATTATTTAAACTTTTGATTTCGTTCTTTTAATGTTTTACATGTCTAGAATGGCAATGAAGAATCCCTGAATCCTTTAATCCTTGTATTTCTGATATTCCCCAAATTCATGTATTTTTTCTTCCTTTTAATAAGAAAAATATATAAACAAGTTGTTGGCAGTATGTTGACAGCAAAACGAAATACCTTAATGTGATTTAAGTTGGGCTGTATTAAAGTATATCTTTAGCTTTGCATATTCTCAGACTGTGGGAGGATACTAAAGAGAAGTCAAACTTTCTATGTTCCCCTCTCACTTTCTCTTGCTCCCTCCTCCTCAGCCAAATCCTACCATCCAAAGAAGACAGGAGCCTCCGCCACCACCCCTCGTTCTCGTGCATCTAAGGATGCTAGCACTTCAACGCAGACCGATGCGAAGGATGCAAAATCCAACCGTAAATCAGATACTCCTGCCTCCTCTTCTTCTGCACATCATAAGGCCTCCAAAGAGACTCCCAGCCAACCAAGGGAGGTAAAATCCTCGCCCCCTTCCTCAGACACCAAGCCTGCCTCACCCAAAGCCTCGGGCAATAAGAAGGAGGGAGGTCAGGCTGCCTCTCCGTCTGCTCCCAATGCCTCTAACGGGGATGAGGAGACTCAGAAAGGTGTGACTCCTGAGCTCAAAGACCAGTCTCCCCATGTTAATGCTGCTACAGAGGACACTTCCTTCACAGAGGGTGAGACAGGCAGCAGCTCACAGGGGGAGAAAAAGGACAGAATGGGAGAAAAGAGGGGAGAGGAAGAAAAGAAGAAAGGAGAGATAGAATCTGCAGTGGAGAACACTGAAAGGTAAAAATCTAAGTCTGTAAATGTTAAGTCGGTTTTACACTTCCATCGTCACAGAAATAGTTTGAAGTAATGAGTCAACTGAAAGTAAAATTGTGACTTTATTTCACTCCAGTAAGATATTAACATTTAGTGGAGATGAGTTTACAAATATAAGCATTTATTCTGCTTCAACAAGTATGTGTGCTCATGATTTTGTGTTTCTTGCAGGGCCGCAGAGGGCCAGACTGAAAAGCCACAGGGCCTAAGTGTGAAAACAGAGAATGCTGAAGTCACGGTGATCCCTGATAGGCCAAGAGACAGCCAAACTAGTGACTCTGACTCTGATGGCCCAATCCTGTACCGAGATGAGGAGGAAGAAGAGGAGGACGACGAGTACACAAATAGTATGACATTCTTTTTTTTTTAACACATCACACATAATACACGGACACAACTTCACACATAATAAGAGAAGTTACAGTATTTGCAGAAGTGTTTCATTAAGAAGTTCAGTACATTCCTCCTATGCTTTCTACCCGATTTATACCACAAACTGCAGCTGCAGAGTGCTACTTATAACTTACAAACAGTAGGACATAGGGTTGAGGCAAATTGAAAAATGCAACAGAAAAAACTATTTACTTTGAGAATGTCCTAATGGTGCCTGCATACAGTACAAGGTTTCTAGAATGCTCCAACCACCATTTAGGAGCCATAGAATTTCCTGGCAGTTGTTTATGAATTCCAGAATCTCCCCAATTCTGGAATTTTGGCAATTGTGGAATTTCCCATTTTGGTAATTCTGGAATTTCCCAGCAGCCATTTAGGAGTTCTAGAACCGCCCAACTTCTACCAGTAGTTCTTTTGTGTGGGGCTTTCAAGGATTCTAGAAGGATTCTTCCAGTATTTGTTAGAGTTTAATTTCCCAGCAGTAGTGCCTAGAATCTGTAGCAGCTTTTCAAGAGTTACAGAATCCTCCATTAGCCTGGAATTTCTAGAATCTTTCAGCAACCTTTTGGGGTTCAAATTTCCCAGTAGCCTTCCAAGAGTTCCAGCATCTCCCAGTAGCTGTTTGGGAGTCCTGTTCAAGAGTCTTTTAAAGGGTTCTAGAATTTTCCAGGAGCCATTTTGAAGTTTTTAGAATATCCCAGTAGCTCTTTGGGTGATCTAGAATTTTCCTGTTGCTGTTTCATTGTTTTAGGATTTCTCAGTATCCCCTTTAAAGTCATGGAATCTCCAAGCACCATTTTGGGAATTCTAGAATTGCCCAACAGTCCTTTGGGAGTTCTAGAATTGTCCAGCAGCTTTTTGGGAGCTCTAGATCTTCTCATAGCCCTTTTGGGATTTCTAAAAGCTGTTTTGGAGTTATAAAATATCCCATCAGCCTTTTCAGAAATTCTAGAATCCCCCAATAGCCCCGCAAAGAGTTCTAGAAGGCCCCAGTAGCTGCTTGAGAGCTTTAGCATCTGCAGCAGCAACTAAGATGTCATTTGCTAAATTCATGCATGATCATTATCTACATCTGATCTCTATGCAGGTTTGTTTAAGGCCTTAAGCAACATGTTACATTTCTCTTCCAGGTTCTCTGGCCAGCAAGATTCGTCGACGAGACACCCTAAACATCAAACTCGGGAATCGACCCAGCAAGAGAGAGCTAGAAGAGAAAAACATTCTGCCGCGGAGCTCTGAGACAGAGAGACACGAGTTGCGCCAGCAGATTGGCAGCAAACTAGTCAGGTATACACACACTGCCATACACACTCAGTATGTTGTGAAAATGTTGAAAGGTGTGAGTTTTCATCATAAATCTTTTCTTGTTTTTTTGTAGTTGTGGGTGGTGTGATAGTACAAATAACCATGACAATCTGTGCTTAAGTGTAGTCTGGCCTTTTCTACCAGATGAGGCCGAGGCGTTGGTGGCAAACTACCACTGGATCAAGAAAAAAAAAATAGTGTAAAGAATGCGAAATTGTGTAAAGTGTGTAAAGAAACGAAGGGAAATGTATTTATTTTTTCTTGTAGAACTCAGTGTGATGTTCAAATCATTTCCTATCTGCTCATTGTAGAAAAGTATGAGAGCACATTTCTCTCTTTTCAGGCGCCTCAGCCAAAGACCCACCACAGAAGAACTGGAGCAGAGGAATATCCTTAAGCGTAAGTTTCTGAAATACACTATTAAACTGAGAGATGATCAGATACACCAGTTTTACATTACTATCTATGTTGAGGCTAAACTTAAATAATAGTGATATCATTTTTATGCTATGACCAAATCAATATGAGCTCATTGAACTCGGTATTATTATATATCCATCATCACCGATGGTTTTATACACAGAAAATAAAAATCAGACCTACATTAGGTTGTATATATCAATAATTGTGACTTTAATTGCAAAATAACAGCTGTTAAAGTGCAAATCTAAACCCTTCCAACTGACTCATGCTGTGATAGTGATCTACTGACACAAGAACGCTTAAGTGGCTTGTTTAAATTAGAGCATACACACATAGCAGGGCATGGTGAAAAGTCTGTGCTCTTCCATTTACCCACATTTTGCAATGCACTGGTTTGCAGCTGTACAGTGCAAAGGCTTTTTCATTCAGGAAGAAGCTAATAAAACCTCGTCTACATGCTTGTTCTGCTAATGGAAAGGAGGAGTTTGGTCTCTCTGGGCTGTGAATCCCAGACGGCTTGTATTTCAAGCTCTGATGGGAACAGCAGAGGTCAAGGAGTTTATAAGCATCCCAGGCCAAGTCACTCACTGGTTATTTAGACACATGTATTATACACAATGCATATCCATGAACATGCAACAAGACTATCTCCAGTGCAGAATCAACTCACATGATCCATCCTGTCTCTGGCAATTCCCTCTTTTGATTTTGTTTATGTTAAGGCAATCACTCCGCTACACAGTCATGGACATGGTTTAATGTAGTGAATCACATCTCCCAGTTATAAATAGAGGCAGAAGCTTGTTGCAGACACAGTAGGTGTGAAATGACTGTGCTGGTTCTCTGCGTGCAGAAAAGAATGAAGCGGAGGAGCAAGAAGCCAAGCAAGAGATTAAAAGGAGACTCTCCAGAAAGGTACTGTACACACCAACCACACATACACACACTTAAGAGAGTACAGAGAAGATGGAGTGAGTCTATATTTAGCTGCTAATATGTTTTGCTCCACCTTATGAGTCACATTAGGAGGCATAAATGATGCTATGTGTGGCAAGATGGGCCATCTAGTGGACAAAGGTGGAACTGAAAGAGTAAACCATTCCTGAGAAGTTGGGCGTTTTCTGTCTTTCCAGCACTGACTTCCTGGAAATGTTTGAATCAGTCAATACAGAGAACAACACTAACACAAAACAAAAGAACACAGGAAGTAACAGTGTGTTAGATTTTATTTTATCTTCAACTGAAAGTGAAAACAATGGGAAGAATTTTCCTTAAAGAAGATTACGTTAATGGTCTCATTTATCTCCCTCTTTTACCTTGTGTGTGTAGTTGAGTGTGAGGCCTACAGTGGCAGAGCTTGTTGCTAGAAGGATCCTGCGTTTCAACGAGTACGTTGAAGTAACAGACGCCAAGGATTATGACCGGCGGGCAGACAAACCCTGGACACGGCTAACACCTGCCGACAAGGTACTACAGTTTTTTACTTTGCACTGTAAAATGCACTTTGCTTAGTGTACAGGCGCTATATAGTGTTGAAACAGGAAAAAGGTCTTTCCTTAACTGTTGCAGCAATGTCAGCTGAACCGCTGCAGACCAAGTTTGTCCTTGCATGATACACAAGTTGATGCAACAAGAGTATAAGTGCATGCATATACCAGATCCCCCATGCCTTTATAAAAATCTCCCGATGGAAGGAGAAAGGACCTCAGGGTGCATTAAATTGCACTGTCTGTGTCAAGGCTGCCCTCTGCTGTTGATGTTTAGAACTGCAGGGCACAGAGAAATCACACACCCTCACCCATGTCGTCCTAAATCCTACTCACTGAACCATCTCAGCCTTTAATTTGCATCACAGCCATAATCAGCACAAGTGCCTGGGTGCAAGAGGGTGGGACAAATGCTGCATAAAGAAAAGGACTTGGTATGATATGTGCAGGAGAGGAATATCTGTGCTAAGTTAAATGCATGGCTTATTTTCAGTTCTTAAGCTGTTTAGACCAAAGTTTCTGAATGCAACAGTGCTAAATATTCTAAACAATGCTCAGTAGTAAGGGGCAAAAATATACCAACATAATCGTGCCCTAGGAGAGCAAAGAAAAAGACACATGTTTGCTGTTTTTTTAACCTGTAACCTTGATCTTTCCTGTACTAAATTGAATTTTGAACTGTGAGCATAACATTTATTTCATGAACTTCATATTTCCGTGGACGAACCCTGCCACTAGGAATCACAGAGATGTGGCTGAGTGTTAGTTTTGATTTGATCTGTGTGTGTCTGTGTGTGCTGTGCCCCTCAGGCTGCTATCCGTAAGGAGCTGAACGAGTTTAAGAGCCGAGAGATGGAGGTTCATGAAGACAGCAAACAGTTCACCAGGTACTCAAGCTGTCGATGGCCTCCACCATTTAGCCCGACTCTGACTATAACTTGCGCTTCATTAGTAATTTATCACAGCGAATCCCCTCTCTTTATTAGCTCTCACTGATCAATATTTATATAATTCTGGTCCCCCAAAGCCATTTTCACTTACCACATTGCAGTCAAGATATGCACCTGGGTCGACTCCAGTTCATTAGCCTCAGGCATTGATTACAAATAAAGTTCAGGTTCACTCCCTCACATGTTATTAGATCTGTGAGGCATAGTTTTATATTGTGTTGCTGTACAGAGAACACAGTGTCCACCAGTCAAAACTGCTCAGAAAGAAAAAGAAAGAACTACATAATATGATCGAATGCAATGTTTGATTTAGAAATATAGATAATGTGCAAATCTCCTGTATGTTTTGCACTGCGTTTTAATTTGTTTTTTGGCCTCTCAGGGGAACGGTTTAGCTTCTCCAAAGTCTTTTGACAAATCTGATTATATGCACACAAGCCCTTATAAATCCACCTTTTTTATTTAATCTTTATTTAACCTGCAGTGTTATTGAGATTAAAAATCTTGTTTACAAGTGTGTCATGGCCAAGACACTCAGCAGCCAAATGAACAATAAATACAATATAAACTTTACCTAGAAAATTAAGAATAAATGGAAAATATCAGAAATATTCATCAGATATTTGTCACAATTCATCAACATCAAGATGCTGTGTGCAGCCATCCTAGTTAGGCTGATTATAGCTGTGACGTGTCAGTTTCAGCTGTAATCAAATTAAACGTTGTCAACAAACTTCACTGTCTTCACACTCACAAGAAAATGTATGTCAAAGTTAACCTGATAATGACTTGTAAAAACAAATTTTAGAATTTCTATTTCTGTTACGTATACTGGCCTTTGACCCAACCCATAATTTTAGGTTAAATTTTAAATATTTTTATGTCAAACGCAGTGAGGCCTTTGAGGGTTTCTGGACAATATTTGTCATTGTTGTGTTTAAATTTAATCTCAAATATCTTTTAAAAGTACATTTTAAACAATTACATTTTTTTATTGATTTGCAGATAATAATGATTTACAGTTGACACTCATGCGGTTAATCTGGATTAGATATTTTAATTGATTGACAGCCCTAGTTCATTTACAGAAAATGTACTAAGCTTTTCTCATTCAGTTAACACACCAACAATCAAAGATATTTGATGCTTTATTTTCATATTTGTTGGGGAAAATCAGCAGTTTTGAGAAGATGAAACCAACAAATATTTAATATTAACAAAACACAAACACAAAACAAAAAAACTAATGAATAAATTGACCCTGTGTGTTTTGCTTGATCTCAGATTCCATCGGCCCTAAGTGCCCTCACCGTCAGCTGGACGTCAGCACCACCAGCTCTCGGATCCACAGCTCCCAGCAGGCTCCCGGCCCTCCAGACCCCCAGTGCACAGCTCAGTACACTCCGCTTAGGGATCCTCTTGCTCCTGATGTATTTACTGTACATCTAGTGACAGCTACCGGTTTTGTCCTAAGGCCTTAGTCATCCAAAGACACCAGTGAAACTTTTAACACATATATCGTCACAACAGTGGTGTGTATATCGCTGTGATTAGCACCATTTATTTATTGTAGATGGCCAGAGCCTGCTGGTGTATGGTGTTTTTTGTTCTTTGGTTCACGTCAGGCCTTGTGATGGGAGGTTCCACTGAGGAAAATGGGGCAAAAATTACCCATGTTGTAATGAATGTGGCCATAGTTGGTGTCCATGCTATGGTATGCCTTGTTATAAACTGCCAGATGGCCATACATGGGCATCCTCCTAGCACAGGAAATGGGAGTGATTGGACAGTTGTGTGCTGATGTCAGTGCCTATGTCATAGATCAGAGGGGAGGAGAAGCAGTTTGTTCTGCTCCGATGTGCCTCTTGGAGTTGAATCTGAAATACTGCAGCTCAGTTATAGACATATTTAAAGTATATTGCCACTAGAGGGCATTATATCATCAGAGTTATAGCCTGTAAGGATGAAGACCTGTATGCAGATGAAGAATAAACTGCGAGTGTTAATATTTACAACTGCTGAAGCTGAGGGAACGGTGGGTACCTGAGGCATTAAGAGCGAAGTGCAACAGAGAGAGCTCCAGATCTCGCCACTTCCAATCCCTCAGCGGTGAAACATGGTGATCATATAGCATCATATATCCTGTTAAAGCCCAGATTTCTGATCACAAAGTGCTGGACTTGCGGTTTAGAGGATCTACTTTTCATTCTTTGACTTCGGTTTTTCATTTCAGGCTTTTGGCTGGAGCTCTTCCTCAGAGCGACCTTGTGCCAAAGAAAAAGCAGGAGTTTGATTGCGAAGTGTGAAAGTATAGCGGTGTGATTTTTGTTGGGTGGACTTCATATGAGAGGTTCATGAATATAGAGCAGACAGGCACTGGGAGTTTCACCGCTGAAGCAATCAACTGGCCGCTCAAAGAGGTGGAGAAGTACTCTTCCATTCCCTTGAACATGCTTTTGCAATTTAATCGTGTCGGACGGTGATGGTTACATAAGGAAAGGCTTCCTGATGAGTGGCCCTTTTACACCTTGCCCTAACTTGCACCTTGAATCCAACAGTTTTTGTTTTATCAACACACAGTTTCTCTTTTTACCCCCCAAACAGTAGAATTTCAACATGAAATTGAAAATGTAAAGAAACTGCTCAGTATTTTGGTAAATGCACTAATCAGTAATCACTTAAATGATCAGTGAACATCGGATAGTTATGAAGCAAAATACCAAAGAAGAGGACTTTGATGCTTTTCATTTGAATCGAGACTGATCTGTTTGATCAATGACATTTCATAAATAAAGAAAATTTATTAAGAAACAATACAATAAATACCTCCTCCTACAAAATTATTTTATTTATTTAGCTCACAGACATAATCTCATGATTTGACTCGTGGATATGAGTCTTTTTCAAAATGTTGAACTTTTCCTTTAACTGAAAAAACACAAATAAGGATTTTCAATTCTATGCGCTAATAAAAACTCAAGATGCATGTTGGTACCAAATGTAAAGGGGATCAGTTGTCAGTTGCTGTTTTGTGGTTGTGCATGCGTACGTGTGTGTCTGTGCGTGTGTGTGTTGACTGACCTATCAGGGAAGGAAACCTCAGATGAAGAAAAGACGTAGAGCCTGTCAGAAATATTCAAGGACTAAATACGAGAAGCCAGTAGAGAAATAAAAACAGGCCATGGTGACTTGGTCATTATGGATTTTCATTTCAAAATCAATCAAAAAACATTACTCATTTTCTCTTCCCAGTATTTGGTCTTGATAGAGGATGTTTGCTGACGAGTGACTGACAGATTGAGCTTGCTGACGTCCAAAGGCTTGTGTTCAAATAATAGAGACCCCCGCCCTTCACAACACTCATCACTCTGACAAATAGTAACAGAAAAGGACAGATTTATTCCTTCTGCTTCTGAATGTGTGGTGGTTGCAACATGAAGTGATGTACAGCGATGGAAAAGAAACCAACAGTATTCATTAATGTCAATGTCTATGTTGTTATATATTGATTATTTTGTACAGAATGTATATTGAGCATGTGCATACATTGAAATCAACTTTAATACCAATATGATACAATGCAACTTTGATGTGAATGTTTTAAGCTCTGATTTTAGTCGTCTTGTGTTTTTTGGGGTTTTTTTTTTAATCAGCCCTGGACACTGATAATGAAAAGAACAGCACAGCACACACACACACACACAGGTGCTGTTTCTAGGCAGCATATCAAACATAGTGTGTTGAATAACTGTTGTGTCTTTATCAAACCAACCTGTTTCCTAAGCAGAGGATGGATAAGACATCATATAGGCAGTGATGAGACTGATAACTATTTGATATTCTACTCCACCTTCAGTTTAAGTGAAGTCCCAAGTGCAATGCAGCTATTTACATAGATGGTGCCTGAGTTTAACAAAACAAAACAATGAATAATCCTCTCTGAATCTCGCTTGTGATTGATTTTTTTTTTTTTTAGATGGTCCTGGGTGACATTTTGACATCATCCTAATAACTGTTTAAACATGCATTGTGCAGTTTTTCCAACCACACGTGGTTTAGCTACTGTGTCTAATCCACTCGTATTTGATAAGAACAGGAGACACAGGGCTGTTTGGTTTCATGCACTGTGAAATTAGCTTACACACACACACACACACACACACACACACACACACACACACATGGTAATGAAAGACCAGAAAGCTCTTAGATCAGATTAACAAATTAAAAGTCTTACTTCTTCAAACACATTTGGTCCCGTCACGTTCAACTAAACATGAATACGCTGCTGACATCTCTTTTAAAAAGATAATGGGTTAAAACCAGATAAAGCAGATCTGGTAACAATGGTGCATGTTTACCACTTATAAGCAGTATATAGTCAGCGCATCAATGAATAGATAAATATACATACATTTTATCATTTATTTGCTAACAACTTAAACTCCTTGTGTGAAGCATTGATGACTATTAAATGCATTATAGTGTATGTGTGATTTATAGTATGTTATCACAGGATTTAAACACATTTATTAACAGTTAAAAACCCGTGACTTGTACATGTGTATAAGTGTTTTGGTATCACTATTGCAGCCATATTATAGCTATTTATATAACAGTATGAATGCTTCATAGGAGAAGTTAGAGGTTTTAATTAACACTGTATGTGTGCTTATATTTGATCAACTACAGATCATTTATGCAGATTTTATATGCTGCTTATAAATGCTAAATTGCAGTGTTGAAATGAAATGGTGCCTAATAAGTAGCTTTAGAATTTTTTTTTATTTTTTATGTCAAATATTTTTTTTCAAGGCTGATGTGTAATTCTACATTTTGGTTCAGGACTGGTTATAAGCATCTAAATTGGGCAGATGGCAGTGGGAAGAGCCTCAACAGCTGGTTATAACCTGTCAGTATTAATCACAAGGAGGAGTCTTGTAAAAAACCTTTATGGCTGCAGTCTGGTTTCATCTCATCCCTGTGGGACCGCAAAATAAACATAATAAACCTTCTGAGAGGAATAGACCCATGGAAGTTGTAGTAGTTAAAAAGACACTCCACATGTCTTTGCACTCTTTGTAAAACAGTCTATATGGACGTATAGAATATACATTTCCTGCTTAATCTCAAAAAAGTATCTCTCTGACACTGGTTTTCCTCACTGCCACTTTGAATTTTCCATTCTTGAGACGACCCCCAGTTCTTGAAAATGTTTGTTTTTGGGAATGTCGTCCATCATCACTTCCCCAAAATCCAATCTCTTAATTTCACACAGGAGCCATAAACCAGACTGCTGCTGCTGCTGCTGCTTATGTTGTTGTTTTTAATCGAAAACCTTTTATCTTTATCATGTAGACTTTTCTTGATCATGTGATATTCACAGTGAGGTGACATGAATTGTTGGGGATTTTTTTCCCCACACACAAAGTCAACAAAATGCTGAAAGCAGCAAAGACCCAGGACTGAATTATTCACATGGACTCCAAACACATTATGTATGTTTGATCTTTGAACTCATAGGACGACGACATATACCCCCCCCCCCCCAAAAAAAAAAAAAACTGCTACTGTTACGTGCAAACTGTCAAACTGTGTATATTGTTTTTGTATATAAAGAATCATGGAGAAAAAAAAACACCCATTTTGTTCTGGTGATTTCTGTTTATGTGAACAGACTCGAGCACATTACACAAGGAAAAGTCCCTGGATGCAAAAAGCAGCAGCAGAGGTCAATAAGGTGAAGAGAAGTGCTAAGATGGTGTTTGCACAGGAACACATCAGAGAAAGAACGGCACACCCTCTCCTTGTTTTCTCTTCACTCTCGAAGTCCCAAGTCGTATGTGAGAAGAAGAGAATTTTCATCGATCTCCCTTCTCTCTTCTTGTTGTGTTATTGCTGGCTGCACTCTGTGGTATACGAAGGCGTATTTTAGAGTCCTTGAAGTCCCCATTAGCTACGTAATTCACTATTCACAAAAATACAGTATAAAACAAAGACTCAGCTGCAGATTCTTTCAATCCAGACATCATTCTTTTATTTTCTGAACGAATAAAAAAAGAGTATGAGCCACTTTCTTTTTTTAATTTCCACTGATGTAACGGGAAATTTACAGCCTATCTAGAAAGTGAAGCATTTAGCACCAATTAAGCCTTTCTTGGACATTAGAGGCAAAAAATAAAAAGATGTGCCCTGATTGTGAAATACTGTTGAGGATGACAGAATAATTACCGTGAGAAATCTGCACTGACCCTAACTGTGCCTTTTCGTTCTGACTTTGATTCCTCTTGGGTTACCAAAGGACACGCCACTCTACAAAGAGTGAATTAGCACAACTGTAGCTATTTCTATTCTCTCTCTGGTGTAGCTCAAGGGACCAGGAGTCCATCTTAACTATTAGACAGTACTGTTGGATGGACTGAAAACTAGCACTCATGTGATGAATCCTGATCATCACCATCAAGCGCAACCATGAAGTTGACATTTGTTAACTTATTAAAGCTTCAAAGCTAATGGCACTCCATCAGCCTTAGCATTGCTTTGTATTTAGTGCAATTCAGCATGTTAGTACTTTGGCTAACATGAAAAAATACATGGTAAAAATGCTAAAAACAAAACAAAACCCAGCATATTAACAAACTGAGCGTGTAGCATGCTGACATTTGTTTTTAACTCAAGCCCACTGACTGTACACAACAAGTGAGGAGTGAGAGCGCAAGTAATGACTTTAAGGGAGTCTATTCATTTCTGTCCTCCCCTGCCTTTTCATCTGTTGCCATAAAAAAAACAAGTCTAATCAAATCCTTTGCCTGTTGGTTGTTAAGTTCATGTGTTTAACTTGACAAGAGCAAGACGAGGCTATTCCAGTGGCTTTACTGTCTATTTCCCAAAGGTGAAGTCAATATTCAAAGGCATCTTCAGTCTGTATGCAAATACAATCTGAAAGATGCAGCGCTAAGAAATGAACCACATCACTCTCTCGTGCTGTATTGGAAATCCATTTCCCCAATACAGTAATATTCTAGATAAATGTGACTGTAAATATGCTGTTTATGTAAACAGCTGTGTGACATCAAGCTTGAGTGCATCTCATTTTAATGTACATGCTGCAAACTTCTCCGAACCTTTGAGTTCACAAGTGTGTGTTCTGGTTGAACTTGGAGGCTTCCATGTGAATGACCATTAAAGTATCACATTTCAGCCTCATCCACTCTGCCTCATCCAGATACCAGCTTCTAAAGAGGATGTGGGCATAATGTAGTCAGTTGAAAGGAAGAGGACCGGGGAAAATGAGAACTGAGAGGCTGAAGGAGACGCAGGACGGAGAAGAGCAGAGACGGAGATGGAGATGGGAGGAAATGGGAGACAATCAAACACATGAATCATCGGTGGAGCTTATATGTTCAACTTTAGAGGCCGCCTCTGACAACCTACCGGCTTTGAAATGGATTTTACCGCACAGAGATGAGACAGTTTGACCTCCGTGGCAGGGTGGGCAGAGATTGAAGTTTTTGATTTGCTTGCCCACTTGTCAAATTTGTTGTTCCCTGATTCGATATATAGATATATATTATTCTGACAGTGAGGATGATGGGTTTTAGTATAGAGCAAAGGAGGACAGCAAGGTAACTGTAGCATCTGGTGCTTGGATCTGAAAGATGCACCTCAGGATCATGGTGATCATAAACCTCCTGCTGTCTCACTCTCTCTCCTCTCTCTCACATACACACACACACACACACACACACACAATGAGTAATCGCCCACGATATAACTCTGAAAATTCATCACAGATATATTGTTCCAACCTGAATGCTAAATCTAAACCCTAAACTTCGAATGAGCCCCTTTTATCAAATTGTAAGACAACCAGCCTTCTCCACAAACTTTTCAACTTTTAGTCCCCAAAAACTCTCACAAGCTGTAAAACAGACACACACACACACACACACTCTCTCTCTCTCTCTCTCTCTCTCTCTCTCACCCCACATTAATGAAGTTTCCCGGGCAGGACGGAGAAGTAGTTTTGTCCCTGGCGTGCTGCCTGGAGGTCTCAGCTGTAATGCAAGTCTTCTACTCGATTGGAAAACGGTGGATATAAATCATGACTCTAATATCCTCCAAGGTTACAAAAAGTGTGATTATCAGAGGGTTTGTTCTTCCCTATTGTGCTGTTCTTATTAAAGTCATTTCACTCCTCAAATCACTTGCTCCCTCTGAAAAAAAAGTGAAAGGTTATAAAAGATTAGGTAGGAGAGAAAGATAAACTCCCAAACCTTTAATTTTCTGCCCTTAGAAATTTTATGAAAAGATAATTGATGGTGCAGGTGAAAAAAAAACCCCAACACATTTTGTTTCAACCTCAGTTAAAAAGTGAACTTTTAATGCACAAACCTCTTCCAAAACTGTTTAAACCAGACACTTATTTCAGTATTTTGTCATAAAGATCTATAGCATTCATTCATTTTCATCATCCGAGTGCCACTGTTCCTGCCAGAAACGCACACGCCTGAGCTCTTCACAGAATGTGTTTCTTTCCCCCGCTGTGGAGTCATTACTTGTGTGTTTTATCATGGATGTTTCCACTCCACTGCTACAGGCCAATCTGAGCGGTGGAGATGGAGGAAAGAAAGCGGGAGCAGGCAGTGGGAGAAAAGGAGGAAGTGATGAGGTTTTGCAGGAGGGGGTGGTGGAGGCAGTAAAGAAAATGAAAGTGAAGAGTTTAGTGGAGGGGAACAATGGAGAAGAAGAGTCGACGCAGATAGACGGATGAAAGGGGTGGGTGGCATGGAAGGGCAAAGATAATTGGATTGTGGGAGCATTCATATTTGATAAGGGTGAATGTGCTTCCTGGACCTTTTCACTGTTTGGCTGAGCTCCTGTGTAATCAGAAGAGAGAGCAGATGTGGACAACCAGCCAAACGAGACGCTCACATTAACATCAACACAGAAAGGCCAAACGGGTATTAACAGGTGCCATTCACCGTGTCAGGCGCCATTTAAAAAATGCTAACAGCACGCACTGATGCCCGTTGCAGGTTCCAGTCTAAGCATCAGCCTTTAAACAGCGTCACCTGAATGGAGGAGAATTAATTGCCTCCTCTATCAAAGAAGTGCAGCATCCTGAATGGTCACAGGGGTGAGGCGATAATTAGCTGCCATGCCGGATGAGATCGATGCAGTGGGTGTTGGGGGCTGTGAGATGTTGGAGAAGGTCTGGACTTCAGACTCTGTGACCTCAGCAGCAGTGAGACGGAGCTTCACCGTTAAAGGAGTGTTAGTACAGTTGAGCTGCTACAAATGGAGCTGAACTTCATATGGTTTCGGCTTTACTTTGTCTGGAAGTTAGAAAAAACAAAGTGAACTGATGTGAGGGAAAGGGTTCTGCATATTCTTATAATAATTGACTCATCAATTCAACAAGAACAAGGAAGTATCAGCTAGTCTATTGGAAACCTTGGAGCAAAGCATGGAGCCTTGTATGCATTAGACCTTGTGAGGTCAATGTGATCGTGCATAGCAGCATGTACCACGGGGTTCTATGATATATGCAAAGGTGAATCAATTGACAAACCTATTGATCTATTGATTTTTTCAACAGCTGCTGCTGAGTTTGAATTCCATGTCTCATTTTGGTGAGAGGAATCAGACTTGTAATTATTATTATTATTAACACTGGGGAAATAATCTGTTTTTTCATCTATGTGGTCATTGATTTTGACTTGATCTAAGCTGCCGTTACTGAAAATGTATGGGGTGTACCGACTGTTCTATATGCTCCTCTTCTGTGAGAGCTTTGTGTGCGTGTGCGTGTGTGTGTCTGTGTGTGTCTGTGTGTGTTTGTGTTGACAGGCAGGACTCAGTATTTATAGGCATGGTGAAGGACTCCAGAAGGACTGAACAAGACAGAACAAGCTGTTTCAGCTTCGCTATTTTTCATCTCTGCTGTTCAGAAACACTCACTGAAACTGGGAAATTGTTAGCCGGGGTTGTTGTGAAAGCAATCCCACCCTAATCACATGTCTGATTTGTTGACAAGGTGTTTGCCCAAGAAAGAATTGACATCTGCGGATGGAGGCCTGCTGGGGTGACCGGACATTTGCCAAGTCAAATCAGTGACTGTAACTCTTAAATCTCCTTGAAATCTATTTTTCTGTCTTGGTTTTTTAGTTATAGGTTCTACACTTTTTTTTTTATTATGCTCAGATGTATTTGGTTTTACTTTGTCAAGAAGTGTAATATAAATAAAGTTCTCATTATTCTTAGTATTATGGACAGATTTTGAATCACATTGTCATTTGAATATTTGCTTTTCATTCAGTGAAAGATATTTGATATACAATGTCAGTATATTATCCAAACAAATGGAAGTTATCTTCTCCTGATTCTTCAGCATTCACAGCAAAATGTCCTGATAACAGATCAAGATTGACAATGTTTATTTCACGGAGAGAAAAACTAGACAAAACAGCTCTAATGTGGACCTGCCTCTATCCTTATCTGGCTTTTCACAGACATGATTACTTTGCAGAGGGTTCTGGCAAGTTTAGCACCTTCCTAATGGATCTTGATTAGCATTTTAGAAACTCTAAAAGCAGATCTCAATCTATCAGAGTATCATCAATCATGCAGACATTGCTTATTTTCTACTCTGAATTTCTCAGCTTTTCTCATTTCCTTGGCCCAGTGGAGGGTTGATGCAAGCACGAGGCTTTTTCCCTGATGCTTCCCAAATACATTTAGGAAAAGAAATTGCCACTTAATATATTGGTACAGGAAAGACATAATTCACATAACCAAACAAAAGCCCACAATCCACTCAGAGTAAATGAAAGACCTTGTGACAATTGATTGTTTCTTACTGCGATAATTGTGGGGTAGGAGATTGAGAAACCATCCTGATCAGCCTCTTCAATCGTGTCTCCTGCCTCCCGCTGAGTTTCTCACTAGACTCCACACAATAAATGTTTCTTTTCTTCTCTTTTTCTCTTAAGAGAAAACGCTGTAAAACAAATGGAGCAAAGGTTTCTCTGGGTGCAAAGCTGATGTTACAGTTGTACTCGAGAGCCCATAATCAAAGAACACCCACCTGCGAGCCTTATTACCATTAGAAAAGGTGAGTCCATCTCCACTGATGTGACTAGAAACTGAGCAGCAGATGTCTATTTATGTGCCCGCGTCGCAGTGAAAACAAGTCAAGCAGTTTATGAGTGTTTTATGTGTATCTGTCTGCGTGCGTGTGACGGCACACCAACAGGCCTCATGTTGTTTTCTCGCCTGACTTGGCAGAGCTGTCTCTGCGGCTCTCACAGCGAGGACAGATGGCAAGGACTTACCCCACTAAGAAACTCTGCAACACACACACATACACACACATACACACACACACACACAATAACCGAGACGTGATGCACAACACGAGAACTTCCTTGGCTCCCACCGACTTGTCTCTCAATCCAACAATGAGTCATGCGTAGCATCCTCTGCCACCGAGTGTCTGTGTTTGTGCGTGCGAAATCTGGCTGGAAGTATGCTTTGATGAATCACCTGAAGTCAGCAAAGTCACAACACAGAGCCTGCTGCTCGCTCCACTGTCAACCGGAGGCTGCAGCTTCAAACACCAACTCCATTTTAACCACACTGAGGCGATTTGCATTATAAAAGCATGTTTGTCAAGATCAGTAGCTTATAAAACTGACACTGCTGATCTGATTCACAGTCAACATTTATTCTGAGCTGTAATTCGTGGCAGTTTTTAATCTAGTCTCACTGCTTGAAGAGTCAATTTGCACACACGATTTAATTGATATTATTCACTTTTTAGATATGTAAACAAATAAATGTCTATTTTTAGCTCAATCCAGCACCAGCTTTATACAGAAGGACCAGCCATCTCCTAAAACAATGAAGAGTGACATGCTGCTGCCTATAAAACCTCCATCACATGGCACTGGCAATGAGATGACTTACTTTAAATGGGACGCAGCTGATCTGTGTGCACTTAAATGTGTGGGTGGACAGTTGGGCACGGCACTGATGTGCGTGCGTGAGACTGTGTAGGTGGACAGCGGTTTGTTGAAATCTGCAAGGCCAAACAAAGTCACTGCTGAAATATGCAACTGTGCAGTGCGTGCTGCAGGTTAAGAGTTTTATATCTCTGCATTGGGAGGGTTATTAATATTCTAGCCTGTAGGTTACATTTCCCAGTGTGCTCTTATAGGCTCATTGTAAAACATAAATGCAAGTGTAAATATTAAACATCTTTTATTCCTGGTATATACCATACAATGTTTTAAGCTTAAATACTGGATTGAAGATCTGCACATCTTGTTCCAGACTGAGATGCAACTTTGATGATTGCACTTAATTGCTGCAGTATTTTTTTTCACTGTCTAGTGTAAAAAGTATATTTGAGCTAGATGTTTTCTTCGGTCCCTGTTTTTCTTCACTTTGTGTTTTCTCCTATTTAGCATTTTTATCTCACATTTTTAAATGTGTCTTTGTTTTACTCGCTTATCTTAGTCTCTCTTCTAACACTTAGACTGACGAATGTCTTCTTTCCTACTGTCTGAAAATGTAATTATGCCGATTGATAGGGAAAAAAAACAATCTAATATATCCCTGCCCAATTTGGCACCAGTGAACTGACATCTACTGCGTATGCCTTCAACACAATATCCTTAATTTGTTGTCTCAATGATAGTGATGATGAGATTTTCAGGTGGGTGACAGACTTAAGGGAAAACATGAGTCAGTGAGTGGAAAAAACATCAATAATGAAAATGTTTCAATAGTGGATGTAGGATTTTGATATGTATGAATATGAAGTGAATCATATGCTATAGTCTTAACATTATCCAGTTTTCAACCCAACTGAAAACCTATGGGAGATTTTTGCATGACATATTCAACAACTCTCTCCACCACCAATATCTTTTGGAGGGAAGGTACCTCATCCCTCCTGCAGCATCTGCATTGCAGAAGTGTACGTGCCTGTTGACTAAGTAAACCCATGAGCCATTAAAAACAAAAGTATGTAAATGCAGTCATGATGTGAGCATAAAGTTTAATCAAATCAAAACAAATGTTTCAATCAAGAACGTAGTTCAACCAGTTGATACAAATACTTGACAATGATAATATGCCAGTTTGTACACATGTTTCTATTATCTTCTATTCCGTCTTGAAGCTCTTTTTTTTTTTAACTCTTTCACCTCCATAGCTAACTTCCCTGAAAGCTGTACGGGGCAAGAAACATGTTTTTCAATAGTCCAAATGCAAACGATGTAAAGATCTCTATCCAGGTGTCTTCTGGTGTGTATGCAGACCGCCCAGTAACAGGTGGCAGGATCATATAAAGATGGAGGAGTTATTATTTATGGTCAGAAATTGTAGAAGCAGAAACTCATGTTAAATGTCCATGAAAAATTAAAACCAATCCTACAAAAAAAAAAAAAAAAAATCCAGTATAAAAACAACCAAGGGGCACTCCACTGCACTCTAAGCGTCGTCAGGTTTGTCTGCTGGTGGTCCACATGGCTGGAGCATCTTCTCCATCAGGTTAAAGCGGACACGTGCTTTGCTCTCATTCTCAGCGACAGAGAAGTAGTTGAGCAGGTCAAAATGTCCCATGTAGGAGCAGTAAGAGTCTCTGTGCTGGTTCACCAGCCATTCCCACTTGCTGGTGTCGGCGTGTCCTGTACCAATGTACTTAGACTGGAGGTGCTCCAGCTGACTGTGGATGTTGTATCTGTCGGTCATTCTTGCTGAGAGTCAGAGTCCCTGGGGCTCTGGATAAAGGGGAAAAGAGGGGAAAAAGGTCAGTGTTATATGTGTACAAGTTTACTCATGATTCACACAGAAGAGGACTGTTTTTTTTTTCAATTCAAATAGCTTATAGTCATTGTTATAAAACAACGAGACAATGTTGGAGCATTGACAGCATTTCATTGTCATAAAGTGCAAACGTTATAATCCCAAATAATTAGTGAACCCAAATATATATATATATAAAAAGTCCACATAATATATACAAATCCGGAGGAGAAATAAAGTGCTTTGACAGGATACTAATAGACAGTACAATGTAAATATATGGTTGGTCACAATTCCAAGTCTTGTTATTCTCTGAGGTTGTGATGTAGGTGTACATGTGCTGCAGCCATTATGAGGACTGTTTTTTGTTTTGTTTTATTTTTTAGTTAAGTAAAAAAACAAACAAGCATTTCATTTATTTATATTTTTTGTAGGTTTTCTTTTTGTACGTTTGTTGCCAAAGCTGATAAAAACCGGCGCCGTCCGAGCAGCGCTGCAACAGACCGGAGGCTTTGGTCAGTCTCTGCGGGAAAGTGACGACACGGGCCGAAGCTAGCTGGTTAAAGCGCTAACTTTAGTATGAGAAAGGAAGGAGACTAAAACTACATTTGCGGTTGCTTTTCATCGCCGAATACAGTTTATGGTAAGTGAAAGAATGAAGTTTGATGCTGAATTCAACGCTACTGCTCACCGGTTTAGTTAACAACTGATAATGCTAATGTTAGCTATGTAGCAATAGCAAAACGAGCTAATAGCTCACACGTCTCGACCATTGTAAAACGAATTACTTTAAACGTGTTGACGTGAATTACTTGACGAATATAACATTGAAAATGAAAGATTCAACACTAAAAAAAACTCATGTAGGTCTCGACTTTATTGACGCTACCGAGAAACAGTTAGCATGCTAACAGTAACGCGAGGCTAGCTCGGTGTTATTAGTCCAATCAAAGTCTTCCTGAAGTTTCTAAGTAGATATCAGTTCCACATTGACAGTGCAGCGTTTAAATGCAACACATACTTACTGGATAGTATGTAAAGAGAGGACACGCGAAGGCAGAAGGTATAAATAATAAACGGATCCGACCACCACACACTTCTTCAAAGCTGTGGAGCGATGACTTCCGGTAAAGTCCCTCAGTAAAAACAGACCGGAGGAAAAATAAGGCTGGAACTATTGTTCCGCTCTTCTAAAACAGACTGGCTCTGGTAAAACCGTCTATGGGTAAAACCAATCGGACTGAAGAGCCTACTACCACGAAACAAACAGCAAACAAGTACTTAAATTATAATTAATAGTAGGCTATATATACAGAATCAATTATAATTTAATTGCTTTAGTTAAATATATGAAATATATAGAATAAATTAACCAAAAATAAAGGCAAGGCAAATTTACTTGTATAGACCATTTTTACAAACGGTTTGTCTCAAAGGGCTTTAGCATCATAACAACATCCTCTGCCCTAGACCCTCACATCGACTGAGGAAAAACTCCCAAGAAAACCTTAAACATTGGGGGGGCAGGAGATTGAGACCAATCATCTAGGCCTACTGTTTGAATGCATTTAAAAGCATTCACAGTCGCCATTTTTGCGGCTTTGTAATTTCTTGACCATTCTGACATTTTACCATTTGTCTGAGGCTAATGTCACATGATCAGACACATCCAAGCCTAAACTGGGCCACTTATTGTTGTGGGGGCCAGGCGACACAGCCCAAAATGTCATGAGCCAAGTCTGACATGGTTGTGTGGCTTCAACGGCTTTACAACTGATCTTGAGGAATTTAACTGAAAACCACAACTCTGAACCTCATTGGTTACACAAGTGGAAAAGTCAGGGGATAACTGTAGTCATCATACTCTGGGAATAATGAATGTCTGCACCAATTTTCATTGCAATCCATCAGTTGAAAAAGACTCATGATGATACTAGAGCAGAGTACCAAGGAGATTTACAAGTGGGTTTTTTAAGTATCTGTACAAGGTTTCATAGTTATGAAATAGTAGTTGAAGCTACTGAAATATGTCGGTCTAGACTCTAGTGGCAGACTGGTAGATCAATAATACTACCCCTGGAGCTCACATAGCAATGAACTGTATCTTTTTCACATTTTGGCTGTGATTATGGTCTGGCTGAAATGACAGCATATTTGTTTTGGGGGGAAAAAGCTACCATTTCAGTCCAGAGCTGTAAACATCTATGACAAGTATTCACTTGGAGGGCAGCGCAGTGTTGTGGTGATTAGCCCTCATGTTGCCTGGGTCTGACCCTGCAGACCTGCAGTTCGCTGTCCCTGTGTGGGTTTACCCATATTCGTTTTGGATGGTAAATTAAACAAACTGTTGCAATAGCAGGGTCCCATGTGTTGAATATGTTTTTATAGCCAAAGCTAATTTCCAGTTTCAGTCCCCTGATGGGAACATTTTGCACAATCATATTTTGGCACAGGGTCATCTCCTTTTCTTTTCTTTCTCTTTTTTTACATAATTATTAGCATATTGCTTGCTGACTTGAGACATCTCTTTTTGTTGTTGTTGTTTCTCATTAAAACAACGGTGGTGATATGCAGAGACAGCAGAAGGAAGCAGATGGCAATAGTCAGTGAATCAACTGATGCCCTCAGCAGGCCAGATCCTCTGGGCTGGATTGCCTTAACAGTCATCTGGGTGTCTGCATAAACCCCTCATATATGAAACTATGGTAGAAAAGCCTCATATAGAAATATATTGTAACCTTGGCTTTACCCAACGTTATTTCTTTAGTTCCCTTCAGAGCTGCATTTTGGCAGATTTACATTTGTGTTTTCATTCTCGATTTCAGCCAGCAGTTTGTACATGGAAATTGATTTCAGCTCTTGTTCCCACAAGAATAAGATTGCCTGAGCTTTTCCAAGTTAAGGTACATTTGGGAAAAAGGATTACATTTCCAACAGATACTATCTGTTTGAATGCATTCAGCCTGTGATAAGGCGCTATAACTCAAAACATTTGCCACGATAATGGACCGCAGTAAAAGCAAAACTCATTGTATCAATCATTATAAGAGGTTTGGGTATTGAAAATGGCTTCCCCCATGATATGAGATCACTTCAATGAGGGTCACCTTCATGTGTGATTAAACTAGACAACACACCCTATTCAGTTAAATCCCATGAGGACTGCTGCTGTTCTTGAATATGGATTTCCTGCATAGTTCAATCTCACTGTGGGAGAATGTGGCCTGATAACAATAACTTGTTTTGAGGGATAACAGTAATAAGCACGCAAGGACCGTTTATCACACTGCACCATGAGCATCTACAAGGACAGAGATTACATCTTTGATAGCAGGCCCAGGCACAAACCTCTGGGAATGGGGTCAATGCTGTGTGACACCTCAGCTCTGTCTGCGGAGGCGGATATTGTCCGTATTTCAACACCCAGAGGATTGTGTTGAGCCATGATCGAGCTCCATTCCTTTAAGCTTGTGTTGGATGGTGGAGCGTATCCAGCCTTTATCTATTAAGTATAAGAACTGGAGTTCAGTGCGGTTTGGGGGATGGAGCCAGACTGTATCTTCAGCCCGCCGGTATAACAGCGGCTGAATGCACAATGAGGGCAGGGCAGTGGAAAGCCGAAAAGATGTGGGATTTGCATCAGAATGAGAATAAAGACACAATTATATGCTTGTCATTAGTCTTCTGACATCCACTTGAGAAATGAGATAGAAAGTGGGGATGAATAAGAGGTGCTGCTAATACAGCCTGTTACATTATGCTTTATCTTATCTGTGTGTGTGTGTGTGTGCGCACATGTGTGCATAGTACTTCACCCCTCACCTCAATATTCAACAGTTTGCATAACAAATACTACATTATAATTGATAGACACAGACTTACTGCTTAAAGTGGACGTGCAAGTGGACAAAAATAATTTAGGACAGAGTGAATCTACAATTCTAAGAAGGATTAAAGATAAAAACGTTAGATAATATATGACATTCGTCCACAGGCAAAATTCAAAACAAATGGACAACATTTGTTTTGAATTTAAAACATAATGATAAACAGGACAAATCTTCTGAACTATTGAGTGTTTACAATCTTTAAATGTCTTGCTTTTTCCTGTATGTTTTTGAAAAGAAATGACAGACCAGTGTTTGTGGACAAAAATAGATCTTCAATTTTAAAGAAATACTTTGCAGAAGGAGGGCTCCATTAGTCTAAGAGAGATGCAATTTAGGACAGTCAAAACTGAAGCAGCAAATAACCTTTAGATATCTTTATTTCTTAAATGGACCAAGCTCCGATCCTACATTCATATAATTTCATTTCATCTTTCCTTAGACTCTTGCTGCCTACAGCAAATGCCCATATTATTCAAACATATCCTCTAATGTCTGATCCAGGCTTTCCTTTCTAAAACTTGTGTCCTAAACAATTGTTAAGAGATTAGACGACTATTGACAAGCTGAGTGGTGGTACCAGTGACCAGTGAAGAGGTCCATAAGTTTAAAATTGGCAAAATTCCCAGTTGGGACCAGTGTTTTAATCTCAAAACTGCCCTCGCCTTGGAAATTCAACACTGTGAAAGTGAAGTGACCTTTTCCAGCATGGTTACAGAAAAGTGTAGGCTATGAGTCAGTGTAGCTCCACTTGTACACAGTGTTTACATACTGCAGCGAGACCTTGTCAGTGAAAAGTGTCTCTTCATGTTGAGGTATCATCAAGTGTTTCTTCCTGGAATGTTTCCCAGCTTCTCTTTTAAACGCTCTTGATTATCTTCTCTCTCCAAGGTCTGTGGAAGATGCTCCCAGGTTTATTGAGTGCATTGAAGGCTTACTCAGACCTTTGTTAATGTGTGTGCATGCAATGTTCAGTGCGTGCGTTTATGTGTGACACATAAGCATACACATTTCCTCCTGTTTTCGTATTTCTTTCACACTCTCTGCCAGAGACAAAATAGATGCAGTTTTTATCCCTTTTGCAGAGTTACGCCTATGGTAAAATAATAGTCACAGGGGCATGATTATTAAACATTGAAAGGCAATCTTTTAGTGAATAGTCCTGGGAACTGCAAAGCAAAGCACTAGCAGGAGGAAAGGGTAATGAAATGAGGTGGATGGATAGGAATATTACCTGACTGGATGGCCCCTGTGCCCCACAGTCCTGCAAAAATGATAGCCTATAAAAAACAGAGTCAGCAATACCTCCCGTGATTTAAACCAACAGCCAGGCGTCAGGGGAAGATAGAGAGAAGACGTAAAAAAACAAACTACACCATATAGGGTTGTTGCAGTGTGGCAGTTTACTGGTCAGCTGACAACCTGTCTTGTTTTCTCTGGGTGTCTAGTTTATCGGCAAAGTAATGGACTGGAAGAAAGATTAGAAGATTATTATGTCTAGTGGTCAGTCCCGTTCATTTCCACGCTGTAATATTATCTCAACCTAACTGGCTGGTTTGGATTACTGGCTTTTCCTTCTGTTTGTTTTTTACTTGTGAGTGGGACAAACCCTGACTTTCATTTCCACTACAACACCTGAGAGCCTCTCCTCAGCGCACGCCCTTCGCCCCCCTAATGTGCTGCGAACCACGCCAGCGAAAAAGCAATGTTCCTCTCAGTTAGATGATGAGAGCCGGTTAGCCATTCATCTAGGTGTGAAATAGCCTCAGGAAACTCCTGCTCTCCCACAGTGCCGAGTTGCTGGGGTATCAAAACCTGGAGGACTTAAATTGGATTTGGCGTATAGCTCTGAGCACACAATCTCACACCCTCCTCGCCCTTCCTGGTTCATGTTTTCATAAAGGATTTATGTTGATTTGTTGTTAAAAACTAATGAATTTTTCTACCGATCTCAGGCTATGATCAGTAAAGAACCTGTTTGCTCAAGGCTTTGGTTGGTTATGACCTGTGCAAAGTCACTACGCTGGCAGAGATAAAAACGAGCCTCCCCAGAGCCCTCGGAGTGGAACGGCAGATAACTGCACGATTTTCCTCAATGAATGGAAATCACATTTCCTGAAAGTACAGATACAACACTTAATCATATTATTTAGGCTGCGACTGTTGCGGATATCATGTTACTGCGTGAGCCACATGGCACTCAAACATTTAAAACACAATACACACAAGAGGAATATTTAATCAGTGATACTACACAGTGAACATTCTGTTTAAATGGATGATTAATCATGTCAATTAGGTGAAAACAAGCTAGTCAGTGTTTGCTGGGTATAGCTCTTTCACAAATCTATGTTTCCTTTATGGAGAAAGACAGCACAGTATCACATTTCTGTATTACTTCTCACAACAAAATCTTATTCATCTTCCTCATTTTTCTCTGCGAGACAGAGACGTGGCCTTTGAAATATGAGATCAGGTGTGGTTGATTAACTTTGCTTTGGTTGATTAGCTTTCCATACAGGCGGAGGCAGCTCCGCAACATCAGGTCTGCACCGGAGTGAAATTCCCGCAGGAAGAGAGGACATTCAGAGCCATTTCATCATAATCGCCATGACAGGACTAATCATGCTGCCAGCTCCAATAAGACCACGTCTGGCTCCATGACAGCCTCATACATGACAGGACAGAGGTGAACGCGTGCGCTCGGGACATGCATATGCCACAGACACACCCACGCATGTCTGAGATGAAGCTTCAGGATGCTTTATCACACACACTACACATGTATGCACATATGCTCTTGAGCAACACATTGAGGAAACACAGATTCTCTAGGTTCATAAAGTTCACATAGTACTTGAGCCTTTGTAAATCACCCACATTTCACTGCAATGGAAACACTCCCGACACACAAGTGTGAAAAATACACCAGTGTGGAAAACGGCCTGTTTTAAAGCCTAGTTCTTTCACTTCCCCTCCACACCTGGTAATATATAGCTCCATATGTCAAGCGAGAGGCAACTTGCTGAGTGAGGGGGCATCGTCAGAGCGGTGCCCTTCAACAGGCCTCCAAACTGTGGATAATACATCATCGTTTGAAATGCTCAGAGCAGGGAGGGGTGAAGGTTAACAGATGGCTGATGATGATTGCACAAAATGTAATAGAATTAAATGATGATCTGGCAAAAAAATATATAATACAGTCTGTTACTTAATGTTCCATTATATGGAAAAAAAGAATAATTTATTATATTAGTCAAAGTTTCTGCTGTGACGTCTGCTGTGACGTCCTACGTCACAGCCAAACACACACACACACACACACACACACTGGGAGCTGACACAGCAACTCATGGCTGATATACTGCATTGGGATCATCTGATATCACAATAACACATTTTCACATTACAGCAATCATTTGGTACTAAATTATATAGCACCAAACTGCAGCATCAGACTGACGGTTGCTGCATTTGAGTTATGTCTACATGGCTCCACAAAATATACTTTGGGATGGCAGTCGCACATTTCCTCATGATTCATTTTTATTGTTTGTTATTTGTTTTCCTCATATCTTATTGCACAGAGAAGAGCAGCTGCGTTGCGTCTCAGATTCTGGAGGGAGATTAAACTGTGTATATATACTTGAAGAAAGGATAGAGAACAGTGCAGGTGATACTTTATTCAGGAGAAAAGGCATCCAGAGAGGTTTCAAATAGCGTTTTATTCCATAGACAACGCACCGATGAACAGTAAAATTATACATATTGTGTTACAGCGTGTCATTTATGAAGTAGAAATTATTCATCTCATCTGTACATTAGATGACAAGAAATGCCATTCGTACAAGTTAAGTCACAATGGAGTCACAAGTCATGTAAACAAGAAGATGATAGAAAACAGAATATAATAATTGTTGTGAGTGCAAATCAGGGAGAGTATCAAATTACAGTATATTGTGCAGCGAGCATTGCCTTGTTGAATAATGTTTTGCCAGGCAGGAAATGCTGCAGGCAGCGACAGACTGACAGGTTTTCCCTCTGGGCCCATCGTAGCTGTACTAGGACTTCAAATTCTGGCTGCATAATGAAGCATATGATTTTAAATCCATTTGATACAGACACATTGTGTTAGTATCCCCTGAACTACAGTGGCCTGAAAAATACTCAAGTAGAAGTACTTGATACATTTACAGCTGGGAGTTACTGGCACTATACAGTCACACGTGTATATTTTATTCCCTCTTTTCATTTAAAATTCATTCCACGTTATAGAAGTGATAGTTGGCTCCTTGACATTTATTTGTTCACATGATGTATTTTGCGGCATGAAAATATACTGTACATTTTGTCACAGTAAACAAAAATACAGCTTGTGACACACTGACAAAGTCATATCATTAAAACTGAGCTGGTCAATAACGGCTTACTTCATATTCTTTTAAAAGTGACTGAAAGCAGCGACACTGAAGATGACTGACCGTAGCGTGACAAGGTTATACATCGCTTTCAGTCAATAAAATAAATAAAACAAAATAAAAGTTTATACAATTAAATTCTGTTTACATTTTCATATGCACAATTTAAAGTTTTACACACATTGTTTTTTGATTAATATACACTCTTCAGTTAACAAGGCTGATTCAATAGCACAAGAACTTGCTGGTCCACCACCTTCATCTGAGATTATTTTTCTGATGATTTCATAATGTTTATTTTTATAAAAAGCAACACATTACTTACAATATTTTACATATTAGATCAATACAATCATCTTTACAGATATTTAGAAAAAAATACTGGTACACAGAATATCGAGTAGAGCTACGAAGAAGGCAACTGGCAAGTATAGCACACCGCACGACACGTAAGCACAAGCAATTTCTATAGATAACGACAGATGTACAATCCTGCTTGGCTCACTAGTTGAATACTTTAGAGGAGGAGAAATGACTCCATTTAAACCCAGGTGTGATGGCTGTTAAGCTGCTGTTAATCATACACTTGGCAGCACTAGCAGTACCATATGTCCATATGTGCGTACTATATGCCGCGGCAGCACGCTCCATGCGCTATGCAAACAGGCTGATGTGTCTTCTTTGCTGGTTAAATGGATCCACAGTTCAGCACCAGGATCCAGCGTGAGAAACACAGCTGGTTTCTCTTCTGTACATTCAGATTCAGCAGAAATAACATTGAGAGCTCTACTGTATGTCAGCTTAATGGTTAAGTCCAGCAATGGAGTGGAGAGAAGAGGAGAGGATTAAAACTGAGGGAGCTATAAATGACAACAAAGACTTTTCTAGTTTCAGAGGAGAGAGCACAGTTGTTGAAGTGGCCAGAGTCAGCGTGGTGCTGGGCAGATAAACCGGTGGAGAATGGTGTTAATAAGGTGTAAGGTGTGGCGGGGTCAACCCCTGCTGAACCCAAACACGAGCAGGATGAAAAGCTCAGTGGGCGCTGCGAATGACTTTGAATAGCACCTCCTGACCACTAATGTCCTTGTGGGGCGACAGAGCCACTGAGCCTTTGAGCTTTTGGCTAACAAACCAAAATCAGATTAGATTCTACACAGGCAATTAACCTCCAATAAATCCACATCACTACAGTTACCCTGCGCTCTCGCATGTGTGAAGAATTGACAAAGAAAACAAGAAGAGAGAGAAAAAGTGACAGACTGCCACAAACGCATATAAAATCGGCAAACAAGACAATTAATTGATCAATTTTTTCTTTACAACCCGAGATAATTAGTGATAAGACTAGGGTCAGGACAGGTGACTAGAATCAATGAGGCAGCTCTTCAGACAGAACAGAACAACATGTCATATTACTGGCTTTTATAGATCTGTCTGTTCACTGGCCTGTGTTTACTGTACATGTTCTGTGTCTTAATAATAAGCTGGATAGAAATGTTAAGACTTATAGTGTTAATGCACAATTTAGAGCAACAACTTCTTGAATTTAGAGAGACGTGGTCCTGTGAGGGTTCTGTGAGGGTTCTGTTAAATCATCTTGACCCAGGTCTGTATCTGTTTCAGTCAGAGTAAAAGCCTTGCTGAGCCATGCAGTTAGTAACAGTTAGGATGGCTAGAAGGTGAATAGCCTGAACCGATGCAGCACTGTAGTCAAGCTTTCAACACACTGTCAGAGTGGCCTGTGCTATTTGAGTCTCAGTGTGTGTGTGTGTGTGTGTGTGTGTGTGTGTGTGTGCATGTGTGTGTTTGTGTGGTCAGAGCCCTGTGGTGACCTGCGTGACCTCTGAGTTGAGATCGTCGTTGGCAGCGCTGCCACAGCAGCGAGAGTCCGCTAGTCATACCTAGAGAGAGAGGATTTACAAACAAAGGTGTCAGTGTGTTCATTTTTCTCTTATATTTACTGTTAAACGATTGCCAATAAACACCACTCTCATGTCTGTGCGGTAAATATGAGGTGAAAAACAGCAGCTGCTTTGCTTATCTTAGTTTAGCTTAGCTTAATTTATCTTAGCCTGAAAACTAAGCTTTGTTCAATCTGTACAAAAGCCACAGTGTAAAAACAACCATTGGTGGTACTGTTTGCCTGGCAACATCGTGAAGGCTTCAGCTAAACAAACTAACCTGTAGCCTCATATTTACCGTGAGAGGTACCAGTCTCTCATTAAAGTCGAAGGTTTTAAGATTTCCAACACAGATACAAGCAGTGCTAAGTATACACACTGACTACCTGTTGATTGGACCTTTCCCCTGTGTTTCCACTGTGGTGTTCGCGCTGTGGGAGTTTGCGGCTGGTTGCTCCGGTCCGGGATGAGTTCTGCATCTCTAGCACTGAGGGACTCGGGGTGCAGAACTCACGGAAACAACGTTTGAAGTTCTCATCCAGGTATCCGTAAAGAACTGGGTTCAGACTACTGCAAGGGTCAAAAACAAAGTCACGGTTTAACACTAGAAAATCTAATGAACATACTTTATCAAAATGTCAATACCACTTGATATTTATATGAGTAAATCATTGCTTTCAGGATAATGTCATTGTAAGTTCTCAATTTGAGAAGCAATAACCTGCTTATTTATTAATTAATTGAGAAATAATGATCAAACTTCACTGTTTAGGGACTAATACTTCCAGATGTGTACCTGTTGGTGTAACCCAGGGCGATACAGAAGTGCCAGGTGATCGTCTGCAGCGTGGAGCTGGGGATGTTGATCAGAGCTGTGATGATGACAAAGATGTGGATGGGCGTCCAGCAGACGATGAAGACAGCGACCACCACCAGGACCATGCGGGTGATCCGACGCAGGTTCCTGTCCTTCTCCTGTGGATAAGTGGAAGAACAAGATGAGTGGTGGAGAACAGAGGAAGAAGCACAAATGGGACAAGCAGGAGAAGGTGAGGAGGATAATACTGACTGAAGCAGGAGAGAGGAGAGTTGAAAATAAGATAGGGAATGAAAAGCTGAGGTGGGGGAGGAAAAGAAAAGGCCAAATGTATTAGAGACCGTATAAGTGAGGATGAAAGAAAGGTGGGGAAGAAGATGCTGAGAAGAGGGATTCGAGGAGACGTAAAGAGGAACGAATCGAGAGGCAGCGAGAACAGAAGAGGGATGATGGAGGTGAAGAAAAGCGCAGTGGTGGGTGGAAATATACAGCCACTTTAATTCCTCATGTGCTGTGTATATCTCTGTATTTGAATGTGCACATGTGTTGCAGCCAGTGTTTAGTAATTTTTTTTCCCAGATCGTGAATACAAAGTGTTGCTTATTTCACCTTTAACTTCAATTAATTAAACCTGAGCCACAACCTCAGGCTTTAGTTGATGTTTTTCCTAATTGCTTTCTCTGCAGAGACACGAGTGTACCATGTTTGCCTACTCATGCTTGCATTTTAAAAAATTCCCATTTAGCTCTAATTAAAAGCCTTTGGCCTTGTAGGTAGAAAATAACTCATGATATCCAATAATTTTTGTTTCATATTAATAAAAGAAGAGATTTTTCTTAACCTGGGAGCCCGACAGCATGCGCACGCTCTTGAGCCGCAGGATCATGAGGCCGTAGCAGACGGTGATGATGAGGACGGGCATGATGAAGGCAAAGATGAACACGCAGATCTTCAGCAGGGTGTCCCAGTACCAGGAGGGGTGGGGGAAATTCAGTTTGCAGTCAACAACATTAGAGTCTGTGCAGGGTGGAGAGACGCACACACATATTCACAAATAAACAGAGCACAAAAGTAAATTCATCTTTATTCACTCTATTGTGTCTTGATTGGCGCTTGCTTTAAATATGCTTTCATTCCTCTGAAATGTGTTTGTCTAATCTGCTTGTACACAAAGCCACCACATGCATTCTTGTAGGCTATCGTCCTAGTGTTCATTGTAATGGGCTAATAGTCCGTATTTTCATAGCTGAGCAATTGGCCAATTTTTCCTTGATATTTTTTTCCCTGTCAATGTTTTTGTCTGTTTGCTGAATGAATGCAATTTTCATTCTCCTTAGGAGCTCTCCAACTCCTGAGAGAAATATCTCCTCACTAGCTAGTTGCTAATTTTTTCTGCCAGTCATTTGGTGCCCTTGGTTGCCTTGGGCTTAGGATGCCGACCATGAACTGCAATATTCCTGTTTTCAGCTCTGCCTGTTTGTTGCCTGTCACTCTGCATCCCCATCCTCCCCTCCTTCATTTCCTCTCATCTCTGCACTGTTCAAATCTCTAACAAAGTTATGAAATGCCTCCCAAGACTCCACTGTTATGTCACCGCCACTAGTGCACAAAAGGGTACTTATTATAAATGTATGACTGGTGTCTTCATGCAGTCTATGTTTAACTGATTTGGCGCCATGTTTATTTAAATTCCATCAGCTGAGATGATGAATTATTGTCTGTGTGTAAACCTGCTGCCAGTGTTTGGGCGTACTATAGGTATGCATACGTGTATATACGTTGGACTTACTGCTGTTACCTAAAGCATCTGACACATAGCCCTTTGTGTATACTGTCTGATTATAAGTATTTTGAACTATCTGTGCAGGGGCAGGGATGGCAAGAAGTTTCCTGGTTAGATCGCTGGGCCTAGGATTTTTCTTTGTGGAGCTTCACCACCCTGCACTGATACACAATACAGCCAATGGATGGATGTATGGGGGCAGCTGTGGAGGTAGAGTGAGTTACCCACTAATCAGGTAGGTGGCTCGATCTCCACCTCCACATGTCACAGTGTGCTTCAGCAAGATACTGTATCTAAAATGACCCCTGTTGTATCATTGCTGTGTGAACGTGATTAGTGTTAAGAGCTTTGAGAAGTCATTAGGACTATAAAAGCACTATATACGTAAGTAAGTCTAGTTACCAAATCAACTGAATTAAACAATTTCCTGAGAGTTTCGTGGAGCTAAATCGCCACCAGCCTTCACAGTTACAACTTAAGTGTCAGTAAAGCTCTCATTATCCTCCCTCCTCTGAACAGCGTAATCACACTACAATATAATATGGCAATTTTCCTTCCTTTACCACTACAGTTCAATCAAGACGCTGCGTTCGAGGAGCCTGTCTTTGAAGGGTTCTTCCTCGACTGTACAATACCGTTAATTACCAGCCGAGCATATAGCATTTGATAGACAGTCCTTTTAGTGCAGTTACGCAGAAAAAAACACTTGTGGGTTGTCTCCTTTTATAGAGCCTGAGTACATCAGTGGCCTTTAACTCTGGAATATATAGAATGAGGCTGTTTTCTTCTTCCTTTGTGCTTGTATTTGTTCATATAACACTGTGGAACTAATTGTCTATCTCACAATAAATGAAGGACATAATGAGTTTAATTTTTTTCAGGTTGTGCATGGGAGGTGTTCGTGCTCACGCGTGACAGCGGTGGAGGCCATGAACATCACCGGCAACCCGATGGCTGAGGAGAGAATCCAGTTGCAGACGTTGACAATCTTGGCGTTGCGAGGCGTCCTGAAGTCCAGCGCTTTGACCGGGTGGCACACGGCGACGTAGCGGTCGATGCTCATGGTGGTGAGTGTGAAGATGGAGGTGAACATGTTGTAGTAGTCGATGGACATCACCATCTTGCACAGGATGTCCCCAAAAGGCCATGTCCCCATCAGGTAGTTGACGCTCTGGAACGGTAGCGTGCTGGTGACCAAGCTGTCGGCCAGGGCGAGGTTGAGGATGTAGATGTTGGTGGCAGTTTTCATCTTAGTGTATCTGCATAGATTTGTGATTAAAAAAAAGAGAGGAGGAGGAGGATCAGAGTGGAGTAGAAAAGTGTGACTTCAGTCCATTCAGCGAGACTGAAATGTTTTATTTCATCTTCAAATTAAAGTTCGCAATTAACTTTCACTTAAAGAAGTATGTTTCCTTTGATTCAAGTCATTAAGTTATATAAAGACACACACCACTTCCTGGAAAATGTACCATATGCTTAAATGGAGATGGCATTTTGAAACCATCGTCCATGCATCCTCACTACATAATGGGAATTTACATCGTTTTAGGTGTATTAAATCTTCCTTCATGAGCCGAGAAAGTTCTCTTTTCTCTTGAGCTAAATAAACCGTTTAAAAACCCATTAGATTATATAAAAACGCACTGAAAATAGAGTTTCCCTGCTAATGAAACGTTGATTGTCGATATGGACGGTAAAACATAATTAAAATCTTGCTTTAGGTTATGTATGTTATGAAAATGAATGCAGCAAACTGAAGTTATTTATTTATGTCTTATTATTATTATCATTAATTAGAAAAATACCTCTCTAACTTTAATTGAATCTTCCTGCAAACAAAGCAATACATAATCACATTTATAAACAAAATGCAGTACATGACTATGCAAAAAGTAATACGTTTACACTGCTTTATAATCCAGAGAGAAGAAATAAAGTTCTTTAAATGTATGGCCGACATTTTCCCCCTGTTGCAGTGAGAGCATGAGTTGGGCAGAGTATCCTGGGGCCTGGGATGTTTAGTGAATAATTTAGAACCCCTGTGTCAGCTCGCAGTAGCAGCACATTTTGTTATAGCAAACTTCCTGCTTAATCAGTCCTAATGGCTGAGTTAAAGGAGCTGCCTGCGGGGAGAAAACCCCAATACTCCTAAAAGTTCCAACGGATATCACAAAGGAGTGATTGTCCTCCGGCTGTTTGCAGAGCATATGGCGCAAATGTCTCTGTAACATTTACTTGCACAAATGTTTGAACCATGAAATGGAAAATGAACCGTGTTATAAATTTCTGTCAGCACTTCTGTACAGCTGAGCTATTTGAGGTTTTTGTGTATTTAATTTGGTAGAAGACATCTCCACACAACAGCTTGTTTACGCTTCAGGCTTTGGCCGGACATCCAAGACCTTCAAACATGAAGGGACACAACAATACTTCCAATATACAACGTTTTGAGAATGCCCAAAAAGACATAAAAGTTCACCTGCCACCACATTTTCTGAAAGTACAAAGAAGTTTAACCTCAAGTAAAGCTGCTTTCATCATCTGCATGAAGAGTCATCAAAGGGTGTCACGGTCACAGATGGTCCCTTCTTACTGAACCTGCCCCTTCAATCAATATGGGGGAAAGCAAAGAGGTAGTTGAAGGAATATGGAGGATGGTGGAGTGTTTATAGACAGAAGAAAAAGCGTGGATCCATTAGCACAGAGAGAGAGAGAAGAGGATGGAACGCAGACGATTGTAATAGATCGACTGTTTACAGCTCTTGTCAGAAAAGACATATTCTGTGTTTAGAGTTTTCTGAGGGTGAAGCTGGATCACATCAAAAAGATTTGGAGTCATTTATCTTTGCCGTCACAATGAACAGACCAAACACTGAAGTGAAGTAAATAAATACTGAATTATATAAGAAACAGCAATCAGAATCCAGTTATTCTCACATATTCCTGGTGATAGGCTATGGATTAAAGTACTGTATAGTCAAACAGTTCAGGCTGTAGCTCAAGGCAACACCTCAGTGTTTGACGGGTCAGAATGAAGCATCGCTTTTTAATCTAGCTGCTGTTGTTTCTTGTTCGTGTTTTTTTTTTTTAATAGTGGGAGATGTGAGAGCGATCTCTACTGCTGGGTCACCCAGTGAGGTCAATATGCCTGCAAGCTATTATAGCTCTGCAGAGTGGCATCACCATCACAATAAAGAGCTAATCAACCCTGATAATGAAGTTGTAATGAACCTACCCAGGAATTAGATGATTCTGCCTGTGAAAGGAACATCAGTCCTAAACTCACTTTTTCCGTATCGCACTTAAAATGTTCATATGTGTATGATTTATTTCGGTGACCGCTCTCCTACCTGTCCATTAAATATTAAATAAATGTGCAACAACCTGGCTCTTGAAAAGTTAATCAATTGGCTCAGGTGAGCTAATAAACCCCTGGGAGACAGTCAATTATCTTTTTTTTTACACTTTGGATTTTCTACAAAACAACAACAACAAAAAAAAAGCAAATTTGCTTCAATGGCAATTATGACAAACTTTATTTAGGAAGAGCTTTTCATTCAAGATGTGCAGCTCACAGTGCTTAAGGCTAAGAACAATTATTAAAACTGACAAAAGATGATAAAATATGTGAATTTAATAAAGCAAAAAGAATTTAAAAACTGTAAAATATTAGAGAATCAGTAAAAACCAAGTTAATAAATAAATAAATAGATTGATTTTCAGCTGTTATTCACTTAAGCTGCATCTCTCCAATAGTTTTGGAGCCTAAAGAAAATCTGAATTGCTTGTTATCTGCATAAAATCCTGTGTGGGTGCTGGTTGTAGCTTTATATTTACAGGATGTACAGTATTTCATAGTGGCATTGTTCCCCTTATCTGACTCTACTACTACCTACTTAGACATACCCTGCTGTAATGCTATTTAATTAATGTGAACCCACAAAGTGACAATGACAAATCACACCCACCAGCCTTCACTTTATTAAACCCAAACTGTCAGTCTACTGCTGAGGTAATGTACTACTGTTTTGTTCTACGGTCTCCTCCATAATCCCAAATCCTCTTAACAACCAGAGATGACAGTTAGTTCATTAAATTCTGATTAACTTTTACCACTGACAGCTTACTGTGTTTGTTATTTCAGGCTTTATTTGCACGGGGACCTACGAGACACCTCGAGACGCTGTAAAAACCGTCACCCTGCACTGAGGGCTGCGCTGGAACTGGAGGTAATTTTCAACATCCCCTTATTGACTTTGAGAGTGTCTGCAGGTGATAACTCATGGCTGCACACATCAGTCTCTCTCGTGCGTTCCTATGTATAGTACATCAAGCTGCATGGACGTGTATGGCCTCACCTCATGGAAATTAATTGCACGAGGTGTGTTTATTGATTTAGTTTAATTTATTCTTTGCCCTTGAGGTTTTGTCACATGTTTGAGGTTTTGAACATATTCACTGTCAATATGTTCTGATTATATTACATTGATTTTATGTCTCTCTCCTGAGACCTAAATGTACACTCAGAGAAAGCCTTACACATAACCACCATATAGTTTCTTGTTATATTGTGTGTATAAGCTGCGCATACTATATTGCACAGGACTGGTGTCAGTTTGAATTAAACTCAGGTTTTGGCAACAAAAGCACTTTGATTGAGGTTACATAAACATTTCGGTTATATGTCACCTCAGGAAACATGTCTCTTTCAAATATTTTTATGAGAGCACATTGTAACATTGTTATATTATCTACATCATACACAGGAGTATAATGTATATCCATATAGAAATGTGTGCAGTTAGGACATACTGTCCTCTTTTTGTTTTTAGAACATATAACAATGGTAAATGAAGAACAGATAAACATGTATACATAGTACAGAAAAATAAACGAACAAAAACAAAACCTAAATAAATCCCTCCCTCCCACCCTACCCAGCCTTACCCTTCCGTCTAAATACTACTTTATTATAGTAAGGGGGAAACATTCCCAAACATTTCCACTACCAGGTGTGAGATAGTGAATGAGATGTGACCAAAGTTTTTCAATGTGTGGGAGTTTATCCATCTCAGGAAACATGTCTTGTCTTGTACTTCAAGTACCTGCTGACTTTTCCCATATTAATCCCGAGAGCACAATCTCTCCCTCACCTGCAGCCAAAGCCTCTGAGATGCCAAATCACAACCATAAAAAGTTTTGTGATGCTTAACGAATTAACAAATTGTTTATAGTGAACACTGAAGATGTACTCTGTAATAAAACATATTAAAAATGTAATTAAAATTGCATTAAGTTTCTGCGAAAACATTTCTGCTGCTGCGGATTAGTCATCTATTTGTATTATTAATGTAATCTCTAGGAGATACTGCTGCTTGGGTACACAGTGATGTTTCCCCCCGAAAAGTGCCACCCACCAGCAGGCATTTCATCACATTTCAAACACTTTTATGAGCATGAATGCCTATTGTGTTATATTAATTGACAACACTCAGTTACAAAATGGATATTTACCAAGGAAGTTAAACACATTAATACTTTACATGGTGTGAAATGTCTTCCTATGACAGCAGCAACTGTTGAAAAGTATCATTCATAAAGAGGATACAGATCTGGGAACTAAATCAAAGCTCTTTTCATACCGAGAAACATGAGAACATTGTCTTATTTCATGTCCGTAAACAGACAACAAATGAAAATGATTAAAGCTAATCCTTGTAAGCCCATTATTGAAAGGAAGGGGAAGTAATTTGCTATGTTTATGTGAATAAACAACACTCTCTTTCTCTGTCGTTTAAAAGTATCTGGACTGTCTTTTTCTGGACCACTGGAACTTAGTGGGAGCAGATGAATGAGCAGTAATGGAGCTTAAAATCACCCAAAACGGTCCTTTCAGTGAAATCATTTATAATTCATAGCCTTTCCTTCAACCCATTAGATCCCACCTGGGAAGGATGGGAAGGTTTCTCATCAGTTTTTATACTGTCCTTAATGAGTAAAATCAAGATGTGATGATGATGGTGAATAGCCATGATAGAGAATTAGATTTTTTAGTTTTAGATTTGAGTCTTTGCACACTCAGCTGAAAGAGAGAGAGAGATGTCAGCCTGATATGCGTCGCTGCTCGAGGATGCATTATTCAAACATCCAAATCATTTCACACCAATGCAGATACACAACTGTGTCACTAGGGTTAATTTCCTCATTTCCATAAAAAGTGGGACAGTTGAGGATTTGTTGTCTTAATATTCTATAATAATTTTATAATATAAACAGTAAAGTGTTTAATGTGGCCATTTTCGCAAAACTGTAGTTTTGATAAAGTATTCTTGTATAAGCCCAGCACATAACCTTTTAGCACGCAGCATGAAAAATTGAAAAAACTAAAAATAATAGAAATCATCTCTGGGCTGGCTCCCTAATGAGCCTCATTTGTTGCTGAAACTGTTGAAAATGTAGAACTGCAGACACAGCTTTTTAATTGGCCATTATTTGTTTGAATACAAAAATGATTTTGCTGCTTTGGGCTCCTGCAGAGACAAAACAGCAGCAATCAGCTTATTGGGACTCATAGTAGTGTTTTTATTGTTGGGTGACCTCTTGGGGTCGGAGTAATTATGATTGGAGCGAAGAAGAAACTCTGCATGAAGAGGAGGTTGGGTGGCTGTATGTGCAGAGAAAACACTTGACTTTAAAAACAAGGAACTGCTGATTATTTCCTATTTAACACTGATGGTCAATGTTGTTTGACCTTTCTACAACCTTAACTGCGCTTTCATTGTTGGGGATGCAGTGCGCTTGCTGCCATAGAGACACTCCCATTGGTAATTTCATCATTTTGTAGTTGGAGGACTTGTTGCTCCTATGATTTTGCTCTAAAGGAAATTTCAATACATTTATAGTCTTGTGAAAGGGAAATTAGACGTCACCCACATTTATGATGAGGGTATAATAGCGTCTGCAGTAATTGGCTTTTCTCTAATTAGATAATTAGATTTTCTCAAGTTTTATCAATGGTAGGATATGCAAGAACACAGCCTGTCCAAAAATCAAAGTATGCTTAATAATAGCAATAAACTTTACAATGGCAAGTCCAGGTTATATGAAAACGTCCTTGAGTGGCTACCAGCAAACACACATAGGGCAAGCTAAGAGAAAGAGGGAGATAGAGACTTTAAGGAAAACTAATAATAAGCTACTTCAAAGGATGAGTGTCGTGTTGACCCGTTGATGGCACTAGAGAGAATCACCAAAGTGGCCCTGTTTCACCAATGACTACTTAAGTCTAAACCAGAGATAGCTTAAATCCACACTACTGTTGCATGGCTAAAAAATAGTGACAAGTCATGAAAAAGAGAAAAAACATGAAGAGCTTGAACATGTTGAACTTAAAAATCAATTTAAATCAAATAAGGCTTGACCCCTTAAACATTATCCCTATGTCAAGATAAAACCTCCTCCTTTGGTGCCATAAACGCCACAGGTGCTCCCCGAGTAATTGCCATGAACCTGGCTCGACCCAGCTGTTCAATAACAAAGGAAGAACATTGGCCCAATTATTTCTGGCTGCAAATAATGTCCAAATTTCTTTTCCTTCTGGCTTGATTAGAAAAAAAAACAACAAAATAAAAACACAGAGACATTGACTGAGGTGAGCACGCAATGGGATGACCGGGCAAAAGAGGAAAATGCATTCTGCCCACACATCAATGTCCCTGGTTAATGAAAACGGTACACAGCATGGAGCCGTTCAAATGTGCCTGAATGTTAATTAGCTGATAACTCTCTGGTTTCACATGTGAGGCTCATGCTTCACCATGGCAACTACCGTGACCAGGGAGGGATGATTATAATAACACGAGATGAAACGGACAAGGACGATGAAACATCTTCTTGACGGTGAACATTTCTGGGTTTGTACTGTCAGTGGGAAGCTCAGAGAAACCTTGTTTAGTGTGTAGCCAAACTAAAAAAAAAAACGATAGAAAACACTCTCATGCTGAGATCTGAAGGCTTTAAAGGTTTCAGCATTTGTTAGATAGTTTGTTTTTGTTCTTTCATCCCCTTAAACGGATGCTGTTTAATGTGTTCAACATCAGGCTGTTTAATTCACTGGACAAGTCCTAAATGGGAAATTTTCAATCTACTTATAAACAAATGATAGCAAATTATAAATCTCAATGGGCACTGAAGTAAAAAGTAAAAGCTAAATGACTGAAAAAAGAACAGATGTGGCTTGTGATGAGTTTGTAAAAATGAAATTAGATAAGGATTTATTCGTGTTTACAGCCAATGCCCTGCCCCATTAGTCTTTGTTGCCTTTGATGTTTCAGATTAATTTTGAAATGCTAACAGACCAGGCATTTAAAGCACTGTAATTACCAGAACGAGCTTACAGTACATTTGGAACAAGCCGGTAGTGAAGTTGTGGTCAACAGTCTGGAACAGAAGCAGATCCATTTTCATGGCTCTTTTTTAAACAGCGAACTAAACACTGTTCATCATTATCCAGTAAAGCTGGGCCAGTGTATGTGCAGCTTCCTGTATGATTCATGTGCTGCTGCTGGGTGCAGATAAACCATTAAGTCCTGGTTTGCAGAAACAGGGGCTGCTCATGTGAACAGACATCTGTATGCCTCTGGCTCCGACCAATAACACTGTCCATGCACGCTGTGTGGAGCGTGATGGATTAGGGTGCGCAGGGTGTGACTCTGTGTGTGTGTCTGACTGCTGGGCATGTATTTCTGTGGTGAGCGGTGATAAGAAACTGCGTGTCTGTGCTTTCAGTGCATGTATGTGGCCATCTACGCTCAAAATTTCTATGGAAACGTGCACCAAAATATTCACATGTTTGTATTCCAATATAGTAAAAGCTTCTTCCACACATTGACGATCATTTAAAATCCAATATTGTGAGAAAACAGTCTTCATTGATTTGTAGCATTATCCTAAATGGCCCCATTCATCCAGAAATATTAAACAAATAGACACCATGGTGTAAACATTGTGGCAAAATATCCAGACTGTTTGTACTGCCTTATTATATATATTGTGATATACACTGTGTGTGTCTAAATTCCATTGCAGTCCATCCCATAGTTGTTTGAGACATCTCAGTAGTGGTGGATCAACAAAAAGACATTGCCATCTATAGAGCCGCACTGCTGCCATGGCTAAAAGTGCTCCATAAACAAATCCAGATTTTTCGAGCGGCAGCTATCAAGTCATCTGTCAGCTAAGGTTTAAGTGTATGAATGGGTCCTTTCTACTGCAGAAAAGTTTCCAAACACATTTTAGTACTTTTTTCATTTTAACTTAGGACCATGAATCTGAGTCACCTTTCGTATTTTATTCCTTTATTCGATGCAGCGAATCCAGGCCGTCTCCGGCTGCTGTCGAAGCCCTCGTCCCTCAAGAGGATCATTCAAGTTTAACTTAATGTGATTCTTGCAGTGCTAATCACTTATAAGGTACATCATTAAACCTGAAGTGATTTATGCTTTATTTAATAGGCGAGATAATGAAATGCTTGATAAATTATGTATCGCACCTCTTCACTGTTAAACATATAGTGAGCTTTCACCGTAGAACGACGTGTTCTCAGAGCCGTAATGAATGTGAAGATGTTGAAACCCACTTATGAGTCTTAAGGGCAGACATGAGGTTTATTATTTTTCCTGATGGATTAAGGGTATGGGCGATCCCTTGAGTGATGTGGTCAGAAGAAAGCAATATTAGGAACATGGAAATAAAAGAGAGAGGCACAATAATAGCATGTATTTATTTGCCTCCTGCTCTTGGCCCAGCACTGCAAATGTAACACTGTGAATACCACAGTCATTTTCCATTAGAGACAATAAATAAATGACTTCTCTTTTCTCTCTAAATGATAGTGGATAAGCACTGCTTTAATGGTGTTGATCCTGTTTGGAAACTATATTTCCCTTGTGGTACACGCTGATCTGAAGTCAGCCCTAATTAGTGTCTCTTGGAAATCATTTCAGTAAATGGAAGTCATTGGACAGGGCCTGCTGGGAGTAAGCTGCTGCAGTGGAAACATCTCAATATGACCTTAAATACTGGTAACGGACGCACTCACGCAGTCGGTGGCTTTGACAGATTCACTGAGATGAAGCACTTGTACTGACACTGACATAAAGGCACTTAGAGGTGTTTTAAATGCATCAAGATGACACTTTAACTACTCAAGGAGAACTCCAGTGTTATTTTGTTGCTATAGAAAGCGAACACTTGACAAGCATGCAGATGGAAAGAGAAATATACTGTTACATCAAATATGTATGAAGCAACATATGAAAAATTCAAAGCGAGTAAAAAGATTAAGTGTGTGTATGTGAAAGGGTTTCAACCTAACTGCATGTTACCATCATCATGGTAATGATAATTTACCCCGTGGGCATGTAAAACCAGACTTAGATGTATTCAAGATGGTCAAACTATTTGGTTCAGGCACAAAAACTGCGTGGTTTGAGACAAGGATGTGGCTTGGCTTAAAATGCTTCCTTTGTTGTCATGGTTACAATAATAACAGTGCTTAATTTTATTGGGGTTAGAGTTATAGCGAGATTTGCCAACCCACCCATCCACCCCAACCCGCCTCCCAATGCCACCTGACTTCCTGTCATTTTTAGTTCAACAATTTTCTTTTCATTCTTCTTCTTCTTCTTTTCTTTCTTAAGGCTTGCTTTCTTTTCTTTTTTTAACCTTAATCACATTTATTATTGAAACCATGATGGTGAAGGTCCCCTCACTTTGACATAGTCATTTGAATTTAAAATATTTCAATAACCGTAATTTTAACCTATTCCCTGATCTTTCACTGAAGTCCTGCTCAAACCAAACCTGAACCACAATGTTGTTACATTATTAAATGGATTTATTTTTCACTTTACTTCACTGTGTATCTCTTTCTGAAACTAAACTAAGCTAGGAACTAAAACATGGATTTATTTCTTGCTTTAGGACAAAACTACCAGATAATAAAGGATTATTCCTCTTGTTCATTCCTTTTTTCTCTCAACCGCCTCTCTTTCCCTTTCATGTTTGCTCATGCTTTCAACTCATGCACATAATTTTTAACTGTCCAGAAGCCTAGTAGCGACACATTTTTCTCATTAATAAACAAGAAGAAATATTGATATTAATAGCATTTTCATAGTATTTGATCCAATATTGTGTGTTGGATCAGTTGGCACACTCCATAATTACATTTTTTTTGCTCTACGACTGTTTGTTCGCCTAAAAGTAAATTTTCTATCTCTGGTCAAACCGTCTGAATGAGTCTGTGTTGTCCAAATGTCCCATTAAATCATCCTGCTACAGATGGACAGAAGTTGTTCACTGAAGGGATGCCCATGTTGCTCTATTAGTGCTGGCTGTGTACGGTTAAGTTGGCAGTTGTTAGCTAATGTGTCTGTTTTGGTGTTTGGACAATGCACCCTTTTATTTTGGAGGGACGGGTGATCCAAACACAGAAAAAAAACATCAGCTGAATCAAAACCTCACCCACAGGTTTTCCAAACTAAGTATTTTCTTACTTACTTTCCCAGTGGATGTTCAGATCAATATTGCATGACATCTTTGTTAACCTATGCTACTAAACTTGACTTGCTGCTCACTGAAAAGAGAAATGTAAGGAACAGCAGCGCATGGCAGGTATTTACAAAGAATTAGAAGTTACTGGGGCGTGACGTGGACTGACTGGTGGGGCGATGGAATTCATTTTGAGTAATCAAACATTTATGTCTAAAGCTGGCCCTTACACCGAATGCCTTCAACTTTTCATCATCATGAAAAATGTTGTCATAGAAACCCTGGTTTGAAATTTCTGGTTGCATTCATCTTGCATTGCGTCACGTATGACTTCCTCCTCCTCTAATACATCCTGTCATTTCAGGTTTGGTTTAACCCCAGCTAGGTTAAACTTTCCTGTCTCCACTGCTTTCATTTATTTTAGCCTTAACCATAACAGAAAGCCCAGAGGGGAAAACAGAGAAGTCCAAACACACGTCAGACAAATTATAAAACTGATCGACTTCACTGATTAAAAAAAAAAGTGTTTGCACAAGACCTTTGTATTCATGTGTGTGTCTGTGTGCTCTGTGTGTCACCAGCAGCAGTTTACGTCCTTCAATGTGTTGTCACCAAACGTGACTGAGGATGCCTGGATTCGGCTTGACAACACACACGTTTCCTAAACTGTCACAGAACATCTGCTGTGAAAAACAGGTGTGTAAAACACACACACACACACATACAAAAGATGAGGCGACATGATGTATACTAATCCAAATGTCAGAAAGACAAACAGCCTGGCTCAGTGTGTTTTGGGGACATCAGACAGAGACAGGCAGACACATCTGTGACAGATGTGCCACTGTTCAAGCTGAGGGTCAATGCTTAGAGGCTCATGGTGCTGCATTCAAACACTCTCAATGCAATGCAAATGCACAGTCTAAGAAACAAAAACTCACTCAGCTGTATTTTTCTTGTAATATTTTCTAGTGAGTGCTTTTATTTTCACTTCCTGCGGAGGTTCAGTGAGACAGAAATAACACAAGTACCCTTATACCAGAACAGCTAGTGAGCAGCTTTTATCAGTGACTACTGCTCATTGTGATCAATCCAGTTCAAGATGTTCCCAAAGGTTTTTTTTCTTTTTGAAAGCCATCATTAGAGGATCACTGTCGATCTGCTGAAATCTGCCCTTAAAGTCTTGGTAGAAATATGTACTTTGCCTCAATGCTTGACAGCCCAGTTTCAACACTATAGCCAGTGTTTTAACAGCACAGCTGACGAAAATCAGCACATTTCTATCTCAGACAGCTGTAGTGTTTGCTGGTTTGGCCCAATCAAAGGCTCTCGGTAATGTGTAGGTGGTGGAAAGTCAGTGATTTTTTTTTTCTCCCTTCCCTGCACTTGTATCTCAAGGCAGTTCAGGATGTCTGCTTTGAGAGAGAGGTGAGATCTAAGGGGGAGAGTGATTCTCACACCATCATGAAAGTAAAAAAAAAAAAAAAAAAGAAGCTGCTTTTGATTCTGATCCACACACCCCACAGGTCCTGACAAACTACGGCTGATATGAGTCAATAGCACATCCACAAAGTCAGAGTAATACAAGGTTGGTACCCCAGTCATATAGTTCACTGCAAAGTCCCTCTCCTGTCTGGCTCTTGACTGCACTCTCAGTGTGAGACTGGATGGCGATGAGACTGTGTCTGTTTCAAGAGTTTGGTCACATTCAGCATCAGAGCTACAAGCATCAGAACCATTCACAGAAACAAGTCACACTTCCCTGTATTTCCATTACCCCAGTGCTTTTATAGCAGGTAATAGGTACTGGTAAATGTAGGTAATTATGAGTCATTGACCTCAAGACAAACAGTCAGGGTTTTGGTCTGCTCCAAGCTATTATATGGTGTGTAACACAGGGTTTTTATGACAGATCTAGTTTGGTTGTTTTCAAATATATTTATTTTTTTAATATTTTTTTTCACAGCACAGAGTGTAGCTGATGTCCTGCATTAGCACAGTGGCCTAATGTCAGAAATTGATTTAATGAAGCATAAATACACTGTAATAAGCCTGGGATCACATGCTGGGTCTTAAAAACATGTATGTGTTTGTATTCCCGTGTCTCCACTGAATACACACTCATTTTTATTTTTCCCCTTGTTATTGTTCAAACATATATTTTGTTCAGTCATGGTACTAAATGTACTTTTCATGGTACAAGGCTCACAAAAAGCTACATGCACACATCACGGCATGAGTTAAAGCTTTCGTCCTCCAAATGGTTCGACTCTTTTCCCTTTCTACGTCTGTGCCATACAAGACAGAACACACACCAAGGTTACAAAACTTGTCTCTGCAGATCCACAATGAGCTCTGTGATGGAAACATTTAATAAAAGCATCCATCAGCAGTAAGAGGTGACATATTGGAGCGCTCCTGATTGGCCAGACTAAAATTGATGCAAGGAAATCAATAAGACAAACTCGAGTGGGCTGGAAACAGAGGATGTGCAATTAAAGATAGAACACAGCCCTCTTCGTCCACATGCATGCAGGCTGGTTGAAAGATGTTGTACAATCGGCCTGATGATTGATACAAATCCTCCAGGGACAGGACCAGAAACCTCAGACACACAGTAACACGTTTGTCTCTTGTTGCATCCGTAGCTTCTCCTTGACAACTCTTTACAGCACGGACAAAACAGTGTGTACTGTACTAATCATTACAACGACCACTTTGTGTGTTGTTAAGTACAGCAGCAGCGTGATGGATTACTTCAAGTAACTAGCTCATTATTACCTCAGGTCATGATGAGGTATTGACATTTTTTTGTAATTATCCATTAATGTTTGATTAACAGGCGAAGAATGGTGGAGGCCTACTGTAAAAATCATACATCGACACTACAACAATCCAAACGTGGCCTAGTTAAGAGGTGCTTGAATTTAGTTTGCCCCCTTTAGTGGTGCAATCTAGATCACAATGACACAAATCACACACACATTGCATGTATTCAACAACCACTATATTGTGCTCAGATCATGGGTTTGACAGTGGATGCCTGCGTCATTGTGACTCACTCCCTTAAAATGATTTTCCATCTGTGGAAATATGACACGCACAAAAAAATAGACAACCAATTTAGGCCAAACCCTGATCCTCAATGTCTATCAACAGAAAATGGACCTCAAGGAGAGAGGAACACTTGTTAATGTACTGAAGGTCTTCTGCAAAGGGTCTAACCATTGGATTAAATCCATATTAATTAAGCACAACAACAGGGAAGAGGTTTAGTAGCTCTAAAACTGCAATGAGTTTTGATTCAAATGAGGCGATCGCTCCACCTCATTGGTTTGTTAATCCCCTGGAAGAGTTGCCATCTACAATTGTCGAATTGATTTTGAGAGTTAATGTCCAACACTGTCTGTACTTTTAAATGCCAGTCTTGTTGAAGAAAGACTTGTTTAACTGTACCTGTCATTGAGTATAAAGGACAGAATCAGGGATTGTGAGTGAATCACTTTGTAAGTGACAGATGGACAAAAAAGCCAAGAGCTCCCATCAATCATCAAGCAAAGAAGGATACAATCTGTCTCTTGTTCCCTCCTATTCAGTTAATCATCCGTCCTTTATTCTCTCTCCCGAGCTTTCCGTGACGAACAGTATCATTCCTCTACAAAAATTACCTTTTCCATTTTCTCAAAGACCTCTTCAGTCTCCACAGTTAAGGCCAAGTGCTAAAGCTTTTACAACAATGTGTAAATATGATCTTTCCCCCTATTTCACTGTCGTTTTTTCTTTCACTGAGTCCAACAGAACACGTACTGTCAGACAGTGCTTCTCTAGAAATGCCCAGTGGTGCTAAGAAGGTCATCACTCATCAACACAGGAAGGATGCTCTCATTAGCTCAGTTGCCTCCCTAACAATAAATTAGGTTGTGCACCACCCTGTTGTGTGCAGCTACAAAAATTTAGTAAGAGCAGCTTTCTCTGTCTGAGCTGCCAAAACCTTTCACACTGATAGTAATCATCACGACGGCTGAAATTCACTAGAGTCAGACTATTAATCTTAATTACCAGGTGAAAGTTTTACTGTTGCCAAGGGTAGAGGTTAGGCATGGAATAAAATTATCTTGGTTCAATTAATGCCAGGTGAGTGTGTCAACAATCTAAGGCAAACAAGTAATTGCAGCATAAAAATCCTGAGGCAAGTGGCAGGTCCTGAGTCTGTTTGGCATTGGTTAGCAGCCTCCAAGGCCACGGTAAACAGCAGCTACATGTTTAGGCATTGTGCAGCTGTTACGAAACTGAGGTCGGAGGGCAGAGCTTCAAATGTTGACAGGCTGAGAAGAGGTAACAGACACATGTGCTAAGTGCTGTTCAATGCACAAAAGCCTTCAGTGGAGTTAAAGGGATAGTTCAACATTTTGGCGAATTGGCCCATTGCCATAATCCCTGTAGTTTTAGGAGTAGGTTTGTTACCTTTAATTGTCGGTGCAAGCTATTTTTAGAACGGCAGAGCAGAGCCGCGAGCTGCTCAGAGCTACGCTACGGAGGTTCATGGGATTTCTTGGTTTCCTTCATCAAACTCATCAAATACACAATCCAACAACTCCAACACGCTCTGGTGGACAAGTTGTGACCTGCACATTCACCACGCTATGAGATAATAACAGAACGTTACGAGACAGAGTTGTTTTAGAGGTAAATGCAGAGTCTGCTTGCCGAAAAACTGCCCCTGACATGAACGCGCATCAGCAGTTTTGCATGAATTTACCTCTAAAACAACTCTGTCTGGTAACGTTCCATTATTATCTCATAGCGTGGTGAATGTGCAGGTCACAACTTGTCCAGCAGAGCATTTTGGAGTTGTTGGATTGTGTATTTGATGAGTTTGATGAGGGATAATCAACTAGTAGCCAGGTGTACTATACGGTTTTAAGGCATGACATGGAGGCATAGAACCACCTGACGCAAGGTGAAACTTTGGTTTATAATTGTCGCGACTTGCATCTGTTGCATATTTAGATCGCTGTGGGCATGAATGGTTTACGCACATTTTTGTGTCTTTTTATCGTCAGGTCCCCGGTGTGTAAGGGCCTTTACTCCGAGCTGGCAGAAAGTTCTGCTGCGTCTCTTATTGGTTGAGTCCATTCACCTTCATAACTCCTCCTTTGAGAGGACCTGAAACAAATCAAATGCTGGCTGATCCTGCACCATCTCAGCCTCCAAGTGGGAACAACCACATGAGCAGAAGTCACATCTATCATGCATGAGGAGGATATTCATGAATACACATAAAAGGTTTCTAGACTCTCGAGGTAAGCCGGACCTATTCACGGTCATCAAAGAGAGAATTTGAAATAAAGTCATTGATCCTGAGGGCTTATTTGTATGCATTTTTACTTGATTTAAAAATACTATGCATGCCCAGTGACTAATTTGTGTTAATGAGAAGGAGCCATTCTCTTTCATCCCACACAACTCACCCACTTATAATTGTAGTTGGTAATTATAGTCGGAAGAAGGCCTTATTCATGCTCCCTTTATGTCCAAAAATAGATACTTCAAATGATGTAACCATTTCTGCCCCCATACTTTCATGTGAACTGAACGTTAGCATGGATGTTAAGCGGTACATCCACTAGAGGGCAGCTCAGAGTCAAACGTTTATGAAAAAAGAAATTGTGGCGGTGAGACGCAAAACGAGAGTTAATTACTGCGGTGGCGGTCTCTGAGTCTGTTAAATACATTGCAACATGTGGACAGAGAAGTTGACCGTTGTTGAGAAAGTGCCGCCATTTTTAAAAATTTCTTTGTCATGACGAACCACACTTTCTGGTTGTACTGTTCTGGTTAGCTGTTACTTCTCGCAAAATATGCACAAGTAAGGATGAAATAAATGCAGAGTTAGGACGGAAGGCTTCATCTGTATCCATACACATACATAATGTTGAGCCTTATTAAAATGTCAACCAGTCTTATTCTAGTTTTGTGCCTTCCATCTTGTTCTGATTTACGTTTCTGCCTCTAATGTTTCTCCGTGCCATTGTGAGCTTGCTCATGGTCAGAACTCTTCATCTCGAATACGATTGTGAAAAGAATGTCTAAAGCTTCTCTATTGGTAAAGTGCCTTGAGATAACGTCTGTTGTGAATTGGCACTATATAACTAAAATTGCCTTGACTTGATAGTCCTTGTTCCATTAAAAAATTGTGTAGTAGTTCATCTGCAGCCAATATGGTGCAAAAGTAAGTAATCAGAAATCTTTCTTACAAACCTAAAGTGACATCAAGCTGAACTTTAGAGATAATTTAATGCACTGTGGATTTTGTCCCCCAACACTTACAGTCAAATCAATTGAAAAAGCAGCCATTATGCACAGGTTCAGCAATCAGTAACCCTCTCAATGTACATACGGCCTTGAAGACTTGATGAATGTGAACCTAGATCACGATGCTCTCGAGCGCTAGAATTTATTTTCTAAAGGGCTTTAACGCTGTGTGGATTACTGCTGCATGTTGACCCGACCGTCAGGTATCAGTGCATTAGTGCATCAAAACACTGCAGGTTAGTCGTTTGAAACTCAGCCCGCTATTTGCCATGTCGGGGCGGCACAAGCCACGAGAAACCATTAGAGGAAAAACATTAGCGGGGATCTGGGCATTAGTCTTGCAACTGTGCTCATAACATCATATTTCAAGTAATTGAGTTCACACTGTCACGTAAACAGCAGTGAGGCGGCTTTGACATCACGCAGCAGGGTCGCTGAGAACTTGCCGTATGTTAAGAAACGGCAGAATTGCATCAAGTCAAATCTGTTGTGCTACACACACACACACACAGTGTAATGTAACAGCAGTTTAGTGCACCCAGGTCAGCTGGCACAGATGTTCAATAGCCTCTTAAACAAAAGCATTCAAAGTTTGAAAAACGCTTTTGGCTGCTGAATGTGACCAACCAGCTACAACAGCTCTTCTAGCTGGATGGGGGTGGGGGGAGAGGGTGATGGAGGCAGGGGTTTGGGGAGGTGGTGGAGTAATTTCTTTTTTTTTTGTTGCACTCATCACATCTCCCGGTGTTTCCATGGTAACAGCAAGCACTCAGCACTGGTGGCCTATTCCTTGTGGAACCCGGTGGTTTCTGTTCATCCGCAATTGATTTTTCCGACTGAGCGTGCAGATATCTGGTTGTGTTTGTTTGCTCACGAGAAGTTTGCGGATGTAAGTGTAGAGCGGACAGACGACGGGGAAATGCAGAGCAAACGGACGGAGAGATAAAGAGGGAGAGAGAAAAGGTTTATGGCTTTAAGGTTGGCATTACTCAGACAGTGAGGGGGGAAAACAACCTTCATCCACTACTGTCTCTATTTAATCTAGCAAAATTGCATCCAAGGCCATGACTGTAAAGTGGGGACGAAGAGTTCAAGACTACATTTCCATTTACAAGTAAATATCCACTGTGTGTCATTAGCTAAATGGCTGCTCATTCTCAATCTGCCACCAGAGACAGAGAAGAACGAGAAACAGGCAAACAGACAAAAAAAAAGGCGGCTGAATCTTAATGACCCTGATGGATTGTGGTTCTGGGAAGAATGAGATGCTCCTTTACCTTCCCTCTAATTTCCCAAACGTCCCATTTATCCTGATCAAAAAGTTGTAGAAACCTGCAAAACTTTTCTCAATCACAAACATGCTCGGAAACATGCGTCATGGCGGAAGCCTGTTTCATTACACGTGGTGGGAGAGAGGTCAGAGGGACATCCTAAATGTGTTGTCCCGCTACAGCCAAGGATTTTAGAGCTGAAGTAAAAGTAATGCCCTTCACCATCTATTATCTGCTTTGTGGACAAACTACCTCAGAATACATGATACGAGCCTGCATACCAGCTCATGCATCAAAAACACTGTTGCATCGCTGCCAGACATAGATCTCCCTCATTAAAACTGGTTCTCGAGTCGACTTATATCTCAAAAGGTGATGTAACCGCCTTCTGCCCAGTGCTCTCCCTTCTTTTTCCACTTCATTTTCTAGCTGTGGAGTAGCCAGAGGCCAAATCTGTCGAAAGTCATTTTGGGTAGAAAATATCCAGCAGAGATGCAGAAAACATCCTGAAGTAGATTTGTGCGTTTTTTTTTTTTTTTTAAAAGCACAACGGAACTATTTTTGGGGAGCACTCAGCCCAAAAAGGGGATGATGTGTGTCTGGGGAATGATGAGTGTTTACTTGATATGTCATGTGCCCTGGAAACAGTGGAGAAGTGAGTGAATCATTGGTGCAACAATATTGATATCATATATCATGATGATAAAAGAGAAGTACATCAAAATAAGAGAAGTCCCCATGCAGCCCTGATTATGCTCTAAAGAGATGGTGCACCTGTCTGACAAGCTCAGCACAGCAAATCCTCTACTCAGCCACTCTCCACTGACTCCACCACACCAACGAAGTGGATAATCACAAGGTGTAAAAAAAAATGAAGATGGACCACCTTCACCTTTATCTCCATTTTTCTCACTTCTTAACTCTCTCGTCGCTCACCATCAATCTTTTTCCTCTCAAGCCCCCTCTCACGTCCAGGCAGCCCTTCTCAAAGTCCATCTCTCACCTGTCCTGTCTTCATTTCCCCTCTGCACTCTCTCCCTCTCTCTATCTTTTCCTATCTTTCCCACCAATCTTCTGCCTTTTTATTACCTGAAAGAGCCTCATTTGTGAGGACACAGCGCCGGCCGGGGAGCGTTTAACTTACATAAACGTCAGATTTTCATGTGTAATTAAAGGCCACAAATGAAATCCTGCTGTCTCACAGTGAAATCCACCTCAGATGGTTGATATCATCAACACACTGTGTTGGTTTCAGTGTAAATATGCTTTAAGAGAAAAGCACATCTGTATTCCGAGTCATTCACTGGGTGTCAGGTTTGTTTAAGTCAATACTGAAGATGATGGAGGTTTATATGATTAACACCCAGCTTGCATGAGACCTCTAATACTAGTGTATTTTCCCCATCAAGACTCCTTAGTGAATTGGCCTCTTTCGGTATCTTTGGTGTGTGTGAAATGAGAGCGAGATCAGAAGTCGCATCTTCACTATAGAAGGAGCAAGAAGGCTTGAAGTCTTTCATTTGAGCACCACTCATCATGTAGGTACTATTAATTCTGTCTTGTCGGGACAGGGGATTAGAGAGAATTACAGCTCTTGTGGTGATGGGATTTTAAGAGTGGGACATTTGTCTCAAACAAAGTTTGAAATATTAACTAATGAGATGGCGACGTGTTAGTTGAGTGAACAGAGCTGGTGTGAAAGTGACCTGGATGAGGGAGCAGTGGAAGGCAAATATTGGAGTACTAGTTAAAGTCTTTAATGCCGTTCCCATGAGTGACAAATACTCATTAGACTACTTATCCTACCAGAGCTGCAGAAGTGACTGTATTTGGGTAACTTTCAGCTGTGTTTCAAGAGCATTTAGAGCTGTTTAAAGTCACTCATTTCATTTGCACGAGTAAAATAAGCACAGCCACACACAAGGGATCAGAGGAGGATGAAATCACCGTGGCTGTGAAGACAGCAGCATATTTGGCTTCCTTCTGCTTTGTGTCATGTGCAGCATCTTGTCACAACAGTGCTGCTCACCTGTTTAACTCTGTTACTGTGGATGAGAGAGACAAGAGGGAGAGCATGGCATGGTATCCTTTATCTTAATCTACATATTCTAGCTATATTATTCCTCTATTGTTAAATCTTTTGTGAGTATAGGAATCGTGTTTTTGTGCTGCAGCAGCAGCAGCAGCAGCCTGTCTCTCCTCTCCGTCCCCCTCCCTCTCCCCTCTCTCGCTTTTTTTTTTGCGCGCGCTGGAGCAACTTGCTGCGAGGTTGGAGACATTTTTACGCACAAACGGCAGCTGAGCTGAGCTGAGCTGAGCAGGCAGCGCTGTCAACACTGCATTCACATGGTCTCACTCGGCCTCGTAAACACATGTAATACGCACACTCACACACACACACTCTTAGCACACACATACACACACACCTTTATATCCAACATGGTTAACACGGCAACAGGTTATGTCTCCTCTCCCTCAGAAAGCGATGTTTATTAAATGTTAAAGGGCCTAATTAAGCACAACAGTGTGTTTTGGGGGGAGTACAGTACTTTGCTCTCTTACCTGACAATGATATACATGACCAGCACGTTTCCAACCAGCCCCACCACGCACACTATGGAGTAGAGAGCGGTGATGACAATCGCTATGATGACCGGGTTGGTGTCGTCCTCCAGGCTGCCCATCAGCCCGCGGTCCCCGTCGCATCGCACCTCCGCGTAGCTCGCGCCAGTGTTGTTGTTGTTGTTGTTGTTGATGCCGTCGGTGAAGTTCCGACAGAGGCTCGTGCTGCTGGTGTTGAACAGCACGGGGAGCTGGCTCCGGTAATCCGCGTCCGAGCCGTTGCTTGCGCTCTCCATGGTCTTTTCTCTTCTCTTATGGGTTAGTTGAGTTGAGCGCGTCTTTTTTCCGTCCTTCTCCTCCGCTCAGGTTGCCTGTTGTCTGCGGACTCGAACTCGGTGTCCGGTGCTGTCCCGCTGGGCGCTTGTTTTTTTTTTTTTGTTTTTTTTTGCCGTTTGCTTGGAGAAAGAAGCGCTGCGTCTTCGTGCGCGGGACGGAGCGCCGGTAACGTGAAATGTGGCCGTGTTGAAGAATGTGGCAGCAGCGCGTGCGATGTTGGGAGGGTTAACGGCAGCCTGCGCGAGACTTTACTGATGATGACCCTCGCGCGGCACAGAGAGCCTGCACGGGACAGAAGCGACGGCGTGAAAATGAATTACTTCGCTCCCTTCCTTCCTTCCTTCCTTCCTAGGATCATTCCTTATCTTCTCCTTTCCGTCCTCCCTCTGTCCAATTAATACTTCCATGCTCTGTCATATTTGTTAATTTATTCCCTTTCTCTCCCATTCTTCCCTTTGTCTTTCTTCCTCTCTTGCTCACTTCCTTCTTTAATTTTGTCCTCCCTTCTTTCTCACCACCCATCAGTCTATCTTCCATCCTTCCATCCTTCCTTCCTTAGTACTATCCTTCCATGTCGTTCTTTCATTCTTTCCCCAGTTTACACTGTCTATCATCTTCCTTGCTTCTTTTGTTTTTACCTTTTCCTCCTTTCCCCTCTTCCTCCCTTCTTCCCTGTCTTCTATTCTTTGTTTTAGCTCAAATATATTCATTTCTTTTTTCTTTTTACTTTTGTTTCACTTTCTCCTTTCCACTTTTTTTTTACTTCTTCTTTGCAACATTGCTCCTTCTACTTTCCTTTCCATCTTAACCTTTTCATCCCTGTCCTCTTTCTAAATTTCTCCTCTTCCTCCAGTTTCTTTTCCTTCCTTCCTTCCTTCCTTCCTTCCTTCCTTCCTTCCTTCCTTCCTTCCTTCCTTCCTTCCTTCCTTCCTTCCTTCCTTCATTAATTCCTTCCTTCCCTCTCTTCCTTACACCCCGTTCCCCCTTCCCCCTTCCTTGCATAGACATGAGATCAATTATGACCGTCTCCTGAGACATAACACACTCTTCCTTTCATTTTCACACATTCAGTCAAACAGCCAAGAATATACAAGACAATGTAAAAGCTGCTGGATTATAAAACATCATGACAGCAGCAAGTGGCCTCAGTGTAAAGGGGGAGTCCAGGGATTATCTGTCAAGTCATCCATGCATGTACACATAACACTTTGAGGAGTCTCCTCACTTCTGATTTCTGTTTTCCGTGCCGCGTGCTAATGAGTGAAGCTGAGCGAGGGAACGTAGCACAGTGTAATCCAATAGGGATTGATTTTAATCAAGATAATGTCCCTGCTTGTCTCATTACAGTTTCACAGAGGCAGAAAATGGGCAAAGATCATTTACTAAACGTGCTGGAGGCCTGTTTGGAGCAAAACTGTTCAACATGAGCATTACTAGTGCTCAAAGTCATCACCGAAAGTTTGTTTTTACAGTTGCTTTAACCCACATCATCAATAAAAATATAAGCAAGAGAATAAAGAGCTCTTATCACTTTGAGTACACAGGGACTTCTTTAAACGCTCAGCACCAGGGAGGTCACTTAATGCTGTGTGCTTTTTTACATGAAACTAGTGTTGTCTGTCATTTCTGGGTTTGATATTTTTATGTAGATTTACTGCTGTGGCCAAGAGGTTTGCTTTGAACGTATGCCCCTGCATAAGGTCAGCCGTAGCTTGACTGTGTTTTGTGCTGATAGGTATATGATTCACTGGTGCGAGACGGAGCACAATTACACCATAAGGCGCTACAGTCTCTATTAACATGAGCTGGCCTCAGATGGATGATAACATTTCAAGGATAAGTTTTTTTTTTTTCCACATCTGTTCTAATCCTAGAGGGGATTTCACATTAAATAGGCTGTAGATTTGGAAGATACACTTCATTTGTCTACCTTAGCCTGCTGAGGGCTCAGATAACCTTTAGCCGATGCTTCAGGAGGTCTCTCGGGGTGTCGTCACTTAAGGAAAGGGCATAGCTACAGTTAGTTTTCAGAATAACATGAGGTCATGTCTTCAGTAATGTTTCTGGGAATTTGGGAGTTTCAACAACCTTGGGGGAGCTCACAACCTACAGAACGTACAGTGTTTGGTTTGTGTGGAGAAACCGTCTTAACAACGTTTAGACATTCATGCTGTGAGACAAATGGTAACCCTTTACAAGTCCATAGTTTCCCTGGGTCTTGGATAATCCACTACAAAATAAAGGAAAAACATTCAAAGATGTATTTGTTGCATAATTTATTTTCAATATGTGCAGTGAAAGGGGGTGAATTAGACGTATAAATAATAAATGAACAAAAAATATGAAGGATCTAATCTCTGAGATGGAAAATATCAAGTGTTTTCACATATCAAAATGTTTATTTTCAGTGGCTTTAGGTTTGAGTTTCTGTAGTTGTATTGAGGTTTTTCAAATTTTATTTAAAAAAAAGAAAGAGAAAATTTTAATAAAAATTGCGTAAAATACTGTAAAAGCAGTTATAACTATGAAAATACAAGAATGATTAAAACATTGTGGAGACCTCAGTGTTTTTTAAAAAGTTTTTAGACGATAACCAATAACTTTCTAAGCACACATGAGCATTGTATCAAGTACAGCTCTGAAAAATCAGGAACTAGCCTATTTATTTTAGAGTTTTTATATTGTGCATAAAAGATAAGATAACAATTTAGCTGTCATAAAGAAGATTATTTCCTCTTCTGCTGTAAAGCCCTGATGAGTGAATGAACTACTGAACTCATTTCCACTCACTCCCACAGAGACATTTGTCTGTTGCCGTGATGATAGAAGCTGTTGATGCTGTTGATGAGAAAAATCCACACTCCTCACAAAACTATTGTTCTTCCTGTGATGTGCTGCCACTACATTTATGTACCTGTGAAGTGAAGTGAAGTGAAGTGAAGTGAAGTAGTTGGAGGCAGGGGCTTCATCCTGTTGCCATGGTGAGCGTGAACATCACGTTTCACCGAGGCAACACCTTCCCAGCCTCCACAGATGCTCGTTAACCCTGCAGTCACAGCATATTGGATATGTTTCCTTCAGTGACTACACACATAAAATTCACAGCACCTCACCTGTCTGCACACACACACACACACAACAAAACAGAACCGCAAGCTGTGTAAGCAAAATGATTACATTTTTTAAAAAAAGGAACAACAAACATCTGCTCATCTCAGAGGTTGTTCAGCGAGAAAGCAAAAAGAACTAGAAAAAGCATTTCCAAGAATGGAAATGGTGTGACTGCTGATAGCAACTGAACGCTGTTGCAGAATTAGCAAATAGTGCAAGCAGTGATCACCATACAAATGTTTGACCAAGGTCAGAATCGAACCCACAACCTCATGGTCATTAGACTTCCACTCTGCCTCTAGGCCACGGTGCACACACAATTGCAGAGACTGTTGTCTGTTAATGATCTGCACACTGTCAACATCAAGAAAGCTTGAGAGTCAAGCTTGAATGACTTAGAATGAAAATTTCTGTGAATTTCAGGCTGAGAGCAGCAGTTTCAACATGAAGCAAGTTATCAGAAGTCAACAGAGGACAACTGGGAAAATAATTCACTATAATTGTTGTTGAGGCAAGATTTGAACCAGCAACCTTCAGGTCTCCAGACCAGCAAGCTGACCACTAGGCTACAGACAGAGACAGTATGTGAGGGGTAAAGAAAACCTTTGATAAGAGGATCACTGGCTTCTGCTTAAAAAAAAAAGTAAGGAATCGAACCCAAGACCTCATGATCAATAAACCTTTACTCTGCCACTTCGCCACAGAGAGCACAGACATAAGCATGTTTCAGACAGAGTTGTGGAGCTCCCTGGCTGAATTAAAAAAATATTTAAAATTATTATCTAAGTCTCTTTGCATTTTTGACCAGAATTTTAGCCAGAAGACAAGTGTGGCTACAAAACTGGAGAAAATAATTTGTCTAGAGTTTAATTTGCAGAAAAAGTTAAATATTTGAAAAAGTATAAATAGTTAAAAAGAGAAAAGTAATGCCGATAAAGTTCAAAAAAAGCTGCACGTTTTGATATATGAATTGTTGAAATAGCACAACACCTAACACACTAACCATATGGCCACAGTGTGGTTGAGTTACAATGAGCTTTATACTATGAGGAATCAAAGACTGTCCAATGACAGCTGAATAATTGGAATCAAAAGTCAAGCAATGAAGTGAAAAGACTGAGGCAGGAATCGAACCCATGACCATATGATCACTAAACCTTTACTCTGCCACTCGGCTACAGAGAGCACACTGCTTTCAAGACTGTTGTCATTCATTGTAATGTGATGATGTGCTGCAAACTGGTATGAGTAATCAAGGAGATAACAAACACCTGTAACCAATTGAAGGCGGGGGAGGAGAGCAGAATTCAACATAACATAACAAGAATTCTTCCCTTGGATTCGAACCAGTGACCTTAGGGTTGGCAAGCAGTTACCCTAACCCCTACACTACAGTGGAGTTGTCAGGAAGAGAGGTTGAGACTTTGATGAATGTGAGATTTTTTGTGAAAAAGTTAAATATTTTAAAAAGTATAAATAGTTAAAAAGAGAAAAGTAATGCCGATAAAGTTCAAAAAAAGCTGCACGTTTTGATATATGAATTGTTGAAATAGCACAAAGTATGAAGGACTAGAAGAAGACCGTAAAAAGGCGGAAGAAAATGGCCAAACAGAAGAACAATAGTGTGACTGCTTCAGCAGTCACACTAATTTTAGAATTTTTATAAATGTGTCCAAAAATGTACAATTTGCAGGAAAAAATAGATACTCTCTCATAAATTGAACACATTTCAGCTCGATCTAAAAATCCTCTCTTGCCTCCAGTGTACAAAGAGTTGTCGGTGAAAGGGGAGTCACGGTGACTCAGGGGTTTACTGTGCCACGAACCACGAACCTCATCCTGTCTGCTCGGCCACTTTAGTCGCACAACGTCACCTTTTGGTCACATTTCAAAGATCTAAAAAGAAAAGAGAGGCAGGAGATCAAAGAATAGGAAGCCAGTGTTGAAAATTATCCACAAAAAAAACAACACAAACTTGCACAAAATTGTTGAATGTTGTATTGAAACAAAAACCTGTCAGTGTATTTGTGATGAATGAACAAAGCCTTGTGTGTCAGTGTGAATTCAAGGCCACAACCAGCAAAAAAAATCTACCTTACTGATGAGGACACTGTTGCACAGACAGAAAGGAAAACATATTTCTTTTGCTGTTCTCTCATGGTCTATCATTGTGAAGTGTAAATTATGAGGCTTCACAACAAGAGCCATGACCCAAGCAACCGTAAATGTCAGCGCCGCGCCGTCCTGTAACTGTTGTCTGTCACTAACAGAAACACACCGAAACAGACACATGCATCACTGCTTTACCAGAAGTGTTCTCCTCGCGGTGCCTTGTCATAGATCTTCCTACTCAGACTCAAATCTATTTATACGAGACCAAATGTATTCATTCTAGCTGACTGCACCTATTTGTCATGTTGTATTTGATGAAATATGTTTCATCTGGGAAAGTTTACGTAACCATCTTGAGGCATGAGGCATGTGAATCCACACACTTGCGTGGTTTTTGAGATGCTATCTCAAGTGAGTGGTATTTTGGAGCCAGAACAAAGGCTCAAAATGAATCAAATGTGTTCTAAGCAACCACAAAGAATCACAATAGATGCTGAGACATGTTGAAGATTTGTCTTTATGTGCACAACAGGATTGACTACGGGAAAGACAAAGAACAAACAAACACAAAAAAAAACGACATAGAGAACCTATTCACCTCGTAAGACCAATTAGCAGCACTTTGTGGGCTATAAAAAACAGCCTGGAAAAGCACTTGATAGCTTATCTGAACTTCCCAAATGGCAGGGCTCTGTACTCTGCTCACACTGTGAAAAAAAAACGGAACATTTATTAAGGAGGTCAAGAGGACCAGAGTTAAAAATCATGATTGCATCTGACAAAACAACCAGTGCATGCTGACAAAGAGGGACAATGGTCACAAGTTAACAGCATTAACGTGGGGCGTGTGGGGTATTGTTACTGTGATTACTCTTAAAATCCCATTTAGGTTCATTGAAGGTACTTTTTTCACTATGCAGTCACGAGGCACGATGGTGAATGAGACACTGCTACTTTATTAAATGACAAATAATGTTGCCTTTGTATCTTCACAACTGAGAGCACCATCTTTACTGCCCTAATTTCACTTCAAGTGTTGTTTTAAAACGTAAGAAACTTTTGGAATGAATAAGAAATAACATAATGAAACCACCATATCTGAATGTTTGTTTGTCCATCTATCCATCCATTACCTACAGTATTACTGCTTCAACATGTGGGGTCACAAAAGAGCGAGGATGAGAGATACACCCTGGACAGGTCGCCACAGGGCTAAACTATAGCAACAAATAACCTCACACACTCACATTGACATCTATTAGCACTTAGAAGTCGCCCATTAACCTGGTGTGCAAGTTTTTGGACTAATGAGGGGACACTGGAGTATCCAAAGAGAACCAACTCAGGCTCAGGGAAAACATGAAAACTCCCACCCAGTTGTAATGATGGTAGTGTTTTTTAAATCCCTGTAACAAGCTACCCCAACCACAGTCTGCCTGTATGCAAAACTCAGGGCAAAAAACCCCAAAAGTATCTCACAAATGTTATTGCAGTGAGTACAGAGCAAAAATTGACAACATGCCAGATGAGTATTAACATTTTTATCCACTCCTCACTTCTCCTCTCTGGATAATGACCCCAATGGAAACTATCCTTTTTGTATTCATCATATTCAGGAGATATGGGGGTTTCACAAATACTAACCAACTGCAGCTCAGTCATCGTGACCTATCTTTGTCTTGTTTGGAGCAGCATTTTAATTAAAACGAAATTAAGTTCCAAGAACTTTCTTTTTCTTTTCTTCTTTCCAGAACAACTTGAGCTTGAACACGAGATAGGACGAAGATATATAATAAACTGAGGAGAAACACTATGAATGAAAAGATAAATTGATCCAACCAGTCTCTTCCATTTGCCATATTCATACAGTTACATTAACACTTAAGTCTATACATCTTGAAAACAATGAAAGACATGATTGAATGTGATTCAGAGTGTGAAAATGAGATTCCAGCTGTTTCCAATATGAAATTATTATTTCTTTCTGCAGGAATTCATTGTTTTCACAAAGATTATTTTGTCTATTTGTTATTTGACTTTGTACAGTCATTATCCTTGTTCAAAATAAGGAACAGCTAGAGTTTTTTTTGTCTTAGAATAAATCATCATGTCCTTTTGAAAGTCTCTATCAGTCTGTCTGCGTCTGTCTGCCTCAGGCTGCACCCTCCTCCCCATCAACAGATTTATGGATCATCACTTTGATGGAATAAATTACACTCCTCAAAGAGAGGGTGACAAAACCTTTTGACATTGATGGCCACTGATGATGAAGTATGTGGCAGGCATTATGAGCAAGGCTTTGAGAAACTGATGTGAATGGTAACATGAAGGGATGTTTAATGATATGTTATAATTCATCTCAATGGCTTCTGGAAATTACAATTCACAAAATTAAAAGTATAAGTCAAAAAGGTTGACGCATGTTCAGTCTGGCTTGTTGAATTGTGTAAAAAAAAAAAAAAAAAAGCAGTACAAGGTGTGTTGAATTAAAACAAAGTGACACTGTAAAACTTAATTTAAACTGTTTCAATGAGGCTGTGGATCATATTGTGTCTTCATTAATCATTGGCAGCCCAACTTCACAGATTTTTAAAAGTGAAACTAGTGGCTCTGCACATCTCTACTTTGAATGAACATAAAGTTTTGAAGATGCTTAATGATCAGTACTAGTCGTCACCAAAGTCATGTGGAGGCGAGAAGATAGACTTTACAAAATCTGACAGATGTTTCTGTGTCAACCAAAGCCATTAACTTTGTCTTCCACAAAGTAATTGTACTGATACTGCTGCAAACATAAGTAATGAGATTAACTGTACCATGTTAATGTACTTAAAATCTCCTCTACCTCCCTCCTTTGCACCACCAGTCTCAAGAACAGTCTCACCGGCAGCTTGTGCCAAAAATACAACAAAGACTTATTGATAATCCTTGAGCATTTCCTGTGAGCATGGACTATGTTACTGTCACATGAGGGAATATCTCCTCTGCAATGCTTCCAACAAGTGTAAACAAATGACACACAGGTACTTATTTGTTCTCCAGAGGAAGCTGCCCGAACTCAGCCTGTATACGGTCTTTGTCTTTCTGTGGGGTAAATATTGTCAAACAAAGTGAGGGCTGCCGGAGGGACTGACCAGGGCTCTCACGCTGCTCTTCCTTCTTTCCATCACTGTGTGATGTGTGTAGTAGAATAAAACAAGACAGCGTTTCTTACTGCTCTCCTCCTCCTTCACTCAGTTCAGCTCAATTCAAAGACTGCTCACGTTAATGCATTCATTTGCAATTCAATTCAGTTCATTTCAATGTCAATATGCTCTTCTCAGTTCAGCTCATCATAAGTTTTTTGGGCTGCATACAGTATATTTACAAAGACGATTAAAAGGCCTAAGGCTGCACTAATATTATTATATTTTACAGTATATTACTGATAGAACAAATGACTGGGCGACACATGAGGCGGGTCACTTATGATAGATTACTGTAGCAACGTTGCACAGCAATTAAAATGAAAACTCAACCACACAGAATGAATAAAACTCAAGAAGATAAACCTAATTCGATTAAAACTTTCAGCCCATTATGCAGTTTTCAGAAGCGCATACATGTGATTAATCATTATGCACAAGCACTCTGTACCAGCAGAGCCAGCATGGCAGCAGCCTATTGATCCTTACCTGTTGGGAGCTCTACAGGTTGGATTCTCTCAAGGACTTTTTAATAATAGTATTCCTACTGCATCTGCACCTGAGAGAAGTGTATGCTTTCATTTTGTCAGCTTTCTTGCTATAGAATGACAACCTTCCCATAAATATCTGTGAGGATTGAGTGAAAGCACCACACATGTCACAGAGTGTCAGATGTAATGACACCTTCTTTCTGACAGCCTCAATGAGGTCAGAGAAGTTGATATATTATAGAGAAGAGTTATGAAAGCCTATTGAACAAAACTAAAAGGCCTAGAGGCATTGAAACTGCAGAGGAGGATTTTTTTTTGACCATATTAAGTATTTTGCAGCCTTGCATGAAATCAATTTGTCTCAGTAGTAACCAAATTTAATGACATCCAGTTCTTGTTTGACTTATATATTATTCTGTAAAGTTGTAAGTCGACCCTTCATTTATTTTTTACACTGAATCTTTTTTGTCAGTGTAGCTCAAGGTTAGATCCTGTCAGTCTCCAAACAAATGAAGATACACGACTGTAACACAAAGGCTGTGAAATGCAAAACATGTTTTGACATTGCACAATGATTTAGAGCTTCCCCTTAAAATTACGCTATAAAAACAATCTGGGGATAAGTGGTCACCTTGAACTTACTTGTTGTGAGTGATGCTTTCCCTTTTCATTACACTGCACATAGGATACTGTGCCATTGCACTGTAGCCACCTCTCCTTGACATAATGGGTCCTTGATGAAGGTGGTTTTCTTGATAAATATGTTGAATTTCTTCTGTGCAACTCCTAGTCCTTAGTTGTTGTTGTTTTTTTGTTGTTGTTTTTTTAAGTGAACAAAAAACAGGATTTGTCAGTTTTCTTATATCTGCTGTAACTCTGAAGCCTCCCCAGAGCAGTGTGAGCAGTTTACTTTTCTAAAATACAAGACATCTTGTGTGAACTCACTGCAGATGGTACAAGTTTGTTTGTTTTTGCTTCAAGCCAGTACACGAAGAAGGAGGTGGCTATAACCTGGGAAAGTAGCAGTATAGACCAACAATGAAGCAGGATGATTTACTACCTCATCGTATCAAAGAAAAGGAAGGAGATTTGGTGGAGAGTCCGTCACATGTCGGAGGCTGGAGTGTGAAGAATTACACAGCGTTTTGTTCCACCATTGTGTGTTTTGTTACAGAAGCATTAAGCCGTCCAAAATCAGTTTCGCCAGCCAACCGGTCGGTGGGAGCGGCCTGAGGGTGGACAACATGATGACAGGATCCGAGTGACTCATCCTGTGTGTCCCTGTGGCATTGTCATTGCAACTGTAACTTGTCACCTTGTCTCGCTATTATGGCGACATCTCAGTTCTTCAGACTCGCTGGGCGGTCTGGTTTTAAAACTCCACTTAAGACAGAAGGAATCTTTCTTAATGCACAGGAGATGGTTCAGTTTTAATTGCTTTCGATGAATGTATAGCCATCGACGCTGCCGTATAGATTGAGTTTAAAGCACTGGAAGAGCAGCTGTAGCAGCGGCCCTGCTGTTGGCTGCTAGCCCACATCTGTCTGTGTTTCTAATGAACTCTCCTCTGCAGCAGCTCAGCCATCAGTTCTTGGTTCAGCTCATTTCTAATGATGAAAGTGAGAAAAAAAAAAATCATCGCACTGCACAACAAGCACATCTTGGTTTGGCATGCAGATTATGTGTTGAGAATCTGGGGACTGATAGAAGCACTTCTGAATAATTTAGACACTTTTTTGGAGCACAGACAGAAAATTATAAATTAAGACCAAACACTGTCTCCTTAAATGATGAGTTTATAAAGGACTCCACAAAACACATTAGCATTAGCACATTACGATGGGGGAATTTGATGCCACTGTTCTCTACCAGTGCATAATGAACTTATTCAGACTGCTCACTGTCAATATTTATGCGATTCCTTACTCAAGACACTCAATGAATGTTTCATTCACTAGACTGCGTTTGTTCTCAGAGAACAACAGGACGCTTGGGTTAAGTACAGATGTGTTAAGGTCTACCACAACGGATTTTCCAGACATATAATATGAGTACATGACATGTTATGACATGTTTAAAAGTAAAACAGTGCTTTGCATTGAGAAATGTTAACACTGCTAACAACTTCCATGTATCAGCTTCTCAAAATCACTCAAAATGTTTCAATTTCATTTGAAAACAAAGAGGAAAATTCTGTCAATAGTTTAGTCTAGACAATCTGGAATATCCAGAGAAGAAATAATGAGAGAGAAACAAGCAGGACTTGTACCACATCTTATTTCGATAGTGTTACACAGTGTTGCACCATCTATCTGTCCCTCAATCGTCCCTCCATCCATTGATCAATTCATCTCCATATCGCCAACATCAGCTTGTGTTTTCTCTTTTACCTCACACCATCCTTCTCTGTATTCATGCCATCACTGCGTGGAAGTACTCCTGTGCCTCTCAGTATTCTCCCCATGCCTTCAGCCCTCTGCCTCTCATCTTTTTATGCCCAGACACTCAACTGAAGCCAAAAGGAAAGAAAAAAAAGGGGGGAGGTGGTGGTGCTGGTGGTTATATCTCCATTTGCAGCTTAATGTGTCCGACTTTACTCGCTGTGAGAGCGCAGCCAGTCTCACTCAGCAGATGAGACCCCTTGATAAGTCCTCACAATGCTGGCGAGTGCAGTCTGCTTCTGTCAATAGGACAGGTTTTAAACCATCATTAAACTTCTCTAACGGCAAATAAAATGGCTGAACTGAGTCCCAACTTCAAGATAAAGTTTATTCAAGCAAGACGATTGAAAATTGATCCTTTCCTCTTGTTTGATACAGTTGTGTTTTAAAACAGTCAAATACACCAGTATCAACATTTTTCTGAAACTGTTCTTCACTTCATTCTTCAAATCGTAAGCCAGCGTTATAAATTACAGTAGTTTTGTGCTTATGAAAAATCTATTCATTCTCTCTCTGCCATTTCTTTTGTAATGATTGTGTATGGGATATACTGCATGCCAGATTCACTCCCTATAGCACACTGCATCGCTTACTTTTTGATTTGGAATGACTTGATTTCTTCCCTGAGCTGAAAGATGGAAAAAACATAAAGTTTATGGATTGAGATTTTCTTTTCCTGCAGAACATTCACCTGATCACAGCTCGGTCTTAGTACAACACATTTCTCTTTTCTCTTCTTGTCTGCTTTGTTTGATCTATCCATCCATCCCCACTTTCTGTCCCCTGGGCTGTAACCTGTTACTTCTCACGTCCGCAAAATCATTCACTGTCTCCAATCTGACCTTTGCCAGCCTTTCCATCCTGACCATTATTCACCATCGTTTTTTAAAAACCATTTGCACACAAATATGAACCCAGTGACAGAGCGACAAACCGCTCACACACACACACACACACACACACACACCCAGACACCCAGACCTCCGTCCAGTCTCTGTGTTTTGTTATTCTCCATTCTCCAAGTGCCATTATTATCACCTCAATTTTTATTATCATCTGTAATCTCTGTCTTTGAAAGGGAAGGTCTGTTTTGTATCAGAGTCACTGACACATCTGGCTTCCTTGTTCATTTTGTCACATTCATTACTTGACAGCTCACAGCATCCTGTTTGACTTTCCCCTTGACTGTAGACCACACACACACACACACACACACACACACACACACACACACACACACACACACACACACACACACACACACACACACACACACACTCACACACACTCACACCCACTCATAAACTTAGTTCACCATGCATCCTGTAGCTCATTCAATCTTATTTTAATGCTACTTAATGATTTAATTAATAACCTTTAAGAGAATTAGGAGTTTGTCTCTTCCTCCCAGACACGAGCCCGCTGCCCGCAGAGCAGGAAGGACACTGTTAATTAATATCAACTTGTTATGAACTCATCATTTCATTAGTGTTGTTCAGGATATAATTCAGTTGTTGTTGGACATTGGTGGACAATGACCATACATACAGAGTGACTCCTTAATTCTGCAGTATGGCCAGACAGTCTGATATACCTATACACCAGCTCTCCCATGTGATCTCAATAGTAAAACTTTTCTGCTTCTCCAAATAACTTTTATTGCAGATATATGTATATAAAAAAAACATATACATATATTAAAACATGAGAAATAAGAATCAAAACACAAAGACTTTAGTTTCAACAGATTGAGAAGGCACAAAGGAAAACCGAGATGCTTACAGCACATGTGTCAGTTTCAGGCAAATTGCCACTGGCCAGCTGGCTCATCCATCTGGACCTATAAGATAATGGGACTGATTACCATCCACAAATTATCATCCACAATCAGGTGCTTGGTGCTGATTTTTGAATACGCCCTCCTAATGATGCACCATGTCCCTGCACCAAGCAGACAGACACGCCACGTTTTTGCTGTGATTTTTGTTTTACCACAAGTGACGTTTTTTTTTACAGCCACTTAGCAGGTCTGGCAGCGACACTGAAGATAAAACTCAACCCTTTTGACAAGAACGGAAACACTGGGCAATTTCTGAAAACCCCCTGCAAGTTACTTGACAATGTTTTTTCTTTTTTTTTTTTAATGACCAGTCTCAGTTTCACTTTTTTTTTCCCACCCTGCAGCAAAAACTGCAGATAACTCCCTGCACTGTCCCTGATCTCTGTAATTGGATGTAAATCTGTGCCTAACTGTCTAGACTGAACATCAATCCAAGGATACTGTACTACAAAAAATATGTACACTATAAAGCATGTACAGTATATATTATCCAAGGACACTTTTAATGCTGTTATTATAGTAGGACAGTATAGGGACAGGAAATCAGGGGAGAAAGAGAGATACAGGGATGACATTGAGTCAGGACTATGGGTCGTAACCAAAACTTGCCCATTGCACAAAACAGTTTTTAACCAAATGAGATTTAACATTGATTAGACTAAATGAGCTATATTCAAGTGTTTTTATTGCTCTATAGCCAGTGTTAGCATCAGCAGTTGTTTACTTACCAGTCTACGAAGAAAAATTACGACTTCATTCCTGAGCTTAGCATGTTTATCTGTTGGCCTCTACCGGTCTCACTGTTTTCCAATAGCAACACACTGTAGCCTCTTATCTTAAAAGTATGCCAACATTGTTCTTTTTGTTACCTTTTAACCCAAACGCTAACTCCTGTGATTAGCTGTTGGCTGCAGCTTCATATTGAACTTCATATGACTGCATACAGAATAATAGGTGAAACTTTTTCCAACATTTTCCACAATGATCAAGACAATTATGTTCCTCCAATTTCATGGCAGTAGTTGTTTGGCAAAACCTTAAATGCCCCCATGCATAAAGCAGAATCCAGGCCTGCCAGGACCCCCGACATCAACCTCGTTTATCACCTTCGACACGTGGCAAGAAAAATACAGCTGTATAAAAGAATACAAATGAATGGCAGCTGAATCCCATTAAGGTGCTTCTGTGGATGTCGGGCATGCTGCTTCACTGTCACGCTGTCGTGGCTCTCTGGGTCACTTGAGTAGAACAGAGCCATTGTTAATGTTGTTAGTAGCACCTGTGCTTTTCCTACGAGTCAAAATGTCTGCTGTTAGGCCTCACTAGTGCTCTTGTGGCTGAATGGGAACAAATCTCTGCAGCCATTATATTACATTTTATGGAAAGCTTCCACAGAAGAGAGCAGGATGTTGTAGCCAAAAAAAAACTCAGGTGTTCAGGTGTTCGCATAATTTTTGCCATGTAGAGTAAAAGTACTAAACTGACACAGACCTATAGACTACACAGTCCTCATCATAACAGGGTTTACTACAATGATATGGATTTACCTTGTGGATAAATACAGTAAAATGCACCTTTACTTGTATTTTCTGCCTTTACACTTAAATTATAGAAACCTGGATGAAAACACTGAATTCCATCTTCTGTGAATTGTTTGCCTGGATGTTAAATATTCTGATGATTCATTTCTAATACATGGAAATACCTGGAAATAAATAGTAATTGTATTTCCATTGCCACTCTTTTAACTTTCATGGTCACTTAACGTCCTCTGGTAAGTAATTTCTCCCTGTAGCTGTACATCTGCAAATTCAATTTCCTTCTGAATCATGCCAGAGTCTCCTTTCTTTTACCAAGGTTAAATAATGATAATCAGTTATCCTTACCTTTGAGATGGTCTCTATAAAGCTAATCTTGTGCACCCGTGTAGATTCATTTATGTCACATTACAATCACGTCCACTTCCAAGAAGTGAAAAGCACCTAGCCTGGGCTGAAACACAGGTAACCCTTTTACCAGCGAACGACTCTGAGTGCAGTGATAAGAGGAAATCTACTGTCTAATGTCACAATCAAAATATGACGTGAATAAATGTCAGACCTTGTAATTCTCCTCTCAAGCACAGAATGAGATAATTATGTTAATCAAACAACAATCTGGTGTAAAACTGCACTGTGTTTCCTGCTGTTAAAAATGTGTTCTGTTTTTGAAACAGTCGCACTCAGCCTTTGCTTTTCCAACATAACACTTTGTTATGACGTCCAAACACACTGTGGTAATATAAAAACATGTGTTGTTTTGATGGACACAGGCACAGCATTAATGTGGAATTGTTTTTAGTGGGGAACGAAAACAGCCCTGAAATAAAGCAGGGGCGCAGCATGGTTTGTGGGGACTGCTTCATGTAAACAGAGTTGGACAGATCAACCTGACATTTAAAAAACCCAAATGGTTTAATTGTTTTCCCCTGAAGAAAAAAAAAGTTTGAAAAACACTTGCAATAAAGAACAAATGTTACTTCTTGGGTTGAGTTTTCTAGTGGCTATAATACCTATAATCTCAACCTCATCCTGGTGCATGAAACTGTGGTGACAGTTGCGGTCAGTGGCTGCTTTTTACCCCCATTAAACACAAGAGGCACCAATGAGTCCATTCCACACTCAAAGACACATCAACAAGCCAAAGGTGGAGTTTATGCGTTATCAATATAAGCAAGATAAACTGTAGAAATACTTCCTCTATGTTACAAACGAATGTCGACTTGCATGTATTCAATTTGCCAATGTGGTGTTGAATTTCTGTAGCAGCAAAAGCTCATGCAGAGCCAGTGCCAACTGAGCCAACAACTCTGTGTTGGTACTCCTGCTGCGTCAACAGCCTTAGTTTTTCCACTGACCTACAGATGAATGGATTTACAATAATTAAGCTTATTTTCACCAGCATGACCAGGTTTCCTTTTAGTTAATGCAGGCTTGTTGGTCTCCTGTGTGCCTCAAACTTCATTTGCAGTTCTCTAAAGAAGTTAAAATGCGGCATCTGCTTTTTCGCTTCACTTCACATCTGTATATTGTCACCAATTATGCTGGAATAGCCCACAACAAAACAAAAATGACTCTTCTTATGCTTCTGTTAATGGTGCACACTAGCTATGCCCACAAATGTACAGTGCTTTTGTTGCACTTCGTACATATGAATCATTCTGATTATACAACGATAAATCAAATGTCATCCAGTGGTTCCTTTCAGAAAATGTCAATTTGTGATGTGAACAAAATGCGAGCAGATGATGGCAACAGAGAAAAGCCAAAGTAAACTCCCACAGTGTTGAATATTCATGAAGCGCAGAGCTTGTGTGTATATGTAGAATTGTTTTGTAGAAGTGTATTACTAAAAGACCAAAAGGGAACAAAGAGCTGGTCCTACTTCAAAGACTCATTTCACAATTTAACATAAAGAGCTCAGGCTTTGTATTGTAGTCAGCAACATGCATGGCTGCTTACAATAACTTTGTTGGATTATACTGTACAGTGTGTGTAGGGAATCGTCCTCAGTCTTTTTTCACATCTGTTGTGTGTTTATTGTTGCTTCGCCACAGTTTCACACTTTTCTTTATATCAAATATTGATGATATTTACTCGTATGTCTGTTGGCATTTGTGTACAATCAAAAACAGTGCAGCAAGTCCCTTCCAAACATTGTAAAAAGGTCTTCAACTCATTTATAACTGTGAAGCCAAAGCTATATAAAGTCATGAGGGACAATAGAGCCTATTTAATTGGCTCACTCGGCTCTATTTAGTTTGAATAGACATACACTCCTACATAAAGTATATATATAGCGTACAGTATATATAACTCCTCTCCTTCTTTTACATCCTCATAGTTCTTCACTGTGGCCTATACAACCCCTTTGTGATATCTAATGATAATACTATTTACTGTTCTGTGCATCCAAAACCCTCCAGATAATGAGTTGGGTCATCTGCTCCAACAACGTCCCCTTTGAAAATTTATAATGTTTGCGTATCCATGGAAACAACACTCTGCAATCTCCCGAGGTCTTTTTCTCCTTCTGCTAATGTGAGGCCAGTTTTTGGGCCGTGCTTTGTTTTGTGTACATGCGTATCACGTGCAACGGTGCAAGCAAACACAAACACACACACAGAGAGAGAGAGAGAGAGCAGCAAATTCCTCAAACACATACCCAGATAGTATTTTCCTCCAAAGCCAAAGGAGGTGCTGCCAGCATCTGATCTCATCCTGACAGACTTGTCAACACGTCAGGGTTTTTTCCCCCTGCGGCTGATTTGAGCCGACACTGAGGGGAAGCTGAACGACCGGTAACATCTCCACCAGGTACAGACGTCAGCTTCAACTTCTCACGGTTTCTCACTTATCTGTTTGTCACAGTGTGTCTAAGTTTGTTTTCCCAGTGATGCTGAGGTGGTGACAAACCCAATCAGTGGCTGGATCGTGTTCAGAAGCAGCATTTTGTGAGTGAATGATGTCACACAGGACTCACTAAGGAGATGGTTGGTGTGAATGTGACTGTGGCCAGGCTTAGGCAAAAAAAAAAAAAAAAAACACCTTATAATTGGCATGAGGTTGGGAAAAGATTGTGGTTACAGTTGAATTTTAATTCACATTTGTGTGTGAGCTTCTTTTCTGCAGACCAAATGATAATAAAGAGAGGAAACATAACCAAAACAAAATGTAATTATGCTGAAATCACAATAAGTAAATACTTCACTGCCATAGTGGGACAACACATTTCATGTATTCACTCCTAGTTTCCCTTCAGTCGTTCCCCTTTCTTAGAAAAAAGGCCAGATTTGCTCAAATGTAATAAAAATGTTACAAGGAAGTCAGTTGTACATAAATATTGCACATGCTTTCAAGTGAGATTTAGACCCCAGGACTTTGCCCCCGCAGAGTCTGGAAACTTTAACCAGAAAAAGCAATCAGTGCACTATTATAAACACAGAATATTTATGGTAAGAATATGATTGTATGTGTTATGCAGCAAAATATGTTACTGTGTGGACATAATGATAACTAAAGTAATGAATGACAATAATGTGAATACTACACCGTTATGTGTCATACCATTATAACGTGTATGTTTATATTGAGCACACTTTCAGTAAATTGTATTTATTTGTGACCTACAGCTCAACAAGCAGATTATCCTCATACGCTTTTAAGTGGAAATGTGCAAAAATACCGGGTGAATGGACGTTTATCTGCAGTCACAAGGGTATAGTGACTCATCCTGGTGCAAATGTATAAGATTTATGGGTATATCTATAGAAAGTTTTATGAAAGCGGCCTTTTTTTCATCCAGCAGCCATACTGAAAGGTCAGTAATAACCACTTTGCACTTCTCTGCTACATTCATTACACTTAGCCTACACAGACCTGCCTTATAAACTGTATATGGGTCAGTTATTTTTTATTAAACACTGCAATGAAATAAAACCACTTTTAACTGAGAAAAAACTCTGTAACATCAGCATTTCTGCAAAGTTTATGATATTTAGTAAATGGGATTAGCTGTGCTAATCAATATTTATATACTTAGGAATCAAATGTCAGTGACCCACAGAGAAACAGCATCCAACTCTGCAGAGTGCCATGTAGCAGAGTGCTGTAGCATCTCTGGTTGTTTTGGTTTTTACAGATCAGCTTTATTGTTCTTGTTCAGTCCAACTGTGTGTAAATACAAATATATTTTTAACATTTAGCTTATTTTCTTTTTCACTATCCAGTTCTGCAATTAAAGAACAAACATTACAAAACATAGAGCGCATGGGTCCACATCTTCACTGGACCAGTCCAACTAACTACTTTTACTCCCCTAACTATGGTCTGGGGTGGGGAGAGTCATGGCGAGAGAACATCAGCTGCAGTTGTCAGGTGCACAACCATTTTGTACAAAACAACTATTACATGATGTCTGAGGGGCAAATGGAGGAACACACACACACACACACATATGAGAGAGAGACAGCACTCAGGGAATTTACAGTGGTGGCAGACAGATGTTTCAGGACAAAACAACCCTCCAGTATCTGTACACACACACACACACACACACACACACACACACACACACACACACACGCGCACACACACACACACACACACACACACACACACACACACACACACACACACAGCCTGTTCCAGGAAAACAGCTTCACAGAGTTCCTTCTAATCACCTACACAGCCAAGCCAACGAGATGAGGGTAATAAACCCCAAAGGATGCTGACTCATTCTTATTATTGATGAGTGAGCACACACACACACACACACACACACACACAATAATAAACTCCTCAGTCTATGGTTCTGCTATCGGTGAGCTCTAATCAACACATTCCTGCCTGCTCATCCGGAGCGGTGCAGCTGAATGTGTGCAGGAGACTTTCACCTCTGTCCCTGCAGAACTATTGTGAATTCATCGCTGAAACAAATGGAAGCAATAACATCCTGGCACAAACACAACCTGCTTTGCTCCAGGTATGAATCCAGAATATTCAGGTCACACTCTCCATTTTAAAGCAACTTTCATGGTCAATTAAACGAAAATGACTCAGAAGAAGATTAATACCAATTTCCTGCTCTTGGTCTTCTGCAGCACCAACAGATGTTAGATTTTCAGGGCAATCTATGCGGAAAGTGCCAAGGGAGTTTGGGTGAGATCCTCAATAGAGAGTCGGTGTTGCCCATGAAACTGAAGGTGAGGGAATTTTTCTAAGAGAAAAAAGAAAAAAAAAAATCTTTGCACATCTATTTTGACAGGTGTGGAGGCGAGGGATCAGCAGATCCAAACTTATATGTGAAAAGATGTGTTCATGTATACCTATAACATCTGAACCCCCAGAGCTTAGTCCAGATGTTTATTATAGTTTTTTTCTATGTTTCTTTCTTCATCAAAAATTGTCTGTTTCCTGGACTAATTTAATCTTTTTTACACTTGATGTGAAGTTGTGATTTTTATTGCATGCTATGATCAGTCATTGGAAGTGGGCTTGCATTGCAGCCACTCCCCTTTATTGTTAAAGCAGAAGTAAGCAGAATATTTGTGTTAATATAAGTCTTAAATAGTTATATCTTCCGACGGGAATCACCCTATATAGAGTGTTTGGTCCGAAACACGGGTCTATCAGTCACTCTGCTCTGCTGTAGTAAGCCAAGGAGAAAACTTTCCTTGTATCCTACAACCTTTATCCAATGAGGAGAGAGAATGGCATGAAGGGCTGTGTGTGCAGCCAAGAATGTGGTGACGTCTAGATCCATGACTGGGGCGGGGACTGCTAACTCCATCGGCTGACAAGAAGTTAGCCAAAACAAGCGGATCGCTTACTTCTGCTTTAAATACCCATGCAAGTTGAACAGTGTGAGGAATTTTTTTCCCCTAAAAATCACACTTTATGTTTTTATCTGTTATCTGTTAACACCCATTGATCCATACTGCAGTGCCACATAACTGGTCCAACTTCGTCCAATCAGCTTTCACGCCTAAATCATAATTCATAATAATGTATGTCGAGGGCAGTGGTTGTGATTCATTTCATAATTTGAAATGATCGTACTTGGCTTTTTTTTAACAGATCAAAGAGAATATTTCGACATGTCTGCTCAAATGAATGGTAATATTCTTTTTTTCTTAAACAATGCAGACACCTTATCTGATTTATTTAATCATCAATATACTCTTAATAAGAAAATGTAAGCCATAATAATTTAAAGAAATTTTTACACTGAATTAATTCCCTGAGTGATTTTCTTCATCTTTGCTGGGAGACATTCCCATGATGTGCTTTTTTTTCTTGTGCATATAAAATGTTTTTTTTTTTTTACTCATTTACTTATTGAGGCTATTCGTTCTCTTTTAAAGTTTAGTTTTCTCTTATTTAATATCAGTGGAAGATGTTGGATGAGGGTATTTCGAAAACTCACTTGTGAATCTTGACTTCGCCCTGAAGGCAGAGAGCCAAACACGCTGCAACTGCAACAACACAAGCAAAGAGGAAACACACACGCACAAACATCTTCATCAAACTATGGATTAAATAATGCACCGTTTCCATTTTCTCTGGCACAACAAGATATTGATAGAACAGTTAACGGGTAAACACTTTAATCTGTCAGCAGCTGCTTTGCCACAGTATAACTCCTATTTGTTTGCTGCTGCCTCAGTGTTGCTTCTTTTATGACCTAATTATACTGTATCACTGCTGTGTCTTCCTCTGCTGCCGGAAAACAAGATCGTACAGTTTGGGAAATTTTCGCAGTTTGAATGTAGACATTATTCAAAGCTCTCTGTGACATTGCATGAACAGAACCGTCTAATCAGGACTGATGTGTATGACAAAAACCAGTGGGAGTCTGGAGTCAGCCCAATAAATCCCATGGGTCATGGAAATTCAGATGTCAACATAAATGACACAGTTTTATGAAATTGTGAAAATCAAGAGAAAAATACAAAGTGTGTGTGTATTTATGGGAAAGCGTGCACTGTAGGACCAAATGATCTCCTGAGTTACTGAAATACAAATGAAATACATTAGCCTAAGTGACTCAGTTCTGACTGATCCAACGTGAATATTTCATGAGGATGCTCAGTGACTTTGCCTCTCTTTTTGAATGAAGAATCTGCACAGTCCTCAACATCATCATAAAATCAACAGGGAGGAGAGTTGACAATGTTTGTTAGTCATTAATTAAGTGTAATGACTCAATTGGTGCAGTCGCAGTAATGAAATTAATACATGGTCATGGGTTTTTCTTCTTGTAAGTATGCCTTGTAAATGTAATACATTAACACAACTGATAAATATGATTCTAAACATTTTCAAGGACTAGTCTATGATTTTACAAAGTACTCTTTTTTATTCAGTCATTTGAAATTGATAATATTATGATCGGTATCATGACTGGAAGCAGTGACTGGAAGCCTCTTCAATAGATTGGGGTTGCCAGGCAACCAGCAGAGATGCTGGTTGACAAGTTGTCAGTTTTAGGCTATGTGAAAACTTGTGTGTGTAGACTATACAAATAGAAATTTCCACTAACATTTAAAACTACAATGGAAATGGTTATTGGTTAAGAATCAAAACTGGACCCAATAATGCAGACCAGAGGAAATAAGTTCAAACTGCTCCTTAATAGACAGACACAGACGGATAGAGCAGGAAAGGAGCTTGCTGGTAGAGCAGGATGAGCTAAAGGAACAGAGACAGCTGGACAGGTGACTGAAACAAGTGTGGAGGTGGACTGGAGGTTGAAATCAAGAATGGCGGCCGAGGAGAGCAAGGTCAAAGAACAAGACACAAGCAGATCAAAGAAAACACAGGGAACAGGGAGGAGCCGACACACTTGACCTGTAGGCCTAATGGCTGGGAGAACGGTCTCAAATGCTGTGGTTGGTGGCTAGTTGAAGAGGCAGATGAGAGTCTGACCAGCCGGGACCAGTGTCAGCAGCAGACAGGGAAGACAAGAGGGAAACAAAGACAAACTGGAGGGTCCTAACAGTCATTAACCTATTAAATGATATAGCTGTTTTCAGATTATGATCCAGCATGTGGCCTATTAGCACTTGACAGGTGATTTATTCATGGATTTTGAAGCCTGTTTTGCGATCCAAATATCTTCAGATGAACATGTGTAGATCAAGAACAAATCCAGGCTGGTGCTTAGACGCTGGCAGCTCTATAGGTCTGCTCAGCTGGAGGAGTGCACGATCAGATGTACAAACATGGTTTGGACTGATTAAACCTGCTGGGGGTCTTCTCTGCTGTGAGATTCTAGGGATGGTTTACCCACTTCAAACTTTGCAGGACATGTTGCCTACATGAAGTGGTTAATTAGTTTGTTAGGATTTAAAGAGGCTGTTGCAGTGAATACAGAAGCAGTCACGATGGCAGCTATCGACTCAGGTCCCGCCTCGGCTCAGCCTCCCAGTGGATTGTCAGTCTGTCATGCTGGCGACAGTCTCGCCATGAGAGGCTTCTCATGGCTGCATCTCCCTGCCTCTCTCCTCCTCGTCTCCGCTCTGAGTGGGCAGACAGTACTCAGAGGAAGATCATCCCTCTGGTTTTAATTAGGCTTTTTAATTACAAGGAGGAGATGCTTTTCACGGAGACTGGAGCTGAGGTAACAGTTGAGCTGAGACGATAGCAAAGAGAGAGGGTATAAGCATCTAAGTGCCGAAGTGTTCAAAATCTGCCAAGCTGAATCCAACCCCACCCCCCGAAACTAAGAGATAGCTTGTTTTGTCTTGATCAAAAGAGTTTAAGCAAGTAGAATAGATTTTTGGCTTCCTCTTGGGGGAAAGGCAGAACAATTGATTCACTGTATGCAGTCTGGGAAGAGGTAGGGGTTTGTTCAGGGGAGACGACCTGAAGAGGTTATACTTTTACCATGCAGCTTCAGGATTCAAGTAAAGATGAGACCCTGAGCGTGTCCTCTCTGATTACTACAATTATCCTACACTCACAATATTGTGAGTCATACCTGTACAGATGGTTCTAATCACAGCAAGTACACTGTAGTCTATATCTTTAATTGTCTGAGTGGCTGAGTCTCAGCATATCAGAAATTACAGCAATTAATCATATTTCCTTTCAAGGATAGTTTCCGGACATGTGAAATTTCCATAAATCTTTCACTTTCACGTAATGTTACCATGCTAATGAGTACTAATAAAAGGGTGCTGCTGGGGTTTGCATTCAGCTACAATTTATCCAAATGTAGGATATGAATATCAGGAATATGAAATCTTAAGGGAATCAAATCAAATAGACATTTACATTTGGAGCGGAAGGGTGTTTCTTAAAGGGATAGATAAATTCAAATTGCACTCATTATCTACTCACCCTCATGTCGACTAAGGGCTGGGAGAAGTTTCAGAGTTATCCGTACAAACAAGCTTGAAATATAGACTTATTTAATTTTTTTCGGAACAATTTCACATTTCGGGGCTTCAATACAAGACGGACATTACATACGAGCAGCATGGAGGTATTTGGATGTTTTTTGGTGTGTCTTTTTGCTACGAAGAAAAGTGGTATCCATTTGCAACCGTTATATGGACATGCACTGCTACGCCGAGACCCCCTGTAACCGCCACGGATAACTCTGAAACTTCTCCCAGCCCTTAGTCGACATGAGGGTGAGTAGATAATGAGTGCAATTTGAATTTTGGGTGAACTATCCCTTTAAGATGGACCCACAGATTCTGAAGTTCCCCATTGTGTTTTGTTATGACTGTTCCTCAACTCTAGTATTTTCACTCACTGCTCACTTAAAGGGATAGTTCACCCTAGAATGATATTTCGCTCATTATCTACTCACCCTCATGTGGACTAAGGGCTGGAAGAAGTTTGAGAGTCCTCCGTGGCTTCTCTGAGTTACAGGGGGTCTCAGCGTAGCAGTGCATGTCCATATAACGGTTGTAAAGGGACACCAGAGCTCTTCGTAAAAAAACACACACAAAAAAACATCCAAATACGCGTGATTTGCGCCGGCGTCAGTGCGGTTACTGCGAATCACGCGAGATTTGGACGGACCAGGAAGAGGAGCTTTGAGAAGCTTCCGCTACAAACAAGCTTAAAATATAGACTTATTTAATTTTTTTCAGGACAATTACGCAATTTGGGGCTTCAGCACAAGACGGACATTACATACGAGCAGCATGGAGGTATTTGGATGTTTTTTTGTGTGTGTTTTTTTACGAAGAGCTCTGGTGTCCCTTTACAACCGTTGTATGGACATGCACTGCTACGCCAAGACCCCCTGTAACTCAGAGAAGGGACGGAGGACTCTCAAACTTCTTCCAGCCCTTAGTCCACATGAGGGTGAGTAGATAATGAGCGAAATATCATTCTAGGGTGAACTATCCCTTTAAGTCTTATTTTCAGACACAGCAGGCAGCGCTAAAAGCTCACTGTATGCTACATTGTGGATAGACACAGTCGGAGACTTGCCTGTGAACGCAGCAGCCGCATTTGGCTCAAGAGACAGATATTTTTCTCTCGAGTTGTTGAAGACTGAAATGAATTCTCAGTGAATATTCGCAGTAGCCTATTACAGTATAATCATTAGTAGTGGACACATGATACCAAATTAATACTAATATATTGTTCACAGTTTGTTCCTAAAGGCCAACAATAATCTGTTGACTCATCATTTTGCTATTGCTGTGAAGCTAGCGTTAAAGGCAGGGTTGGGCCACATTTTGAAAATACACAAGTCAAAAGTCCAAGCCCAAATACTGTATGTGTAGGAGAGCCTTCAACAAGTTTTATTTCCATAATATGTCCCCTTTAAGGCAAAGCTTGGTACCATAACATTGCTGCATTGCTTCCACCTGACACAACCACAACAGTGCAACAGTCCTGCAACAAAAACAAGGCCATTCTGTATATTTCAGCAAATGCTCAAAGGTCTCAATAGTCCTCAAACAAATTTGTATGACATGTCATCCAACCAGATCTGAAGGCAAAAGTGATGATGATACCTGTTCTAAAGGTGGTGTAAAAATGCTGCTTTCCCAGCCTCCTCCTAGCTCCATCCCACCCTCTCCCTGATTTCTTCTACACATCTTCACAGTCATGATGCAATAAATTCTCCTGCACACAAGCACATTCATTCACGGCACGGCATTGTGCTTCTTGCGTACACAAAAAGAAAAATGTTTTTGTGTGAAAAATGAAAAGAGACCTTGAGTGAATAACTGAAATCCTGTACACTCCCTCCCATTTTTGTTTGAAGCCCAAAGATGCTGCTGTCAGAGGCAACTGGGAGCCATGATTTTACATGGCCAATTTTCATGTTAGTAATCTGTTCTATTAAATATAGCAAACTTTATACTGAATACTTTTTTTTTTTCAATAATAATCTGCAGTTGTTAGGTTTCAAATATCAAGACTTTTCTGACTGTTATCTCCTGCTGCTTTTTCACCAACTCTAACTTTCTCTGCCTGCATTCAAACACAACAACATACTGTTTTGTCTGTGCTACTCAGTCACATTTATAACTTGAGTGAGAAAAAAGGTGGCAGGATAAGAGGATAATATACTTACTGTGCTCAAGTGTGCTCAACATGTAAAAGAAAATGAATGATCTTTGAGCAGGTAGCCTAATGGTTTGTCAGATGAAATGAGGGACAAACAAAAGATGAGAAGCGCTAAGCGTGTGTGATGCATGTCTCGGGGTTGTTATTGATAAGACTCATCACATGGAGTGAAAAGGAGCAGAGATAGGAGCTAGAATAGACATTGAGAAATGAGTAATCATTTCAAAGAAAGGAGGTGGCAAAACTGAGAGGCAGGTATTGATAAGCTGGAAGGAGGGTTGGAGATCTAAGGGACAAAAGGTATTGTGTAAGACAGAAAAGAGACAGAGGAGACAGGCAAGTGCGTGGTGGCGAAAATGGCTAAAGAGCAAGGAGATGAGAGGGAGAAAGCTACACTTACATGAGACACACTTGCCGGTAAATAAAAAGAAAAAAACAGCACCACATATAAAGGTGCAAATTACTAAGGCTTTGTGTCAATGGTGCATACGATGATTAAAACTGAGATAACATTGACTGAAACTCTGTAGGCCTGCTTGGCAACAAAGGTCCCTGAGAAATTGAATATAGCATAACAACAACAAGGAGCTAGCTATAAAGAAAATGATTTTGTCTGCTCAGATATGTATTTTGTTTGCATATTATTACTTTCACTTCACAGGAGACTGTTAGCTATTTCAGAAATGTGTCATTTTTCAGTATGAAGTATGATGCAAACTTGAAAACTCAAAGAAACATTTACATACTCATATCAATCAGGGAAGTATAGTTTTTCATGAGATAATTGAGCTGTGGGGGGAAATCTTAAAAAGAACAAAGAGGTGATAGAGAGAGGTGTCAGTGTTACTTTTCATTGCTGGAGACAGCTTTTGGTGAGTAAAGGAAGAAGTGTGATGCTGAATTTACAACATTTCTTCTAGACTTCTTCTAGCTAAAACAGCTGCTATAATGTACAACTTACAAACAACTTAATCACTCCAGCAGTGGCACTCTTAAAATTTCAGCATTTTCTTTTTTTTTCAACTTTTGTTTGTCTCCATTCATCTCAACAGCAAGTCTGGGGTTTTCGGGAGAAGCCAGCAGGGCCCGAGGAGAGGGAGGTGGAGATATGAGATGAAGACCGACGCAGAACATCAGAGTATAAGAGGAGGGTGAAAAGGTAACGGGCAGGAAGACAGGATGGAGAGATGCTGCGTACCCTCCAGTTGGTGAGATAGACACAAGCGTAGCCATGGAAACCCACACAGTTATGACTCATGGGTAGCAACATTGGGGAGAGGGCGGATAGATTGAATGAGGCTTAAATTATTATCAAAGGCTATATAAAACAAGTCAGAGGGAAATTATTGTGGCTTGAAACATCAGCTGCGGATTCATTTTCAGCATATTCAGGTCTTTTGGTAATGAAATCTTGCCAACTGTGTCACCAATTAAGCATATTGTTTTTCAGATAAATCTCTTTTAGTCAATGTAACGTGAATGAATTAAAATATCTACAAAGTTCTAACAAATTTATTTTTCTATAAAGGGAATTCAAACCTTTAATAACACACCTGAAGCATGAGTGTCTTTTAAAGGCATTATCTGAAGCATGAGGATCCAACCACACACAAACACATTCCTTCAAACACTTACTGGTGATGATGATGATGATGATGATGATGATGATGATGATGATGATGTCAGACATTATTTGATGATGTAATACTTTATAAATTGCTTTTTACATAACAACAACCCCACAAATAAATATTTTAACCTGAAAATCAATTTGAACAATAATTATTTCACTTAAATGTCAACACCAGATGATATCCAATTAGACGCTTCCGTTTCCCTTTCCTCACTAAAGTGCATATAAAATATTGATATTAAATCTCTATGAATACACACGGAAGTAGCAGGCGAGCAGGGTGAAAAAAACACAACAACTTTCCTGTGATTATTATGATGGGTTCTTTGTCACGGTGTGACACATGGCTGCTTACGACTGAGCTGACATTTCATACAACAAGCCAATCAGAAATGTGAGCGAAACAATGCCGGATGTACAACTACATGGATAAACACATCGAGGCACACAAAGAGTGTTTTATTTATTGTGTTTTGCATGTTCATTTTCTTTTTTCATGCAGATTTCCAACCTCTTGTTTCTGTATGTTTGTCAGTTCATGCCACTCAAGAGTGAATTAAAAATTCCAGTGGCAACTGCACTGACTCTTTACACACTCATTCTCCGGTTGAATAAAAAAATCAAAGCAGAAGCCAAGAGGTGACCTTCCCTCATGTGGAGAAGAATGAGGACATACCACAGAGGATGGTATGCTCTGGAGGAAAATATGAGTGAAGGACGGGGAGGAGAATGAAAGGAAAACGAGGAAGGACAGCAACACATGGTCACAACTATGTTATTTATACAGAGAGATCTCTGTTAAGTTCTCTGCTTTTTTGAAACTGAAAAAACAAGATGAATACTAGAAACATGTCTCCAGAATCAAAAGATAAAGATATTGCAAAGCAGCTTTGAAGCCGATGCGCCGGTGCTCATGCAGAACCCGAGTTGGTTGAACAAGAGATATCACTCAAATATGACACAAACGTATAAATGTTTCCTGCACCATCATGTTCTCCTTCACTGCAGCTGGTTTCCTCACTGAGAATTTACCCCCTGAATATGATGTATGGTATGATTAATTCAGGCAGGAGTGCTGCAGGGAGAGTACAAGATGAATGTTCCTGAACCATGCCTGCAATGTGACAAAAAAATTCCCAGTACAAACATAAGTGTTTGCAGTTTTTAGTAGGCTGCAGAAAATCCAGAGGCGCTTCAGGGTTTACTTTAACTTTCCCAGAAGCCAAAGGTCATAAGTTAAGTCAAAGCAATTTTATTTACGGTTTACAGCCCAAAATCAGAGGTCTGAAAGTGCATCTAAGCTGCAATCCTGCAAATAACCAATTTAGTTTGGAAATGGTGCAATAAGGTTGAGGATTTTTTAGACAAATTGTTTGAAGTGGAGACTGTAGGTCAAAAAGGACGTTAGAGCTGGACTGGAGCCACCAACAAAATGCTAACACACTGCCCATGAGCCTTTGGTGGGTCCAGTCATGTATCATTAAGGTTATTGTAATGAATTTTAATGATGTTTTGCTGAAATCCAAATGTCTTGCAAGTCCACTTCATAGATGTATAGCCGACTAGATTTTCTGCACAATGTTCACTTCGTTCTTGTCAGGATCCCAAAGTTTTAGAGACGCAGGGAGATACTCTACAGATTTGGGTTTTTGAAATTTTGTTTAGTTTACATTTGAAATATTAAATGAGAAATGTCTGAAGAAATCTGAGCAAAGACTAAGGTCAGGCAGGTTATTTGCATATTTTCAGAAGGCACTCAGACTCATTTCAAAATTTAAATAGCTAGAAATGACCTTGTCATTTTGCATCTGGAAAGTTTAATGTGGAAAATAGAGATTTTTATTTCAAATGCTGATTATCATCCAGATTTGGTAATCAGCCATGAGCAAATGGAAAAGCCTCATTGACTTGGAAAACTGATGAAGAATATTTTCTCGTGTCTCTTGGCCTGTCGGTGAATGATGAATTCAGCACAGCTTCGCAGCAATGAAGATGAATTATTTAATGCCGTTTTAAGGAGGTTTTGACAGAGAGCTCCAGGGAGGAGGGGAGAGCAAGTTGAGGTTGTATATGTTCATACTGTGTGTGTGTGTGTTTGTTTGGTTCACACTGCAGCACCAAAACAGCGCCGTGCAGTCGGCAGGTTTTGACATTTCACTGATAAATGATGAAAGATGACAGCACCTCAACAATGATTTGCCCTCCCTGCTTTTACTGCAGAGCTGAACTTCTGGACCTCTCTGAAACCTCACTGCAACTGGTAAAACTGGTGACAAATGATGACTCTCTCGTGGTCAAAATGTCAACTTTTTAGAGAAAACAAACATAATAATCTAAATTTGATGCTTAAAATCTCTGGAGAGTGACAGCACTGGGAAAAACACCCCTCTACCTCACACAGGAGGATTGGCCTTAAATGTCAACAGTATGAACCTCAAAAACTATCAGATGGGGATCTTTGAATGTGAAGCTTGAAATGTCAAACGTGTACAAAAAAGTTAGATTCCACTCCCTACATTTTTCACCCAGGGAAATGAGGGTAAGGCTGAGGGAAGGAGCCTGGGAACAGCTGTAGCTGGAGTCGGCAAAACCACTGACTGGAGGTCAGGAGCAGAGATTGGGCTGAGTGGAAACAAGGGGCAGGAGTTGGTCCGTTGATAGTGGGAACATTTTGTTGCATTTGGTCTTCTTGTGAAAGGAAGAAACTAGTTGGCGGCTCATTATATTTATATAGTTTTGATAATGCTGTTTAATTTAGATACACATCCCAAACTAAATATGTGATTTTAATTGAGGCATTTTTTAAAGCAAAATGTGATGGATTGTATTTATCAAGAGCTTTCCTGATATCCTGTGGCACAAAGGGAAATAATGAATTAAAAACATTATGACAAACATGTCATCCTCAGCAATGGCTACACTCCATGTAACTTTCCACTTACATAATTTTTAGCATCAGCATCTGTTTTGTGTCTGAATTTATTGCTGTATCAACAATCACTTACCTGATTGTTCAGGTTATCTGAGGAGAAAGCAGCAATTAATTTCAGGCTGGTTGGGCACAAGTGAGAGTGTGTTTTAATGGCCGTGTTGGCTGACAGCGGGAGCCTTTGGAGAAAAGTGTCCAATTAAATAAGAGACAAGGATTTATGTCCAAACTGCACATTGTTTCGAGCTGTAAACAGATCGAGTGTGACTTCCACAGGAACTCATCTACAATTCTAACAGCGCTGTAGTTTCTGCTCTCAGCTCTCATCACAACAACGAGTTGGGTGAAAAATGCTGTATACTGCCTCAGCAGCTCTGAGAGAGGAACCAATCCTCCTGCGGGCTACCTGTGACCTTGTACCCTCTGGTTCCCCCGCACCTCCATCTCCCCTGTTTAATTCATTGTAATTCTATCATGCACTTTGACAAGGCGTTGGCATTAATATATAACTATTCCCTATAATTTGGAGACCCATTAATCTGCCTACATTTAGTTTCAGCCTCCAGAGTACATTTTATTCCTGCATGTACTGTAAATATGTGTATGTAGTTTAAACATATGTAATTTTACAGGCTTAATTTTTAGCCTCAAGACAAAGTAATAACAGGTTGTGTTTGGCTTCGTTGTCACTGAGGTTACACAACCAAAGACAGGAAATGCAGAAACTGTTTTGTACGTTATAATAAAAACCTGAGAGTGCTGAGGATTATATACCTTCTGGTGTCAAAAACGGTCTTTTCAATATCTCTCCACCTGTCTCTCCATCTCTCAGAGGCAAATACGTCCATAATAGGATGCATCAGTCGGTCGCAAATTCGTCTGTGATTATTTATGTGCTCCAGATGCATTAATGATCGTGTTCACAGCAGCTATACAAGGTGTCCCCATTGTGTACTTTAAAAAATAACCTGATGGACGGTTAGTGCTTTACCTATATGTGATGCTAGTTGATATTAAATGGAGCCAAGTGGGACTGAACTTGCAGTATTCCTGGGTATTTTCGCAATGCACTTTTATACAGTACTGTAAAAAACATGTGCTTTACCTTTCCTCTATAACACCCGAAGAGATAAGATATCGCACCCATCTGATATCATAAAGAAATTTAAAATACTCGTAATATTGCTCCTGTAGCTTGGTTTGCTTTGACGGATCAGCTTTGGCAGTGAGGCCTCAGGACAGCAGCGTGCAGAGGCTCTGTGGGAGGCTGTGGTAAAATCCTGTGAAAGGGCAATTTCAGAGATGTCACGTTGTCTCAGTGAGATAAGATCCCTGCCAGGTAACTGCAACAATCTGGAGTTCGAATCCACGCTGGAGCCGTTGTTGCTCTGACTGAAGAAAGCAGAAATGCCATGGAAACCGAAATTGGTTCTCCATTTCCTTTTTGGAAATTGGCCTGTAAAAATGAAGCACAAGTGCAACAAATTGCTCCTGTGAGCCTGAGACTCGATTCAAGATTAAGAAACGTTGCAGACAGCCGTGTGAAATAGCAAATAAATCAGCATTTAACAGATCTGGGTAAGTATTTCTAAAAGATGTCTAGTTCTAACCAAATGGCGATAAAAGTTTGCTGCTGAGTCTGAATGGAAACAGAGATTTGCTCAAGAGAAGATTGAGTCACTATAATTCAAAGCAAAGGCAGGATAAAGGCTTTTGGCTTTTTTCCAGGTGCACATTATTCCTGCCCGAAGACATGCAGTGTGTTTGTCAGTGAAATGAAATTGCAATTTGCATGTCACTTGTATTTGCGAGGTACACTTATCTCTGTACTGCATGCATGTTAGGTGAGGGTTGTGCATTTAACTCAAGGAGACATGTTAATAAAGATTACGAACAGTTCTGTCAGTTGTGTCTACATAGACAGAGGCTACAGATTCCCATAGGAACCATTGTTACACAGACATATATTCAGTGAATCTGGTCCCAAGTGTCTCCTTAAAGTTGCTAGAGGCTGCACTTTGGCAGAGTGGTGCCTGCAGCTAAACGCCATCGTCAGCATATATATACAAATGCAAACAACAAGCGAGCAAGATGCTAATTAGCGCTGAAAACAAAGCCTAGCCAAGGCTAATGGGAAAGTTGTGTAGATGTTTGGTCATAAATCAAAACACTGGACCTGGTGGAGTTAGTATGAAAAGTTATGAAAAGCCGTGTTATGACAGTTCATCCTGAAGGGAGCAGGAGTCTGAGGACCAAATGTCACAACAATCCATCTAATAGTTGTCGAGACACTTCAGTCAAAATCACAAATGTCAGCCTTGTGGTGGCGCTGCAGGAGAACGCTAAAGTTATCATGATGCATTATAGTTATCTGAATGTCAGTGTTGGACCCAGCAGTGACATTATAATCTCTAGAAGCTCACAGCTATAGGGTGGATTAAAAGAAAGATGAACAGCTTTTGGTCTGAGTCATAAAAGATGTGGTTTGATGAGCCTGGAATACATTAAGTTTCGAGATGTAAAATTACAACCCAGGCTGAATAGAAATAGAGAAGGTGGCTCAAGAGGACACTGAGCTACTGCAAGTTTATAAACTAGGGAGAAGGTGCTCATTCATTGTGTCAAAACGCACGGACAATCATAAGTATAAGGGAATAGATTTCATCCCCAGAGTGTCATTTCTCTGTGGGTAAAGGCTTGAAACTCGCTTTAAATAATTCTACATAGCCTACAAGAAAGTGTTCAGTTTTACAGCTAAGTCGTGAACAGACAGGGGTGTTAAACCTCATATTAACTACCCTTCTTATAAAAGTAAATAAACTCCTCAGACTTTCCTGGGAAGGCTTTGAATTAATCTCCCAATAGTGATTACTGAATTCATTACTGAACAAGGGCTTTTGGATTTAACGGATCTGGTCAGAAGCAGCTCTTACATCTTTAACAGCCGTCTAATTTGTCTTGAATGTGTTTTTTCCAAGTGTTATTTAAAAAACGTGAAATGCTAAAATCTCCAGGCTGAGCAGAAGGCAGCCAGGGGAACCTGATTTGAATGGAAGGTAAACAAAGTGCTATTAATACTTTCAGACTGCTATACAGTACGTAGTGCTCATATCTGATCTTTAATACATTTGTTTATCAAATTTAGCTATTTATAAATGGAAATTCCGGGCTCATTTGACCCTTGTTGTTCCTGATGGGACTGGACTCAATGGGCCTTTGATTTTGTTTATGGACCTGGATGAAGTCAGGTAAAATCGTTGTTTTTCCCAGAGTGGCTTTGACTGCAGACACACAGACGAAACCAGACACTCACCTCCGTTGTGAGCTATCGATTTGCGCAGCTTGTTATGCTTTTGTAAGTGTGCATCCAGCCCCCATGATTTCTCTGTGAGACTTACAGATGAGCATAAAGTATATGACTCCAGGCTCCAGCCACCACACCACATGTGCCCTTCTCTGCACCTTCATCCATCTTTCACCTTTTTTTCTCTTCCCTTTCCTGCTTCTCTCTGTATCTCGCTGACCCTCTCTCTCTCTCTCACACACACACACACACACACATGTAAGAACACCAGTCAAATGACTTAACTCGAGAAAAGCCACAGAAAGCTGTCTGAGCTCGGCTTGATAAATTGTACAAACACAATGACCACAGGGAGCCAAGATAAGTCCACACAGACACCGTCTCTGAGCGGAGGTGGTATTGGGGTCTGCAGGTTAGCGTGGGATTGGAGGGATACACATAGATACACAGCCTCTTTCTTTTTTGCTGGCAGCATGGCTCAAGGGATGGAAGTGTCTGTGACTGTGGTCCAGACTAAAATGCAGCATCCCAGCATCAATTGGATGGATTGTCACGAAAGTGTGCTCTCTGACTAGATAATGACTTTGATGATCCCCAGACTTTTATTCTTGCCTGCGACATTGATATTTGTGGTTTTGAAATGAAATCTCTCAGCAACTATTGGACTGAATGCACGATAACACTGTCATCGTTAACCTCACAGTCTCTAAGGGCCGCCTAGTTACACTGGAAGAGTAGAGGGTTTCGGATATTGCGTGAGCAGAAAAATCAAGTGTTCACGCCTGATCTGACTCAGACTGAAAGACAAACCGCTGTTTTGCATAGAGGGCGCAGTGTTGTTGGAAAAAGCAGGGATGATGGTGCACATTTTCAGACATACAGCAGTCCTGCAGAAACAGAGCAGGAGAGTAGAAGCATCCGTGCCTCCATGCTCCTCTCTTCCACACACACACACACACACTTGTTTTGGACTGCTGCATTATTTGAGAAGCACGTTGAAGCCGAGTGGTGCTTTTGTGGCTCTTGACCTTTTCACATGCAAATCAGTGCAAATCTCTGCAGAAAAGAAAACCAAAGTCGATCCAGGCCACTTCAGATCCCTATTAATGAACCGGCGGTGTGCAGGAACTTCCACATGTTCCGTCTTGGCTTTGCTCTCATGACCTTTTCATCATCCTCGCCTCAGAGGGCTCCAGTCCCTCACATTTAAACGCTCGACAGCACCGAAGATGCATGGAGGTGGAGGACAATCAGACAGTTCATTTATAGTTTATTCCAGTGGCAATTTTCATGCAGCTCTCACTTCAATTCCTCTATTTTTTCTTTATTAGAAATTGTTCTGCTTTATGAAAAGAATTGAAAAGCACCAAACCAAGCACCCTGACGCATCTTGGCCTGTTATTGTTGCTGCGAATGAAATGTGTCATCTAACAGCGAAAAGCCACTAATTGTGACTGCAGCTGTAATAATGTCCTTGCCATTTTCTTTTTCACCCAACGTTAACAAGTAGATTTACACACATTCAGATGACAACAGGTGTGTGTGTGTGTGTGTGTGTATGTGTGTGCATGAGAGAGAGAGAGAGAGAGAGAGAGAGAGAGAGAGAGAGAGAGAGAGAGAGAGAGAGAGAGCAGAGTTTTGGTGCCCCCCTGTGTTAACAGTGGGAAAATATAGTTTGAACAGACAAACGCTGCTACTGCTGCTTCATGGTCTTCCTGCAGACTGAGTGAAATTCACAGTGATAAAATGTGATCAGATGAGATTTTAGCTGCAGAGATGAAACATGAACAAGCAGGTGATGGAAAAGTAGCCTACAATAAAGTCTCAGTTTCAACTTGTGCACACAGATCTCTGGTGATATATTGCAGAGATAGGCTACTGGTGGATGGATGGAAACGAGTACGAGCAGTCATGACACATTCAAGGCATCCTTGGACAAATGGGTCGTAGACCTTCAGCTGCCTGAGTTTCTCATTGAATTCTTCATCACTTTTCCTGCAGCTGTGACTGAACTCAAACAGCCATTAACAGCTCTGCTTGCCCAAAGTAAAAAAAGAAAAAAAAGGGGAGGGGGGATTGGGGATAAAAGGTTGCCTATTTAAACTTCATCTTTATTTCACATTTTCAGCTGACTCAGAAGTGTCCAACAAAAAAGTTAGAAACCCATAGTAAACAGACATAGGCCTATTTTTCAACAACTTAATAGCCTGCAGCAAGAGGCTGTATATTAAGAAACAATACAATATGACATGTGATTTGACTCTGGTATCAGACTCAGACAAAAGGCCTAATATGCTGTAATGATAAAACATGTATGACTATTTAATAGTTATAGAAGCATTTTTGTTCTTTATGGGGTTATGAGCACAGGATTTATGTTCTCTAGTGTGAGCAGTGGTCGTGCAAACTTTATTAGGAACTTAAAGTGAGACGATATTTGGTGATAACCTATAGATTTTGTGTTGGACATATGATTTTGGACTTAGTCAATGCTGCAGTGGGTATTTTCAGAGCTGGGGTGATGGCGGCGGTGGTTGTTGTTGCTGCTGCTGCACAGGAGGGTTGTAATGTGACCCTGTGTCCGTGTGCATTATAGACTGTATATGTGGAGCCTCAGCAGTGCATCTTCTTCTTCCGACTGCAGCCACAGAGCAGCAGCAACAGCAGCAGCAGCAGCAGCTACAGCAGCAGCAGCAGCAGCAGCAACAGCAGCAGCAGCTACAGCAGCAGCAGCAGCACCGCGCATGCGCAGTGCATCCAGGGGCTCGGCGGCGTTCGGTGCTGAAGTGGGGCGGATGGCAGAAAAACAGCGGCGATGGACATAACACCACAGGATTCCCATTTACGATGTCGTTAAATAAGCATCGGGACATCTCGTTTTCACACCTATCACCCTAGGACACTGACAGCCCGACACAAAGGGGGTAAGATGCTGATTATTCTGCGCTAATGGCTCCACACACACGGAGCGGGCTAGCTGACGTTAGCACGGCGTTAGCTGCTGCTGCTGCTGCTGCTGCTGCTGCTGCTCAGCTGCTGCCGCCGCCTCCTCTCGCTGCTGCTGCTGCTGCTGCTGCTGCTGCTG